>NC_044031.1:447543782-448143782 GCF_901765095.1 Microcaecilia unicolor | reverse complement strand
CATATGTGTATACCTGACCTTGATTTGTTTCTGCCATTTTCAGGGCACAGACCGTAGAAGTCTGCCCAGAACAAGGCCCATCTCCCAACCACCAGCCCCGCCTCCCCCCACCGGCTCTGCCACCACCCAATCTCGGCTAAGCTTCTGAGGATCCATTCCTTTTGAACAGGATTCCTTTATGTTTATCCCACGCATTTTTGAATTCCGTTACCGTTTTCATCTCCATCACGTTCACTTAAGTTTTCCACACTCATTTTGGATAGTTTTTGAAAAATTCTTTCTTTAAAAAAATTTATATAAAGAAATAAAAAGTTAGAAGGGTTTCAGAATAAGGAGTACAGATGATGTATAGAGCATAATAGTGAGCCGCTGTGGTGGCTAGACTCACTAATAACAGGCTTCTTTACCTAGTTTAGATGTGACATTTCATCGGATTGGAGTGTGGAATCCTTTTATGAATGGTCTATATTCCTCAAGGTATTGACTATTGGTTATTTTTCGATTAGAGAATGTCTCTCCTCTGGGATTTCGTGATTTATAGCGGTTCCTTGATATGATGGCAGCTCTAGGATTTATTCAAGTGATCAAATCTGCAACCCATGAAAAAGGCCATATGCTAGACTTGGAGGGGCATTTTCGATACGACGTCTAGTCCAACTTTGCACGTTTTGCAAAAAACGTCCAAATCCAAATAGGAGATAGACATTTTCAAAAGAGAAAAACATCTATCTTTTGTGTTTGAAAATACGGTTTCGAATGTTTTGTGATTTGGACGTTTTGTTTTTTAGTCCATTTTGGAAAACAAAAATAAACTGTCCAAGGCAAAATGCACAAAATCAAGCCATTGTAATGTAGGAGGAGCCAGCATTTTTAGTAGAATGGTCTCCCTGACATCCCAGGACAGAAATAGGGCACCTTAGGGGGCACTGCAGTGGATTTCATAAAATGCTCCCAGGTACAAATCTCACCATTGCTCCCTTACCTTGTGTGCTGAGTCCCCCCAAACCCACCTAAAACCCACTACCCCCAACTGTACACCACTACCATAGCCCTTACAGGTGAATGGGGTACCTATATAACATAGTAACATAGTAAGTGACGGCAGAAAAAGACCTGTATGGTCCATCCAGTCTGCCCAACAAGATAAATTCATATATGCTACTTTATATGTATACCTGACCTTGATTTGTATCTGCCATTTTCAGGGCACAGACCGTAGAAGTCTGCCCAGCACTAGCCCCGCCTCCCAACTACTAGCCCCGCTCCTAACCACCGGTGCTGCCACCCAATCTCTGCTAAGCTTCCGAGGATCCATTTCTTCTGGACAGGATTCCTTTATGTTTATCCCACGCTTTTTTTGAATTCCGTTACCGTTTTCATCTCCACCACCTCCCTCGGGAGGGCATTCCAAGTATGTGTTTATCCCACGCTTTTTTTGAATTCCGTTACCGTTTTCATCTCCACCACCTCCCTCGGGAGGGCATTCCAAGTATATGTGGGTTTCTAGTGAGTTTTAGAGGGCTCACAGTTTCCACCATAAGTGTAACAGATAGGAGGAGGTAGGAACTTGGGTCTACCTGTCTGCAGTGCACTGCACCCAACACTAGACTACTCCAGAGACCTGCATTCTGTTCTAAAGACCCAAGTATAACATCTAAGGCTGGCATAGAGGTTGGTAAGTAATGTTTTTCATCACGTTTTTTTTTTTTTTTGGGGGGGGGGGGGGGTTATTGACCACTGGGGGAATAAAGGGAGGTCATTCCTGATTCCCTCCAGTGGTCATCTGGTTATTTAGGGCACCTTTTTGTGCCTTATTCGTAATAAAAACAGGTCTAGCTCAAATCGTCTAAGTTTTAGTCCTGGACGGTTTTGTTCCATTATGGCTGAAAAATATCTAAGTCTTAGGAACGCCCAAGTTCCGCCCTGAACACGCCCCTGGCACTCCCCCTTGAGATTTGGACGCATTTCTGGTGGACTTCAGAGAAAAACATCTAAAAATAGGTTTTGAAAATACTGATTTGGACGTTTTTGTGGAGAAAAACGTTCAAATTCAGACTTATACCACTTTTTGGACATTTTTTCTCTTTTGAAAATGAGCCCGTTGGTGTTCTGCAAAGGGGTTGACATCTTGGAACACAAGGCTGGTGGCATAGAGATAACACCCCTACCGTGGACTGATCATTTCCTAATCAAATTTTCTATTAAGGACTATATAAAACAGATGGGCCCAATCAAAGTTTGGATGGAAATCCCAGACATAAGAAACCTGACTGCTGAAAACTTCCTAGGGACCTTGTCCTACCCCCATGTGGATGAAAAGATGATGATAGTGTCAGAACAGGTTGATATCTGGAATACATGCTTAGCAAGGGCATTAGCAAAACCATCCCTCTAAAGAAGGTCCTATGCTATACAAACAAAAGTTCCCAATGGTTCTCTCCAGACCTATGGGTCCTTAAGCGTCAAAGACATCATCTTGAAAGAAAATGGAGAAAATTTTCTCTAAATGAAGACAGGTTCAACTGTAAAAAACACATGGCAATGTACCACCAGGCCGTAACAACAGCCAAAAAACAATATTTTTCTCAGCACATAGAACAAGCTGGAAATTCAACCAAGCAGCTATTTAAGATAATAAACAGCCTACTGCAAACCCCACAACAGAACCAGCCTTCCAGTCACAACTAACCAGCAATGATTTTTGCCACTTATTTTGCCAACAAAATTAAAAGGTCTAAGACAGAACCTACAGACAGTCCCAGGGCAGCTGATAGGGGGGGCAGGGGGGCCAAAATTCCCCGGGCCTCCAAGGGGGGCCCGGCGCCAGGTTCAGGCCACCAGCGCTGCAGTCCCCAGTCTCACCTGCCTGCCTCCTCGGCTCTGGGCCCTCTTCATTCAAAGCGGCAGTCGCAGATCGCGTCTCTTCTGGCCTTCCCTCCCTTTGTCCCACTCTCGCGAAAACCGGAAGTTACATCAGACGAAGGCGGGGCACAGGGAGGGAAGGCCAGAAGAGACGCAATCTGCGACTTCCGCTTCAAACGCCGGAGCCGAGGAGGGAGGCAGGTGAGACCGGGAACTGCAGCGCCGGCAGCCTGACCCCGGTGCCGGGCCCCCCTTGGAGGCCCGGGGAATTTTGTCCCCCCCGCCCCCCTCTCTGCGGCCCTGCTGCCTTGATACTAGCACTGCTCAATTTCTCAACAGCCTCCGACACTGTGGATCATGCTATCATGCTTAGAAGACTGTCTGTCAGATAGACAACAATCAGTTCTGTTGAGCAACAGCACATCATCACCTTGGGCACTAGACTGTGGAGTGCCACAGCAATCCATACTGTCTCCCATTGTATTTAATATCTACTTCAAGCTTCTGGATGAGCTGCTTTGGTTAATGGACATAAAAATTCTACATCTTTGCTGATGATGTGCAACTACTCATACCCATTGAACCAGATCTACCCACAGCTCTGAGTAAACCGACTGCATGCCTAACTGCAACTCAAGAATGGGCAAACAACAAAAAAAACTTTCCCTGAACCTAAATAAAACAGATATTCTTTGGGTTCCAAACACAAGGGGACAAACACCTGATTTTAAAATACCTTTTATGAACTCCCCCTACAATCGCAGGTCAGGGATCTTGGGATACTGCTAGTCTCATCGCTCACTCTGATCCCACAAATTCAAACAACCTTGAAAAATTGTCTCTATCACTTACAGCAGCTACGAAATCTCTCTCCATATATTAAAAAGATGAGTCTGACTACAGTGGTCCATGCCACGATAACATCATGACTAGACTACTGTAATGCCCTGTAAACTAGCCAAACTAAAAAGAGTTTATATCAGTTCCAACTAATTCAGAATGCTGTAGCACGACCTTTCCTGCAAAAACTACACTGGCTACCAGTACCTTACAGGGTTAAATTTAAAGTTCTATGTTTGATTTTCAAGATCCTTAGACAAAATGGGCCAGAGTACTTAAAGAATAAGTTCGCCCTATACACACCTTTAAGACCTATAAGGTCCTCTCAAGAATCATCAATATCTGTACCTTCATCAAAACATACCAAGGGTGGGGCGATGGGGGCGGTCCGCCCCGGGTGCAAATCAACGGGGGGTGCTCCACTCCCGCTGCTACAGTCCCTCCATTTGGGCAGTCATCCCGGCCTCTCTTCTGGCTGGTTCCGCACCTTCCCTTTGCTCCACCCCTGCCAGACTGCCGCCACTATTGCCTCTCCTCTGGCCGGATGGTCCCGCACCTTCCTCTAGCAGCCTCCAGCCCTGTCAAGCTGTCACCACCGCTAGCTGCTGCTTCTCATCCACCAGACTAGCATCGGTAGTGGTAAGCAAAAGCAGGAAGATTGCAGGGTCTCTAAGATACCCGTGGCTGCCGATCCCGCCCCTTTGACGTCACTTCCAGTTTTGGAGCAGAGTCGGCAGCCACGAGTATGTAAGGCCCCGCAATTTGGTTTATTATTATTTTTTCTTCTGATAGTTTGAAGCAGGAAGAGAAGCAGCAGCAGCATTTGGGGGGGGGGGGGGGGGGGCAATGGATCCGGTAAAAAGGATAGAGAGGGCAGTCAGTGGATTGAAGAAACAACAACAACAACAACCATTTCTAAAGCGCTACTAGGGTTACACAGCGCTGTACAATTCAAACATAGAAGGACAGTCCCTGCTCAAAGAGCTTACAATCTAAAAGAAGGGCAGAGATAGAGAGGGCACAGAGAGGGGGTGAGAGGGATGGCAGACCCTGGATGGAAGGGAGAGAAAGGGCAGATGGTGGATGGAAGGGGCAGAGAGAGAGGACATATCTTGGATGGAAGGGACAAAGAGGGAGAGCAGACCCTGGATGGATGGGAGAGAAAGGGCATATCCTGGATAGAAGGGAGAGGAAGGGTAGATGGTGGATGGAAGGGGCAGAGACAGAGAGAGGACAGATCCTGGATGGAAGGGAGAGGGCGGGATGTCAGACCATGGATGGATGAGAGAGAGAAAGGGCAGATAGTGGATGGATTGGGCAGAGAGAGAAAGGGCAGACCCTTGATGGAAGGGAGAGAATGGCAGAGGATGAAAGCGAGAGAGAGGGCATACAATGGTTGGAAGGGGGAGAGAGAGGACAGACAGGAGCATACGGTGGAAGGAATGGGCAGAGACAGAGAGATCAGACACTGAATGGAAGGAAAAGAGGCGGCAGATAGTGGTTGGAAGGGGCAGACACTGGATGGAAGGGAAAGGGGGCAGACGCTGGATGGAGGGGGCAGAAAGACAGAGGGCAGACACTGGATTGCAGGGGCAGGAAGAGAGAGAAGGCAGACACTGGATGGAAGGGGCAGATGGTGGATAGAAGGGAGAGAGTGAAGAGAAGATGAGGAAAGCAGAAACCAGTGACAGCAAAAGTAGATAAAATATTTTTTATTTTTTCTGCTTTAGGTTAAACTACTGTAGCTGTGTTAATACATGTTTATAAATAGAAAATGGAAATAAGGTAATTTTTTATCGGACTAATTTTAATACATTTTGACTAATGTTCAGAGACCAAACCCCCCTTCCTCAGGTCAGGACAGGATACTGTAATAGCAGTATACTGTATTGACCTGCAGAAGGAGGTTTTGGCCTCTGAAAGCTAAATGTATTAGTCTAATAAAATGGTACATAAGTACATAAGTATTGCCATACTGGGAAAGACCAAAGGTCCATCAAGCTCAGCATCCTGTTTCCAACAGTGGCCAATCCAGGTCACAAATACCTGGCAAGATCCCAAAAATGTACAAAACATTTTATACTGCTTATCCCAGAAATAGTGAATTTTCCCCAAGTCCATTTAATAACAGTCTATGGACTTTTCCTTTAGGAAGCCGCCAAACCTTTTTTTAAACTCCACTAAGCTAACCGCCTTTACCTCATTCTCTGGCAACGAATTCAGAGTTTGATTACACATTGAGTGAAGAAAACATTTCTCCGATTCGTTTTAAATTTACTACATTGTAGCTTCATCGCATGCCCCCTAGTCCTGGTATTTTTGGAAAGAGTGAACAGATGCTTCACATCTACCCGTTCAACTCCACTCATTATTTTATAGACCTGTATTATATCTCCCCTCAGCCGCCTTTTCTCCAAGCTGAAGAGCCCTAGCTGCTTTAGCCTTTCCTCATAGGGAAGTCGTCCCATCCCCTTTATCATTTTCGTCGCCCTTCTCTGCACCTTTTCTAATTCCACTATATCTTTCTTGAGATGCAGCGACCAGAATTGAACACAATATTCGAGGTGCAGTCACACCATGGAGTGATACAAAGGCATTATAACATCCTTTGCATCCCATTCATGGAAACCATTGAGCCATGTCTCCGTGATTGCAACACATACAAGGAATTTTCTCAATATTGGGGGTGCTCAAGCACCCACAGCACCCACAGAGTCGGCTCCAATGCACTCTAGCCTGTACCATACAGCACTCAGGGAAAAGGGAAGCCACTCATAGGAATTCATTAGGCTGTGCCACATAGCAATCAAGGGAAAGGGGGAGCCAACTATAAGAATACACAAGGCTCACCACACAACACACAAGGGTAAAGGGAAGCCGCTTATAGGAATACACAAGGCCGTGCCACAGAGTCAAATAGTAAAGACAAAGGGAAAAGTAAGCAAACAGGGAAAGCTGCCTTTACATACACAAATCAGATAAGGAGGAATGCTCACAAGAATGAGTAGACATACACAGCAGACAAAGAGTTAAAGCATGCTAAAGGGAAGCGCTGCTTCTAAAACACATCAGAAAGAAGCAGGGCTTACACTACAGTCAAAAGTTTAAAGCAAACAAAGGGAAAACAAACAATGTTCTTATTCAGCCATGAAGGGAAGGGAAAGGCAGGCAGAGACAGAGCACACCCAGCTGCACGGGAGCAAGGTAATCAAAGAAAGCAGCAAAGCTGTGGAAGCAAAGTAATAAAGAAAAGAAGCTGGGCTGGCAACAACCAGCTCTCTGAACGGTGAAAGGTAACAAGGGAAACCACACAAGGAAACAAAACAGGACTTTCCTTGGAAGCAACGAAACAGGCTAGCAATCCATACAGGTTTAAAGCAGAACAACCCACACAGAGAAACAGAAGAGGGTTTTGCTTGAGAGCAAACCTAACAGGGAAGTAATCCATACAGATCCAAACCAAAACCACACACACAGGGCTCAGGGCTGTGCCCAGAGACACAGATTAACAAGAAGACGAGTTCCCTCAGAATCAAACAACAGTACAACAAGAAAAGGAAAATAGACCTGTTGCAAAGGCAACGCAGGAAAGCTTCCTGGGTCCTTATAAAGGAGCAGGCTGATGATGTCAGAAGTAGAAAATGATGCAGAAGCAGGGAGGCTTAGCTAACAGGAAGAACGCACAAGTAGAAAATGAAGCAGAAGCAGGGAGACCAAAGCGTGGCTTGGCTTCAGGGACACCAAAGCGAGGCTTGGCTAACAGGAAGAACAACAACAGGAAAAAAGGCAGACTGGAGAGGTCACAGAGCTAGATACAGAGAAACAGTATGTCTGAACATAAGGGCACGGCCACAACCGTGACAAGAATTCTGTTGTGCTTCCAGAGATCTCTGTGAAACCTGTTGTTGTTCCCTGGAGTAGACTTTCCATGTTTTCATTGTAACCCTAGTTATAAAACACTTAGAACATGTCAAGTCTTTTATAAAATAGTGTCCTAGATTTACATGTATGGGCCTAAATGTTCACTTTGCTATCTATACAAATTTATTCTCCCTGTTGTTACATTGGACCTACTAGAATTATAAACTGGTATGAAAATAAAGTTATTATGATAATAATATTCAACAGAGGTATACTGTATTTTCACACAGCTTAATCATAGAACAAATGCCAGTTTTATTCTTTAGCTGCTTGTGTTGCATGTTTTATATTAAATCTCACAGGATGTTGGCAGTAAAATGATGTATCATGCATTGATTGAGTTGCCACATAGCCTAATCATGCATTCTTTCAACAGAATGTATAACACTGAATTTAAATGAATGGAACAGTGCACTATAATTACTTCTTAAATGAAATAATATTGCTTTTTAAGGTCATTGAAAAAAATGATCAGGAGATTTATGAAAAAGAATGACTTTGTAGTATGGCTCTTAGAAGATTGATCACAACAGTGATTTAGAATACTTAACGTACTGATTTGTAATTATTATTTTTATTTAAATTAAATTATACACCATGAGAGCTTCAATCAGTGAGAAGTCAAGGAATGGGTGCACTTAATAAACTCTAACATTTCACATATCATTACATTTTGCAAATTAATCGCAGAGTCTGCTCTACAAATCCCTGATTGTTGATTGGATTTGTATCTACATTGACTAATCACATATGGAAAATACAAAATTTCTTCTGTCCCAACCAGAGTTGAGATCAGCTTTTTCTGCACCCAAAACAGATATTCAGAATTATCATGCCCCACCCCATGCTTTGTTTTGGTTTGCTTTGTTTTAATTTAAGCTTGCATTAGTTGTGAGTGTGTGGGTAGGGTTTCATTGAGCAGTGGTTCTCTTCAGGACCTGATGGAGCCAGATATTCTGCCTTTCAATATGGTGACAGGGACACCAGGTGGCAAGGGGGGGGGGGGGGGGGGAATCAAGCAAAATGGGGGGGGGGGGGGGGTCAAGCAGAGTAATTAGGGTGTCAAGGGGGGGAGATTAAACAAAATGACCTTTACATCCCTCATCTGTATCATCACATCACAAGCACTCCTCCCTGCATTAAATTAGCTATAAAAGACAATATAAGAGCCCCAAGTGCCTTCTAAGCATAGAAAAACCTGCCAGTCAGTATCAGCCATCCAGTAAAACAACCTTTATAGTTAATAGAATCATTCAACTAGCTACCTTATATGGGAATAAAATTGTACTCTCAATATAAAACCTGCACCTCCAGTTCTGTAACACATACTCCACACTCCCCTAACTAAAGTGCTAAAGCATGTCCCCTTCCAACTCACCATAAGAAAAAAAAATCAAATTGTATTTCATTTCAGAAACAGTGAAACTGTCCTACTATCAGACCAGTGGCATAGGAAGGGGGGGGCGGTGGGGCGGTCCGCCCCGGGTGCATGCACTGGGGGGGGGGGGGGGGGGGGGGGTGTCGGCTCGCTGGTTCCCTGCTCTTTTTGCCCCGGAACAGGTTACTTCCTGTTCTGGGGCAGAGAAAGCAGGGAAGCAGCAGAGCCGACACAGCTCCCAGTGACTTGCACTGGGGGCGGATCGGCCCTCCCGCCTGCCCCCCGCTGAAAGGTAGGGTGCGTTTCGGGGGGGGGGGGTGCTCCAGAGGGGGGGGCAAGCTCCGGAGGGGGGGGCGCCGTGCCCTGCACCCGGGGGGGGGGGGGTGCACAGCGGTGACCCGCCCCAGGTGTCAAGCACCCTCGCTACGGCACTGAACCAGACACTTGTAAAATAATATAAAACTCTTTATAAAGACATGGAGATCCTGTACAGGAAGCTTACCATATCAGCACTAACTGCTACTGATCTTTAGACATCTAGGTTTTATCCTTCATTCTCCTCTCCAATCCTCAGTCTTCCACTCTCCCCATCTCCTCCTTTCTCACCTACTCCCTCATCTCCCATTGCAGGGGCGACTAAAAGCAATCTGCCCCCTGAGGCAGGGATGAGATACCGCCCCCACCCCAATCTGGCATCTTACTCCTTCCCTCCTCAACCCTCTTCCCCGCATTTACCAGTAGGTGGCAGTGGCAGCAATTCCCATAGGCTGCTCTACCGCGGTGCCGCCGGCACCAGTATCTTCGCTCTACTGCTACCTCTGAGGAAACAGGAAATTACATCATGAGCTGGGCTGCAGTAGTAGGGAGAAGAGGCTGGTGCCGGCGGCAGAGCAACCTATGGGAATCACTGCCACAGCCACTGCCGCCTTTTGGCAAAGAAAAAATGAAGGTAAACATGGGGAAGAGGGTTAAGGAGGGAAGGGGAGAGTGCTGCTCCCTGGAGAGTGTCACCTGAGGCCCCTGCCTCAGTTGGCCTAATGGTAGGGCTGCCACTGCCCCATTGCCATCTTTTGTATTCATCCAACTCCCAACCTATCATCTATGTTCTTCGTACTCTCATCCTTTCACCAGCTCCCAGCTCCTTCCCTGTCATTCAGCTCTTCTCTTACCACTACCAAGCTTCCTTTTGCCCCATCCCCACATTTTAGCTCCTCTCCAATCTAATTTCTACAATCTCTCACCCCAGCTTGCACACCCCCTATACCTTTGCATTCTTTCTCAATCCCTTATTTATTTTTTGTTACATTTGTACCCCGCGCTTTCCCACTCATGGCAGGCTCAATGTGGCTTACATGGGGCAATGGAGGGTTAAGTGACTTGCCCAGAGTCACAAGGAGCTGCCTGTGCCTGAAGTGGGAATTGAACTCAGTTCCTCAGTTTCCCAGGACCAAAGTCCACCACCCTAACCACTAGGCCACTCCTCCACTCCCATTATATCCTTTACACCATATCTCCATCCCTTCTGCCAGACACTGTTGCCCTGTTCTCGTCCCTTTCAGCACTTCCATCTCCAAAGTCTTTTTCCGCTTCATACTTGCTCATTTCTAACACTATTTCTTTCTTTTTCCTCCCTTCATCCAGACTTCTCGTGATGTCATTTACACATTGGGGGGGGGGGGGGGGGGTCAATATTCAAAGCAATTAAGTGGGCAGGAGATGATTCTTCCCATTTAAACCATGCTCAGTGGACCAGCCACCCATATTCAGTGTCACTTAACTGGGCAGTGCCACTGAAAGTTGGCCCTAGCTGGCAGGGGAGAGAGGTGTTACAAGGGTGGAGTCAGAGACTGGTTGGCAGTTATGTGGGTGCTGGTAATTTTTAGTACCAGCTCCCATATAGATAAGCTGGCAGTATTGCACAAAAAACAGACCAAATTGAAACCACTTAACTATGCAGGTGCCAGCACTAAGTATCAACTACCATCCACATAACTTCTAGGTATCAGCCTATAGCAGTCCATGTTCTCTGCTCCCTCCTGGATCCTCCTCCATATCTATGTCCCAAACCTCCACCATGTTTTCCCCTCCATTTCAGACCTCCCCTGCATATATAGAAGGCCCTCCAATGTGTCCTCACCAGTGGCGTAGCTACGTGGGGCCTGAGGGGACCGGGGCCCCCGCAGATTCACCAGGGGGGGTAGCGCCGGGGGGAGGGCTAAAATGTGCCCCATCCCCCCGGGCTCTGGACCCCTCACCCACGGAAGGCTGGCTACGCCCCTGGTCCTCACTCTTCCCACCATGATTGACCCCCTTCTGGACCCTCCAACCACAGAAGTCCCACTAATACCAAGACCCTATATTCTTCTGGACCCCCTCCCTTAAATGGAAGCCCTAACATATCCCAGTAGCCCCCCCCTCCCCCCCCCCACACACACAGGGTTACCTTTACTTCTGTGGTGATCCAGTGGATAAATGGGGCAAGAGTGAAGCCCATTTGCTTTTGCTCCTGGCAGATGCAGATGAAAAATGCTAGTATCATGGTGGGAGGCATGTTGTAGGGCTTTTATTTTTGGGAGGAGAGTCTGGGAGGGGGATCAAAATCATGGGGTGAGTGGGAAGATTTGGAGTAAGTACATATAGGAAATCCAGTATGTTAGCATTTAACTTTCAAAAAGGAGATTATGATAAAATTAGAAGAATGGTGAAAAAATTTACATCAGGCGTGGATGCTGTTCAAAAATACCATCCTGGAAGCCCAGGCCAAATATATTCTGTGTATTAAAAAAGGAGGAAGGAAGACCAAACGACAGCCGGCATGGTTAAAAAGCTATTTGAGCTAAAAGAAAATCCTTCAGAAAATGGAAGAAGGATCCAGCTAAATAATAAGAAACCACATAAGGAATGGCAAAGAGGAACTATGAAAAAATATTGCGTTGGAGGCAAAAACACATGGAAATTTTTTTTTAGGTATATTTAAATCAAGAGGCCAGCAAAAAATCAGTTGGACCGCTAGATGACTGAGGGGTAAAAGGGGGCACTCAGGGAAGACAAAGCCATAGTGGAGAGATTAAATGAATTGTTTTTACTTCGGTTTTCACCGTGGAAGATTTGGGAGAGATAGTGGTGCCAGAAATGGTATTCAAAGCTGACAAGTCAGAGAAACTGAATGAAATCTCTATAAACCTGGAGGATGTAATGGCGCAATTTGACAAATTTAAGAGTGGCAAATCTCCTGGACCGGATGATATTCATCTCAAAGTACTGATAGAATTGAAAAATGAACTTGCAGAACTATGTAATTTATATTTAAAATCAAGCATGGTACTGGAAGATTGGAAGGTGGCCAATGTAACGCTGATTTTTAAAAAAGGTTCCAGAGGAGATCTGGGAAATTATAAACCAGTGAGTGTCAGTGCCAGACAAAATGGTAGAGACTATTATGAAGAACAAAATTACAGAGCATATTCAAAAGCTTGGATTAATGAGACTAAACCATCATGGGTTTAGTGAAGGGAAATCTTGCCTCACCAATTTATTACATTTCTTTGAAGGGGTGAACAAACATGTGGATAAAGGTGAGTCTGAAAGATGAGAGAGACCTGGGTGTGATCATATGCGATGGTCTTAAGGTGGCCCAACAGGTAGGAAAAGCTATGGCAAAAGCTAGAAGGATGCTTGGGTGCATAGGGAGATGAATGGGCAGAAGGAAAAAGTAGGTGATAAAGAATTTGTGTAAGTCTCTGGTGAAACCTCATTTAGGGGCTCTTTTACTAAAGTTTAGTTCGAGTAATCTGCAGCAGGGCCCATTTTATTCCTATGGGCCCTGCTGCAGATAACTCAAGCTAAGCTTTAGTAAAAGACCCCCTTACAGTATTGTATACAATTCTGGAGATCTCACCTTAAAAAAGGTACAAACAGGATGGAATCAGTTCCGATGGTGCTTATTAAAATGGTCAGTGGTTCTTCATCATAAAGCATAATGGCTTTCTGTCAGAGCCTTCAGGGGAGTGGATCCCCAGTCCTACAACTATGCTTTTTTTCTTTTGTTTACCTTTCCCCTGATGCAGTCCAGTTCCTTTGACAGCAGGCAGCAGATTGGCTGAGCAAGCAAAGCAACAGAGCACATGGTGCAAAGGAGCAGTCCCGTCTCCTTAGCTCCTCATGCATGCTAAACAACCAGCCGAAGCTTGTGAGTGTCAGACCTAGGAGCATTGTCCTCATCCAGGAGCCTGGAAAGCCATGCCTTGCCTTCCCTCTGTGGCAGGAGCTATAGGAGCAGGGCTGCACCTTTTGTGCTGCTGAGCAGTTGCTTGGAGCAGGGCCCTAACTGCATGCGTCACCATTCCTCCAGAAAGGCAGGCTGGTACTGATTTGGCTCTGCCTCTGGGCTATTTTGGTAAGGGAAAATGTTTTGTTTTTTCTTTCTTTTGAGGGAAAGATGGATTGGGTGGGGTCAGAAGAAGACAGAATGGTGACTTGGTGAGGATAAAAAGTCTGGGGGTACAGAGGGGAGAAGTACTTTTTTTTTAACCATTGGTAGGGCTTGGTGATCACTGGAATACAGGGTAGGAGTCACTGGAGGTGAGAAGAGAATTGATGGAACTAGGATAGGATAGCTGGGGTGGGGATACAGAGGAGATTGAGAAAAGATGACTTTTTTAAGCTGTTGGGTCATTGGGATAGGGAGTGGATGGGGCAACTGTGCCGTTTGGGCTTTCATGGGTCTTTGTGAATCCTCATGGCCATGCTTTATTTTTTGGGGGGTGGGGTGGGGTGGAGTAGGTGCAGAACAAGCTACATGGAGCACAGTAGCACATACAGCTGCTATAAAGGAGCACCTTAGCTTATGGTGCTGAGCAGCTACAACATCCACAGCAGCCAGAGCTAGTAGCAGCATTGAAAATACAGAGGGAAGAAAAAAAATTGGGGAGATGATAAAGAGAGAGAGAGAGAGAGAGAGAGGATGGAGGTAATGAGAGAGAGAGGTTAGTAAGGAGATGGAGTAGTAGGGCACACAGGGGAGACAAAATTATTATTTTTTCACTGTTGGAGTTGTTTATATTGGGATATTAAGGCATGTTTGGGGGCAACATAACAGAAGGGAGGGTAGGACAGGTACAGAGGAGTCAAAATATTAACATTTTTCTTTTTATTGTTTGGGATGATATAGGGAAAGGGTAGGGGCAAGGAGAGAACAGGTGGTGAGGACCGACTAGGACAAAAGGGTGCAGTAAACAATAGACAGTTTTATGCATTTTACAATATGAAAGGAGGGAAGGAAGAGGGCCATAGGGAGCATTTTTAAAGATGGGAAGAGAGAACAGGACAGGGAACTCGGCAGCGCTGGAGACCAGCGCTGGACAAGGCTTCAGCTGGCGGGGGTTGGGGACCCCGCTAGCAAAACCAGGGGCCCAGAGGAAATTTTTTTTTTTTTTGTGGGGGGGGGGGGGGGGGGGGTCAGGCCCCTGTGGTCTCACTTATCTATGCCACTGGATCCAGGACTGAGCTGTTATATGGGAAAAATGTAAGTGGTACTAATGTTGGGCCATGAGATGCTCCTTCATGCACTGGATGAGTCCTGGATCTTCACGCTACATTTTACAGCAATGGCGTCAGAGCACCTCTCGGTCCCTGTGCTTGCCAAATCTTCTACAAAAGTTGTTAGAGATAGGGTTCAGATTTAAAAGTTAATGAAGTGCATTTCTTCCTCTCTGCTCTTAATTATGCTACTCCTACTTTTCAATCTACTCATATAAAAGGTCACCAGTTACAGTGGGGGAAATAAGTATTTGATCCCTTGCTGATTTTGTAAGTTTGCCCACTGACAAAGACATGAGCAGCCCATAATTGAAGGGTAGGTTATTGGTAACAGTGAGAGATAGCACATCACAAATTAAATCCGGAAAATCACATTGTGGAAAGTATATGAATTTATTTGCATTCTGCAGAGGGAAATAAGTATTTGATCCCCCACCAACCAGTAAGAGATCTGGCCCCTACAGACCAGGTAGATGCTCCAAATCAACTCGTTACCTGCATGACAGACAGCTGTCGGCAATGGTCACCTGTATGAAAGACACCTGTCCACAGACTCAGTGAATCAGTCAGACTCTAACCTCTACAAAATGGCCAAGAGCAAGGAGCTGTCTAAGGATGTCAGGGACAAGATCATACACCTGCACAAGGCTGGAATGGGCTACAAAACTATCAGTAAGACGCTGGGCGAGAAGGAGACAACTGTTGGTGCCATAGTAAGAAAATGGAAGAAGTACAAAATGACTGTCAATCGACAAAGATCTGGGGCTCCACGCAAAATCTCACCTCGTGGGGTATCCTTGATCATGAGGAAGGTTAGAAATCAGCCTACAACTACAAGGGGGGAACTTGTCAATGATCTCAAGGCAGCTGGGACCGCTGTCACCACGAAAACCATTGGTAACACATTACGACATAACGGATTGCAATCCTGCAGTGCCCGCAAGGTCCCCCTGCTCCGGAAGGCACATGTGACGGCCCGTCTGAAGTTTGCCAGTGAACACCTGGATGATGCCGAGAGTGATTGGGAGAAGGTGCTGTGGTCAGATGAGACAAAAATTGAGCTCTTTGGCATGAACTCAACTCGCCGTGTTTGGAGGAAGAGAAATGCTGCCTATGACCCAAAGAACACCGTCCCCACTGTCAAGCATGGAGGTGGAAATGTTATGTTTTGGGGGTGTTTCTCTGCTAAGGGCACAGGACTACTTCACCGCATCAATGGGAGAATGGATGGGGCCATGTACCGTACAATTCTGAGTGACAACCTCCTTCCCTCCGCCAGGGCCTTAAAAATGGGTCGTGACTGGGTCTTCCAGCACGACAATGACCCAAAACATACAGCCAAGGCAACAAAGGAGTGGCTCAGGAAGAAGCACATTAGGGTCATGGAGTGGCCTAGCCAGTCACCAGACCTTAATCCCATTGAAAACTTATGGAGGGAGCTGAAGCTGCGAGTTGCCAAGCGACAGCCCAGAACTCTTAATGATTTAGAGATGATCTGCAAAGAGGAGTGGACCAAAATTCCTCCTGACATGTGTGCAAACCTCATCATCAACTACAGAAGACGTCTGACCGCTGTGCTTGCCAACAAGGGTTTTGCCACCAAGTATTAGGTCTTGTTTGCCAGAGGGATTAAATACTTATTTCCCTCTGCAGAATGCAAATAAATTCATATACTTTCCACAATGTGATTTTCCGGATTTAATTTGTGATGTGCTATCTCTCACTGTTACCAATAACCTACCCTTCAATTATGGGCTGCTCATGTCTTTGTCAGTGGGCAAACTTACAAAATCAGCAAGGGATCAAATACTTATTTCCCCCACTGTATGTCTAGTGGCTTATACTATACCTGATGAGAGGGATCAAAGTACATTCTTATCGGATTTATATTGGCAAGAGTTATTATGGGCTGATCATTTTTTGCTGGAATTTAATTTGAATTGGAAGCAAATTATAAGGAGACAACTTCCCATAAACATTTCTTATTCAACAAAAGGCAGAGTAGACCAGCAAGTATTCTGGAATAAATTTAATCTAAATATGTCAGCTATGACTCCACAGGAATTAATAGATAATTGGAGTAATCTTAGTGAAGAACTATTAGATGAGATAGCTCCCCAGCACACCAAAGTTGAATGTGATAAATCAAGCAATAAGTGGTTTAACTCTGAACTATTATCACTTAAACAAAACATGTTGAAGATTAGAAAGAAAATGGCAAAAGCATAAACCGAACAACACAGAGAAATGTGGAGAAAAACATTTTGAGAATACAAATCTTGTTTACAGATGCACAGAAGGGAATTTTACTGAAGTCAAATAGGTAGGGATTTGACAAAAAAATAAATATTTATTTCAGATTGTTAGATCTCTAACTAATATCCAAACTCGTTTGTCATCTACTTTGGAGAAGACGTTGGATGCTTTCCAGTTAGTTAACTATTATCAAAATAAAATAGAGTCTATCAGGGCATTTCTTCCCCTATGGAATTCTCTCATTTCAGATCTAAATGACGTTGATAATAGGAAAGCCTCTATGCCAGTGGATAGAGTTTGGCCAGAATTCACTCCTATAGATTGGAAAGATGTGAATACCCTATACAAATAATATTCTGCTGCTTGTAGTGCCAATGATTCCTGTCCACCCTTTATTATGAAGATAACCCCTATAAGAATTTTAAAACAACGCTTATGATTTGCTTACAGTTCCATTTGATGCAGGGTACATGCCCTATTCATATGGGTGAAATTATTATTACTCCTATCTTGAAAAATGTCAATTACTTCCTATTACAGACCTGTGGCATCGATACTAATGTTCGTAAAAAGATTTAGGGGTCTGTTTATGAAGCAGCGCTAGCAGCTGTTCATGCGCTAGAGCCTACATGGCCCATTCAAAGTGAATGGGCCATGTGGGCACTAGCACATAGACAGCCACTAGCACTGCTTAGTAAACCGGAGTGTTAGTATCAGCTAGTAACATTTGTCCCAGTCTGTTTCCATCCTAATTTTAGTACTCAAACCGTGATAAGCTCATTATTAGATAATTTAAGATCAGTAGTGAATGAAGGGCACTGTGCACTAATATTGCAGTTCGATCTCTCCTGCACATTAGACTTATTTGATCATGAAATCTTGCTAGGTATTCTTGATAACTTAGATATTACCGGGGCAGTTTTAAGTTGATTTTGTCATTTTTTTACCAGATCATACAGAGTTTTTTTTTTTAAGGGTGTCTTCAGGTTGGAAAACTTTTTGTGGGGTGCAACAAGGCTCCCTGCTCTCTGCAGTATTGTTTAATGTATTCACATAGACTTTAGGATATGAACTAAAACGTGCATGATTTCATTCTTATATATATGCAGATGACATTAAAGTGGTTCTTCCTATAAGAGATCCTTTGTAGATATCTATCCCTCAAGTTCAAGATAGTTTGACACAGGGACGTATCTGCTATGGGGCCACAGGGGCCTGGCCCCGGTAGATTTGCTCCTGGACCCCCCTACCGATGACCCTCTCAACCCCCCCTCCTCCCGCCATCGCACCTCACCTCCCTTACTGGCAGGGGACCCAACCCCCGCCAGCCGAAGTCTCCTTCCTTCCTTCCTTCCTTCCTTCGTTTGGGTTTGGTTTCTGACGTCCTGCGTGCACGTACAACGTGCAGGACGTCACACTCACAGAAACAGAACTTGTACGTGCGTGCAGGATGTCAGAAACCAAACCCAAACGAAGGAAGGAAGGAAGGAGACTTCGGCTGGCAGGGGTTGGGGAGGTGAGGCACGACGGCGGAGTGATGGCGGGAGGGGGGGTTTCAAAGTAGTTGGAGCCAGGTGGTGGTGTCGTCGTCGGGCGGGCGGGTGGTGGTGTCGTCATTGTCTTCGGCGAGAGGGGGGGTTTAAAGTAGTTGGAGGTGGTAGTGGTGGTGGTGGTGTTGGTGGTGGCGGCGGGGGGGTGTTGTCAGCGGCGCCGGGGGGGGGCTAAAATGTGCCCCCTCACCTCGGCTCTGGGCCCCCCTACCGTTGAAGTTCAGATACCCCCCTGGTTTGACACTTATTGACTCTTGGATATCTTGGATATCTTGGCATCTGCTATAGCTAAATAAGGACAAAACCAAATTTGTATTAGTAAATGAACAATCCGCCCATTTGAATTCTAATATGATTAAAGCGAACATAGATTATCAGTTATCGCCCACAATTAAAATTTTAGAAATTTATTTGATAAGGTGTTATCAACTTAATCAACTCATTAAGGGGCCCTTTTACTAAGCCATGTAGGTGCCTATGCCCACCCAATGTGCATCAATTTCTGATGCACGTCCGCTACTCACGCTGGAAAAATCATTTTTATTTTCTGGCGCGTGGCAGAAACTGGGTGGTAATCGTCATTCTATGCATGTAGATGATTACCACATGGTTAACGCGTGAGACCTTACCGCTAAGTCAATGCCCGTCCATTTTCGGCAAAAATGTTTAAAAGGCCTTTTTTACAGGCGCACTAAAAAATGGATCTGTGCGTGCCCAAACACTCGCCTAAACTAGCACAGCCCATTTTTCGCTGCACCTTAGTAAAAGGGCCCCTAAGAAAACTTTTCTATTAATGCCTAAATTGTGGCATATTCGTAAATTATTAGAACAGAACCAATTTCACTTATTGGTTCAAGCATTATTACTATCACAAGTTGATTACTGCAATGTAATCTGTTTGGGCTGCTCAAAGAATTTATTGAGAAAATTGCAAACAATTCAAAACACTTCTGTTAAATTGATTTTTTCCTTACCTACGGTTAGTCATGTCACACTTTTTTATATGGTGAGGGGTGGAGCCACAGAAGTGTAGAGACCATTGTAGACTAACCAGAAGAGTAGGGTGCTCAGTTTTCGAGGCCTTATCTTTCTAAGGATGTAAAAAGACTTGAAACGGTTCAGAGAAAAACAACAAAACTTTTATGGGGATTGTGTTGCAAGACATATAACGAAGGACTCGAAGAGCTGAACTTGAATATCCTGGAGGAAAGGAGAGACAGGGGTGATATGATACAGATGTTAAAATATTTGAAAGGTATTAATTTAAAATAAACTTTTTCCAGAAACATGACTTCAGGTTGCGGGGGGGGGGGGGGGGATTCAGGATTAATATCAGGAAGTACTTTTTCACAGAGAAATTAGTAGATACCTGGAATGCCCTCCTGCAGAAGTTGGTAGAGATAAAAAAGGTAATGGAATTAAAAAAATGTGTTGGATAAACACAAAGGAACCCTATATTTATTTTATTATTTATTCTTGTTTCCCACTATTTTCCAAAACAGGTTTGGGTCAAAGTGGCTAACAATTTTGCACTTAGATGAAATTACAGTAGTGTTTTTCAGTTGCAAAGTATTATGGAGCATCTGTAGTTTGTGTTTAGTTATAGAATTTTTGAAAAGGTGGGTTTTCAGGTCTTTTCTGAACTGGAGATAGTTAGTGATACTTCTTATGGCTTTGGGTATTGAGTTCCACCATTATAAGCCCAGGTAGCTAAATCCAGCCATGTGGATGGTTTTGTAGATTATGTTTCTGAAGCTTGGTAGGTGGAGAAGTAGGTAGCCTCTGGTTTCTGGGCTTGCATTTCTTGAGGATAGTTCGATTAGGTCTAGCATATATTCAGGAGACTTACCAAATAGTATTTTGTAGATGAGGGTGCTTATTTTGAAGAATAGTGTTGCCCTGATTGGCAGCCAGTGTAGCATTTCAAGCAGTGGAGTTGCTTTCACGTATTTTGATTTTTTAAATATCAGCCTTGGTGCCATATTTTGGACTGTTTGCAACACCAGTAATTGAGAAGCAAAGCCAGTGCTGGGCAGACTTCTATGGTCTGTGCCCTGATCATGGCTGGAAAGATTCAGCTTCAGTAACTGAAGAACAAAGCCAGTGCCAAGCAGACTTCTACGGTCTGTGCCCTGAAAATGGCAAGAACAACTCAAGATTATGTATATCATATCATACCTTATACTGAGTTTATCTTGTTGGGCAGACTGGATGGACTGTACAGATCTTTATCTGCCATCATCTACTATGTTACTATGGGACTCATTTTCGAAAGAGAAGGACGTCCAAATCGGTATAATCGAAACCCGATTTAGGACGTCTCCAACTGCACTCCATCGCAAGGATGGCCAAAGTTCAAAGGGGCATGTCGGAGGCATAGCAAAGACAAGACTTGGGTGTGCCTAACACTTGGGCATCCTTGACCCATAATCGAAAAAAAAAAGGACGTCCCTTACGAACACTTGGAAGTTTTCACTCGTATCTGTTTTTCTTACGACTAAGGCACAAAAAGGTGCCTGAAATGACCACATGACCACCAGAGAGAATCGGGGATGACCTCCCATTACACCCCCATTGGTCACTAACCCCTTCCCACCCTCAAAATATATCTTTAAAAATATGTCGTGCCATCCTCTATGCAAGCCTCAGATGTCATACTCTGGTCCATGACAGCGCATGCAGGTCCTTGGAACAGTTTTACTGGGTACTGCAGTGCATTTCAGAGAGGCGGACCTAGGCCCATACCCGCCCTATCTGTTACATTTGTGGAGGGAACAGCGAGCTCTACAAACCCACCATAAACCCACTGTACCCATATATAGGTGCCCCCTTCACCCGTAAGGGCTATGGTAGTGGTGTACAGTTATGGGTAGTGGGTTTTGGGGAGTTTGGGGGGCTCAGCACACAAGGTAAGAGAGCCATGTTCCTGGGAGCAATTTATGAAGTCCACTGCAGTGCCCCCTAGTGTGCCCGGTTGGTGTCCTGGCATGTCAGCGGGACCAGTGCACGACAAATGCTGGCTCCTCCCACTACCAAATGGCTTGCATTAGGATGTTTTTGACATGGACGTCTTTAGTTTCAAAAATCGCCAAAACTCAGAAACGTCCATGTCTAGGGATGACCAAATCTAGGGACGTCCAAATTTAAGGATTTGGACGTCTCTGATGGTATTTTCGAAATGAAAGATGGACGTCCTCTTGTTTTGAAAATACGGGTTTCCCCGCCCCTGGATTTCACCGTTTTGCAAGGACGTCCAAATCGCAACTTGGACATCCCTTTTGAAAATGCCCCTCTGTATATTAAAAGTTAAACTATAGACTATAGGATCAATATACAACATGATTTAAATTGTCCAGAAATGGCTCCTGGCTGGTTAAATTACCTGTTTGGGGCAGTTTTCAGCAGCACATAACTGGTTAGCGCCGCTGAAAATATGATTATCGTCAAACTCAAAACCTGTTATTTCGGGGGCATTCTGAAGGCGGATTCAGCACTTGGCCAGTTAAGTGCTGATATTCAGAATTTAACCGGCCAGGTTAACCACATAAATAGAACCACATAAAAATCAGTCCTATCTTTATACCGCAACCCATAGCCAGTTAACTGCTGAATAGTGTATTTAACCAGCTGTATGTTAGCTGGCTCCACAAACCCATAAGTTCAGTGACGGTGCCCAGACATGGGTTTAGTGCTGGCAGTGGTCAGTAAAACTGCTGATCACTGCTGGTTAAATATCGAGCCCTGTATTCTTATTCTCTTTAACTAACATGGAAACAGAGCATGATAGCAAATATGGCTGGATAGGTTCATCCAATGTACTTATGTTTATTCTGCTGCAATGTAGACTTTATATCATCATTTCCTTTACTCTCACTTTCACACCGCTAATAATCATTTCTACTTGTTTTATATTTTTGTTTCTCTCTAATATTGCATTGCCCTACATCATGCTGGAAGGCTGTTCTGTGTATCTTCCACCCTTTCTTATATCTAAGACTATCAGCAGTCGCATGTAAATCATGGCTTCTTGGTCTGGAGCTTTTCCATCAAAATGTATATTGCCATGCCTGCATTGTTTATGGCACTGTCTTCATTGTAGAAACATAATGATAGAAGTTGATGGCAAATAATGACTATACAGTCCATCTAGCCTGCCAATCCAACCCTCCTGCCCCACTTTGCAATCCCTCTTCCTCAGATATAGATTTATTGTTGGATTTAGCTCGCAACTGTTTCAATAGTAGCTCAAGGTGAGTTACATTCAGGTACTGTAGGTGTTTCCCCTATCTTGGAGGGCTTACAATATAACCCCCTTGTTGCCTCGCACTAATGCCGACACATCCTATTCACATTGAATGGGCTGTGTTGGCATTGCCGTGCGGCTTAGTAAACAGCAGCATGGTAAGTCTGTGCCTGAGGTATTTATTTATATCATGAGCATCTAAGTGTGACTGTCTCTGAGAAATATGACTACAGTCACCAGAAATAGCCTCTCCAAAAGTGCTTAATGAAAACGCTTTCCCCTGGATGTTATATATGGTGCCGAGATACAGTGGTGGAAATAAGTATTTGATCCCTTGCTGATTTTGTAAGTTTGCCCACTGACAAAGACATGAGCAGCCCATAATTGAAGGGTAGGTTATTGGTAACAGTGAGAGATAGCACATCACAAATTAAATCCGGAAAATCACATTGTGGAAAGTATATGAATTTATTTGCATTCTGCAGAGGGAAATAAGTATTTGATCCCCCACCAACCAGTAAGAGATCTGGCCCCTACAGACCAGGTAGATGCTCCAAATCAACTCGTTACCTGCATTGCCGACAGCTGTCGGCAATGGTCACCTGTATGAAAGACACCTGTCCACAGACTCAGTGAATCAGTCAGACTCTAACCTCTACAAAATGGCCAAGAGCAAGGAGCTGTCTAAGGATGTCAGGGACAAGATCATACACCTGCACAAGGCTGGAATGGGCTACAAAACCATCAGTAAGACGCTGGGCGAGAAGGAGACAACTGTTGGTGCCATAGTAAGAAAATGGAAGAAGTACAAAATGACTGTCAATCGACAAAGATCTGGGGCTCCACGCAAAATCTCACCTCGTGGGGTATCCTTGATCATGAGGAAGGTTAGAAATCAGCCTACAACTACAAGGGGGGAACTTGTCAATGATCTCAAGGCAGCTGGGACCACTGTCACCACGAAAACCATTGGTAACACATTACGACATAACGGATTGCAATCCTGCAGTGCCCGCAAGGTCCCCCTGCTCCGGAAGGCACATGTGACGGCCCGTCTGAAGTTTGCCAGTGAACACCTGGATGATGCCGAGAGTGATTGGGAGAAGGTGCTGTGGTCAGATGAGACAAAAATTGAGCTCTTTGGCATGAACTCAACTCGCCGTGTTTGGAGGAAGAGAAATGCTGCCTATGACCCAAAGAACACCGTCCCCACTGTCAAGCATGGAGGTGGAAATGTTATGTTTTGGGGGGAGTTTCTCTGCTAAGGGCACAGGACTACTTCACCGCATCAATGGGAGAATGGATGGGGCCATGTACCGTACATTCTGAGTGACAACCTCCTTCCCTCCGCCAGGGCCTTAAAAATGGGTCGTGACTGGGTCTTCCAGCACGACAATGACCCAAAACATACAGCCAAGGCAACAAAGGAGTGGCTCAGGAAGAAGCACATTAGGGTCATGGAGTGGCCTAGCCAGTCACCAGACCTTAATCCCATTGAAAACTTATGGAGGGAGCTGAAGCTGCGAGTTGCCAAGCGACAGCCCAGAACTCTTAATGATTTAGAGATGATCTGCAAAGAGGAGTGGACCAAAATTCCTCCTGACATGTGTGCAAACCTCATCATCAACTACAGAAGACGTCTGACCGCTGTGCTTGCCAACAAGGGTTTTGCCACCAAGTATTAGGTCTTGTTTGCCAGAGGGATTAAATACTTATTTCCCTCTGCAGAATGCAAATAAATTCATATACTTTCCACAATGTGATTTTCCGGATTTAATTTGTGATGTGCTATCTCTCACTGTTACCAATAACCTACCCTTCAATTATGGGCTGCTCATGTCTTTGTCAGTGGGCAAACTTACAAAATCAGCAAGGGATCAAATACTTATTTCCCCCACTGTATGTCTAGTGGCTTATACTATACCTGATGAGAGGGATCAAAGTACATTCTTATCGGATTTATATTGGCAAGAGTTATTATGGGCTGATCATTTTTTGCTGGAATTTAATTTGAATTGGAAGCAAATTATAAGGAGACAACTTCCCATAAACATTTCTTATTCAACAAAAGGCAGAGTAGACCAGCAAGTATTCTGGAATAAATTTAATCTAAATATGTCAGCTATGACTCCACAGGAATTAATAGATAATTGGAGTAATCTTAGTGAAGAACTATTAGATGAGATAGCTCCCCAGCACACCAAAGTTGAATGTGATAAATCAAGCAATAAGTGGTTTAACTCTGAACTATTATCACTTAAACAAAACATGTTGAAGATTAGAAAGAAAATGGCAAAAGCATAAACCGAACAACACAGAGAAATGTGGAGAAAAACATTTTGAGAATACAAATCTTGTTTACAGATGCACAGAAGGGAATTTTACTGAAGTCAAATAGGTAGGGATTTGACAAAAAAATAAATATTTATTTCAGATTGTTAGATCTCTAACTAATATCCAAACTCGTTTGTCATCTACTTTGGAGAAGACGTTGGATGCTTTCCAGTTAGTTAACTATTATCAAAATAAAATAGAGTCTATCAGGGCATTTCTTCCCCTATGGAATTCTCTCATTTCAGATCTAAATGACGTTGATAATAGGAAAGCCTCTATGCCAGTGGATAGAGTTTGGCCAGAATTCACTCCTATAGATTGGAAAGATGTGAATACCCTATACAAATAATATTCTGCTGCTTGTAGTGCCAATGATTCCTGTCCACCCTTTATTATGAAGATAACCCCTATAAGAATTTTAAAACAACGCTTATGATTTGCTTACAGTTCCATTTGATGCAGGGTACATGCCCTATTCATATGGGTGAAATTATTATTACTCCTATCTTGAAAAATGTCAATTACTTCCTATTACAGACCTGTGGCATCGATACTAATGTTCGTAAAAAGATTTAGGGGTCTGTTTATGAAGCAGCGCTAGCAGCTGTTCATGCGCTAGAGCCTACATGGCCCATTCAAAGTGAATGGGCCATGTGGGCACTAGCACATAGACAGCCACTAGCACTGCTTAGTAAACCGGAGTGTTAGTATCAGCTAGTAACATTTGTCCCAGTCTGTTTCCATCCTAATTTTAGTACTCAAACCGTGATAAGCTCATTATTAGATAATTTAAGATCAGTAGTGAATGAAGGGCACTGTGCACTAATATTGCAGTTCGATCTCTCCTGCACATTAGACTTATTTGATCATGAAATCTTGCTAGGTATTCTTGATAACTTAGATATTACCGGGGCAGTTTTAAGTTGATTTTGTCATTTTTTTACCAGATCATACAGAGTTTTTTTTTTAAGGGTGTCTTCAGGTTGGAAAACTTTTTGTGGGGTGCAACAAGGCTCCCTGCTCTCTGCAGTATTGTTTAATGTATTCACATAGACTTTAGGATATGAACTAAACGTGCATGATTTCATTCTTATATATATGCAGATGACATTAAAGTGGTTCTTCCTATAAGAGATCCTTTGTAGATATCTATCCCTCAAGTTCAAGATAGTTTGACACAGGGACGTATCTGCTATGGGGCCACAGGGGCCTGGCCCCGGTAGATTTGCTCCTGGACCCCCCTACCGATGACCCTCTCAACCCCCCCTCCTCCCGCCATCGCACCTCACCTCCCTTACTGGCAGGGGACCCAACCCCCGCCAGCCGAAGTCTCCTTCCTTCCTTCCTTCCTTCCTTCGTTTGGGTTTGGTTTCTGACGTCCTGCGTGCACGTACAACGTGCAGGACGTCACACTCACAGAAACAGAACTTGTACGTGCGTGCAGGATGTCAGAAACCAAACCCAAACGAAGGAAGGAAGGAAGGAGACTTCGGCTGGCAGGGGTTGGGGAGGTGAGGCACGACGGCGGAGTGATGGCGGGAGGGGGGGGTTCAAAGTAGTTGGAGCCAGGTGGTGGTGTCGTCGTCGGGCGGGCGGGTGGTGGTGTCGTCATTGTCTTCGGCGAGAGGGGGGGTTTAAAGTAGTTGGAGGTGGTAGTGGTGGTGGTGGTGTTGGTGGTGGCGGCGGGGGGGGTGTTGTCAGCGGCGCCGGGGGGGGGCTAAAATGTGCCCCCTCACCTCGGCTCTGGGCCCCCCTACCGTTGAAGTTCAGATACCCCCCTGGTTTGACACTTATTGACTCTTGGATATCTTGGATATCTTGGCATCTGCTATAGCTAAATAAGGACAAAACCAAATTTGTATTAGTAAATGAACAATCCGCCCATTTGAATTCTAATATGATTAAAGCGAACATAGATTATCAGTTATCGCCCACAATTAAAATTTTAGAAATTTATTTGATAAGGTGTTATCAACTTAATCAACTCATTAAGGGGCCCTTTTACTAAGCCATGTAGGTGCCTATGCCCACCCAATGTGCATCAATTTCTGATGCACGTCCGCTACTCACGCTGGAAAAATCATTTTTATTTTCTGGCGCGTGGCAGAAACTGGGTGGTAATCGTCATTCTATGCATGTAGATGATTACCACATGGTTAACGCGTGAGACCTTACCGCTAAGTCAATGCCCGTCCATTTTCGGCAAAAATGTTTAAAAGGCCTTTTTTACAGGCGCACTAAAAAATGGATCTGTGCGTGCCCAAAACACTCGCCTAAACTAGCACAGCCCATTTTTCGCTGCACCTTAGTAAAAGGGCCCCTAAGAAAACTTTTCTATTAATGCCTAAATTGTGGCATATTCGTAAATTATTAGAACAGAACCAATTTCACTTATTGGTTCAAGCATTATTACTATCACAAGTTGATTACTGCAATGTAATCTGTTTGGGCTGCTCAAAGAATTTATTGAGAAAATTGCAAACAATTCAAAACACTTCTGTTAAATTGATTTTTTCCTTACCTACGGTTAGTCATGTCACACTTTTTTATATGGTGAGGGGTGGAGCCACAGAAGTGTAGAGACCATTGTAGACTAACCAGAAGAGTAGGGTGCTCAGTTTTCGAGGCCTTATCTTTCTAAGGATGTAAAAAGACTTGAAACGGTTCAGAGAAAAACAACAAAACTTTTATGGGGATTGTGTTGCAAGACATATAACGAAGGACTCGAAGAGCTGAACTTGAATATCCTGGAGGAAAGGAGAGACAGGGGTGATATGATACAGATGTTAAAATATTTGAAAGGTATTAATTTAAAATAAACTTTTTCCAGAAACATGACTTCAGGTTGCGGGAGGGGGGGTGGGATTCAGGATTAATATCAGGAAGTACTTTTTCACAGAGAAATTAGTAGATACCTGGAATGCCCTCCTGCAGAAGTTGGTAGAGATAAAAAAGGTAATGGAATTAAAAAAATGTGTTGGATAAACACAAAGGAACCCTATATTTATTTTATTATTTATTCTTGTTTCCCACTATTTTCCAAAAACAGGTTTTGGGTCAAAGTGGCTAACAATTTTGCACTTAGATGAAATTACAGTAGTGTTTTTCAGTTGCAAAGTATTATGGAGCATCTGTAGTTTGTGTTTAGTTATAGAATTTTTTGAAAAGGTGGGTTTTCAGGTCTTTTCTGAACTGGAGATAGTTAGTGATACTTCTTATGGCTTTGGGTATTGAGTTCCACCATTATAAGCCCAGGTAGCTAAATCCAGCCATGTGGATGGTTTTGTAGATTATGTTTCTGAAGCTTGGTAGGTGGAGAAGTAGGTAGCCTCTGGTTTCTGGGCTTGCATTTCTTGAGGATAGTTCGATTAGGTCTAGCATATATTCAGGAGACTTACCAAATAGTATTTTGTAGATGAGGGTGCTTATTTTGAAGAATAGTGTTGCCCTGATTGGCAGCCAGTGTAGCATTTCAAGCAGTGGAGTTGCTTTCACGTATTTTGATTTTTTAAATATCAGCCTTGGTGCCATATTTTGGACTGTTTGCAACACCAGTAATTGAGAAGCAAAGCCAGTGCTGGGCAGACTTCTATGGTCTGTGCCCTGATCATGGCTGGAAAGATTCAGCTTCAGTAACTGAAGAACAAAGCCAGTGCCAAGCAGACTTCTACGGTCTGTGCCCTGAAAATGGCAAGAACAACTCAAGATTATGTATATCATATCATACCTTATACTGAGTTTATCTTGTTGGGCAGACTGGATGGACTGTACAGATCTTTATCTGCCATCATCTACTATGTTACTATGGGACTCATTTTCGAAAGAGAAGGACGTCCAAATCGGTATAATCGAACCCGATTTAGGACGTCTCCAACTGCACTCCATCGCAAGGATGGCCAAAGTTCAAAGGGGCATGTCGGAGGCATAGCAAAGACAAGACTTGGGTGTGCCTAACACTTGGGCATCCTTGACCCATAATCGAAAAAAAAAAGGACGTCCCTTACGAACACTTGGAAGTTTTCACTCGTATCTGTTTTTCTTACGACTAAGGCACAAAAAGGTGCCTGAAATGACCACATGACCACCAGAGAGAATCGGGGATGACCTCCCATTACACCCCCATTGGTCACTAACCCCTTCCCACCCTCAAAATATATCTTTAAAAATATGTCGTGCCATCCTCTATGCAAGCCTCAGATGTCATACTCTGGTCCATGACAGCGCATGCAGGTCCTTGGAACAGTTTTACTGGGTACTGCAGTGCATTTCAGAGAGGCGGACCTAGGCCCATACCCGCCCTATCTGTTACATTTGTGGAGGGAACAGCGAGCTCTACAAAACCCACCATAAACCCACTGTACCCATATATAGGTGCCCCCTTCACCCGTAAGGGCTATGGTAGTGGTGTACAGTTATGGGTAGTGGGTTTTGGGGAGTTTGGGGGGCTCAGCACACAAGGTAAGAGAGCCATGTTCCTGGGAGCAATTTATGAAGTCCACTGCAGTGCCCCCTAGTGTGCCCGGTTGGTGTCCTGGCATGTCAGCGGGACCAGTGCACGACAAATGCTGGCTCCTCCCACTACCAAATGGCTTGCATTAGGATGTTTTTGACATGGACGTCTTTAGTTTCAAAAATCGCCAAAACTCAGAAACGTCCATGTCTAGGGATGACCAAATCTAGGGACGTCCAAATTTAAGGATTTGGACGTCTCTGATGGTATTTTCGAAATGAAAGATGGACGTCCTCTTGTTTTGAAAATACGGGTTTCCCCGCCCCTGGATTTCACCGTTTTGCAAGGACGTCCAAATCGCAACTTGGACATCCCTTTTGAAAATGCCCCTCTGTATATTAAAAGTTAAACTATAGACTATAGGATCAATATACAACATGATTTAATTGTCCAGAAATGGCTCCTGGCTGGTTAAATTACCTGTTTGGGGCAGTTTTCAGCAGCACATAACTGGTTAGCGCCGCTGAAAATATGATTATCGTCAAACTCAAAACCTGTTATTTCGGGGGCATTCTGAAGGCGGATTCAGCACTTGGCCAGTTAAGTGCTGATATTCAGAATTTAACCGGCCAGGTTAACCACATAAATAGAACCACATAAAAATCAGTCCTATCTTTATACCGCAACCCATAGCCAGTTAACTGCTGAATAGTGTATTTAACCAGCTGTATGTTAGCTGGCTCCACAAACCCATAAGTTCAGTGACGGTGCCCAGACATGGGTTTAGTGCTGGCAGTGGTCAGTAAAACTGCTGATCACTGCTGGTTAAATATCGAGCCCTGTATTCTTATTCTCTTTAACTAACATGGAAACAGAGCATGATAGCAAATATGGCTGGATAGGTTCATCCAATGTACTTATGTTTATTCTGCTGCAATGTAGACTTTATATCATCATTTCCTTTACTCTCACTTTCACACCGCTAATAATCATTTCTACTTGTTTTATATTTTTGTTTCTCTCTAATATTGCATTGCCCTACATCATGCTGGAAGGCTGTTCTGTGTATCTTCCACCCTTTCTTATATCTAAGACTATCAGCAGTCGCATGTAAATCATGGCTTCTTGGTCTGGAGCTTTTCCATCAAAATGTATATTGCCATGCCTGCATTGTTTATGGCACTGTCTTCATTGTAGAAACATAATGATAGAAGTTGATGGCAAATAATGACTATACAGTCCATCTAGCCTGCCAATCCAACCCTCCTGCCCCACTTTGCAATCCCTCTTCCTCAGATATAGATTTATTGTTTGGATTTAGCTCGCAACTGTTTCAATAGTAGCTCAAGGTGAGTTACATTCAGGTACTGTAGGTGTTTCCCCTATCTTGGAGGGCTTACAATATAACCCCCTTGTTGCCTCGCACTAATGCCGACACATCCTATTCACATTGAATGGGCTGTGTTGGCATTGCCGTGCGGCTTAGTAAACAGCAGCATGGTAAGTCTGTGCCTGAGGTATTTATTTATATCATGAGCATCTAAGTGTGACTGTCTCTGAGAAAATATGACTACAGTCACCAGAAATAGCCTCTCCAAAAGTGCTTAATGAAAACGCTTTCCCCTGGATGTTATATATGGTGCCGAGATACAGTGGTGGAAATAAGTATTTGATCCCTTGCTGATTTTGTAAGTTTGCCCACTGACAAAGACATGAGCAGCCCATAATTGAAGGGTAGGTTATTGGTAACAGTGAGAGATAGCACATCACAAATTAAATCCGGAAAATCACATTGTGGAAAGTATATGAATTTATTTGCATTCTGCAGAGGGAAATAAGTATTTGATCCCCCACCAACCAGTAAGAGATCTGGCCCCTACAGACCAGGTAGATGCTCCAAATCAACTCGTTACCTGCATTGCCGACAGCTGTCGGCAATGGTCACCTGTATGAAAGACACCTGTCCACAGACTCAGTGAATCAGTCAGACTCTAACCTCTACAAAATGGCCAAGAGCAAGGAGCTGTCTAAGGATGTCAGGGACAAGATCATACACCTGCACAAGGCTGGAATGGGCTACAAAACCATCAGTAAGACGCTGGGCGAGAAGGAGACAACTGTTGGTGCCATAGTAAGAAAATGGAAGAAGTACAAAATGACTGTCAATCGACAAAGATCTGGGGCTCCACGCAAAATCTCACCTCGTGGGGTATCCTTGATCATGAGGAAGGTTAGAAATCAGCCTACAACTACAAGGGGGGAACTTGTCAATGATCTCAAGGCAGCTGGGACCACTGTCACCACGAAAACCATTGGTAACACATTACGACATAACGGATTGCAATCCTGCAGTGCCCGCAAGGTCCCCCTGCTCCGGAAGGCACATGTGACGGCCCGTCTGAAGTTTGCCAGTGAACACCTGGATGATGCCGAGAGTGATTGGGAGAAGGTGCTGTGGTCAGATGAGACAAAAATTGAGCTCTTTGGCATGAACTCAACTCGCCGTGTTTGGAGGAAGAGAAATGCTGCCTATGACCCAAAGAACACCGTCCCCACTGTCAAGCATGGAGGTGGAAATGTTATGTTTTGGGGGTATTTCTCTGCTAAGGGCACAGGACTACTTCACCGCATCAATGGGAGAATGGATGGGGCCATGTACCGTACAATTCTGAGTGACAACCTCCTTCCCTCCGCCAGGGCCTTAAAAATGGGTCGTGGCTGGGTCTTCCAGCACGACAATGACCCAAAACATACAGCCAAGGCAACAAAGGAGTGGCTCAGGAAGAAGCACATTAGGGTCATGGAGTGGCCTAGCCAGTCACCAGACCTTAATCCCATTGAAAACTTATGGAGGGAGCTGAAGCTGCGAGTTGCCAAGCGACAGCCCAGAACTCTTAATGATTTAGAGATGATCTGCAAAGAGGAGTGGACCAAAATTCCTCCTGACATGTGTGCAAACCTCATCATCAACTACAGAAGACGTCTGACCGCTGTGCTTGCCAACAAGGGTTTTGCCACCAAGTATTAGGTCTTGTTTGCCAGAGGGATTAAATACTTATTTCCCTCTGCAGAATGCAAATAAATTCATATACTTTCCACAATGTGATTTTCCGGATTTAATTTGTGATGTGCTATCTCTCACTGTTACCAATAACCTACCCTTCAATTATGGGCTGCTCATGTCTTTGTCAGTGGGCAAACTTACAAAATCAGCAAGGGATCAAATACTTATTTCCCCCACTGTATGTCTAGTGGCTTATACTATACCTGATGAGAGGGATCAAAGTACATTCTTATCGGATTTATATTGGCAAGAGTTATTATGGGCTGATCATTTTTTGCTGGAATTTAATTTGAATTGGAAGCAAATTATAAGGAGACAACTTCCCATAAACATTTCTTATTCAACAAAAGGCAGAGTAGACCAGCAAGTATTCTGGAATAAATTTAATCTAAATATGTCAGCTATGACTCCACAGGAATTAATAGATAATTGGAGTAATCTTAGTGAAGAACTATTAGATGAGATAGCTCCCCAGCACACCAAAGTTGAATGTGATAAATCAAGCAATAAGTGGTTTAACTCTGAACTATTATCACTTAAACAAAACATGTTGAAGATTAGAAAGAAAATGGCAAAAGCATAAACCGAACAACACAGAGAAATGTGGAGAAAAACATTTTGAGAATACAAATCTTGTTTACAGATGCACAGAAGGGAATTTTACTGAAGTCAAATAGGTAGGGATTTGACAAAAAAATAAATATTTATTTCAGATTGTTAGATCTCTAACTAATATCCAAACTCGTTTGTCATCTACTTTGGAGAAGACGTTGGATGCTTTCCAGTTAGTTAACTATTATCAAAATAAAATAGAGTCTATCAGGGCATTTCTTCCCCTATGGAATTCTCTCATTTCAGATCTAAATGACGTTGATAATAGGAAAGCCTCTATGCCAGTGGATAGAGTTTGGCCAGAATTCACTCCTATAGATTGGAAAGATGTGAATACCCTATACAAATAATATTCTGCTGCTTGTAGTGCCAATGATTCCTGTCCACCCTTTATTATGAAGATAACCCCTATAAGAATTTTAAAACAACGCTTATGATTTGCTTACAGTTCCATTTGATGCAGGGTACATGCCCTATTCATATGGGTGAAATTATTATTACTCCTATCTTGAAAAATGTCAATTACTTCCTATTACAGACCTGTGGCATCGATACTAATGTTCGTAAAAAGATTTAGGGGTCTGTTTATGAAGCAGCGCTAGCAGCTGTTCATGCGCTAGAGCCTACATGGCCCATTCAAAGTGAATGGGCCATGTGGGCACTAGCACATAGACAGCCACTAGCACTGCTTAGTAAACCGGAGTGTTAGTATCAGCTAGTAACATTTGTCCCAGTCTGTTTCCATCCTAATTTTAGTACTCAAACCGTGATAAGCTCATTATTAGATAATTTAAGATCAGTAGTGAATGAAGGGCACTGTGCACTAATATTGCAGTTCGATCTCTCCTGCACATTAGACTTATTTGATCATGAAATCTTGCTAGGTATTCTTGATAACTTAGATATTACCGGGGCAGTTTTAAGTTGATTTTGTCATTTTTTTACCAGATCATACAGAGTTTTTTTTTTAAGGGTGTCTTCAGGTTGGAAAACTTTTTGTGGGGTGCAACAAGGCTCCCTGCTCTCTGCAGTATTGTTTAATGTATTCACATAGACTTTAGGATATGAACTAAAACGTGCATGATTTCATTCTTATATATATGCAGATGACATTAAAGTGGTTCTTCCTATAAGAGATCCTTTGTAGATATCTATCCCTCAAGTTCAAGATAGTTTGACACAGGGACGTATCTGCTATGGGGCCACAGGGGCCTGGCCCCGGTAGATTTGCTCCTGGACCCCCCTACCGATGACCCTCTCAACCCCCCCTCCTCCCGCCATCGCACCTCACCTCCCTTACTGGCAGGGGACCCAACCCCCGCCAGCCGAAGTCTCCTTCCTTCCTTCCTTCCTTCCTTCGTTTGGGTTTGGTTTCTGACGTCCTGCGTGCACGTACAACGTGCAGGACGTCACACTCACAGAAACAGAACTTGTACGTGCGTGCAGGATGTCAGAAACCAAACCCAAACGAAGGAAGGAAGGAAGGAGACTTCGGCTGGCAGGGGTTGGGGAGGTGAGGCACGACGGCGGAGTGATGGCGGGAGGGGGGGGTTCAAAGTAGTTGGAGCCAGGTGGTGGTGTCGTCGTCGGGCGGGCGGGTGGTGGTGTCGTCATTGTCTTCGGCGAGAGGGGGGGTTTAAAGTAGTTGGAGGTGGTAGTGGTGGTGGTGGTGTTGGTGGTGGCGGCGGGGGGGTGTTGTCAGCGGCGCCGGGGGGGGGCTAAAATGTGCCCCCTCACCTCGGCTCTGGGCCCCCCTACCGTTGAAGTTCAGATACCCCCCTGGTTTGACACTTATTGACTCTTGGATATCTTGGATATCTTGGCATCTGCTATAGCTAAATAAGGACAAAACCAAATTTGTATTAGTAAATGAACAATCCGCCCATTTGAATTCTAATATGATTAAAGCGAACATAGATTATCAGTTATCGCCCACAATTAAAATTTTAGAAATTTATTTGATAAGGTGTTATCAACTTAATCAACTCATTAAGGGGCCCTTTTACTAAGCCATGTAGGTGCCTATGCCCACCCAATGTGCATCAATTTCTGATGCACGTCCGCTACTCACGCTGGAAAAATCATTTTTATTTTCTGGCGCGTGGCAGAAACTGGGTGGTAATCGTCATTCTATGCATGTAGATGATTACCACATGGTTAACGCGTGAGACCTTACCGCTAAGTCAATGCCCGTCCATTTTCGGCAAAAATGTTTAAAAGGCCTTTTTTACAGGCGCACTAAAAAATGGATCTGTGCGTGCCCAAAACACTCGCCTAAACTAGCACAGCCCATTTTTCGCTGCACCTTAGTAAAAGGGCCCCTAAGAAAACTTTTCTATTAATGCCTAAATTGTGGCATATTCGTAAATTATTAGAACAGAACCAATTTCACTTATTGGTTCAAGCATTATTACTATCACAAGTTGATTACTGCAATGTAATCTGTTTGGGCTGCTCAAAGAATTTATTGAGAAAATTGCAAACAATTCAAAACACTTCTGTTAAATTGATTTTTTCCTTACCTACGGTTAGTCATGTCACACTTTTTTATATGGTGAGGGGTGGAGCCACAGAAGTGTAGAGACCATTGTAGACTAACCAGAAGAGTAGGGTGAAGGGGTAGGCACTTCCAAAAACCACAGGAATGACGACAAGGATGCTGTATATAACATTTAAGATAGACCAAACAGGCTTGACACAGCTGCTATGTTTCAGCTCATCAGCACCTGCCTGAGGAGTCTATAGAACACATATAAACAAATAAATATAAAGACAATATAAACAACTAAGGGGTCCTTTTACTAAGCTGCGCTAGTATCACTCTGTGTTTTTGAAGTGCGCTGAGGCCCCCTTTACCGCAGCAGCTAAAAGGCTGCCTGTTGTTCTGGAAAACAAATGGCTGTATGGTAAGTGAACTACATGCCATGCAGCCATTTTGAGGGGGAGCACTTACCACTACCCATTGAGGTGGCAGTAATGGCTCCCGTGCTAACCAGGCGGTAACAGGGCAGCGCCAATTACTGTTGGGTAAGCACCTGCATTATAAAAACAGAAATATTTTTCGTAGTGCTGGAAATGGCGCATGCTGGGAGTGGGAACTACTGCCAGGTTACTGCGGTAGCCCAGTGGTAGTTCTGGATTTTAAGTACATAAGTATTGCCATACTGGGACACACCAAAAGTCCATCAAGCCCAACATCCTGTTTCTAACAGTGGCCAATCCAGGTCAGAAATACCTGGCAAGATCCCAAAAATGTACAAAACATTCTATACTGCTTATCCCAGAAATAGTGGATTTTCCCCCAAGTCCATTTAATAATGGTCTATGGACTTTTCCTTTAGGAAGCCATCCAAACCTTTTTTTAAACTCCGCTAAGCTAACCGCATTTACCATATTCCCTGGCAACGAATTCCAGAGTTTAATTACACGTTGAGTGAAGAAAACTTTTCTCCGATTCATTTTAAATTTACTACATTGTAGCTTCATCGCATGCCCCCCTAGTCCTAGTATGTTTGGAAAGCGTAAACAGATGCTTCACATCTACCCGTTCAACTCCACTCATTATTTTATAGACCTCTATCATATCTCCCCTCAGCCGCCTTTTCTCCAAGCTGAAGAGCCCTGGCCGCTTTAGCCTTTCCTCATAAGGAAGTCGTCCCATCCCCTTTATTATTTTTGTCGCCCTTTTCTGCACCTTTTCTAATTCCACTATATCCTTTTTGAGATGCTGTGACCAGAATTGAACACAATATTTGAGGTGTGGTCGCACCATGGAGTGATACAAAGCCATTCTAACATCCTCATTTTTGTTTTCCATTCCTTTCCTAATAATAACTACCTAACATTCTATTTGCTTTTTTAAAAATTTTATTTATTGCATTTATAATTTTATACAAGACAACTTGCACTAGTATCATAAAAGAAAATCATTAATCATTGAATAAATTTCAAAGAGGAAAAAAATATATATAATTCTTAGACCACAATATTCAGGGGGGAAGGAGAGGAAAGTTGAGGAGATAAACAAATTAATTTAAACTTAAAGGTAAATTGGCCTGTCCAGAAATTCCATTCCTTCCTATATCTTAATCAGTTGTTCCATCAGTTACAATTACCATCTAGTTATTCGTTTTGCTTTCAAAAAACTTTGTAATTGATCGGGATCTAAAAAAACATATTTGTTTCCTAGATACTTAATACAACACTTACAAGGATATGCAAGTAAAAATTTAGCACCAATACTTTTAACTTCTCTGAGTGCCAGAATTTTTTTTCTCTTATCCTGTGTTGATTTAACAACATCAGGGTAAATCCATATCTTTTGACCACAAAAAAACTTTGTTGAATTTTTAAAGTATAATCTCAACAGAGCATTCAAGTCCTGTTCAAATATAAAGGAAACAATTAGGGTTCTTCTTAATTCAACTTCTGACAAAGATTCCTCTAATAAAGCAGATAAGTCTTGTATCCCATCAACAGGTGGATTCTGTGGAGACTCCGGTTTCGCTTTTGTTGTTTTCGAAGGAGGTAGATAGTAAACTTTATTTAAAGGGGGAATTGCCTCCTGAGGATATCTAAGTATTTCTATAAGATATTTCTTAAAGAAGTCCAATGGGGTAATCCCCATTGCAACAGGAAAATTTAACGTCCTCAGGTTTAATCAACGATTGTAGTTTTCTATCTGCTCCAGTCTCCTTGAGACCATTATTTTATCTTTTATAAGAGTTTCCATTGTCATTTTTAAATTTACAACTTCAGTCTGCAACTGCGTAACTTTTAGATCAGTATCTTGTCTAAGAGTTTCCAAAGATAATGATATAGTTTCCACTTTACTTACTAGAGAAGAAGTATCTTGTGCAGTTTTAGTAAGCGTTGTGGACATTTGTTGTATTAGTTCCCAGATGGATTGTAATGAAGCCAGCTTAGGAGACGCCATTGCTGTCTCTTTGATCTTACCTTCTGCTACAACCTGTTGTGGGGGACTACCGTCGGAATTTCCCCAGTCACCGCCTTCCGGTTCCCGTGTATTTCCAGCCTCTCCATGAAGCTCAGCAGGGCAAGGTGGCGGATTAACACCCGGTGGAGATAAGGATGTTTCAGACCCCAGTAGATCTGCCGCTCCTCCAGCAGGGTTCACACCGGTATGTAATGGAGTGCTTGTCGCGTATCTAAGGATCGTCTGTTGAGTCGGGGTAGGCATTTGAGTTGACAGTGGTAAACCCTTTACCCATCCCCTTCCTTTTGGTATGTGGCATTTGATAGAAGGTTTTTTTAACTCAAGAAAAACAAGGCTCTAAAGCGAACTCCGTTTGAGACGCAATCAAGCTCTGGGCACCATCCTTCTTAGCCGCAGCAGCACACTGAGCAGAAGGTTTCAACGTATCAGCAACGATGACACCTAGATCCCTTTCTTGGTCTGTGACTCCTAACGTGGAACCTTGCATTACATAGCTATAATTTGGGTTCCTCTTTCCCAAATGCATCACTTTGCACTTGCTCACATTAAATGTCATTTGCCATTTAGATGCCCAGTCTCCCAGTCTTGTAAGGTCCTCTTGTAATTTGTCACAATCCTCCCGCGATTTAACGACTTTGAATAACTTTGTGGCATCAGCAAATGTAATTACTTCACTAGTTACTCCCATCTCTAGTTGCCGTGTGCCAACCCTTTAGTAAAAGGACCCCTAAATATCTTGAACATCCATGTGTTGTTGTAAAACACAATACAAATAAATATGGTTAAAAGCATATGTAAAACAAATTAGAAACTGTTAAAAGTGATAAAAACATTGATAAAAAATACAAATTAGTCATAAGAAATGATGAAATTATATAACTAGTAAAAAAGGCCCGTTTCTGACACAAATGAAACGGGCGCTAGCAAAGTTTTCCTCGACTCCCCTGCAGCCACCCATGTCCAGTGACACTCCTCTCCTCCTGCAGCCTCCCATGTCCAGCGACCCTCCTCTCCCCCTGCGCCCACTGCAGCCACCTATGCCCAGCGAACCTCCTCTCTCCCCTGCCCATCCTCCTGCCACCCATGTCCAGCGACCCTCCTCTCTCCCCTGCCCCCCTCCAGCCACCCATGTCCAGCGACCCCCTGCCCCCCTGCAGCCACCCATGTCCAGCGATCCTCCTCTCTCCCCTGTCCCCCCTCCAGCCACCCATGTCCAGCAACCCTCCTCTGGACATGGATCAGCTATGAGGCATGTTTTCCCCCCGGGTTCTGAAGTTGACATCATAATGGCTACGCTGATGTCAGCCTGATCCCAGGCAGCAAGTCAGAACGTTGGAGGTGAGAATTATTATATAGGATAACACAAAATACATATAAATATGCAGAAAGACGTATGAATAAATGGCAGAAGCAACATCCAATTCATTAAACATACTAATGGAAGTCTCATAAATGCACCTCTGGCATAAAAGTATGGTAGAGTGAAACACTGACCATGTGACCGATGTATGGGTGATATGCACTACTCAAGTTGTGTGCAAATAAAGACAGGAATTTGGTACAGCAAATATGTATAATATGGTGAAAAAGTCACTAAAGTGCTCTGGGTAAGCAAGTGGAGGCTTGTTGCACGAGTGAACAGAAAGGGTCTCTAAAGTGGCTTGGAACCAGTGATGGCAAAAAATGGTGCTGTTAGAAGAAAGAATAGTGCAGAACAAATGTGTGTGCTAAATTGCTCAATAAGAAATAACCCAAAATATACCTATGAATAGAACAATAGTGCAGAACAAAAGCATGAGACAAGATGTTCAATAAGAAATAACCCAAAATTGTACCTGTAATTTGGATTTGCAATCCAAAAGTGTGTCACGCCCAGAGGAAGCCTTATATTGTAGAAATTTGCATTATTGGTGATAAAATTGTTGCGGTAAAAGCGTGCATGCTCCAAAATGTAAATGTCTTTTAAAAATGAGAGTGCTTTTGGTGAAAACAGCAGTGATGATGAGAATGCATTTTGTGAATAAGTGTCTCAGTCTTTATGGTGCAAAACAATTGGAAAGTGCCAAAAATTCTTGGAGTAGATGTGGAGGGGCATATTCGAAAGGAGCACCCAAGTTTTCCTGAGGACATACTCGCAGGACGTCCTGGCGAACGGGTGGGGAAACCCATATTATCGAAACAAGATGGGCGGCCATCTTTCATTTTGATAATAGGGTTGGTGACGCCCAAATCGCGAAATTTAGGTCAACCTTAGAGATAGTCGTCCTTAGAGATGGTTGTCCCCGATTTTCAGCGATAATAGAAACCGAGGACACCCATCTCAGAAACGACCAAATCCAAGCCATTTGGTCATGGGAGGAGCCAGCATTCGTAGTGCACTGGTCCCCCTGACATGCCAAGACACCAACCGGGCACCCTAGGGGGCACTGCAGTGGACTTCACAAATTGCTCCCAGGGGCATAGCTCCCTTACCTTGGATGCTGAGCCCCCCCAACCCCCCTCCAAAACCCATTACCCACAACTGTACAACACTACCATAGCCCTAAGGAGTAAAGGGGGGCACCTACATGATGGTACAGTGGGTTTCTGGTGGGCTTTGAAGGGCTCCCATTTACCACCACAAGTGTAACAGGTAAGGAGGGATGGGCCTGGGTCCACCTGCCTGAAGTCCACTACACCCACTAAAACTGCTGCAGGGACCTGCATACTGCTATCAGGGAGCTGGGTATGACCTTTGAGGCTGGCATATAGGCTGGCAAAAAATATATATATATTTTTTTTTTAGGGTGGGAGGGAGTTAGTGACCACTGGGGGAGTAAGGGGAGGTCATCCCTGATTCCCTCCAGTGGTCATCTGGTCAGTTCGGGCACTTTTTTGAGGCTTGGTCGTAAGAAAAAATGGACCAAGTAAAGTCGCTCAAGGGCTCGTCAGGGACGCCCTTCTTTTTTCTATTATCGGTTGAGAATACCCATGTGTTAGGCACACCCCAGTCCCGCCTTTGCTATGCTTCCGACACGGCCCTGTGAACTTTGGTCGTCCCCGCGACAGAAAGCAGTTGAGGAAGCCCAAAATCGGCTTTCGATTATGCCGATTTGGGTGACCCTCGGAGAAGGACGCCCATCTCCCGATTTTTGTCGAAATATGGGCGCCCTTCTCTTTCGAAAATAAGCCTGATTGTGTCTAATGGACAGAACAGGACAGAAAAAAGCAGTGCTAGTGGTGATCTATGATTGGAGATTGACGGGGTCTTGTACTAGCTGTAGTAGCATTTTTAGGGGCCCTTTTACTAAGCCGTGTAAGCGTCTATGTACGCCCAATGTGTGCCAAAATAGAGTTACCACCCGGCTACCGCATGGCTCTTGCAATAATTTCATTTTTGGTGCATGTCCGACACATGAATCTTAAAATTAATTTTTATTTCCGGATGTGCATATGGTCACACGCCATAGACCATTACCGGCTGGTTACTGCGTGAGAATTTACCGCTAGGTCAATGGCTGGCGGTAAGGTCTCAGACCCAAAATGGACGCACAGTAATTTTCATTTTGCTGCACGTCCATTTTGGGGAAAACTTTTAAAAAGGCATTTTTTTGCAGGTGCACTGAAAAATGATTCTGCATGCACCCAAAACACACATCTACAATACTGCAGGCCATTTTTCAGCACACCTTAGTAAAAAAGACCCCTTAGTGCGCACTAATGATTGTTGTATGCTAAACGCTAGAGACGCCCATATATTCCTGTGGGCATCTCTAGTGTATTATTGTGAGCCGATAAAAAATAAAATTAAATAAACACGGGGTAATATCTATCCATTTTTTTTAAATGATGAATTTTTGAGATGCTTTAAGCTCCCAAATATTGAGACATGCACCACTCCACCCATCTGTGGGAGTATATGATCCTAAAACAAATCTGTCCATTTAAAACAGAATCCATAAGAGAACACAGAGGTAATTTTAATCCATTTAAAAACAAAATGATAAATCTTTGGGGTGCAAATAGATAAAAAAAATTCTTCATGAGTAGTCAACTGACAAACAAAGCTAGGAATATATTAAAGAATACACTAAACTTATGGCATCATAACTTGTAATAAATATGCCAGACTGTGAAAAACATCTCGATGCTAGATAAATAGAGTAGTTATAAATGTTTCTAAGGGAGGCTGAGTTGCAAAAAAGCATCTGCAAATGTAAAATGCTCTAACCACGTTCCTATCAATCACCTGCTCTCAGTTTTTCAGAAACATATTCTATGAATAAGATCAATAGTTTTCTATGAAAGATGAATTAATGCTGGCTGTTGTATGTTAGGGGATAAATGCAGGGTTGCAGAGCCTGTTGTATAGAGCTCTAGGGGGTGGCTGTATTTAAGAAGGACTTGTGATGAGGATGAATCATAGGTAAGCATACTCAAGAGATGTGCACTTTCCACCTTCTGTAGTTAAAGGAATGATTTGTAATGTTCATGTATAAGCCATGGGATGCTAATGTTTGCAATTGGAAGATAAGTCTCTGTTCTTCGCAGAGCAACATTTGATCTGTGACTTTGCTGTGCCAATGAAGAACGCTGTGTTTTTCTGACTGCCAAAAGACACTGACCGAAGCACCTTATTTTTTTTAGAGAAATTCAGAGTTCGCACTGAAAACTGATGGAATTTATGACATGAATTATTGGATATTAGTGGATATATTTTTGAAAAATAGCTGCTTTAGCCTTTCCTTATAGGGAAGTCGTCCCATCCCCTTTATCATTTTTGTCACCCTTCTCTGCACCTTTTCTAATTCCACTATATCTATTTTGAGATGCGGCGATCAGAATTGAACACAATATCCAAGGTGCAGTCGCACTATGGAGCAATACAAAGGCATTATAACATCCTCATTTTTGTTTTCCATTCCTTTCCTAATAATACCTAACATTCTATTCGCTTTCTTAGCTGCTGCCACAAACTGAGCAGAGGAATTCATTCAGGGGCGTAGCCAGACTTTGAGGTGGGAGGGGGCCAGAGCTCAAGGTGGAAAGCACATTTTGGTCTGCTGCCCCGCGCCACACCCCCTTCTGCTGCCCTGCCACTCCCCACCCACTGCTGTAAATCTTGGCTGGCGGGGGTCACCAACCCCCAACAGCTAAAGCACCACCGCTGCAAATACCTTGGCTGGTGGGGGTCCCCAACCCCCAAAAGCTGAAACCTTCATCCAGCGCTGGTCTCCGGCGCCGCCGCTTCGCCAGCCCTGTTCTCTCTTCCCCTCACGTCTGGCACGTTCCTTTTAGTGAAACTGAGCATGCTCAATTTCACTAAAAAGAGCATGCCAGACGTGAGGGGAAGAGAGAGCAGGGCAGACAATGCGGTGGTGCCAAAGAGGATGGAGGCTTCAGCTGGCAGGGGTTTGGGACCCCCGCCAGTCAATCCAGGGGCCCAGAGCAAATTTGGGGGGGGAGCAGGCCCCCGTGGCCCCACATAGTTACGTCACTGGTTTCAATGTATCATCAATGATGACGCGTAGATCCCTTTCCTGGTCGGTGACTCCTAATGTGGAACCTTGCATTACATAACTATAGTTCGGGTTCCTCTTTCCCATATGAATTACTTTGTACTTGCTCACATTAAATGTCATCTGCCATTTGGATGCCCAGTCTCCCAGTCTCATAAGGTCCTCTTTTACAATCCTCTTGTGATTTAACAATTTTGAATAACTTTTTGTTATCAGAATATTGAATTACCTCACTAGTTGCTCCCATCTCTAAATTATTTATAAATATGTTAAAAAGCAACTGTCCCAGCAAAGACCCCTGGGGAACCCCACTATCTAGCCTTCTCCATTGAGAATACTGACCATTTAACTCTACTCTCTGGTTTCTATCTTTTAACCAGTTTTACATCCACAATAGTACACTACCTCCTATCCCATGACTCTCCAATTTCCTTTGGAGTCTTTTATGAGGTACTTTGTCAAATGCCTTTTAAAAATCCAGATACACGTTATCGACAGGCTCACCTTTATCCACATGTTTGTTCACCCCTTCAAAGAAATGTAAGAGATTGGTGAGGCAAGATTTTCCTTCACTAAATCCATGTTGACTTTCCTGCTTATTTTCGAAGGAGAAGGGCGCCCAGCTTCCGACACAAATCGGGAGATGGGCGCCCTTCTCCTAAGGGCAGCCAAATCGGTATAATTGAAAGCCGATTTTGGCCAGCCTTAACTGCTTTTCATCGCAGGGACAGCCAATGTTCAAGGGGAAATTTTGGCAGTGTACTGAAGGCGGGACGGGGACGTGGTTAAGAGATAGCCGTCCTCGGCCGATAATGGAAAAAAGAAGGGCGGCTCCGACAAGCATTTGGCCGACTTTACTTGGTCCCTTTTGGTTCACGACCAAGCCTTGAAAAGGTGCCTGAACTGACCAGATGACCACCAGAGGGAATCAGGGATCACCTCTCCTTACTCCCCCAGTGGTCACCAACCCCCTCCCACCTAAAAAAATTTTAAAAACATTTTTTGCCAGCCTCTATGCCAGCCTCAAAGGTCATACCCAGCTTCATCACAGCACTATGCAGGTCCCTGGAGCAGTTTTTAGTGGGTACTGCAGTGCACTTCAGGCAGGCGGACCCAGGCCCACCCCCCCCACCTGTTACACTTGTGGTGGTAAATGGGAGCCCTCCAAAACCCACCACAAACCCATTGTACCCACATGTAGGTGGCCCCTTTTACCCTTTAAGGGCTATGGTACTGTTGTACAGTTGTGGGTAGTGGGTTTGGGGGGGGGGGTTGGGGGCTCAGCACCCAAGGTAAGGGAGCTAAGCACCTAGGAGCAATTTCTGAAGTCCACTGCAGTGCCCCCTAGGGTGCCCGGTTGGTATCCTGGCATGTGAGGGGGGACCAGTGCACTAGAAATGCTGGCTCCTCCCATGACCAAATAGCTTGGATTTGGTCGTTTTTGAGATGGCCGGCTTCGGTTTCCATTATCGGCGAAAACCGAGGCCAGCCATCTCTAAGTTCAGCGATCTCAACATTTAGGTCGACCATCTCTAAGGTTGACCTAAATGTTGAGATTTGGCCGGCCCTGACCGTATTATCGAAATGAAAGATGGATGTCCGTCTTGTTCAATAATACGGCTGGCTCCGCCCCTTCCCGGGGCCGTCCACGGAGATGGGCGCTCTTAGAGATGGGCGCCCCCATTCGATTATGCCCCTCTTTGTCTCATTAATCCATGGTTTTGAATATGCTCTGTAATATTGTTCTTTATAATAGTCTCTACCATTTTGCCCAGCACCGATGTCAGGTTCACTGGTCTATAATTTCTCAGATCACCTCTGGAACCTTTTTTGAAAATTGACGTTACATTGGCCACTCTCCAATCTCCTGGGACTATGCTTAATTTTAAAGATAAGTTACATATTACTAACAATAGTTCTGCAAGTTCATGTTTCAATTCTATCAGTTCTATCAGTCCTCTGGGTTGAATACCATCTGGTCCAGGTGATTTGCTATTCTTTAGTTTGTCAAATTGGACCATTACATCTTTCAGGTTTATAGAGATTTCATTGATTTTAATAATATTTATAGATTTAAATGCACTCTCCTATTTCCCTGCACTAATATTGCCATTCACACATGGCCATAAACAAAAATGAGCATTTTATAGGCAGTAAGGGCTCATGCACTAATCCTGTGCTAATCAGTGCACGACAATTCTGACATGTTAACTGATTAGTGCCAAAATGCCCACTCTGTCCCCCAAACAAGTCCCCTTGGCCAAAATATTTAAAATATTTTTTAGCGCATGTGTAGTGCATGCACTTTTGAAACTTACCATTGGATACCTCAGCATGCCCTGTGGTATGCCCTTTTAAACTGTGGTAATCATGAATTAGTGCTTAACGCCTCTTGGTAAAAGGATCCCTTAGTCATGGGCTTGCTGCCTGCCCACCCACCCAAAATTATATTGAAGACCTATATATTTTTGTCTGCCTTGAGGAGCTCTTCACTGTGAGATGAGGAACTGTTCATTAGCTCTTTTATACAGATAACAGTATTGGATTTTAGGATTGGGTTTGCTTCATCCAACTGTCTTTATCGAAGAAACAGAATAGCAGACACTTCTGTGAAGACCTCTGCATTTACCTGTGGACTTTTATTTGTCATTTTCCAGAGGACATCATTTATTTGTGGGTTACATTCCTGCTATATGCTTGGAATACCATGTATCCCCAAAAGAGCATGAAACATGCAGTTTGCTCACAGGAAGACTAACCTAGACTGTGTGGAGCTATGAAAAATCTCACAATTTAAACATACGATACGAGGACTCAAAACAAAGAGCAATGGTCCAACCAAATGTATCAGTCTATCCCCAAAGGGGTTCCCAGATATTATCATTCCCACTCCGGGGGCATTTTAGAAAGCCATGCTAGTGTTTTTAGCTTACGGTAAAAATCAGCTGGCCGTGAACACTGAAATGCCTTGGGCGGTAGTTAGTACTTCCCCCTTTACTTGCCGCATGGCCATATCCTGCAGGAAAGAGAGACTTCCATTTTACTCACTGCGGTAAAAGGGGGCCTTGCCACATGTGAAAACATGCACTGATGCTAGCTTGGGCCCCCCTTTTGCCATATCTTGTTAAAAGGGGCCCATAATGATAGTCATAGAGGAAAAAGTATTCACATACTATTTGTGTCTGTTCAGTTAAAAAACAAAAAAACAAAAAACATATTTGTGGGTGGAGGGAAGGGGCATGTTGAGGGGCATTTTTGAAAGGGATGTCCACTTTTCAATTTGGACGTCCTCACAAAACGTCCTGATCCAGGGGCGGGGAAACCCATATTTTCGAACAAAGATGGACGTCCATCTTTCGTTTCGATAATACGGTCAGGGGCGTCCAAATCCTGAAATTTGGTCATCCTTAGAGATGGTCGTCCCTAGACATAGACATTTCTGATTTTCAGCGATTTTCTAAACCAAGGACGTCCATCTCAGAAATGACCAAATGCAAGCCATTTGGTCGTGAGAGGAGCCAGAATTTGTAGTGCACTGGTCCCACTGACATGCCAGGACACCAGCTGGGCACCCTAGGGGGCACTGCAGCAGACTTCATAAATTGCTCCCAGGTACATAGCTCCCTTACCTTGTGTGCTAAGCCCCCCAAACACCCCCCAAAACCCACTACCCACAACTGTACACCACTACCATAGCCCTTACAGGTGAAGGGGGCACCTAGATATGTGTACAGTGGGTTTGAGATGGGTTTTGGACTACTCGCTGTTTCCTACACAAAATGTAACAGGTAGGGGGGGGTATAGGCCTGGGTCCGCCTGCCTGAAGTGCACTGCACCAACTAAAACATCTCCAGGGACCTGCATACTGCTGTCATGGACCTGAGCATGACATCTGAGGCTGGCAATCAATATTTTGAAAGATATTTTTTGAAGGTGGGAGGGCATTAGTGACCACTGGGGGAATAAGGGGAGGTCATCCCTGATTCTCTCCGGTGGTCATCTGGTCATTTCGGGCACCTTTTTATGCCTTGGTCGTAAGAAAAACACGACCAGGTAAAGTCGTCCAAGTGTTCGTTAGGGATATCCTTGTTTCTTTCGATTATGGGTCAAGGACGTCCAAGTGTTAGGCACGCCCAAGTCCCGCCTTCGCTACACCTCTGACACGCCCCCTTGAACTTTGGCCATCCCTGCGATGGAAAGCAGTTGGGAACGTCCAAAATCGGCTTTCGATTATACCGTTTTGGACGACCCTGTGAGAAGGACGTCCATCTTTCGATTTATGTTGAAAGATGGGCATCCTTCTCTTTCAAAAATGAGCCCACTAGTGGACAAAATTCTCAAGTAGTATACATGAAAGCTAGTGTGATTCCAATCTGGTTTTGAGTTAGCTGAAAGAAATAGGAAAAAGAGGAACTGCCTGATCAAAATTAAGAAAAAAATGCACTCCTGTAATCACATGAACTTAGTATCCCAAGATCCCAGAAGTTATGTAGTGGAACATTGCTTTAGGTTTAACATTCACATATGTTGAGACAACATGGTTATGGATGTCATGATCAATATACTATTAAGATAAAGTAGGCTGTATGATTGCATGGGCACATGTATATACAACTGAAAATCCATTTTTTTCTACCCTATACCTGTCTTTGGTTTATTATTTTGGAAATTATTTTTTTCTCCCCATTTTTCACAAAGTGATTATGATTATCCATGGCCCCCTATCTTTTAATGCCCGAGCTTCATCTTCATATGCCTGCAAAAGGAAAACTATAATTCCATCTACTGTATAAAGCCAGACGGTTGGTAATGGAAATAATCTTTGATCTAGCAAAACTGAGAGTGTGTTATATAAGCTACAGTTATATGCTCTTATGTTTAGAAATAATGAAAGTCTTGAATATGTTGTTTGTATAATATGGTTTACCACCAAAGATCAATCAAATTGAAACATTTTTCTAGGTCTAAATTTCAGGGGCGTATCTGAACTGCGGCGGTAGGGGGGGCCAGGGCCAGAGAGGGGGGGCACATTATAGCCCCCCCCCCCCCCGCCGCCGCCGCCGCCGCCATTGCCGATCCCCCTCCCCCCAGCCGCTGCCATTGCTAACCCTCCCCCTCCGTTGCTCGCCTACCTTCGCTGGCGGGGGACCCCAACCCCCGCCAGCCGAGGTCCGCGTCCTCCTGCCGCTGCCGGCTGCCTTTGGTCCTTTCATTCTTCCATTGAAGCTGGCGCCGACGAAAAAGTTTCTTTTGAATCTGACGTCGCTGCACGTTGCACGTTGTACGTGCAGGACGTCAGACTCAAAAGAAACTTTCGTCGGCGCCAGCTTCAATGGAAGAATTAAAGGACCAAAGGCAGCCGGCAGCGGCAGGAGGACGCGGACCTCGGCTGGCGGGGGTTGGGGTCCCCCGCCAGCGAAGGTAGGCGAGCAACGGAGGGGGAGGGTTGGCAGCGGTAGGGGGGTCCAGGGCGAAATCTGCGGGGGCCCAGGCCCCTGAGGCCCCACGCAGATACGCCCCTGGGTCTAATTCTATCTAACTGTTGCAATGCTAAAATATCATCCTTCCAAGATTATTTCTTGGTTTTCTTCATACTGCTTTTGGGGTGCACTGGGATAGGATTCATACTTGGATAAAATGTCTGTTCTACTAACAGATAACTGTGGTGCCTTCTATTACTTTCCATTTTACTAAGGAGTTGTAGACTGTAATACTGAGACAACATCCTTAATGTGTTGATATAACCTATACAAAGCACTGGTTGACGTTCAAAACATCAATGCATCAAGTCTCCAAAGTTGGCTGTGCATGGGAAACTGGGGTTTAACATGGAAGAGAGGGGAAATGGAGGTGTTTGTGTTACCTAGCAATGATGGAGCCCATGGAGCTGCCTGGTACTTGAACTGAAAGCCTGTGAGAGTTGTGCCAAACTGCTGACATCATTGGGCAGGGCCAGCACTGGAAGATCTCTTAAGTGCATTTGTAGGAGCAAAACAAGCACTACAGTGAAGCACTGCTCTACAATATGAACCTGATGTTCCACAAACTTTGGCCATGTCAATTCCTATACAGAGGTTTGTTTCTGTAATAAGCCTCAAGAGCATTGCTGACGCAGCAAGGCTAACAGAGGCAAAACAACTGCTCACAACAACTTTTGTTTACCATGCTGGGGACCTTCATAGACACGAGGAAAACATCTACAGCGTCCAGTATCTTATGAATGTTTGGCAAGTTGCTTGTAGGACTGAGGAAATGTTGAAGGGCACAATTTCACAGCTGTGTGAGTTTTCTCAGCAAGCTGTCCTCAAGATATAAGGTATAGATTTCAATGTGATTAACTTGGAGTCAAGTGTAAGATCAGTGGAATCCTGAGTATCCATATTGTAAACAGCTGGTGCATCTGGAATTGAGGACATTCTTTATTTGCATAGACAAGTAGAGACTCTGTAGAACACTATAAAATCTAAGGGGGTCCTTTCATTAAGCAGCAGTATGCACTACCACACATTTACTACAGCTTAAGAGGGCTTAAGTTCCTAACCTGTGCATGCTACCCACTGTATAAGTATCGTGGAACACTCTTGTCTGATCCAGCTTTGAAGAGACTCCCTGAAGCGGCGGCAGAGAGATAGTGTGTCCGGGAGCTTATGATCGCTGAAAACCCAGTGTCTGCTATTGACCCTTCTACCCCGCTCTGCGACTACCACTGCCTATTTGTCTCCTGTCCAGCCCTGTGGAATACTCCGGAAGCTGCCGCTGAAAGAAAGCGTCTTGAGAATCCCAAGCTCCAGGCTTACCTGCAGTCCAGCCTGAGGGGTGTGTCCAGCCAAGCTTCTGAGTCCAGCCTGAGGGGCGCATCCAGCCAAGCTTCTGAGTTCAGCGTCCGAGTGGCGCTTCTAGCTGAGCCTCCAATTCCAGTCTGAGCAGAGCTTCTGGCCGAGCTTCCGATTCCAGTCCGAGCGGCGCTTCTGGCCGAGCCTCCGATTCCAGTCCGAGCGGCGCTTCTAGCTGAGCCTCCGATTCCAGTCCGAGTGGCACTTTGGGCCGAGCCTCTGATTCCAGTCCAAGTGGTGCTTCCAGCCGAACCTCTGATTCCAGTCTGAGGGGCGCTTCTAGCCGAGCCTCTGATTCCTGTCCGAGTGGCACTTCTAGCTGAGCCTCTGCTGAGTTCCAGTTCCAGCCGAGATGTTGAGTTTCAGGTCGAGTTCCGGATCCAGCCGAGATGCTGAGTCCACGCCGAGTTCCAGTCCCAGCCGAGATGCTGAGTCCACGCCGAGTTCCAGTTCCAGCCAGGTGCTGAGTCAACGCCGAGTTCCAGATCCAGCCGAGATGCTGAGTCCAGGACGTCAGGACTGACACGGGGCCCTCCGTCTTGTCTGAAGCTGACGGAATGCCAAACTCTGCTGCCACTGCCATAAATACTTCCAGCAACCTACCGCACTCTCCCATTTTTCGGGGTCCAATAAACAAGAAATCATCCAAATAATGCACCAACATATCCACCCCCGCCCTCTGAAAGGTCACCCAATGCACAAAAGAACTAAATCGCTCAAAGTAGGCACAGGACACCGAACACCCCATCGGCAAACATCGGTCAAAATAAAAGGCACCATCAAATTGGAAACCTAGCAATGGAAAAGCGGACAGGTGGACTGGAAGCAGCCTAAAGGCAGCTTCAATATCCACTTTTGCCAACTGCGCTCCCACACCACACCGTAGCACCAACCGCACCACATAGTCGAACGAGGTGTACTGCATCGAACAGCAGTCTTTTGGACTGCCCGCATTTACCGAACTGCCCACCGGGTAGGAGAGATTGTGTATGAGGTGGAATTTCCCCGGCGCTTTCTTTGGTATCACCGCCAACGGGGAGAGCATAAAGGGGCAAAATGGGGGAGCAGTGAAAGGACCAGCAATCCTGCCCAGCCTCAGTTCCTCGTCTAATTTGTCCCGCACCACCTCTCGCATCCTCGAGACTGACACCGAATTCCACATCCACTTGGTCACCACCCGCCCTTTGTAAGGAATAATGAACCCCTCCCGAAATCCCCGCTCGTTCTTTCTAGCTGCCCCCCGCACAGGGTATCGATGGAGCCATGCCAGCATCTCATCAATCCGCACCGGCGTGGGCGCTAATTCCTGCCATTTACTGCTTAGCGAGGGAGGTATCCCCCGCTCCCTTCCTTGGACATATAATCGCAGCATGTCCTTGCCCACATGTGGAACAAGTGTGCCGAAATTTATAGACCAGGAAAAGACAGGCAGCTCAGTTAAATCTCCAACAGACTTCCGCGGATATGCCTGCAGCTCAAAAGGACTTATTCCCTGGTGTTTGAGTGAACCCCCCTGTTCCTGGCCCTGTCGCCCCCCTCCGGATCGGGGGGCCATGTGGACCAACCACAGGTTGATATCCTGCGTCCCCCACGTCATGTACAGATTTTCCTCCATCTTGTCCCGAAAGGCTTCGTCATAGTTCAACCACGCCCAACCTCCGAAACGCTGGAACGTGTCTAAAACCGAATCCGCGTACGCCAGCAACAAACCATATTGTCCCTGGTCGTGTATGCCCCAGACACTCACAAGGCATAAAAAGGACCGCATACAGTTGACCACTGTCTTGGCTACTTTGCGCTCCTTCTCTCCCTCCGCCTGTTTTTTGTCGCCCTTCTTACCCCTCCGACGCCTCCTGCCTTCCAACAACCGAAAAATATCTATGCATTTTCGCTGCCTAATTCGCCACTACAAAGCTCTTGGTACCTATTCCCAGAGCTCCGACAAAGCCACTAATGTCGGTGGCCCCCTGACACCCTCCCCCGAGGCCACTGCCGCGTCCCTCTGCGGCTCCCTTCCCGTGTCCCGAGAAGAAAAAGAGGATGAAGAATCGTCCGAGGATGAGGATACTGAAGAGGAAGAAGACTCTCTGCCCCTCCTCCCCTTTCACTTCCACTTACTTCACCCCCTTCTACCCCCATTCCCACTGTTACCCTCTCCGGGCGCTCCAGCACCTGATGTCACCATCTCCGCAACTGCATGGGTCCTTCCTTCTGCTCCAGCCGGCTGCGCCGCACTCTCCGCGCCCCGCAAGGTCCGCTCCTGACCCGCCGCCTCTCTGCTCCTCGAGTCACCTGCCTCTGGCGTCACAGTCCGATTGCACTCCTGCTCCGGCCAACCTGCTGGACGCGATGCGCCTCCTTCCGCCTCACTTCTCACCTGCGAAGACAAAATGGGGGAAGCAGCAGGACCGGCCCACCTTGTGCCCCACCCTAATCTGTCCACCACAGCTGGCGCATCTACCCATGGGGCAGCCCATGCGGCCTGTGCAGCCCACGGGAGCGTCCCAAAAGGAGGCCACGATCCCCACTGATAAGGGCCCCACCCCATCCCTTGGGAGACCCCTCCCTGTAACTTCCCGACTGCTGCACGGCCGCCCCAAGAGGGGCCGGCAGCTGCGGCCCTGTTCATCAGCCCATAACCCCCCACCTCTCCAGGCAAATGCTGCACTCCCGCTCGCGGAGCTCTCCTCCCCCCTGGCTCATCTCTTTCACCCTCTGCCACCGGGGAGGGAAAAACCCCAGCCCCCAGGCTGTCAGTGTCCATGAGGCCAACCAACCTTGTCCCCTTTCCCCTCTGCACCGCCTGCTCGCTCTCTCACATCTCCTCCGCCCCCTGCCCTGCCCCTTGCAGGCGCACAGTTTTCTGCCTGCCACTAATGTGGCGGGTCTTTCTGGTCTTCTTTCTCCCTGCCCCCTCTGCTGCCTCGACTGCAATGGCAGTTCGTGCTCGTTCCTTCGACCTCCAAGGGCCCATCGGCGCTGCCCCCCTCCTACCAAACTCACTGGCTCCGGGCTCCCCTCCAACGAGTTGCTTGCACAAAAAGAAATTTCAGCACCCAAGGCCTCCTCTGCCGTCTCCCCTGCTCCAGCTGCCATCTGCAAACGCCTCCGAGGATCTTAGGAATGCCGTCACAATCCCCCAGCTTTATTTTTCTTCTTAGCTCCGCCCCCCCCAACTGCTTATCTTTCTATAGGCTTCCTACCTTTCCTCCTTTGTTAGCACCTTACTTTAACTTTGCCAATCACGCGATTGGTTTACACTGACGTTTCCCCGTGGACCCGATCTCCCCCCTCCCCCCTTACCTTCCTTGAGACCCGCTCTTACGGGCCCAGCCCTCGTTTAACTGGGCCTGTCGAGACAATCTCTCGGGCCTCTTATTCTATGTGTGAAGAAAAATATAGTTTTTTGGCTTTTGTTTCGGCCTGGCCGTACATTGTCATGTGTTTCTTACAGTTGAACCTGTCTTCATCAATTATTTAAACAACGAGGGCCTTTGCAACTTTTCTTGTATTGTCTTTTCTCGGTCATTTAAAAGTAGGGGGGAGGGGTTGTGATGTGGTAGTGGGCATGTTGTGTGAAATGTCATTTTAGCTTACCTCCTAGTACCATCCCAAATTCTTCTGCTCTGAGACACCAGTGGTCTGCTGGCCTCCCTGTCCCCAGCTTGACTGATGAATCACCTGAGTCCAAAAGGGTCCTAAAGAGAACCACTGCTCAATGAAATCCTCCCCCTACCCTCACAGCTAACGCAAGCTCCAATTTTAAAACATAAAAATGGGGTAATAGCTCTGTATATCTGCCAGGGGTGCAAAAAAGGCTGTTCCAACTTTAACTGTGGAGTATTCCCCTTGTGAATCAAGAGTGATTATTTAACTGGGTGATTAGTCAGAATGTAGTTGGGGGGGGGGGGGATCTATAAAACAACTCCTATGAGCAGAGGGCTCATTCTGTGCTTGCAGATTCTTCCAAGGTTTGTTCTTTTGCCCTGATTCTGTGCTCCCCAAGTCCCCTTTAAAGCTGCCTCCCTCCATTTGGAAAATGCTTGCTGCAGCCTTAGGTTATACAGAGACAGCACCAGCAGCTTCTGAGAGTGGAGCCACCCTGGGAGAAAGATAGGTGGGTGAATGATGTTAAAGAAACCAAAAAGGAGAGAATCATTCAATAGCAAGCAGCATTTGTTTTGTGCTTAACGCAATGCAGAGAAAATCACACTCACGAAGGTGCTTACAGACTTTTTTTGATGTATATATGTGTGTGATTTTTTTTTTTCATTTTTACTCCTTAAAGCCTGCCCACCATTCTCGTGTGTCTCCGCCGTAATGACTGGATTGCTGTGGCTCTCTCTCTTGGAAAGTGGATTCCAGCATTGGTTTGCTGCTCCTGTCGCTAGTTCCCAGTAGCCCCCGATTCTGCTCTGGATAAATCCCTTCCAGCTTTTGTTGCTCTGCTCCCATTGACAGGACTTTTCCTTCCTTTCTCCCCGGTGTCAGATGCCTTCCTTCCTTTCCATGACATTTTTACTTACACTCTTTGTCTTCTTTTCAAAACTATTTCTATGGGCTGCTTCTTCCCCCACAGAGGTTTGGATTATTTTTCTCTCCTGAATTTCTCTCTCTCCCTTCCCCCCACCATCTGATTCTTTTTTTGGGGGGGAGGCATGACACGCTTTGCCTTTCAGTATCTAACATGGGAGTGATTGGCGAGCAGTGGGAAAGGGAAAGGGGGTGGATTTGATATACCGTCTTTCTGTGGTTACAATCAAAGCGGTGATTTCCAGTCGCTGCAAGGGTTTGTTACTCATAAACTTTTATTGCTGGCTTTGCAGGGGGACACTTGTTTTTCCTTACAAAGGGCAGTTCAGTCAACTACAGAGTTTTATTGTTCTTTTCATCTGTTTTATTTTTTAATGCTAGGTTTTTATTCCCCCCCCCCTCCCCCGAACTGAAAAATGGGAGTAAGCAGTGTTGCATAATGAAAGAGTCTGAAGGAGTCGCCCCCCTTCTTTCCACTTCCTATCTTTTCATTTTCTCTGTCTTTATTTTTCGGGAGCCGGGAATATGAATGACATATTTGGGGAGGAAAAGGGACTGTTGCTCCTTGTAATGATTTTTTCATCCGCTTGATGGTTGATGTTATCCACCACGCAGAAGATCTGGAAAATGGAGTTGTTTAATTTTAAAGGATTCCTTCTCTAATGAGGATTGCAGTGCAGAAATATCACTAAATCCTCTCTTTGTTTTGTAAATCTTGTCTTTGGAAGATTGCAAGGTGGAGCGATCAGAGAGGGGCAGATGACGGACCCTTTAATCCTTTCAATGCCTCGGAAGAACCAAAAGATCTTGAAAACGTTTGTCTGGAAATCATGTGAATGCTTGGAGTTGCTTTTGGTTTTATATGAAACTGGTGATTAGATCGCTCGCTGGTACTAGGATGATACTAATATAATTGTTTTTTATTAGTTTACCAGTTTTTAGTCTATTTATTCATTTATCTGTTAACGCTGCTGGACTAGCTGTTGCAGTCCTAGTCCCGGGCAGCGCTCCTGAGGATGATCTGCTGACGAGAAAATGATCAGTGCATTTGTGGTTTGTTCCTCCGTTTGTGCGATGTGATTATTTGGAATCGGTTAAAGGAAGCAGTGCTGATCCAGTGTGGGCTCGCACTTTTCTCTAATCCATCCTGTACCCCCCTCTCTGGAAGTCCTCTCGTATCTAAATGGAATTAGTGGAGATCGAAGCCCCTTGTGTAAGGACCAGACATGATCCATGGGTGCAGTTTGTTTCACAGTGAGTATCTTCGCTCCTCTTATTACTGCCTGTGCTGCATCTCTCTTGCTTTTGCCCTTCTGCAGCAGCTGCCAGAGTTGGCTAGACAAATTCAAGAACTACTAAGGTTGAAACTTTTTTTTTTTTTTTTTTTTAAACAACGTACTGGAATACATCCAGAAAGTCAAGCCTCTGGGTTTGTACATTATAGCGAGAATGAAGTATTTCGGGAGGCTTGAGTGGAAGAATAAATAAATTAATAAATAAATAAAAAAAGTCTACCTCCTTTTTAATGTTCACTCACTGGCTGAAATGGTAATAACAGAACTAGGCAAAAGATTTATATTTATATTTTGAATATTTATTTATTTTTTCATCTCTTACATAGAAAGATGGAGCTAGATGGGGTACTAAGAGAATGCAGAACAGAACAAATTTTTAGTTATATTTTAAACCTTGGAGCTGGGACCCAGTTTGACCCCACATATCCCCCCCCCCCTTCTGCCTGCCCCCCCTCCCCCCCCCAAAAAAACTCTCTGACACCAGAGTTGGGTAACTATAGGCCACAGCTTGCTTTATTAACCATGTATTTAGTTTAACTTCATTAACTTGAAGAAACAACATGACCCCCCCCCCCCCCCCCGAGCTATGTGTCCAGGCTTAACCTCAACAGTTAGCCCCCCCCCCCCTCCACTGCTCGCCGTACTAGCAAAGCGGCCACTTTTCGGCATGCTCCGGGCCCCACCATACCAGCAAGGGCCCTGATCAGTGCGGACCTCCGCACATCTTCCGGGTCGCCCGACTCGCCTGTCATGCCATGGCTCAGCCCCCATGAGCCTTAGCTCCTGTAGCTCGGGGTTTGATTGCTTCTTTTTGCTGCTGCGCAAAAAACTCCCAGGCCATCTGCTGTAACGAGAAAAACAACCAACCAGAAAAACTGCCTCCCCAAAACAGCCTCCTCCCAACCCTATACCCCATGCCAGGGCGGGAGGGTGGGCAAACTGCCTCCGAGGAACAGGACAATGCCCTGAGCCTTAGAGGAGCCCTCTTTATTCTTCTCCCACTGGCCCCGCCCCCCACGCCGCCATCCACCAATGACAGCCTCCCACAAGCAACTGGGCTGCCGCCTCTATGAGTCAGCCGCTCACCACGCCCCTCCAGCACATCCCACACGTGATGCTGCTCGCCCGCCTTTTGCCCTGCACCCCTTCCAGAACTGTCTCAAACGGGCCCCAGCCTGCGTTTAACGGGGCCTGTAGAGACCAGCTCTCGGGCTTTTTATAATGCTTGGAGCTGGGACCCCGTTCAACCCCACATATTCCCCCCCCTTTCTGCCTGCCCCCCCCCCCAAAAAAAACCCCTCTCTGACACCAGAGTTGGGTAAATATAGGACACAGCTTGCTTTATTAACCATGTACTTAATTTAACTTCATTAACTTGAAGAAACAACATGACCCCCCCCCCCCCCCCCCGAGCTACATGTGTCCAGGCTTAACATCAACAGTTAGCCCCCCTCCCTTCCGCCGCTCGCCATATTAGCAAAGTGGCCACTTCTCGGCATGTTCCAGGCCCCGCCATACCAGCAAGGGCCCTGATCAGTGCGGACCTCCGCACATCTTCTGGGTCGCCCAACCTGCCTGTCATGCCATGGCTCAGCCCCCATGAGCCATAGCTCCTGTAGCTCGGGGTTTGATTGCTTCTTTTTGCCACCGGGGGAGGTCCTTGTGCCCACAAGGACTCTCCTCCCCCCATAAAGCTGCAGCCTACCCAGACCCTGTCCCCCCATTGTTTTCCAGACCGTTCTGAATATCCATCAAAAACAAGTCCCAGCTCACATCAGACAAATGCACCTGGTCCCTTGCAAATAATCCAGCACATCGTGTGTCCACCCATGTGTGCCTGATTTGAAGACCCCCCCCCCCCCTTTGCAATGATCCACACACTGACCTGCCAATTAATCTTGCTCAGTCCCCGGCGCCACTTTCGGGCCGGGAGGCAGGTCAGTCTGGGAATAATGTCTGACCACACCACCCATGTATGAGGGAACCATGCCATTGCCAGCCGCAAGTCCTCTTTTACAGTGTCTATGAGCCTCTTGCCCGTCTAGCCATCCACGTCATTGCCACCCAAATGGAGAAGCAACATCTGAGGGTGCCGGGGCACATCCCGCACCCGATACAGTAACGGGAGGAGCTGACTCCATCTCATTCCGCGCTGACCCCAGCAGGAAATTCTGATCCCTTGCCGTGCCAATCCCAGATAGACCCCTCCTGGCCGCCACGCCACTCGGACGCTAGCCCAGTGGATGAAGGAATGACCGACAATCCACACTGCATATGTCGAACCAATATCTAAAAGTGGGAGGGCCAACAAACGTTGGGCATACCAGGTCACCTATAGACACCCCCGATATCAACAGAACAAACAAACTAACAAGTGTTGCAGGATAGGTCTAGCAGACTTTAGTTCTAGGGATTGCACCGTCCAACCTCGTCCTCTCAAAAAGGCCGGATGTAACCCCTATAGGCCCCTGAAGCCCACCTGCCAATACCCCGGATGGTGTCCGCTCCTAAGTCCACTTGACTGGCACTTGTTGCCGCCCCAATGCGGAAGGAATGCGTGCCAAACTGACTCGGGTTCTGCCCCGCTGTCCCGAGACACTGACAAGTACCGCTGCAAATTGGTACCTCGTTAACGCCACGCCATCGGCATGCACCAAGAGAGCAGGGAAGCCCTCGGGCCGAACCTCCAAGTAGTCTGTCAACACAGCCACCAAACAGGAGTCCATACCTCGAACCCCCCGCAGCACTTTTGTGCTACCTACCCCCCTCTGGTCCGTCTTAGACCGCGTCAACTTGATGCGCAACACGCCATCCTGAATGCATACATTTTCGTACAGCAACCCAGAGGACGCCTCCATTGACCTGCCCCTCACCACCAGCTCCCCCACTCGAAAGGCCCCATAAAAAGCCAAGGCGAAGGCTGCTCGGAATAGCCTAACTTCGAAAACCGACCGAGCCACCTCCCCCACTACTTGCAACAATCGCTCTAACAAGGCATGGGTGATTGGCCTACGCGCATCCCCCATCGGCGGTACCACTCTGCTCCAGCCTTTAAATGCACTGCTCACTAGGAAACGGGAACTAGGTTGACCCCATCCGAAAGCCTTGCTGAAGAACATGAAGCCCACCAGCTGCCGTCTCACCACACTATGCAAGCTCCCCAGCCTCTTAGCGTCGGCGATGTATGCCGCTAGCAGCTCATCTGAAGCCAGCCCCAAGGCCCTCCGCATCTTCCACACCTCAGGTCTCCGAGTCGCCAAAGCTGCTGCCCTTCCAAGTCCGCTTCCAGTGCTAGGGCCCTGAAAGCCTGAAATTGAAATCGAGACAGCGCGTCAGCTACCCTATTATCCAGCCCTGGTACATGTCTCGCCCTGAGGTACACATTCAGCCACAAACAGCAGAGCACCAATTCCCGAATCAATGAGTTCACCGTCAAGCAATGTGCCACCTGCTTGTTCACCACCTCCACCACCCCTTGATTGTCGCACCACACCAGTATACTCCTATCACACAGCTGCCCCGGCCACAACTTGCATGCTACCACAAACGGGAACAGTTCCAAAAAAGTGATATTCTTCGTAAGCCCTGCCTCAATCCAACGTTTTGGCCACGGGGCCGCACACCAAGCACCCACACAGTACACTCCAAAACCCGAGTTCCCTGCCGCATCTTAAACAGCTCAAGGTCTACATTGGACACTTCCGCACTCCGCAGTGCCAACGTACCACTAAATGCCGCCAGGAATTCCAACCACATCTGCAGATCGATGCGCACCCCCGCAGATAATCGGACATGATGGTGCGGCTGCTCTACTCCGGATGTCGCCACTGCCAGATGCCGCGAAAAGGCCCGTCCCATCGGGATGACTCTACAAGCAAATTTGAGACTCCCCAGTAAGGACTGGATGGCCCCCAGTGTGGCCTTCCTGTCCTGCAACACCCCCATGATCTGCCCCTCCAATTGTACCACCTTCTCTTGCAGCAACTGCGTCACCATGCGCTCCGTGTCAATCTCGATGCCCAAAATCGTCAGGACCGACGTGGGACCCTCCGTCTTGTCCAAGGCCAACAGTATTCTGAATTCCGCCACCACCTGTAGAAAGGCTTCCAACAAGCTCCCGCAATCTCCACTATCTGGGGCCCCAATGAACAGGAAATTGTCCAGATAGTGCACCAGAGTGTCCAACCCCGCCCTCTGCACGGTCACCCAATGCACGAAGGAACTGAAGCACTTAAAATAAGTACATGACACAGAACACCCCATCGGCAGACATCAGTTGAAATAAAAGGCCCCATCAAAATGAAACCCTAACAGCGGAAAGGCAACAACCTGAAGGCCGCCTCAATATCAACTTTTGCCAACTGCGCTCTGACTCTGCACTGTCGCACGAGTCGCACCGCACAATCAAACGAGGTGTACTGTATTGAACAGCAGTCTTTTGGAATGCCCGCATTCACTGACCTGCCCAACGGATAGGACAGGTTGTGTATCAGACGGAACTTCCCTGTCTGCTTTTTTGGGATCATGCCAGCGGGGACAGCATAAAAGGGACAAAGGGGCGACCGACAAATGGACCCGCCACCCTACCCAACCGTATCTCCTCGTCCAGTTTGCATCTCACTACCCTCCCCAGTCTTGAGACTGACGCCGAGTTCCGAACCCAATTAGACACTACCCGCCCCTGGTAAGGAATAATGAACCCTTCTGTGAAACCTTTTTCCAATGCTGCCACTGCTTGTTTTGCCGGGTATCGGTGGAGCCATGGCAGCATCGCACCTACCCTCACCGGCATGGGCGCCCGTTCTAATCACCTACTGTTTAACGTCAGGCACTCTCCCCGCCCCTTTCCTCGGACATTTGACTGCGGCATGTCCTAGCCCACATGCGAAACAGGCGTGGCGAAACTTACAATCCGGGAACAGACAGGCCACTCTAGTAAATCTCCAGCAGACCTCTGAGGCTAGGCTTGGGACAGCCCCTGCGGCGCTGCTTTCCCCCCTCCCTGTGGCCCGAAAAGGCTTGCTCGAGTCGGGCGGAGTGCCACCCCCTTACCTGCCCCCCCGCCACCCCTGATCGAGGGGCCATGTGTACCAACCATAGGCTGATATCCTGCATACCCCAGGTCATATGCGTGTTCTCCTCCATTTTGTCTCAAAAAGCTTCGTCGTAATTTAGCTACGCCCAACCACCGAAGCGCTGGAACACGTCCAAGATGGAATCTGCATATGCCAACATTAAACTGTACTGACTCTGGTCACTCCGTCCCCAGATGCTAGTCAGCCGCAAAAAGGATCGCATCCAGTTGACCACTGTTTGTGCGACCTCGTGCTCCTTGGGCCCTTCAGTCTGATTTTTATCATTCTTCGCCCGCTTCCGTCTCTTCCTGCCCTCCAACAAACGGAATATATCAATGCACCACCTTTGCCTTACCCTCTTCCGTAATGAACGCGGCACCTGCTCCCAAAGCTCTGACAAGGCCACTAATGCCGGCAGTCCTCTCACCCCCTCCCCGGAGCCTGTCGTCGTGCCCTCCTGCCGAGTCCCGCCTCCCGCGTGAGAGGTGGCCCTCCTGCCGAGTCCCGCCTCCCGCGTGAGAGGTGGAGGAGGATGATGTAGAGGAAGAAGAGGAGGAAGAATCCCTACTCTGCTTCCCCCGCCCCCCCCCCCACTTGTGTCGCACACCCCTCCCCTGCCCCCCACTAGGGCCCACTCCATTACCATCTCCGGACGCAGTAGCCCTTGGCACTGCCATTCCAGCAACTGCCGCCAGGCCATATTCCTGCACTCCATCTTGCCGCACTGTATCCTCTGTGCTTAGCAAGGTCCGCTCCTGACCCGCCATCATCCGGGTGCTAGCTCCTCCTGCCACGGACATTGAAGGGCGCTCTGCCTCTCGCTCCTCCCGACTTACCGCGCCACTTCCGGCGCCTTCCATGTTGTTCAGTCCCTGTGAAGATAAAACAGGGGAAGCAGCAGGACCAGCCCATCTGGTGCCCCACCCCACCTCCCAGGCGAGAGCCCCTCCTCCTGCTAGCCACGCCCCTCTCGTGTCTCCCGCCGCAGGTGTGCCCAACCAGGGGGCAACCCAAGGGGGGGCCATCAGCGCCGTCCATGAGGGCGGCCCAAAAGGGGGCCAGGCCCCCCACTGCAGTGGGCCCCACCCAAATGCACTACTGCCTGATCCCCACGGGACTCCCTCCCCGGCACCTCCTGGACACCACCCTGCTGAGGCCCCTGGAGTGCTCCGCGCCTCCCCACTGCTCGTCCTGGCTGCCCTGATAGCCTACTCGCTCCCCGGACACCCTTCAGTCCGCTCCTCATGCCGGCCTCCAGGACACCTATCCCCTCCCCGCTGCTTTCTCCACTGTGATCCACTGCCCGGGGACATGGCATCAGCCCCGCCCCTTCCCCCATGTCCAGGACAGTTTTTCCCGCCGGCTGCACACCCCTCGTTTGCCTACACCCACATAATGTGTTTTCTTTTTTTTGCTTTTTTCCCTAAAACTGCATCCACAGCGATAGCTGCCTGGGCCACTTCTTTTGATCAGCGCGCTCCCGGGAGCCCCCCTCCCCCCATGCGCCGGATTCACTGGCGCAAAATGACAGCTTCACACCCTTTAGACAGCTCATCTTCTCCCACTCCCAACACCATGAAAGACCCTGAGTTGTTTCTGCCTCACAGGGAATCGAACACCCAACTCGGCACAATAGAGGCCAGGCCTGTGCTTCTGAGCCACAGACAGCTGTTAACAGCATCCTGCTCGATTCCTACTTCAGCAGTCTTCAAACTGCCTCTGAGCAACAGGACAATGCCCTGAGCCTCGGAGGAGCCCTCTTTATTCTTCTCCCCCCAGCCTCGTCCCCCCCCCCATGCCGCCATCCTCCAAAGACAGCCCTCCCACAACCCACTGGGCTGCCGCCTCTATGAGCCAGCCACTCGCCAAGCCCCTCCAGCGCATCTCACGCGTGGTGCTGCTCATCCCCCCTTTTACCCTGCACCTCTTCCAAAACTGTCTCGAACGGGCCCCAGCCCGCGTTTAACGGGGCCCATCGAGGCCAGCTCTCAGGCCTTTTATTCTTGCGGGTTACTATTTTCTAAAGCTAAAAGTTTTCTTTTCCTCTTGGGTAGGTCTCTATTTTTGATTCTCAAAAATGAAAAGTAAGTTGGTTTCTCTATGTTAAGTTCAGTCTGATGTTCCTCTTTTATCCGTTCATGAAAATGATATATTGCCAATTTCAAACGTTTATGGTGGTTAATTCCTTAGCCCATTAAATGCCAAAGACAGTGAAAGTTCTGTATGTGTGACAGTATCTTTTTTTTTTTTTAATCTTGGCACTGGGCCACCCACCCCCATTAATTCATTAATCTTCCTCTCTTTTCCTCACCAGTCTTATGCCAAAGGACCTCACCAAGAGACTTCCCTTTAAAAGAATTGATGCAGTGTAATAGATCAGGTCTAAAACATTTCATGCTTCCCATTTCTGCCATTCCCATTATTTTCAATTATTTTGCTTCCTTCCTCTTTCTTGTTCTATGCAAGTTGTCCATTTTGCCAGGTCTTGTGCCACTACAACAATACAGGAAGTTGCCTCTGCAGTGCTCTGCAACCAATATGACTGGGGGAGGGGGGTAGAGTTAGCAGAGGCTGGGAGAGACATATATCGTGTCTGCTTTAGGTCTGATCAGCAACAGTAACACACTTCAAGTAGTGGGGGCTGCAAATGTTGCTGGTCTTTATCAATATATATCTGATTTACAGTGATATGTACCCAAAAATAATTCAATTTTAGGTTTTTTTTTTCATTCAGCTCTATGTTAATTTAAGGAATAGTAAAGAGGGTTCTGTCTGACCACACTAGCCTATGGCTGTACCTCAACTTCCACCTGTCTTCTATTTCAGTTGTAACAGGTCTAATCGTTCTGTATGTGTCTGGGGCAACAAAACGAGGAGCAGGTATGTGTGTTCTTTTTCCACTACTACTTTCACTCCCTTTGGTTTTCTTCTGTTTCTCTGTACTAGGGATCTGCATGCATTTGAAATGCCATGAGATATGTCTGATATTTCCTATGTCATTTTGTGTCATTTTAGAATGAAACAAGAAACACACATTTTGTTTTTTTCCCCCCCTTAATAGAGCACACTATTTGAACAATAGACCTACTATTGATGAACAGTGTGCACTATTGTGCAATAATTCACATTATTTGAATAATAGGCCTATTATTGATTAACAGTAAGCACTTTTGTGCAATAAGGCACACTATTTGAACAATAGGTCTACTAAGGCACACTACTTGGACAAAAGGCCTACTGTTGATTAATAGTGTGCACTATTGTGCTAACAGGCACGCTATTTGAACAATATGCCTACTATTGATGAATAGTGCACACTATTGTGCAATAAGGCACACTATTTGAACAATAGGCCTACTAAGGTACACTATTTGAACAATAGGCCTACTATTGATGAATAGTACACACTATTGTACAATAAGGCACATTATTTGATTAATGGTGTCCACGTTTGTGCAATAAGGCACAGTATTTGAAAAATAGGCCTACTAAGGCACACCATTTGAACAATAGGCCTACTATTGAGGAATAGTGCATACTGTTTGAGCAATAGAGTGCACTATTGCACTACAGTGCGTACACAGTATTGATGACATTGCCCCTGAATGAAAACAATTTTATAAAAAAAAACCTCAAACAAAACCAGAAATCCCATAAATGATAAGGAAAACTCTGTATAACTATTTAATGTATTGCATCCATTTACTTTACTGATTTCTCAGTTTTGGTAGGTACATTTGGGAAGTACTTTTTTAAAGCATTTGCTGGGTGTATAGCATGTTTTTACATATGAAAGGGAGTCATATACTTGTGGATATACGTGTCTATAAAGTAGGCACATGGAAAGATTGAACTCACATTTACATGATACAAATGTAGGCATTTGGGGGGGGGGGCATAATTGCAATGTTAGTTTGGGAGAAGTTTCAATTTACATGGATATTTAAGAAGTACACATGTACATACAGTACATGCACACACTGACACCTTCTTTGGAGCAGGTGTAAATCTGTGTATGAGGATTTGTGTGTTTTTGCTGCTGAGTGCCTATTTGAAAAAGGATCTATTTTGCCTTGATAAAACAGGCTTGAAATATATGCCTTTCAGGACATGATATAGACGCCTTCTTATTAAATTAGCCCTTTCAATTCAGCTTTACCCGTTTGTTCTCTAGTGGTATGCATATTATTTCTGTTTGCTTTGCTACCACTAAAGCATGATCTTTTTACATATGGCCAAAATGTTTGTCAGGCATCTTCTGGGGAGGGGGGAAAGGGCTATAACGTTAAAATGACTGAATTTTACTCATTTATGCAAATTAGCACAACACAAATATACTTGATGTAACAATACATATATGGGTTCTCTCTACAGGAAAGCAAATCACTTCAGAAGGGCAGAAATCTGTGCAATGTGGGTCTTGGACAAAAAATGCAGATGGGGGCATCTTTACTTCTCCCAATTACCCCAGCAAATATTCTCCAGACAGGGAGTGCATCTACATTATAGAAGGTGACTGACCTATCAAACAAATGTACTTGGATTAGTATGTTTTTGTACCACATTGGGTTTCCTCTTTGATTGTGAGGCACCTTCATCAAGAAGTAATTATAATTCTCCTTAAAAGAAAAGATGATGGTGCAGGCGATATGGGTCTGGACATGCTATTACAGAAATTCACTTGTTGTGAAGTATTTTGTTCACTGGTTAAGTATTGGCAGGTTGCTAGAAAAAGACAAAGAAGTTGTACCGCAGCATCCCTTATGTGGGGGAGTGGGACATGATGCAAGGAAGCTGCTGTAGGATTTAGAGACATGGAACCACATTAAGGTCACTTCTAGCAGTGCACATAAATCATTTCAAGCAAACATAATTTTGAATGTTGAGTGCATATGGTGTGCATGTTCCTGAAATAGTGTGAGCCATTTGCACGTAGGTCACATTGTTTCCTGATAGTATGTGCATATGTGATTGTTTGCATATATGTACTGGTTCATGCATGTGTGCAGTATTGGGAAAGAGTGAGCCCTACGATCAAACAGAGCACTCTCTAAGAAAAGTGCACACTATCTCCCGGTTTCTATATATGGCCCCCCAAAATTGGGCACCAGTCCAAGATGCACATGCAAATTAATTGGATAGCGAGCAATAATTGGGGACTGACAACCAATTATTGATGTTAATTGGCACCAATTAGGATTTGAGCATGCATCTGGCTTTATGCTATTCTATAATGCTGGATGCCCAAATCCCAAAGCAAGTGACTCAAAAGGGGGTGTGGCCATGAAAGGCATGGGCGGGTCAAAGGCATACTGAAAGGTTGGGTGCAGTGTTATACAATCTGCGGAATCTGAGCCCAACTTATGTGCCAGGATTTATTCCAGGTTTCAACTGGTGTAAGTATGGTGACCAGAGCTGGGCATGAGAATCTGCTCTAAGTGCTATTGTATACAGGGCACCCGGCCTTTATAGAATAGCGTTTAGCACAGATTTTTTTTTCTGGCGCTAAATCTTGGGCACCATTTATAGAATTCTACCCTATCCCCTGGATTCTATATAGTGTGACTTAAGTTGTGCATACAAATCCAGTCGTATTCTGGATTTGTGCGTGCAACATAATTACTTAACAATAACTGATGAACTATATTTTTTGAAATTCAATCACATGTTATTTGCTATTGAGTTGCTTTAATGGATTGAGAATGAGTTTAACTCTTTTTAGAGACTGTTGCATCATAATAAAAGTGGAACAGGAGGTATGCTACTCTTATTCTAGTCTGCTTGTGTCTATGGATTGGCTGCACTGGGATTGATTATTCTTTCCTGTAACCTGTAATCGACAATAATTGTAGTATTTCTCATGCATGCTAACCTTCATATAGGAGGAGTGTGTTAGAATTCATTTTAGATCACTGACATCCGGTTTCTCTGCATTATGTGATTTGTTGAAGCAGTGGTATTATCAGCCCTCCAATTTGAGGGGGTGCCTGGGGTGTAATGGGGAGGCCAACATATTCCTCTTCTTCCCCCCCCCCCCCCCCCCCATACGTGTGCACAATTTTGTATCTTTTCCCTCTTCCACATCCTCTGGTCTGGTTTTTCTCTCCCTTCCTTCCTCCTCATGGTCTGTCATCTCCTTTACTTTCCTCCCCATCCCTCTTTCTGCAATTCTCTGATCTACTAGCAGTGTCAGCTCTCAAGGCAGCCTTGCCTCTTGCTGACCTTGGAAGCTTTCTCCTTGTACAACTTCCTGTACCTGCATAGGTAAGAGGCTATAGAGAGGTAGCTTCGGGGGGCCAGCAAAAAGCAAGGCTGCTGCAGGTTGTGTGTGTGTGGGGGGGGGGGGGGGGGGGGGGAGGGTGGATGCAGGACAGTATATGCATTGCCACTGGGGGAGCCTGAGCCAAGAATAGGGGGTGGGTAGGCTCCTCTGTGGCTATGTCCCTGTTTGAAGTAGGACGCTGTTTGCTTTGACTGTTCCTGAAGGAAGTAACACATAATTCAGTTACCTTGTAGACTACAGAGTTTATATTACTAGTATCCTATATTTTGTAGAAATGTGATTTTATTGTGCTCTTTGAAGTGGAACCTCATTTCAGATGAATCAGGACACAATTGGTGAAACTGAGCTTGTGAACAAATGTACTGCAGAACCCTTTCAATATTTTACGTGAACCTTGATATTTATTTATTAATATTTATTATCCACTTTTCTGAAGAGATTCACCTAGGGCAGTATACAACAGATGTTGCTTGACACAGAGGGGCATAATCGAACGGGGGCACCCATCTATAAGGGCGCCCATCTCTAGGGACGGCCCCGTAAAGAAGCGTACCCGACCGTATTATCGAAACAAGATGGGCGACCATCTTTCGTTTCGCTAATACGGTCAGGGACAGCCAAATCTCAACATTTGGGCCGCCCTTACAGATCGCCACCCTTAGAGATGGCCGACATTGGTTTTTGCCGATAATGGAAACTAATGGCGGCCATCTCAAAACCGGCCAAATCCAAGCCATTTGGTCATGGGAGGAGCCAGCATTTGTAGTGCACTGGTCCCCCTCACATGCCAGGACACCAACTGGGCACCCTAGGGGGCATTGCAGAGGACTTCACAATTTGCTCCCAGGTGCATAGTTCCCTTACCTTGTGTGCTGAGCCCCCCAAAACCCACTACCCACAACTGTACAACACTACCATAGCCCTTAAAGAGTAACGGGGGGCACCCAGATGTGGGTACAGTGGGTTTCGGAGGGCTCCCATTTACCACCACAAGTGTAGCAGGTAGGGGGGGATGGGCCTGGGTCCGCCTGCCTGAAGTGCACTGCAGTACCCACTAAAAACTGCTGTAATGGACCTGGGTATGACATTTGAGGCTGGCATTTAGGCTGGCAAAAAATGTTTTATAATTTTTATTTGGGTGGGAGGGGGTTGGTGACCACTGGGGGAGTAAGGGGAGGTCATCCCTGATTCCCTCCGGTGGTCATCTGGTCAGTTCGGGCACTTTTTCAAGACTTGGTTGTGAACAAAAAGGGACCAAGTAAAGTCGGTGAAATGCTCATGTGGGCCGCCCTTCTCTTTTCCATTATCGGCTGAGGACGGCCATCTCTTAACCAAGCCCCCGTCCTGCCTTCGGTACACTACTGACACGCCCCCTTGAGCTTTGGCCGTCCCTGCGACGGAAAGCAGTTGAAGCCGGCCAAAATCGGCTTTTGATTATACTGATTTGGCTGCCTTTAGGAGAAGACCGCGCATCTCCCGATTTGTGTCGGAAGATGGCCGCCCTTCTCCTTCGAAAATAAGCTGGACAGGCAACTTACATTATAGTAACAGTGTAACATACAACTAGAATGATGAGGTAAACTTGGAAAAAGAATTGCCCTCTCAGTGCTCATGAAAATGAAAAGAAATGGAAAACATGCATTTTTCTTTCCAGTGCTCAGTTGACATCAGCCTGCTATGTATGTGCTTCATGTTTGATGGAATTTTGTATATCTTGATACAGCTTTATTTTATAGCTCAGAGTACTTTTTCATTCTCATAACTTGTAAAGGAGATTTTAATGAGCTGAATTTGATAACATGGACGGCCATGCCCACTCATCTCCTGCTTACCCCCTTGTTCCTGCTCATAGTCCCCATAGTCATTAAGTCATGTGTGAACATAACAAGTCATAGCTTTTTTAATAAATTACAGGAAGCAATACTTTATGCCTAAGTCGTGTTCTTGCTTAAACTGCCCAAAATTCCAATTGATGCTGCTTTGCTAAGGTGTGAGCTTGGGCGCATCTCTGTTTGTCTCAGGGCCTACCCTATTTCTAGCTAGGATGTACTAGATTCTTACTTTGTGGCTTCCCCAAAGCTGCTAAATACTAAGCCGACCAGCTGACAACTTAGCATGACACTGCCTGAACTGTGAATCTGTAAGATCTAGAACACAGATCTTGAAAAAAGATTTTCCATTCCTTTCAGGATATGGATTGCACCTCTGGAAAGCTGTTGTGCATGCCAGTTCTGGCTACCCGCTCCTCCTTGGATTGGGCACCCCACCTACTATAACAAAATACATAATTGGAATAGTAACATATAGCATTCAAACCAAAGCATTACAAAATAGTCATAATCAAAATTAACAACTAAGAAAAAGATGGAGGGTTGGTAGGGGTGTTTGCACCTCAAGCATCAGTGAAATACTGCCAAGGAGATCCACACTAGTTTTTAAACATTAGCCAGTCCCTGCTCTCTCTCCTGCCTCTGGCTGCATTTGGACATGAGAACATCAACAGGATTTTCCTAGTTCAAATTTCCCAAGCCCAAGCTGAAGTTGACCGTGGAAGACAGAGGAGGGGAATTGCATATTCCAGGTATGGATTCAGGGCTGATGCTGTCATTAGGTGAACTAGGTGGTCGCCTAGACCAGTGGTGTGCTGGAGCCGGCTCGCACCGGCTCGCAAGAGCCGGTTGTTAAATTTTCTTCCGGCTTGCGAGCCGGTTGTTGCAAATAGCGAGCCGGCTCTGGCTCTCCTCCATCCCTCCTCCCTCCCTTCGGATCCACCTCACCTCCCGCTTGTTTTTTAAATTCTTGGCTTCCAGCGCCGAGTCGCCCACTGTCCTGAGTCCTCCCTTGCCGATTTGCGCTTTAAAAATGGCCGCCGAGACTTCCAGAGGCGGCCTCGCGAGACTTCGGCTGAAGTCTCAGCGGCCATTTTGAAGTGCGAATCGGCAAGGGAGGACTCAGACAGTTGGCAATTCGGCGCTGGAAGCGAAGAATTTAAAAAACAAGCGGGCACGCGGTGAGGGACCGGATCGGGAGGGAGGGAGGGAGGAGAAGAAGAATTTCATAAAACAACTCGGGAGGGGGTGGCAGGGGGGAAAAGAGAGTCACTGCTGTGCATGGGTGGATGGGAGGGGGTCGCTGGGTATGGGTGCATGCAGGGCAGGGGAGAGGAGGGTCACTGCTGGACATGGGTGCATGCAGGGGAGAGAAGGGTCACTGCTGGACATCTGGGTGCATGCAGGGCAGGGGAGAGGAGGGTCACTGCTGTACATGGGTGCATGCAGGGCAGGGGAAAGGAGGGTCACTGCTGGACATGGGTGCATGCAGGGGAGAGAAAAGTCACTGCTGGACATCTGGGTGCATGCAGGGCAGGGCAGAGGAGGGTCACTGGGTATGGGTGCATGCAGGGCAGGGGAGAGGAGGGTCACTGCTAGACATCTGGGAGCATGCAGGGCAGGGCAGAGGAGGGTCGCTGGGTATGGGTGCATGCAGGGCATGGGAGAGGAGGGTCACTGCTGGACATGGGTGCATGCAGGGCAGGGGAGAGGAGGGGAGAGAGAAGAAATGCTGGACATGGATGGAGGGGAGAGAAAAGTGAGGAAGGAGATGAGATGAGGGAAAAGGAAGAGAGGAGAAAAACTGCACATGGATGAAGAAAATAGGCAGAAGCTGAGGACCAGAAATGAAGAAGAAAGGAAGAAAGAAATAAATGGAAAGGAAGCCCTGGAAACGGAGTTAAGAGGACAGATAGCAGCAGAATCGGATACTGGGCCAGCATGATCAGAAAAACAGTCACCAGACAACAAAGGTAGAAAAAAAATCATTTTATTTTCCTTATAGTGTTTGGAATATGTTCACTTTGAGAATCAGGTGCTCAACATTAAAAGTTTATATTTATTTACTTATTTATGGCATTTTATCCCACATTAAACATGAATTAGATTGGAACCTGGGATCATTTAATTTTTTTTCCTGGAGAGAGTAATGCATTGCCCCCCTCCCCCGCTATAGCCAGCTCTGCAATTTTGGGGGGACGCAGAGGTGGACGGGGGGGGGGGGGGGGGCGCAGTGGTGGACGGGGGGGGGGGGGGGCGCTGAGGTGGAACGGGGAGAGAGCCTGTTGTTAAAAATTTACCAGCACACCACTGGCCTAGACCGATAAACTTTGGAGAGTGGCAGAAAGTGCCCATGGAAAGCCCTTGCTTTGGCAGTCTCTGTTCTCCTCTCCCTGCCATTACCACTACTACCACATCTCCCTGGGGCTGGTGGTGGTGACTATGGCAATAAAACAGGGAAAAAATGTGGTGTAGCACATCTGAACCTTTTTGTGCTATGTTTTAAAAGTCCAGCCAGTTTTGACCCCTCTGACGCAGACTTCCTGTTTGCTTGGGGGTGTGACTAGCTGAACTTTCAGAATGTAGCATACATTTAGAGGCCTTGCAACAAGCTTCTTTTCTGTTTTGTTGCTATTGCCCCTAATGCAGGTCCCAGAGGGATATGGCAACAGTAGTGTATGGGCTGAGATGGGCAAAGGAGCGAGAAGAGGCAAGAATGAGAGTTCATCTACAGTACCTAATATCCTCCTCACACCCACCCCGCACAGATGCCATGTTCTCAAATGGTCTGGTGTACTGGGCCCCAAGACTAGGCATTATTAAATGACGGAGAATTGAGATTAGCATTAAGAATATTAAATAAGTACATAAGAACATACGTGTATAAACACCACTATACTGCAACAGACCAAAAGCCCATCAAGCCAAGTATCCTAGTTCCAACAGTGGCCAACACAGGTCACAATTACTTGGCAGGATCCCCCAAAAGTAAAATAGATATCACGCTCCTTTTCTCAGGAATAAGCAGTGGATTTTCCCAAGTCAACCTTATTACCAAAATACCGCACCTTAGTAAAAGGCCTCCTGTGTGCTCCCTAGTCCCTGTATTTTTGGAAAGAGTAAATAAGGAGTTCTTTTACCAAGCTGTGGGTAAAATTGACTTTAGCACGCCCTTACATGTGTTTTTTTCTGCATGCTAACATCATTTTTCCCGCAGCCAGAAAATGGCCAATTTTTCTATTTTTTTGAATTAATGGCCATGCACTAATGTTGTCGTTAGCATATAACCATTAACAAAAATTAGCGCATGAGCACTTACCACCACCCATTTTGCAGGTAAGAGCTCACGTGCTACTCCTGCGCTAATCAGTTAGTGCATCTATATTACCGCATGCTAACTGGTTAGCACAGAATTGGCCATCTCCGCCACCCCCCCCAAAAGCATCCTCCACAGAAAAAGTAAAAAAAATATTTTGCATACGCTTTGCATGTGCTAACGCCAAACATACCACTGGAAGCCTGAGTGCATTATGCAGTAAGACTTTTTAAGCTATGTTAGGCAAATGTTAGTACCTAATGCAGCTTAGTAAAAGGACCCCTAAATGACTCACGTCTACCAATTCCACTGCACTCTGGATTTTATAGACCTGTATAATATCTCCGCTCAGCAGTCTCTTCTCTGAGCTGTAGAGTCCTAGCCGCTTTAACCTCTCCTCATAGGCAAGTCTTCCCATCTCCTTTATTATTTTCGTCACCCTTTTCTTTACGTTCTCTAATTCCGCTATATCTTTCTTGAGAAGCAGTGATCAGAACTGCATGTAATATTCAAGGTACCGTCACATCATGGAGCGATACAAAGGCATCATAGTATTCTCTGTTTTGTTCTTCATTCTTTTCCTCATAATTCCTGACACATTGTTTGCTTTCTTAGTTGCTTCTACTGCACACTGAACAAAGCATTTCAATGTATCATCAATAATAACACGTGGAGGGGCTTTTTCAAAAGGATGTCCATCTCACATGTATTTAAAACAGAGGGGCACCTAGTGGTTAGTGCAGTGGACTGTAAACCAAAGGACCCAGATTCCAATCCTACTTTAACTCTTTTAGGACCCCTTTTACAAACCGGTGGTAAGCCCAATGGGTGGCGATAAGGACTCCCCCCCCCCCCCCAAATGGCAAGGCAGCAAGTGTTTTACTTGCCGCATGGTCATTTGCTGCAGAAAAGCAAGACCTACTTTTTTACCCACTGCGGTAAAAAGGGGCCTGGGCGCAAGTCAAAAACACGTTCTGATGACAGCGCAGGCCCCCTTTTGCTGCAGCTTGGTAAAAGGGACCCTTATTTTGTAATTGTGAGCCCTCTAGGAACAGAAACATACCTACCGTACCTGAATGTACACCACTTCAGTAGCCTTCAGGCTTGCAGATTCCTTTTTATATATAGGCACAGTATGTATTTTTATGTTCCTGGAGGGCACACAATTACAAAATAAATAAATAAAAAGAGTTAAAGTGTGATTTGAAGCTGGGTCCCTTGGTTTATAGTCTATTGTATTAACCACTAGGCTACTCTTCAGATCTGCATGCGTCTTTGCTCAGAATACCCATAATACCTGAAACTGTCACAGAGCCTGGCATTCCTTTCCAGTTTCACTTTCAGGGGAGAGGGAGGGGGGCAGCAACCATTGGGGGGATTAAAGAGGTGTCATGCCTTAATCCATCCAGTGGCCAGCTGCTCAATCAGAGCACGTTTTTTATCCTAGACATGATTGAAACATGTCTAACTAAGGACGTCTTTCTTTTTAGACTTGGAAGTTTCCTTGCCTTTGGTAATCACTGTTGGAAATCCTGATTTTGAGCCCTCTCTAGTCCCACTCAAAACCCACCCACAACACTCCCCCTTGTTATTTGGACATATGGTAGTGTCAGATGTCCAAATCCTGCCTTTGTAAAATCAAGAGTTGGGCATTTCAGGCACATGGATATGCATTGTTGGATCTTCACATGCTTCAAAAATAAGTGCCATAGATTTTTTTTTTAATTGGGATTGTTTTCCTGGGCACTCCTAATGTGGAACCTTGCATTGTGTAACCATAATTTGGATTCCCCTTCCATACATGCATTACTTTGCACTTGCTCACATTAAATGTCATTTGCCATTTGAATGCTCCGCCTCCCAGTCTCATAAGGTCCTCTTGTGATTTAACAACTTTGAATAACTTTGTATCATCAGCAGATGTTATCACCTCTTATTATTCCTGTCTCCAGGTCATTATAAATACAGTAAAAAGCAGAGATCCCTGGGGAATCCCACTATTTACTCTTCTCCATTGAGAATATTGACCTTTTAATCATACTTTCTGTTTTCTATCTTTTAATATTTCTTAATCCACAATAGGATACTGCCTCCTATTCCATGACTTTTTAAAATTTCCTCAGGAGTCATTCATGAGGTACTTTGTCAATGCCTTCTGAAAATTTGGATACAGAATATCCACCAGTTCATCTTTATCAACATGTTTGTTAGCACCTTCAAAGTAATATAGTAGATTGGTAAGGCAAGATTTCCCTTGGCTAAATCTATGTTTGCTTTGTACTATTAATCCATATAGGCATGGATTAATAGTACAAAGCAAACATAGATTTAGCCTGGTGGTCTCCCTGGTGGTATAGAGGTACCTGTTCGGTCGGGGCAGGAAAGAAAGAGCCCCCTCTTTCCTGCCCGTAGCGGTGCTGCTAGCTGCCCTGCTGCATCGTGTGGGAGTCCAGCTATTGTCATTTCAAAATGGCCGCCGAGAGTTGAAGTCTCGCGAGGCAGCTTGAACTCTCGGTGGCCATTTTGAAACTCCGAGAGCCGGACTCACACACGATGCAGCCGGGCAGCTAGCAGCAGCGCTCCGGACAGGAAAGTGGGGGCTCTTTCGTTCCTGCCCGAGCGAACAGGTACCGCTAGACCACCAGGGATAGTGGCGTAAGGGGAGGGGAGGTGACAGGGGAGAGGGAAGGTGATGAGGGGAAGAGGGGGCAACGGGGGGGGGGGGGCGGTACCTTTAAAGGGGCAGGGTGATGGGCACGTCCTCGGCGGCTGCGATTTGTTGGAAGGGGAGGAGTAGTGTTTCCCTACTGCTCCCCGTGCGTTCATTTGCCTTGTTGTGTACATTTTCCGCCCTCGATGTCATCACGTGTGACGCGAGGGTGGGGCATGAAGACATGGTGAGTGTTGTGGCTTCACCCCATGAACTTACGAACCGGTGTGTGAGTGCTTGCAGTGACGTCAGTGTCCTCAGAACGTTGAGGGTGCGTTTTATTATAGTAGATAGTCTCTACTATTTTGCCCAATACTGACATCAAGCTCACAAGCTGGCATTATGCTAGCTACCCTTCAGTACTCCAATACTACTAATAATAGATCTGCAATTTCATTTTTTTAGTTCTATCAGTACTCTGGGATGTATACCATCCATTACAGGTGATTTTCTACTCTTTAGTTTTCCAAATTGCCCCACTACATCTTCCAGAGTTACGGAGAGTTACAACGATTTGTTTCAGTTCCTCCTACTCATCACTGTTAAATACCATTTCTGGGTATCTCTCCCACATCTCCCTCAGTGAAGATTGAAACATAGAATTCATTTAGTGTTTCTGCTGTGGCTCTGTCCTCCCTGAGTGCCCCTTTTATACCTCAATCATCTAGCAGTCCAACTGATTATTTTACCAACTCTTTGCTTCAAATGTATCTTACAAGGTTTTTATTTTATGTTTTTGCCTCTGAGGCAAGCTTCTTTTCAAAGTTTCTCTTTCTCTTCCTTATCAGCACTTTGATTCGACTTGCCATTTTTATTCTGTTTCCTATTATCTTCAGTTGTATCCTCTTTCCATTTGTTAAGAGAATGCTCTTCTTTAGCTCTAATAATATCCTTATTTATTATGACATTTCTACCCCGCATTTTCCCAAGAAAGCTCAGTTTCAATGCGGCTTACATAACAAATTAAGTATAAGCATTACAAGACAATTGACATTAATACAAAAAATACAACTATAAAAAATAAAATAAAATTCTTTTCATATTAGCTGAATACAGATCTAAAGAAGTGAGCTTTAAGTAAACTTCTAAATGACATATAATTGATTGAGTGTCTGATATACTTGGATAATGAGTTCCAGAATTTGGTACTTTGGTAAGAAAAATTAGCATTATGGATAGTTTTGTAGGTTAAGTTTGTACAACTAGGGAAATGTAATATGAGATATTCAACTCAAGATACCATAAAGAATCTGTTGAACAAGAACACAGAGCTTAAATAAAAATTATTTCATTAATAAGGTAACCATTGTAGATACTTAAGAAGAGGAGATGCTTTAATGTAACACAGCGACCTATATATAAGGCGGGCAGCCGTGTAATATGCAGTTTGTAGTTTTCTTAGGAGACTCCGCTTAATACCTGCATAAATTGCAGCTTATCTGCATACCTTTACCTCATGTTTTAACCATGCTGTCATTTGGCCTTCCGTCACCTCTTCTAATACATGAGATATATCTGGTCTGGGCTTCCAGTATGGCATTTTTGAACAACATTTTTAACCTAAGTTATTTTTTTGTTTTGTTTTTCAATTTTCCTCATTTTAGCATAGTCTTCTTTTTGAAAGTTAAATGCTTACATATTGAATTTTCTATGTGTACTTACACTATTTGTTAAATCAAATTTGATCATGTTATGATCACTGTTTTCAAGTGGCCCCAACACCATTTGCCCAGATTATATGGTCCACTAAGAACTAGATCTAGAATTGTTCCCCTCCCCCCCCCTTATTGGTTCCTGAACCAGCTGCTACATAAAGCAGTCTTTGATTTCATCTAGGAACTTTACCTCTCTAGTATGCCATGATGTTACATTTATCCAGTTGATATTATTGGATAATGGAGTGGATATTGCACCGTTCATGGAAGAAAGTGCTTATGAACAACTTGAAAATCTGAAAGTGGACAAGCAATGGGGTTGGATGGGATACATCCCAGGATACTGAGGGAGCTCAGAGAAATCATGGCATGACCTCTTAAGGATTTATTTAATACATCTTTACAGATGGGAAAGGTTCCTCGGGATTGGAGATGAGTGGATGTGGCCCCTCTTCATAAAAGTGGAGACAGGGAAGAAGTGGGAAACTGCAGGCCAGTAAACCTCACATCAGTGGTAGGAAAAATAATGGAGTTGCTGCTGAAGGGAAATATAATTTTCTAGAATCTAACGGGTTACAGGACCTGAGACAACTTGGCTTTACAAAAGGAAAATCCTGCCAAACGAATCTGATTGATTCTTTGTCTGCATGACCAAAGAACTGGATGAACGACATGTGCTAGATGTAATCTGTTTGGATTTCAGCACAGCATTAATACGGTTCCTCACAGAAGACTCCTGAATAAGCTTAGAGGGCTGAACGTAGGTCCCAAAGTGATGAACTGGATCAGAAACTGGTTGACCAACAGGTAGCAAGGGTAGTGGTAAACAGAATCTGCTCAGAGAAAAGGAAGGTGAGTGGTGGAGTGCCTCAGGGGTTGATATTGGGGCAGATTCTGTTTAATATATTTGTGAGAGACATTGCTGAAGGGTTAAATGGAAAAGTTTGCCTTTTTGCAGATGACACAAAGATAGCCAATAGAGTGGATACCCTGGAGGAAGTAGAAACTATGAGAAGAGATCTTCAAACATTAGGCCACAGGTCTGGCAGTTAAAATTTAATCAATATGTATTCACTGGGGTATCCATAATTTCTGGGTTTTGATAATATCCAATTTACTGAGGGCTTTTGCTTTCAGTGTGAGTCACTAATATTGCACTGTTCACTCTGAGCACCAAACACAAAGCTTTTTTAAATATATTTTTTAACATGTGGATTTGAAAATAATTAATTTATGTGAATGGGTTTTCTGTAATTTAGTTAGAATTTAATGCCAAGAAGTGCAGAGTGATGCACTTGGGGTGCAGAAATCCAAAGGAGATGTACCAGAAAGGAGGAGAGAGATTGATAAGTACAGCTGTAGAGAGGGATATTTCGGTGATGTGTCTGAGGATCTCAAAGTGACGAAACAATGCAACAAGGCAGTGACCATGGCCAGAAGGATGCTAGGCTGAATAGAAAGGGGTATAACCGGCAGAAGAAAGATGGTGCTGATTCCCTCGTACAAGTCATTGGTGAAGCCCCACTTGGAGTACTGTGCTCAGTTTTTGAGGCCTTTTCTTTCTAAGGATGTAAAAAGACTTGAAACGGTTCAGAGAAAAACAACAAAACTTTTATGGAGATTGTGTTGCAAGACATATAACGAAGGACTCGAAGAGCTGAACTTGAATATCCTGGAGGAAAGGAGAGACAGGGGTGATATGATACAGATGTTAAAATATTTGAAAGGTATTAATTTAAATTAAACTTTTTCCAGAAACATGACTTCAGGTTGTGGGGGTGGGGGGGGGGGGGATTCAGGATTAATATCAGAAAGTACTTTTTCACAGAGAAATTAGTAGATACCTGGAATGCCCTCCTGCAGAAGTTGGTAGAGATAAAAACGGTAATGGAATTTAAAAAATGTGTTGGATAAACACAAAGGAACCTTATATTTATTTTATTATTTATTCTTGTTTCCCACTATTTTCCAAAAACAGGTTTTGGGTCAAAGTGGCTAACAATTTTGCACGTAGTTGAAATTACAGTAGTGTTTTTCAGTTGCAAAGTATTATGGAGCATCTGTAGTTTGTGTTTAGTTATAGAATTTTTTGAAAAGGTGGGTTTTCAGGTCTTTTCTGAACTGGAGATAGTTAGTGATACTTCTTATGGCTTTGGGTATTGAGTTCCACCATTATAAGCCCAGGTAGCTAAATCCAGCCATGTGGATGGTTTTGTAGATTATGTTTCTGAAGCTTGGTAGGTGGAGAAGTAGGTAGCCTCTGGTTTCTGGGCTTGCATTTCTTGAGGATAGTTCGATTAGGTCTAGCATATATTCAGGAGACTTACCAAATAGTATTTTGTAGATGAGGGTGCTTATTTTGAAGAATAGTGTTGCCCTGATTGGCAGCCAGTGTAGCATTTCAAGCAGTGGGGTTGCTTTCACGTATTTAGATTTTTTAAATATCAGCCTTGGTGCCATATTTTGGACTGTTTGCAACACCAGTAATTGGGAAGCAAAGCCAGTGCTGGGCAGACTTCTATGGTCTGTGCCCTGATCATGGCTGGAAAGATTCAGCTTCAGTAACTGAAGAACAAAGCCAGTGCCAAGCAGACTTCTACGGTCTGTGCCCTGAAAATGGCAAGAACAACTCAAGATTATGTATACGTGTGTAATATCATATCATACCTTATACTGAGTTTATCTTGTTGGGCAGACTGGATGGACTGTACAGATCTTTATCTGCCATCATCTACTAAGTTACTATGGGACTCATTTTCAAAAGAGAAGGACGTCCAAATCGGTATAATCGAAACCCGATTTAGGACATCTCCAACTGCACTCCATCGCAAGGATGGCCAAAGTTCAAAGGGGCATGTCGGAGGCATAGCAAAGACAAGACTTGGGTGTGCCTAACACTTGGGCATCCTTGACCCATAATCGAAAAAAAAAAAGGACGTCCCTTACGAACACTTGGAAGTTTTCACTCGTATCTGTTTTTCTTACGACTAAGGCACAAAAAGGTGCCTGAAATGACCACATGACCACCGGAGAGAATCGGGGATGACCTCCCATTACACCCCCATTGGTCACTAACCCCTTCCCACCCTCAAAAAATATCTTTAAAAATATGTCATGCCATCCTCTATGCAAGCCTCAGATGTCATACTCTGGTCCATGACAGCGCATGCAGGTCCTTGGAACAGTTTTACTGGGTACTGCAGTGCATTTCAGAGAGGCGGACCTAGGCCCATACCCGCCCTATCTGTTACATTTGTGGAGGGAACAGCGAGCTCTACAAAACCCACCATAAACCCACTGTACCCATATATAGGTGCCCCCTTCACCCGTAAGGGCTATGGTAGTGGTGTACAGTTATGGGTAGTGGGTTTTGGGGGGTTTGGGGGGCTCAGCACACAAGGTAAGAGAGCCATGTTCCTGGGAGCAATTTATGAAGTCCACTGCAGTGCCCCCTAGTGTGCCCAGTTGGTGTCCTGGCATGTCAGCGGGACCAGTGCACGACAAATGCTGGCTCCTCCCACTATCAAATGGCTTGCATTAGGATGTTTTTGACATGGACGTCTTTAGTTTCGAAAATCGCCAAAACTCAGAAACGTCCATGTCTAGGGACGACCAAATCTAGGGACGTCCAAATTTAAGGATTTGGACGTCTCTGATGGTATTTTCGAAATGAAAGATGGACGTCCTCTTGTTTTGAAAATACGGGTTTCCCCGCCCCTGGATTTCACCGTTTTGCAAGGACGTCCAAATCGCAACTTGGACATCCCTTTTGAAAATGCCCCTCTGTATATTAAAAGTTAAACTATAGACTATAGGATCAATATACAACATGATTTAATTGTCCAGAAATGGCTCCTGGCTGGTTAAATTACCTGTTTGGGGCAGTTTTCAGCAGCACATAACTGGTTAGCGCCGCTGAAAATATGATTATCGTCAAACTCAAAACCTGTTATTTCGGGGGCATTCTGAAGGCGGATTCAGCACTTGGCCAGTTAAGTGCTAATATTCAGAATTTAACCGGCCAGGTTAACCACATAAATAGAACCACATAAAAATCAGTCCTATCTTTATGCCGCAACCCATAGCCAGTTAACTGCTGAATAGTGTATTTAACCAGCTGTATGTTAGCTGGCTCCACAAACCCATAAATTCAGTGACGGTGCCCAGACATGGGTTTAGTGCTGGCAGTGGTCAGTAAAACTGCTGATCACTGCTGGTTAAATATCGAGCCCTGTATTCTTATTCTCTTTAACTAACATGGAAACAGAGCATGATAGCAAATATGGCTGGATAGGTTCATCCAATGTACTTACTGTATGTTTATTCTGCTGCAATGTAGACTTTATATCATCATTTCCTTTACTCTCACTTTCACACCGCTAATAATCATTTCTACTTGTTTTATATTTTTGTTTCTCTCTAATATTGCATTGCCCTACATCATGCTGGGAGGCTGTTCTGTGTATCTTCCACCCTTTCTTATATCTAAGACTATCAGCAGTCGCATGTAAATCATGGCTTCTTGGTCTGGAGCTTTTCCATCAAAATGTATATTGCCATGCCTGCATTGTTTATGGCACTGTCTTCATTGTAGAAACATAATGATAGAAGTTGATGGCAAATAATGACTATATAGTCCATCTAGCCTGCCAATCCAACCCTCCTGCCCCACTTTGCAATCCCTCTTCCTCAGATGTAGATTTATTGTTTGGATTTAGCTCGCAACTGTTTCAATAGTAGCTCAAGGTGAGTTACATTCAGGTACTGTAGGTGTTTCCCCTATCTTGGAGGGCTTACAATCTAACCCCCTTGTTGCCTCGCACTAATGCCGACACATCCTATTCACATTGAATGGGCTGTGTTGGCATTGCCGCGCGGCTTAGTAAACAGCAGCATGGTAAGTCTGTGCCTGAGGTATTTATTTATATCATGAGCATCTAAGTGTGACTGTCTCTGAGAAAATATGACTACAGTCACCAGAAATAGCCTCTCCAAAAGTGCTTAATGAAAACGCTTTCCCCTGGATGTTATATATGGTGCCGAGATACAGTGGTGGAAATAAGTATTTGATCCCTTGCTGATTTTGTAAGTTTGCCCACTGACAAAGACATGAGCAGCCCATAATTGAAGGGTAGGTTATTGGTAACAGTGAGAGATAGCACATCACAAATTAAATCCGGAAAATCACATTGTGGAAAGTATATGAATTTATTTGCATTCTGCAGAGGGAAATAAGTATTTGATCCCCCACCAACCAGTAAGAGATCTGGCCCCTACAGACCAGGTAGATGCTCCAAATCAACTCGTTACCTGCATTGCCGACAGCTGTCGGCAATGGTCACCTGTATGAAAGACACCTGTCCACAGACTCAGTGAATCAGTCAGACTCTAACCTCTACAAAATGGCCAAGAGCAAGGAGCTGTCTAAGGATGTCAGGGACAAGATCATACACCTGCACAAGGCTGGAATGGGCTACAAAACCATCAGTAAGACGCTGGGCGAGAAGGAGACAACTGTTGGTGCCATAGTAAGAAAATGGAAGAAGTACAAAATGACTGTCAATCGACAAAGATCTGGGGCTCCACGCAAAATCTCACCTCGTGGGGTATCCTTGATCATGAGGAAGGTTAGAAATCAGCCTACAACTACAAGGGGGGAACTTGTCAATGATCTCAAGGCAGCTGGGACCACTGTCACCACGAAAACCATTGGTAACACATTACGACATAACGGATTGCAATCCTGCAGTGCCCGCAAGGTCCCCCTGCTCCGGAAGGCACATGTGACGGCCCGTCTGAAGTTTGCCAGTGAACACCTGGATGATGCCGAGAGTGATTGGGAGAAGGTGCTGTGGTCAGATGAGACAAAAATTGAGCTCTTTGGCATGAACTCAACTCGCCGTGTTTGGAGGAAGAGAAATGCTGCCTATGACCCAAAGAACACCGTCCCCACTGTCAAGCATGGAGGTGGAAATGTTATGTTTTGGGGGTGTTTCTCTGCTAAGGGCACAGGACTACTTCACCGCATCAATGGGAGAATGGATGGGGCCATGTACCGTACAATTCTGAGTGACAACCTCCTTCCCTCCGCCAGGGCCTTAAAAATGGGTCGTGGCTGGGTCTTCCAGCACGACAATGACCCAAAACATACAGCCAAGGCAACAAAGGAGTGGCTCAGGAAGAAGCACATTAGGGTCATGGAGTGGCCTAGCCAGTCACCAGACCTTAATCCCATTGAAAACTTATGGAGGGAGCTGAAGCTGCGAGTTGCCAAGCGACAGCCCAGAACTCTTAATGATTTAGAGATGATCTGCAAAGAGGAGTGGACCAAAATTCCTCCTGACATGTGTGCAAACCTCATCATCAACTACAGAAGACGTCTGACCGCTGTGCTTGCCAACAAGGGTTTTGCCACCAAGTATTAGGTCTTGTTTGCCAGAGGGATTAAATACTTATTTCCCTCTGCAGAATGCAAATAAATTCATATACTTTCCACAATGTGATTTTCCGGATTTAATTTGTGATGTGCTATCTCTCACTGTTACCAATAACCTACCCTTCAATTATGGGCTGCTCATGTCTTTGTCAGTGGGCAAACTTACAAAATCAGCAAGGGATCAAATACTTATTTCCACCACTGTATCAGTGCCAAAATTAGTACTCAGATCGACCTACAAATGAATTAGCTTATGAGCCAATTAATTGCGATTCATTGAAGTCAACAAATATTGCAGTAAATTGGCAATAATTGAAATTTGTGTGTGCATCTCCCCGCACCCTATTCTATAACCCCACGCCTATATCCCCAGCACACAACTCAAAAGGGGATGTGGTTAGGGGTGCTCCTGGGGAGAAGTTGCATTTGGGGTTATAGAAGAGCCCCATTTCCATGCCAAGGTGCTCGGAGCTTGACACTGGCATTTACAATACTGAAGCCCAACTTTTGCATGGAAATGGGCTTTCAGTGCTATTATATAAATGGCACTCAACCTGCACCGATTTTTTTCTGGCACCAAAATCTCAGTGCTATTTATAGAATTCCCTCCTTTGATTTTATTTTTATTACAAACAAAGTTATAAAATTGTGAATTAGATTTAAAAAGGGGCCCTTTTACTAAACTTCGCTAAGAGGTGGCCTGCGCTATGATTAGTGCCTGGGGTCTCCCATGTGCTGAGGCCACTTTTAGCATGGCTGTAAAATGGGCACATTTCCATTTTTCCTATTAATGGCCAGGAACTAATTTCCTAATTAGAATATGGCCATTAGCACGTGAACCCTTACAACACCTATTTTGTAGGTGGAAAGGGCTCACATGACAACCATGCACTAAATGGTTGGTGTGCGGCAATGTAGCTATGCTAATTGATTAGCATTGGGCATGCCTTCTCTCCGCCCCCGAAACATGCCCGAGTGTGGTAAGTGTGCACAGAAGCCAGAACTACCGCAGGAGGCCTGAGCACACCACGCAGTACTACCTTTTGGTACACAGGAAGCATGTGTTTAGTCCCTACCACTGCTTAGTAAAAGGACCCTTAAGTGTTGAACTTATTAACTGAATTTTGATTTGGACCCATGACCTGAAAAATGGCCATTCTCAATATTTTAGACCTGTGACTTTAGCCCATCTTTTCCCAGACAGTCACAAATGTTCATGTCTTCTGCATGCTCAGGCAGGGCTGGCTCAAGGGGTAATGGTACCTTGAGCCAACTTGTTTTGGCGGTGCCTCCCTCCTCCCAACTTGCATTACTTTGTTGCCTCTTCCCCCTCCCCGCGGATCTGGTACTGCTTACTCCCTCACCTCTCTCACTCTCTCGCGATCCTGTAAAGTTTGTAGGTCACCTGTGGCAGTGACAGCAGCAGCAACGTGACAGGAAATTGTATCAGAGAAGGCAGGATGCAGCAGAGAGAAGACCCAGGATATGATCAAAGGCAGCCTGTCATGCTGCTCCTGCCGGCAATCAAAGTAAACCTTACAGGACTGTAGGGGAGAGGAAGCAGGTCCAGGGTGGGAGGGGGGAGAGAAAAGGCTTAACCTGCAGACCAGGTGAGGTTAGAGGCTGGGAATTTTGGCACCCTTAATTTACTGGCACCCTGGGCCAGAGCTTCACCTGGTCCAATGGTTAGTCCGGGTCCTGTGCTCAGGTTATACAACATTATTACTTACTCATATGAATGTTACAGATTTGTGTCTAAGTGCTAGTTTCAATACTAAGTGGTACTTTATAATCTTAATGTGCAGATTAAATAGCATGCAAATGGAAAGAGAGCACTCACACAAGCATCTTCCACAATTTCATGCACATGTTATAGAATAGTGTCATTTATGTGTCAAAAAGTAGCATTTAGATATGCCCATTTATGCTTGCCATAAACATTATGTAAGCAGACATGCTTAAAATGCTGACTCAGGTTAGAATTCTATAACAGAATCTGGGTGCCCGTGTCCTGTTATAGGATCTTGTTTAGTGGCCAGCATTTTGGCACCTAACATTTGGTTCACGTTATAGAATTGCCTCCATGTGACTTGCCCAAGATCAGAAAGAGCAGCAGTGAGATTTGAAACAGGATTCCATGGTTGCCAGCCAGGTGCTCTAACCACCAGGCTCCTACGCCACTCTTCTGTTCTTGTTGCCTGCTTTCTTGAATTCTGTTCTTGTCTCCATTGGGAGGCTGCCCCGTGCATCCACCAGTCTCTTCAATAAGAAGTATTTCCTTAAATTAACATTTAATTCATTAATCCTCCATCTAATAACTCCCATTCTAGAGACACTTTTCTGTTGAAAAAGTCTGCCTCATATACATTTATTCCTAGGAGGTACATAAATATCTCTATTATTGTTCTCTCTCCCTCTCCTATCTTCAGGGCATATATCTGTAAGTCTTTCTTCCAAACAGTAATATAACAGCCCCCAGTCTTCCACGATTCCATGACCATGAGGGAGACCACATAATTAGCATCTCACCACAGAATAAATGAGCCACCGCAAAAATACATTTACCCACTGGCTGTCTGCCACAGAACAAAATTAAATTGTCTGTCAGCACTGCTAATGCTAAAGCAGTTGCTCCCTCCCCTTGTGGTTTTGGCAGCAATACTTTGCAGGCTTTCTCTCTCTATATATCAGTCAGATTCCCACCAGTGGGAAAGAATCAATCCACACAGCTGTGGGAGGGCGTCCAAAGGAATGCGGCAGAAATTTCAATAGAGGACACTCCACTGAGTATATTTTTTGTATTGCTGCTTCCAACTAGAGGACTGAAGAGCGAACTGCAAGTTATTGGTGTTATTGCTTATAATCATGGTTCATTTGTAGCAGAGACACATGTTCACTGTTTTTGATGGATATCGTTTTTGATTCTTTATTTGTGTTCTAGATATTATTTTTTCATGTTTTAGTTCTTTTTTCAGTGTTTCTCTCACATTTAGCATTAACAGATGACATATCTAGACAGCATAGATAACAGTCACTAGCCCAAACACTGGAGGGTTGTAGCTCAGCATCACTAATTAGTTGACAGGGGTAGACACACTAGTTGCAATTTTGCTCTCTTCTCAGGTCTGAGCAACATCACCTCTGTGGCTTGAGCCACAGTGCTGGCACACGTTTCTTTAAAATATATATTTATTATACTAGACAAAAGGTCTATTCTCTGGCACTATCCCCAGATCTATACTTCCAACTCCCAACTATCAAGATTGTTCTGCTCCTGCCTCTTAGGGCCTCTGTATCTTCCATCACCTCAACTCTCTGTGGCCCAATGTTTCTAACCTGGTTATTCCTCCTATAGCCAGTGATTCTTCCTTTCACAACTATTTTGTTCACAGAAGAGCTCTTTCAACTTCATACTTATCAAACAAAAAAGAAGGGGAAACAAACAAATACAGATATAACAAAAAAAAGTGGCCTTCTACTTTCTTGTTTTATCAATTTCATACTTATCCATACAACAGAGCACATCTGATATTTTGAACTCAGATGGAAAGGCATTTGTAGCAGGAGGAGCAGCCAGTAGAAGCACTGGGTCATAGAGGGGAGGTGTGCGAGAGACAGAGTCCTTGAAAGGTAGATGTTGCAGTTTTGAAACTCTGGAGAAAGCCTAGATTTAGAAATTGGAAGGGATAATGGAGACTTCAGGATTGAAGGAAGAATGGGAACTTAGAACAACAAAATTTTAGGGATTACTTGGGGCACTGGGTTGAGGGGGAACATGGATATGAAGATTGGGTGTGGATTTGGGAGAGTAGTGATACAGAGATTAGAGACAGGATGGGGACCTAGGGATTTGGTAGGACTGGTGGGAGGGAGGGAGAGAAAGGACTTGAAGATTGAATGATTGCGCAGAATGAAGACTTTGGGATGGGGTGAGTGTTGACTTAGCTACTGATTGGACGTTCATGTGTTAGGGCTGAGTGGGGATGCAGGAACTGGGTGGAGATTGGGCAGAGTGAGGACCCAAGGAGAGAGAGAACAGGGACCCAAAAATGTTAAGGACTGGAGATATTTTAACCTTGGAATTGGTTTGGGAGTATGGAGAGAACTTTTAGATGGTGCTGTGAATGTAAGATGGAGACTAAGAGAAGGAAGAGAAGATTTGGATCAAGAGATGGGAAGCAGTAAAATAAAATGATGAAGAAACCTGAAAAGAAAGTGGGAGACAGGGTTGGGTGTGTAAAGGAATGATAAAAGGTGCAAATGAGGTTATGAGAGCTAGACAAGGGTAAGAGACAAGTGAAAAAGTGTGGATGCAAGGGAGAAAATATGCAATAATGGAAGAGCTGAGGGTGGTAAGAGGATGAAGTAATGAGAGGTAGAGATAAGTAGTAGAGATTTTAGTATAGAGGATGGAAGTGGGAAAATAGGAAAGTGAATAGGAAACTGGAGAAGGTTTGAGAGTCATAAAGGGAATGGAAGGACTGGAGAGGAGTTGAGAGAGTACAAATATGATCTGAGAAAAGAGTCAGAGCGGGATATGGAAAGCCGATAAATAAGTGAGAGATGAAAAGTGCTAGATCAAGGATGTATAATTATCTTTAAGAGACAAGCAGGAAAGAGGAAGGATAAAGTCTAGCTACGAATTAACAGAGAGAAAAAAATGGCAAAACAAAGGATGAAAGAGAGAGATAATTTCAGACAGATATAGGGGAAGAAAGAGAAAGTTAAAAAAAGAAATAGAAGAACTGGGAAAAATAAAAGAGACAAAAGAAAAGTAGAAAGAAAATTGAATCAATATGATTAGAATAATAAATGTCTAGTCTAGGAAGATAATTTTAATTTAGTTTAAAATAGTAACTCAGTAAGACAATAAAAGATAACAGATAAAGACCTACATGGTCCATCCAGTCTCCACAACAAGGTAGCCAGAAGTGTGCCTGTCATTCTATGTGGGCCTCAGTCATACATGCTTAAACATTGGTTCTCAAGTCTCCACCATGCCAACCATATAGGCAGCCAAATATGATGTGTTCTTAGTTATAACCACATATCATCCCCAAGTATTGCTGACAGTATTCAACTTACCAGTCCAGTCTTGCCCTCCCCTTGAGCTGTACAGCACCCTCACTCGTAGCACATGACCATGAAGTGATCTACAGCACTGGAGTTGCCAAAGCTGCACCTGTCTTTTGCCATTTGTGGGACACAGACCATAGAAGTCTGTCCTGTCCAACATCAGCCTTGGCTCCCCCAGTACTGGAATTGCCAAATCTTCTTTCAGTCTTTTGCCATTTGCGGGACGTAGACCATAGAAGTCTGTCTGGCATTGGCCTGAGTTCCACTGCTCTTGCCTAAGATAACACCTCAACAGTCATGTTGTGTTTCCATCCTCTTTCTATTTAGGCATCTCTTGTTTCTATCCCATGCATTTTTGAATTCACTCACCATTTTTGACTCTACCACTTCTCCTGAAAGGGCATTCCAGGCAACTATTACCCTCTCTGTGAAAAAGTATTTCCTGATGTTACTCCTAAGTTTAACTCCCTGCAAACTCATTTCATGTCCTCTAGTTCTACTGCCCCTATGTTTCGGTTTATTTGAATATTAATACCTTTCAAGTACTTAAATGTCTACATCATATCACCTCTCTCTCTTCTTTTCTCTACTGTATACATATTCAAGTCCTCCAGTCTGTTCTTATACATCTTATGGCACAAACCCTGTACCATTTTTGTCACCTTCCTCTGAACCACCTTAAGTATGTTACGGCCTCCAAAACTGGGCATAATATTCCAAGTGGAGCTCACCAACAATTTGTACAGGGGCATCAGCACCTCCTTTTTTTTTGCTGGTTATGCCTCTCTCTATGCCGCATAGCCCTAGCATTTTTCAGGCATTAGCCACCGCCTTGTCACATTGTTTCACCAACTTGAGATCCTCAGACACTATCACCCCAAGGTTTCTCTCCATACATGTCGATCTCTCAGCCCATAGCACATACTGCTCTTTTACTACATTTCAGTTTTCTCCAAAACAGCCAGCTTTCAGAAGATAATAATTATAAAAAACTTAAGCAGATAAAAACAACATGAAGTCATCAACAAAAAAATTCTCCCCCGCCCCGAAAGGAAAATGCTTGCATTTCCATTTTCCATATAATACAGAATCTGATCCTCCAAATTTTAATCATAGTTAGCATATTTGACAAACAAGTATATCCAACCAAATAACTACAGTCTGTTCCACTGAATTGATCCTTTGGGCTAGAGCACTATCCACCTTATAATTGAAAGAGAAAAAGGCCTAGATTTCGACCCAAATCGGGAGATAGACGTTTATCTCACAAAAACGAATAAATCGGTATAATGGAAAGCCGATTTTGGACGTTTTCAACTGCACTCCATCGCGGAAGCGTACAAAGTTGACGGGGGCGTGTCGGAGGCGTGGTGAAGGTGGAACTGGGGCGTGGTTATCGACGGAGGAGAGATGGGTGCCTTTCGCCGATAATGGGAAAAAAGTATGCGTTTGTAGCTAGAATTTAGGGCACTTTTCCTGGACCCTGTTTTTTCACGAATAAGGCACCAAAAAGTGCCCTAAATGACCAGATTACCACCAAAGGGAATTGGGGATGACCTCCCCTGACTCCCCCATTGGTCACTAACCCCCTCCCACCACAAAAAAATGATGTTGCACAACTTTTTATTTTCACCCTCAAATGTCATACCCACCTCCCTGGCAGCAGTATGCAGGTCCCTGGAGCAGTTGCTAGGGGGTGCAGTGGACTTCAGGCAGGTGGACCCAGGCCCATCCCCCCCACCTGTTACAATTGTGCTGCTTAATGCTTAGTCGTCCAACCCCCCCAAACCCACTGTACCCACATGTAGGTGCCCCCCTTCACCCCTTAGGGCTATAGTAATGGTGTAGACTTGTGGGCAGTGGGTTTTGAGGGGGATTTGGGGGGCTCAACACACAAGGGAAGGGTGCTATGCACCTGGGAGCTCTTTTACCTTTTTTTTTTTTTTTTTGTAAAAGTTTCCCCTAGGGTGCCCGGTTGGTGTCCTGGCATGTGAGGGGGACCAGTGCACTACGACTCCTGGCCCCTCCCACGAACAAATGCCTTGGATTTATTCGTTTTTGAGCTGGGTGCTTTCATTTTCCATTATCACTGAAAAACAAAAACGCCCAGCTCACAAATTGTCGAATAAAACATGGACGTCTATTTTTTACGAAAATACGGTTCGGTCCTCTCCTTCACGGACCCGTTCGCGGAGATAAACGCCCATGGAGATAGACGTTTTTGTTCAATTATACCTCTCCACGAGATTAACCCAGTGACTCAAAAAGCCAGGTCTTCAGCTTTTTCCCTAAAAGAAAGATAATTAGCTTCAGTCATTAGTTCTAATAGTAACTAATTCCACTTTATGTGAAAAAGAAATTATCTTGTGTGATATCTCATTTAAATCTTTTAGCAGCTGGAATAACTAGCTTGCATTGTTGGTTTTTAGAGCTCGGGAATCTGAGTGTCACACACTGTTCTATTCTATGAAGAGATGAAGGGGGCAAAAGATTTGAAAAATAAGACAAAGAATTTGAATTGGGGGGTTCCTATTCTTCCCATAGCTCAGTTTATAATAATTTTGGGAATGTGGCTAGATGGCTAACTGAACTTCCAACAGCATATCTCTTACATAGTGTAGGCACTGTTTTTATAAGCTTCGGATGCTATATTCAATAAGATCTTAGTTTACCGAGAAGGCCCTTAGACTTATTTTTCATTCACTTGTCACAAGTCATCTTGATTATTGTAATTCACTCCTAAATGTTCATAGAGCCTCAGATATCCGAAGAGTACAACTTGTACATAATTCAACAGTGAAACTTTTGACGGGATTAAAAAAAAATTGACCACGTCACACCATTGATACGGGAGGAACATTGGGTGCCTGTAGCACATAGAATTATATTTAAGGTTCTTCTGTTAGTCCATAAAGTAAATTATTCAGGACAACTGCTCCACTTTTCACATCTAATAATCACCTATGCCCCTGCTAAGGTGCTTAGGTCTTCTCAGCAAAGTTGCCTTACATTTCCTTCATTTTACAATGTATATCTGGGCAAACTCAAACACTTATATTTAGTATAACAAGTCCCTCACTGTGGAATGTCCTTCCCTCTCACTTATATTTGGAGAGTTCATTAAAGACATTTAAGTCAGGCTTGAAAACTTTATTGTTTGAGGATGCATTCATTTAAGAATGTCCAGAGTCCTTATAGATCCCAGACTTCCAGTGCATATGAAAGCCTGTCACAGAAGCATAACTGCCGGATCTGCTATAGACTTTCCTACTTACTACACTATCCCCTGGATTCCATATATGGTGGTGAAAATTGTGCGTGCAAATTTGGGTGCATCCCATTTTAGTGCACAATTTAATTGAGTCATGAGGTAATTAGCCTCAATAACTGGGAGCTAATAATCAATTATTGGCATTAATTGGGAACAATTTGGATTTATGTGCACATCTTGCTATGTGCTATTCTATAAACATGGGTACATAAATTTTATTTGCATGCAGCTAAAAGAGGGCATGGCCATGGGAGGATCATAGGCGGGTCAGGGCTATCACTAAAGATGCATGTAGTATTATAGAATTAGGGGGATCTGTGCCTAATTTATGATGAGGATTTGCACTAAGTTTCAGTTTGGACCTAAATCCTGGATCTACGTGCCATTGGGCCTGGATCCTGGATCTACGTGCCATCCAGTACATGGTGTCCAAATCAGAGTGCCATTTAAAGAATAGCGCTTAGCGCTCATTTTTTTCAGTGGCAAAACTCGGGCACCATTTACAGAATCTGGGCCTATTTGGATTCTAATTTCTTTTCTACTTTCTTTCTTTCCCTCTCTCCTCCTTTACAAAGCTGTGCTAGCAGCAGCCACACGGCAATGCCGACACAGCCCATTCACTTGGAATGAGCTGTGTTGGCATTACCACACCAATAGCCGCTAGTGCGGCTTTGTAAAAGGAAGGGCTTCTATATTACTTATAATTTGTACACTGCTGAGAAAGTTCTCTAATGGGTGGTATAATAAGCATTAAATAAAGTTGAAACTTAAATTGAATTTTGCATTTCAGCTAGAGCCAGTGTAAGGCCAGAAATAAACATGTAGCTCTAGCCCAGCAGTACTTACTCCCAGTCCTCAAAGACTGCCAAGGGAGCAGGTTTTCAGGATATCCCTAATGAATATGCATGAGAAGAACTTGCATATAATGGTATGATATGCGTGTACATCTATCTCATACATATTCATTAAGGATATCCTTTGGTGGTCCCAGAGGCCTGTGAGTGAATACCTCTGCCCTATCCCCTCTCTAGCAATAAATAATTCTTGCCACTATACTTTGAATAATCTGCAAATAAACAAGAGAAACCACCGAGATTCCCAGATAAACTGCATACAGTAAACAAACCCTGAAATTACTACTGTCTATATCATTGCACAGAGATCATCTTGTAACACCAGGTGTAACTGCTTCACTAGACAGATGTTCCAAAAAAAATGCATTTGGTTAATTGCTGAAATTTGATGATTTATCTTTAACTCCAAATTAAAAATGATCTTTGTACTGTAGAGTATCATGTAAACCTGTTATAAAATAGTGCAACTAAATATACACAGAAACCCTTGGATTCTATCCAGTGCAACGACTTCAGTTGCATGTGCAAATCAGGTCGTATTCTGATTAGTGCATGCAACTTAATTATCTTAAGCCAATCAGTGCCAATGATTGCCTCTTATGCAATTATTGACACTAATTGACATGAATTAGAATTTACGTGCACAACTTTCTAAGTGTATTCTGTAAAGTGATGCGTGTAAATTCTACTACACAAATTGGAAAAAGGGATGTGGTCATGGGTGTGGAATTAGCTTTTCTAAAAACTATGCACGCTAAATTAGGTGTAGTCATTTACGCCAAGTTTTCCTGTGACTAAATTTAGTGGTGCGGACAGGCGCTAAGTGCATTCTATAAACCATGCCTAACTTTAGGCATAGTTTATGGAATACGTCTAGGTGTATTTTTTTGAGTGCTGATTTTTTTAAATTATGTTTTATCTTGATATCTTATAACAACATGACATCAATAAGTGATGAAACTTGTTATAGAACATATACTTAAATAACCACAAAATGTTTTATATCAAATATTTAACAAAAAGACAAAGGCAAACGTAACATCGCACAAAGCCGAAGAGAAAGATTGACTCTATTGAGGCCGATTTTATAAGCTCCATATATAGAACCTAGCCCAAAAAGTATGTGCAAAGAACGTGGGCACCAATGCACATGACTATTTAATGAAGTATGTGTATAATGCACCTGATAAAGGAACGCAGGTATGACTGCTTACACCAACTATAAGGCTGGTGTATGGGTACTTAAATGGCAAACATAAAGCACTTTATAATATTCTATAAAATGCATGCATAAGTGTGAAGTTCCACCCAGGTTCTGCCCATTTGATCAAACCTTTTGCAAATATGCACTGTACAAGTTATGCCCATATTTGTAGACTAGCCCTTAGACAGAAATTTGGCATGTACACACAGGTGTGCACACATACATACACACATGCTAGTATTTCAAACATTTACAAGCATAATCCCCCCATAAGCTCAGTGAGTAGTGTGCATTAAATTATGCACGTGGCTAATTTACATGTGCTACTCAATCAAGTAACAAGCTAATCAGTGATGATAATTGGTTGATAACCAATTATAATCACTAATTGGCAATAATTGGAATTTACATGCACTTCTTTTTAACGTATTCTGTATTTTTTCAGGTTTATTTATCCCCTCCCTAGAGTAGTATGGACCAGCCACCCCCTAATAGGTGGAATAATTAAACCAAGGCTACGTAGGTATAAGAAATGCAATTGTTTATTACTTACCAAGGATAGATAACAAATAGTATTGTCTCATGAGAGTACAGAACTGCTATACATAAGTATGAATTATTTAGGGTCTTTTTCGCCCCCACCCCAAATTACCAGCTAAAGCCAATTTGCAGATATAAAAGACCCAAGGCTACTTATGAGAAAGCAATAGGATTTATTCCTTATAAGAAAGACAATTCTTTCATTATTACTTGTCAATGCAGATACAATTGATTGGTTTCTCATGGGAAAGCAGCCCTACTTGCACAAAGATACTGGCTGTGACTGTCTCTCCATTGAAGTAGGAAGTACACTCATTTTTATATGCCCATTCAGTATACAGGTAATATGACAGTAATTACACCTTATTCGATCTATGGTGATATAATGGTAAACACTGATTGGCTATGGTAATGAGTTGGTTAGTTCTTCTTAGAAATGCTAATAGCTATTATTTACTTAGAAATGCTAATAATATAATGGACTAACTTTTCTTAAAAAGCTAGGTCATTTTCCTGAGGAGTTATCTTGTTCTATTTTTCACTAAAACATCTGTGACCACCATGTTGCTAAACCATGTTACTCTGTTTTTCCATCCTCGCCTCTTCCTCATTCTGCTGCATGAGAGTGTCACAACAGATCATGAGTTCTGCAGTCACACTGGAGTTCAGGTTAGAGTCATGGGCCTGTAAGGTTTTCTCTCATTTTAGATCCTGAACCAAAGTCAGGCCTTGAATCAAAGCTCTTAGCTATGATGATAATATACAATTCTAAAAAGTGCTGCACTTAAATTCCAATATGTGTAGCTGAAAAGGGGGGCATGGCCATGGGAGGAGTGTGGGTGTGTTGGGGGTGTCAATCACATTGAAGCATGTTGTTATAGAATTCAGGGGAACGCATGTACATTTAGGCACAGGCATTAATGCCAGGTCTTCAGTGGGATACACTGCCGCGCCTAAATGTACATGCGTTCCCACGGCCTATGTGCTGTTCTATAAACTGCATCTTACTGTAGATGCAGTTTATAGAATAGTGCTTGGTGCATTATTCTTACACATCTACATTTTGGCCACCATATTTGGAATCTAGCCAATGTCAGCACCCATTTTAAAGAATTGCCCCCATAGAGTATACACACAGCTTTTTCAGAGGAGGTGTAAATTTTTATGAGTAGATATACTACTACTACTTAACATTTCTAGAGCGCTACTAGGGTTACACAGCGCTGTACAATTTAACAAAGAGAGACAGTCCCTGCTCAAAGAGCTTACAATCTAATAGACAAGTGAACGGTCGGTCCGATAGGGGCAGTCAAATTGGGGCAGTCTGGATTCACTGAACGGTAAGGGTTAGGTGCCGAATGCAGCATTGAAGAGGTGGGCTTTAAGCAAAGACTTGAAGACGGGCAGGGAGGGGGCTTGGCATAAGGGCTCAGGAAGGTTGTTCCAAGCATAGGGTGAGGCAAGGCAGAATGAGCGGAGCCTGGAGTTGGCGGTGGTGGAGAAGGGTACTGAGAGGAGGGATTTATCCTGTGAATGGAGGTTATGGGCGGGAAAGTAAGGGGAGATGAGGGTAGAAAGATAGTGAGGGGCAGCAGACTGAGTGCATTTGTAGGTAAGAAGGAGAAGCTTGAATTGAATGCAGTATCTGATCGGAAGCCAGTGAAGTGACCTGAGGAGAGGGGCGATATGAGTATATCGGTTCTGGTGGAATATGAGACTTGCAGCAGAGTTCTGAACAGATTGAAGGGGGGATAGATGGCTAAGTGGGAGGACGGTGAGGAGTAAGTTGCAGTAGTCCAGGCGAGAGGTAATGAGAGCGTGGACGAGAGTTCGGGTGGTGTGTTCAGAGAGGAAAGGGCGAATTTTGCTGATGTTAAAGAGGAAGAAGCGACAGGTCTTGGCTATCTGCTGGATATGCGCAGAGAAGGAGAGAGAGGAGTCAAAGATGACTCCGAGGTTGCGGGCAGATGAGACGGGGAGGATGAGGGTGTTATCAACTGAGATGGAAAGTGGAGGAAGAGGAGAAGTGGGTTTTGGTGGAAAGACGATAAGCTCGGTCTTGGACATGTTCAGTTTCAGGTGGCGGTTGGACATCCAGGCAGCAATGTCAGATAAGCAGGCCGATACCTTTGCCTGGGTCTCCGCGGTGATGTCTGGTGTGGAGAGATACAGTTGGGTGTCATCAGCATAGAGATGATACTGGAAACCATGAGATGAGATCAGGGAGCCCAGGGAAGAGGTGTAGATTGAGAAGAGAAGGGGTCCAAGGACAGATCCCTGGGGAACACCAACAGATAAGGGGATGGGGGTGGAGGAAGATCCATGAGAGTGAACTTTGAAGGTGCGGTGGGAGAGATAGGAGGAGAACCAGGAGAGGACAAAGCCCTGGAACCCAAATGAGGACAGTGTGGCAAGAAGTAAGTCATGATTGACAGTGTCAAAAGCGGCGGATAGATCGAGGAGGAGGAGGATGGAGTAGTGGCCTCTGGATTTGGCAAGGAACAGGTCATTACAGACTTTAGAGAGTGCTGTTTCTGTCGAGTGAAGAGGGCGAAAACTGGATTGAAGCGGATCGAGGATGGCATGAGAGGAGAGAAAATCAAGGCAGTGGCTGTGGACTGCACGCTCAAGTATCTTGGAGAGGAAGGGTAGGAGGGAGATGGGGCGGTAGTTGGAGGGACAGGTAGGGTCTAGTGATGGTTTTTTGAGGAGTGGCGTGACTACGGCATGCTTGAAGGTGTCGGGGACAGTTGCAGTGGAGAGAGAGAGGTTGAGGATATGACAGATGGAGGGGTGATAGTAGGAGAGATGGTGTTAAGTAAGTTGGTGGGGATGGGATCAGAGGAACAAGTGGTGCATTTTGAGAAGGAAAGAAGGCGGGCGGTTTCCTCCTCGGAGATATCAGGAAAGGAGGAGAAGGAGGAGAAGGAGATATGGGAGCCTATTTTATGAAATAAGCTCACAATAGGTATCCTTTCATAAATTGAAGAAGGAGAGTTGGTCTGACCAAGGCACAGAGGAAGAAAAGAGTGATCTAAGCTCAAAAGCTAAGGTAGTCGGGAGGATGACAAGGTCCAGAGTGTGACCTTTTTGATGGGTTTTAAAATGTAACTTTCTGGCAGAGTTGTAGATCAGATAAAAGAAAGAAAAGTTCTGTGCATAAAGTTTGCTTCTTTACTGATGATAGCAAAATCTGCAATAGGGTTGATAGCTTGGTAAGTGTGGATAACATGAGGAGGGATCTAGCAAAATTTGAAGAATGGTCTAGAATTAGGCAGCTAGGATTTAATGTTAAAAAATAATGCAGCCATGCATTTTGGGCTGTAGAATCCCAAGGGAGTTGTACAGTTTTGGCAGAGCTTAACAAACTGTGGATCATGATTCCAGATGTGGTTGTGAAACCCACATTTGGGGTTATGGCCTGGGCAGGTATTCCATGGGAATTCATTGTCCTGCACTGCCCAGGGGTTACACACTTTCTTCAGCAATGCAAACTGGGATCACAGCTACAGAAAGATTGGTGAGAGCTGGTATGTGGGTAAAGTACTTCTGTACATGAAAGGAGCAGGACATGAGGGATTGAGGGTAATTAAATCTGATGAATTTAAGGTGGCCAAACAGAAAAGGTGAAAACAAAAGGCAAATGGATTCTTTGGTGTATAGGGAGAGTAATGTCTTTCTTCTTCATGTTCAATTGTAAAGCGCTTCGTATGACTGGTAGCGCTATAAAAGTGATTTATAGTAGTAGCAGTAGTAGTAACGGCAAGTAGGAAAAAGTTGATAATACCTCTGTATAAGTCTCTGTTGACTTCATTTAGAGTACTGTGTACAGTTCGGGAGACTGCACCTTCAACAAGATATAGTCAATCCAGAGGGCAGGAATTAAAATGGTCAGTGGTCTTCGTCATAAAGCATATGAGGACAGACTTAAGGATCTCAATTTGTATACTTTGGAAGAAAGGTGAGAGAGGGGAAATTTGATAGAAACACTTTAATACCTTTGTAGCATAAATGTGCAGTAGCCTGGCCTCTTTCAATTGATTGGAAGCTCTAAAACAAATGATCGTAGGATGAATGTGAATGAAGACAGACTCTGGTATAATCTAAGAGGATATTTTTGTATGGAAAGGTGAAGATGCATGGAATGGCCTCATAACAGAGGTGGTAGGGATGAGGACTCTATCTGAATTCTATAAATCATGGAAAAAAGCACAGAGGATCTATAAGGAAAAGGAAGGGATTACAGATCATAGCAGTTGGTATGGAGATCCATACTTGATAGACCATGGGGGGCTCATGTTCAAAAGAGAAAAATGTCCAAAAAATGTCATAAAGTACCATTTGAATGGATTTTTTCTCAAAACGTCCAAATCGGTATTTTTGAAACCTGTTTTGCAGACATCTATCTATGCATTTCATCTGCAGTGCATCCAACTCACAAGGGAGCATGTCGGGGCATTTTGAAGGTGGGATTAGGGTGGACTTAGGGTGTGCCTAACACTTGGACTTTTTACAGCCATAATGGAACAAAACCAAAATGTCTATGCAAAAATTTCAATGTTTTGGTCTAGACCTGCTTTTCTAACGAATAAAAAACAAAAAGGTGCCCTAAATGACCAGATGACTACTGGAGGGATTCAGGGATGACACCTCCTTATTCCCCCAGTAGTCTCTGGCCCCTTTCCACCCCTCAAAATGTGAATAAAAATAGTACCAGCCTCTGTGACAGCCTTGGATGTTATAGCCAGGTCTATTAGAGCAGCATGCAGGTCCCCGGAGTTGTATAGTGGTGAATGCAGTGCACTGTAGACAAGTGGATACAGGCCTATACCTCCCGCTACCTGTTACACTTTTGATGGAAACTGTGAGCCCCCCAAAACTGACCAGTAACCTACCGTACCCACATATAGGTGTCCTCTTCACCCATAAGGACTATTGTAATGGTGTGCAGTAGGGGAGTGGTGGGTTTTGGATGGGTTTTGGAGGACTCAGCAGGCAAGATAAGGGAGCAATGGTGAGATGTATACCTAGGAGCATTTATATGAAGTCCACAGCAGTGCCCCCTAGGGTTTCCCTTGCTCTCCTGGGACGCCTGGGGGACCAGTTTACTAAAAATGCTGGCCTTTCCTACATCTCAGTGGCTTGATTTTCTATGTTTTTCACTTGTGTATTTTTTTTTTCTCAAAAATGGCCTGAAAAGATAAACGTATAGAGCAGAAAACCTTGTTACCAACGGCATTGTTGGGAAAAAAAGATGTTTTGCTTTTTTGAAAACGGTTATATTTGCTATTCGGATTTGTACGTTTAACGTACAATGTCCAAAGTCCGACTTAGATGTCATATCAAAAATGCCCCTCATGTTCATTATTTGTTTATAATTCATTTTTTTAGCTTAAAAATAAGAAAGTAGCCATTCATATCAAGAGACTGTCAACCAAGACTACTACGCATTGATCAGGTGCAACAGTCTCTGCATCAGAGACACATTGAGGGGCATAATCGAAAAGGACGCAAAACGTCCCGGTGGAGGGGCGGGGAAACCCGTATTATCAAAACAAGATGGACGTCCATCTTTCATTTCGATAATACGGTCGGGGACGCCCAAATCCTGAAATTTAGGTCATCCTTAGAGATGGTCGTCCTTAGACTTGGTCATTTCTGATTTTCGGCGATAATGGAAACCAAGGACGCCCATCTCAGAAACAACCAAATGCAAGCCCCTTGGTCATGGGAGGAGCCAGCATTCGTAGTGCACTGGTCCCCCTGACATGCCAGGACACCAACTGGGCACCCCAGGGGGCACTGCAGTGGACTTCATAAATTACTCCCAGGTACATAGCTCCCTTACCTTGTGTGCTGAGCCCCCAAATCCCCCCAATACCCACTACCCACAACTGTACACCACTACCATAGCCCTTATGGGTGATGGGTAGGCACCTACATGTGGGTACAGTGGGTTTCTGGTGGGTTCGAGAGGGCTCACATTTACCACCACAAGTGTAACAGGTAGGGGGGGATGGGCCTGGGTCCGCCTGCCTGAAGTGCACTGCACCCATTAAAACTGCTCCAGGGACCTGCATACTGCTGTCATGGACCTGAGTATGACATTTGATGCTGGCATAGAGGCTGGCAAAAAATAGTTTGAAAGATGTTTTTTTTTTAGGGTGGGAGGGGGTTAGTGACCACTGGGGGGAGTAAAGGGAGGTCATTCCTGATTTTCTACGGTGGTCATCTGGTCAGTTCGGGCACCTTTTCGTGCCTTGGTCGCAAAAAAAAACCAAAACAGGACAGGTAAAGTCATCCAAGTGCTCGTCAGGGACGCCCTTTTTTTTCCATTATGGGTCGAGGATGTCCATGTGTTAGGCACACCAAAGTCCCACCTTCGCTATGCCTCCGACATGCCCCTGTGAACTTTGGTTGTCCCCACGACGGAAAGCAGTTGGGGACACTCAAAATCAGCTTTCGATTATACCGATTTGGGCGACCCTGTGAGAAGGACGCCCATCTTCTGATTTGTGTTGAAAGACGGGCGTCCTTCTCTTTCGAAAATGAGCCTGACTGTGAACTAAATTGAGTAAAAAAATAAGTTTTTTAAGTGACCTTAAATGCTTTAAATGAAGGCATTGATCTAATATATAGGGGAAGACCATTCCAAAGAAAAGGAACCATGAAATAAAATGTGCTTTTTCGAGTCATTTCATAATATGCCTGCTATATTTTCCTATGTAAAATTACCCCAAGATATATGTGCATATGTCATGACTGCATATAGGCATGCATGAGGATGTAATTTGAGTAGAATTTAGACAGAGTCAGAAAGCGCACTCATAGGTTATAAACTGCACATTTTAGCCATATACATTTATACCTGCTTTAGAATAAGTTGAAATGTATGTGGCTTCATTTTAGCCACAACTTTTGTAAAGCTATTTTATAAAGACTATGGCATCAATTCCATAAACTGGTACTTCAGTTTCAGCACTCCAATACTGGGCACTTAGCACCAGTTCTGTAACAGCATCTTTATTTATTTATTTAGATTTTGCTCACACCTTTTTCAGTAGTAGCTCAAGGTGAATTACATTCAGGTACACTGGATATTTCTCTGTCCCAGGAGGGCTCACAATCTAAGTTTGTACCTGAGGCAATGGAGGGTTAAGTGACTTGCCCAAGATCACAAGGAGTAGCAGTGGGATTTGAACCGGCCACCTCTGGATTGCAAAACCACTTCTGGATTACAAGACCGGTGCTCAAACCGCTAGGCCACTCCACCAACATTCCATTCTAGAGTACTAGTGTAAGTTGGAATTAGCACACCTGTGTTTAGGTGTGCTTTCTTACACCATGTCAATGGCAGGCACAGGTTGACTCACCTAAGTGTGTCAAATGAGGTGTGTAATTTATAGTATTTTATGCCCATGTGTATGCCCCCCGCTGCATTTAGGTGCACTGGAAGTTAGGTACTGCCTTACAGAATAGCACCTAATGCACCTAGATATCTTTCAATTAATGGCACCTTTGACATGCATAAGTGGCATGAATCTCTACGCACCAGTTTTTAAGAACAAAGAGAGATGAATCACTTGTTTACTCTTTCCAAAAATATGAATAATAGGGGGCACACAATGAAGCTACAAAGTAATACATTTGAATAAACCAAAGAAAATATTTCTTCACTCAATGTGTAATTAACCTCTGGAACTCGTTGCCAGATAATGTGGTAATATTAGTTAGCTTAGCAGGGTTTAAAAAAGGTTTGGATAATTTCATAATAGAAAAGTCCATAAGCCATTATTAAGATGAACTTAGGAGAATCCACTTATTATTTCTAGGATAAGCAGTAAAAAAAATCAATTTTACAGTTCTGTGATCTTGCCAGGTACTTGTGACCTGGATTGGCCACTGTTGGAAACATTATGCTGGGCTTGATGGACCTTCGATCTGTCCCAGTATGGCAATGCTTATGTGCTTATGTGTCTTTATACAATTGGCCCTCAGGATCCTCTTATTTCTCCCATTTGACTTTACTGACATATTGCATGTCAGACGTGGCTTGAACTCCAGTAGGAGATGGAATGACCAGTGGGCTAAGATCTTGCCATGGTCACTCTGAATAAATTTACCTAAAAAAGAAAATGGACCAAGAAACAGGTCTAATGTGTACTCTGTGTCATGGGTGGGCCAAGAATCTGTGAACCTTAAACCACCTGTGGCCTTCATATCTACAAATACAAATGCAAATGGAGTACCTGGATTATACATAGGCAGATTTAATTTTCTGACCATCAGTACTGGGATAACTCAGATTAGTCAGCGCTAAGAAATCTATAGAATCTCTTAGGTTTCCTGTGCTCTCTTTGGACACCCATGCAATAATAACACAGCCAGAAAAATAGCAGAGACACTTTCTGGACTAAATAATACCATTTCACATCCTACTTAGGCAGAGGTGTTAAGCTTTTCTACTTTCCCAGTTCTCCCAAGACTCTGGGCATGGGTCAGACACTAATTAGATAGGCAAAGCTCAGTCAGTGTTGAGCCTTCCTTGTCAGCAATAAGAACCAGATCTAAATGAAGTTTGTTAATTAAATCATGAATCATTAGTGCTTTATTGGAAACCAAATGTGTGTTAAAACAGCATCATTTAAGCAGTGTATTATTCCTTAATACATAGATAATGTACTAATAAGTTTTAGGACCACATGTCTCCATGCTCTATTTTTTTAAACACATGTCATGCAACTTTGCGTACCATCTTTTCTGATAATTACCACAGGAACCAAAGTGATTGTTCTTAAATACAGAGGGGGTAATATTCAGCCAGCAGCTGGTTAAATTAGCCCCAGATATTCAGTGCCGGACCATGTGTGGGCCTTGGCACTGAATATCTAGATCTAATTGTCCCACTGCTAGTTATGGACCTTTTGCAGGTCCCAGCTGATATTCAGCTGGGGCTTGCATAACACAGGAGGGAAGGGAGGAAGAAATGTTGGAGGGTGGGTGTGGAAGGGAGAAATGTTGGACTGGTAGGGCAGAATGGAGGGAGGGATTAGGGAGGGGCAGATGGGAGAAACAAAAAGCTGTTGGACCGAGGGGGAGGGAGAGTAGTTGGACTGCGGGGTGGCATGAGAAATGGAGGGAGGGAGAAATGTTGGACTTCGGGAGATGGAAGGGAAGGAGAGAGGGACTCGGGGTGGGGAAGAAGGAAGGGAGGGAGGGAAGGAGAGAGAGATATTTGACTCAGGGGGGATTGAAGGGAGGGAGGGATGTTGGACTCTGGGGGGCAGGCAGAAGAAAGAGGGAAGGAGGAAGAGATGTCAATCTCAGGGGCGGAAGGGAGGGAGAGATATCAGACTCAGGGGGAGAAAGAAAGGAAGGACGGGAGGGAGGAATGTTGAACTTGTGGGAGATGCTAGGTGTGGAGGAGAAAAGGTAGGGGACTTTTAGGCTTCAAGGGGGGGGGGGGGAAGAGGAGGAGGAGATACTGGGCATAGTGGAACCATGTGGAATAGGCTGTGGGAGGGTTGTCAGTGAAATGAGTGGTAGAAAGATAGTCAATACAGAGAGTAGAAATGTGATAATGAGAAGTAGATGTTAGATAAAAGGTTGGAGTGAGATGGGAAATGCAAGAGCTAGGGTTTGAGACGAGATTGAAAGTTGATAGGGAGATGAAACGTGAAAAAGAGTAGAATGAGAAGTTGCAATTTGAGTAAACAGAGAGGCTGAAAAGAAAAGAAGGGAGGAGATAGTTTTAAGTGAAACAGCAATATGTCAAAGACAGGTATAGTAAGGGAAGGGAATGGAACAAGACAAGGAGGAGAGAGGAGAAACAACAAATGGACAGCAGATGTTGGAAACAGAATTAGCAGAAGACGTGGACACAGAATTAGCAGAAGACAGACAGGAAAGCAGAAAACAGAAACTGGGACCAACATGATAGAAAAATAACATATCCAGACAACAAAGCTAGAAAAAAAAGGGTTTTATTTTGAATTTATTAACTGTAATATGTTAGCTCTGGGAAATGTGCATCACAGATGTCTTTGTATTGTGTTCAGTACAAAAGGAACTGCATTTCTCCTGTGTTGCAGTACATATAGAATTTAATTTCAGTTCAGTTTTTGTCTTTGTATTTCTAATTTGTGATTCCTTGTTCTGTATTTGGTAAGGGTCTGTCTGTATTTTGTTTGTGGTATTCCATTTGCATTGAGTTTCTGTGTTGAGATTATGAGTTTATCGTTGGGCAGACTGGATGGAATATACAGGTTTTTATCTGCCTACATCTACTATATTACTATGAGATTTGTAGCTGTCCCACTTATTCTTTTTTCACCTGAAGTGGGTGTGTTGGTATTGTAGGGCCCAGTGAAATAGTTGTAAGGCTGTCTATTCATAGATTATTCTTGGGGAATTCTGCACCACTGTACAACACAGAATCAATGTAGATTTCTGTACTTACCTTGCAGAATTCTGTGCAGGAAATAGAAGGCAGAAAATTTGTCAAGTTTCTGATTCCTTCCCCTTGCAGCATATACCCACAGATTGCTTGTACAACCTTATTGCCATCCGAATTACCTATCTTCCCTGATCATGTGGCTTAAGGAAGAAGCGAGCGATTGTGCATCAGATCACTTCCTCCTCCTCTGCCGGCCTGGGCCCACTACTTATTTGAACTGTGCAGCTGCACAGAGTCCCAGGTGGTTAAAATAAGCAGTGGGCCCAGACCGGCAGAGGAGGAAGTGGTCTGATGCACAGTGGTTTGCTTTTTCCTTATGCAACATAATGTGGGATGAAGACATGGTAAAATGGGACAAGTAGAGAAAGAAAAGAGGAAGAGGGGTTAAGAGGCGAGAAAGAACTAGGGGGCAGGGAAAGTTGGGGGAAGGGAAGGGGTTCAAGCTAAGTTGGGTGAGATAAAGCTGGGGAGGGTGGAACCTGGAGAGTAATATTACTGGGGAAGGAGGATCCTGGGGAGTGGTCATTTCTTATGATTATGGAAATTCTGCAAAATAAAATTACAAATAAAAAATGCAGAATTTAAAATATTATGCACAGAATTTTCAAAATTTTTACACAGAAATTGTCATTTTGCATGGAATTCCTCCAGGAGTAATAGCTAGGGTTCTTGCTGTTTGAATCATAGCATTAGTGCTACTGTAGTGCAACATGGTTGCTAAATGTATGTTGTTAGGATTTTTTTTCAGGTTTTGTATTATTTCACAACATGCCTGGAGATAGAGAGATTTATGTTGCTATTGCTCAGATGACATGAGAATAAGAATATGTTGATTTGTATTGTGACTTCCATGGAGAAATGTCCTAGTTATGATCTGCACTATTTGGTGGTGATGCATGTGTGTGTGTGTGGGGGGGAGGAGACACACAGGTGCTGCCGCCAGACCAGCAGTCCATGCCCCACCAAAACTTGTGCCAGCTGTTTTTTTTACTACCTGCCTGGCCTGCACCACTAAATCAGCAGTAAAGCAGGAAGATCCTTTTTTTTTTAACTCTAGCTGCTCTGGTTGCTGGCATCGCGTAGCTGCTGAAATTAGAGAGAATCTACTTCCTGCTTTGTGTGCGATACAGGAAGTACTTGTTTTCTGCTTTTAACTTCTGTACAGTGCCAGCGTCCAGAGTGGCTGGAGTGAAGAAAGGAACACCCTGCTCTGCAGCAGATTTAGTGGTGCTGGGCAGGAGGGAGATGGGAGTGGGGGCTTGGAGATGGGTATGATACAGAGGATGGGAGGTGGGCATTGGTGGGAGAAGGCAGATATTGCTGGGGGGAGAGAGAAACATGAGCATATGCAGTGTTTTGAATTTGACTTGCCATTTTTTATGCTGTTTCTTATTATTTTCAGTCAGGTCCTTCTTCCATTTTCTGAAGGATATTCTTTTAGCTCTAATAGCTTCCTTCTTCTCACTTTTTAACCATACCGGCTGTCATTTGGTCTTCTTTTCTCCTTTTTTAATATATGGAATATATTTTTCCTGGGCTTCCAGGATAGTATTTTTGAACAGCATCCATGCCTGATGTAAATTTTTGACCTCCGCAGCTGCTCCTTTAAGTGGTTTTTTCACCGTTCTGATTTTATCATAGTCTCCATTTAACATTTTGGATTTTCTGTATGTACTTACTCCAAAGCCGATATCAAGTCTGATCATATTATGATCACTGTTCTCAAGCAGCTCCAGCACCATTATCTCCTGCACCAGTTCTTGCGCTCCATGAAGGACTAGGTCTGGAATTTTTCCTCCTCTTGTTGGCTCCTGTACCAGCTGCTCCATAAAGCAGTCCTTGATTTTGTCAATGAATTTTACCTCCCTAGCATGCCCTAATGTTACATTTACCCAGTCAATATCAGGGTAATTGAATTCACCCATTATTATTGTGTTGCCCAGTTTGTTAGCCTCCCTAATTTCAGATAACATTTCTGCATCTGTCTGTTCATCCTGGCCAGGTGGATGGTAGTACACTCCTGTCACTATCCTTTTCCCCTTTACAAATGGAATTTCAATCCATAGGGATTCCAAGATATGTTTTGTTTCCTGCAGAATTTTCAATCTATTTGATTCAATGCCCTTCTTAGCATACAATGCTACCCCTCCACCAATTCGATCCACCCAATCACTATGATATAATTTGTACCCTGGTATGACAGTGTCCCACTGGTTATCATCCTTCCACCAGGTCTCAGAGATGCCTATTATACCTAATGTTTCATTTACTGCAATATATTCTAACTCTCCTATCTTATTTCTTAGGCTTCTGGCATTTGCATATAGACATTTCAAACTATTGTTTCTATTTACATCTTGCTCAGCGGTTGACAGTGTTAATTTGCAATCTTTTGTCTGCTTTTTATTTAAAAGAAAAGACACCTGCTCTACTACTACTACATAAACTCGACTAAGTATATCAGGGTGTGAACTGGGGGTGGAGCTCCCCCCCAGTTAAAAAGGCATTCTGCCACCTTGTCCTGTGCTGTTCCAGTTTCTGCTGGCATGCTTGAGTGTTCCCCCCTTGACTTGCTTTTGCCTTTCTTTTTTTTTTTCTTTTTGCTGTAATTTTTTCTTTTTATGCTGTTACTGTTCATCTTTTTGTTAAGTACTTCAATTAAAAATTGCTTTTGCCTTTCTGCCACTGGACTGCAGCTTCACTTTTGGCCGCTGCAGACACTGTTGTACTGCTGCTGTGACCACCACCAGCTAGCTGCTTCTCCCTCTTCCCCCAAGGAGTATATGCCTGGCCTTTTGCAACAGAGGCTGGAGCCCAGTAAGAGAGGATCCAGTCTGCGACTGCTGCATCTCCCTGTTGACCTGTTCTGTGGGCCATCTTCCAAAGGCACCTGGCCCTTTCTTGTGTGGTGATTATCTGTTTTATTTCTCCAATAATATTTAATTACTCCCATACCTCTAATCCTGCTATCCACCTTCATCTTAGACCACCCCTTCACCTGGTACTTCATTGTCTTTGCTGTCATCCCCTGCCCTGATCTCTGCTTTCTGAAATCCTACAGATACTCCTCCCACTTCAACAAAAAACAAGATGAGCTTGGTGACCCCAACATCATTCCCAACCCCAGTGGAAATAGTGGGACTTAGTGACCCCAACAAAACACCATCAGTATCACTTCCCAATCTTCCTTTCCCCTGTAAAACAGCTTCTTCCTCTTCCTGACTCCTTTATCCCTTGCATTTCCCCTCACTCATCTCTCAGCCCTTCCCTACACTCCCCTGTCCTTTATCCTGCTGTCCACTTGCCTCCTCTCTTCTCCCACTCTCTCACTTTCAAATGAAACTGTTACTGACCAGTAGAGGCTTTACATTACTTTGGTGTTACCATCTAATCCAGTATCTTAGGCAGATTCTTCAGTGTAGTAGTATCTTCAAGATAACCCAAGTTTTTGGCAAAATCCACTGCAGCTTCTAGATCAGAGAATTGGTGGTTTTCACCTGTACAGTCCAAGACAAGTGTGAAAGGGAAGTGCCATCTGTACTTTATTCCTTCTTCCTTGAATGACTGCATAATAGGACAGAAATTTCTCTTTCACTGTAAGGTAATTGGTTCTAAATCCAGAAAAAAAGTTTTATTTTGTTAACTTCATAAATCAACTTGTGTTTATGGCATGTGGCCAGTGAGAAAACCAGCTTATATTTGAAATTATGAAAGCAAATAATAATAGCTCTGTATCGGTTAGGTTTCCATGGTCCTCTGCAGAAGTCCCATTGTGCTCTTTCTAATGATACTTTCTGCTCTGAAGTTCTTGGGACAAAGTGAGAGAAAAGATCTTTAATTATTTGGACAGGATATTCATTTTCTATTTCAGGAATGCCAAAAATTTGCAAGTTCTTTCTTCTTTGTCTATTTTCTAAGTGTTCCTGATTAATTGTTATATCTTTATTTTCAGCCTCCAAGCATTTAATTTTCAGTTGGAAATACTCCACTGAGTCAATTTGTTCTCCAATATGTATTTCTTTCTGAGCGACTCAGGTGTCTAATTATTTCATTTCAGATTTTAAATCAGCTGCTGCTGCATTGAAATCCATTCACAGCATTTTAATTTGAGATATATTTCAGAGATATCTGACTTTGTGACTGGTCTAAGGGGTCTTTTTACAAAGCTGTGGTAAAAAATGGCCTGCAGTACTGTGGGCACGTGAAATGGAAATCATAACTAGCCATTCGCTAATAAGAATATTGACACATGGCAATTTACTGCCTGAGCCCTCACTGCTTCCTATTTAGTAGGTGGTAAGGGCTCACGTGCTAACACAGGATGGCCAGTTAACATATAGTAACATAGTAAATGATGACAGATAAAAAGACCTGAACGGTCCATCCACTCTGCCCAAAAAGATAAACTCATTTTACATGGTATGTAATACTTTATATGTATACCCGAGTTTGATTTGTCCTTGCCTTTCTCAGGGAACAGACCGTAGAAGTCTGCCCTGTACTGTTCTTGTACTAAGTTCTGAAGCTAACATTGAAGCCCCTTAAAATTTACACTCCAGCCCATCCCTATCTATTCAGTCACGATCTGGGCGTAGACCGTAGAAGTCTGCCCAGCTCCCATTTTGTTTCCAATTACCGGCATCGCCACTCAATTTCCGCTAAGATTCCACAGAACCATTCCTTCTTAACAGGATTCCTTTGTGTTTATCCCACACATGTTTGAATTCCATTACCGTTTTCATCTCCACCACCTCCCACGGAAGGGCATTCCACATATCCACCACCCTCTCCGTGAAAAAATACTTCCTGACATTAGTCCTGAGTCTGCCCCCCTTCAACCTCAATTCATGTCCTCTAGTTCTACCGCCTTCCCGTCTCCAGAAAAGGTTTGTTTGCGGATTAATACCTTTCAAATATTTGAACGTCTGTATCATATCACCCCTGTTTCTCTTTTCCTCCAAGGTATACATGTTCAGGTCAGCAAGTCTCTCCTCGTACAGTTTGCAACGCAAATCCCATACCATTTTTGTAGCTTTTCTTTGCACCGTGTCCAGTCTTTTTACATCTTTAGCAAGATAAGGTCTCCAAAATTGAACACAATACTCCAAGTGGGGCCTCACCAATGATTTGCAGAGGGGCATCAACACTTCCACTAGGCATGCCTACTCCCCGTCCCCCTTGCTAGAGAATAGAAAAATATTTTCTTCAGTGGGAAATGCCACACAGCAAACACAGAACTATCGCAGGGTGCCGTGGTGCAGCAAGCGGTAGTACTGTTTTGCCGCACACTACCCACCCAGTAGCCTTACCGTGCCTGTGTAAAAGGGCCCCTTAATTTCCAAATGCTTCAATGCTTGGATTTGCTGTGGTTACAGAAGGAATTTAGCCTTTGTATAAACTGTTTTAGGAGATGAGCTAGGTGTTGAAATTAGATAGGTTTCTCTCTCAGACCTTGTAAGACAAGTCATGCAGTTCTTTTTTAGGTTATAAGAAAATGATATACCTTGATTTGGAGAGAGATCCAGGGTAATGACTCAATAATCTAGGAGAGGTGTCTGTCTCTTGCAGTGTTCAAGGAAGAGTAATATCTCCCAAGTTAAAGTTGTGTGAAACAGCCCAGCATGATCTTCTGGCTTAAAGAAGAGTGTGCCCTCCAATACAGTCTTAATTAATTTAAGATACACTGCAAGCCTCCAGCAGAGATCCAAATCTACCAGCAGTGTCTAGTGAAGAGATGCATCTATAGATTAAATCAGGGTTGGAGCTCAGCAGGGGTTCCCAATGTATATTCATGTGCAAGCTCTCCCCATAAATTAGAACTGTGTGTCAGCTCATTCAGCACACTTAATCTGCAAGTACTCATTGCAAGGGAACAATTAGCATAGGTCTTTGCTTCAGGTGTTTCAGCTCCACTTTGTGAAAGCAAGCTCCCTCCAGGTGTGGTGGTCAAAATGTCCCACTACCTGTAGCAGTTCATCAGCACTGCTGCTTTGGCACTGTCAAAAGTCCCACAGCAAAAGGTAGGAATTTCATCATAAGGTTCTTTTTGATTTGCCTGTTCCTTAGATAAGCTAGGTCATCCGTTGACAAATGTTTGTACTGAAACCACTTCTAAATATTATATTAAAGTGTAAGGGAGGGGAGCACCATTGTTACACAACAATCTCCTGGAATGGCTGAACTGACCCCCCCCCCCAAACCAAACACACATACACCCAATGCATTCCCATTTCTATCATCTTCTATATATATAAAAGGCACCACTGAAGCCTCCAGCCGGAAGTGTGAAGCGCCAGAGATATCCAGTTTCCCCATGAGTGAAGGAAAACAGCACAGCACGAAATACCAGGAAACAGTGAAGGACTCAGAGGGGGGAGGGGAGAGAGATGCCCTCACTCTCTCTGTAACAAAAACACAGAACAGCAGGAAACAACACTGAAGGACTGGACTCGGAGGGGGGAGGGAGAGAGGGCAGAGGGCAGGGACACACACTCCCACATGCACACTCTGAAGAAAACCTTGCTAGCCCCCGTTTCATTTGCATCAGAAACGGGGTTTTTTTCTAGCCCCCGTTTCATTTGCATCAGAAACGGGTTTTTTTTTTACTAGTAAGAACATAAGAAGAGCCATACTGGGTCAGACAAATAGTCCATCTAGAATATCCTGCACCAGTGGCCAATCCAAGTCACAAGAACCTGGTAGAAACCGAAGTAGTAGCAACGTTCCATGTTACCAATCCCAGGGCAAGAAGTTGCTTCCCCATGTCCACTTCAATAACAGACTATGGACTTTTCCTCCAGGAACTCGTCCAAACCTTTTTTAAACCCAGATATGTTAACCACTGTTACCACATCCTACAGCAGGCAACAAGATCCAGAGTGAAAAATTATTTCCTCCCATTTGTTTTAAAAGTATTTTCTGCAATTACATTTAATGTTCCCTGGTCTTTGAAATTTTTGAATGAGTGAAAAATCGATTGTCCCCACCCGCTCTATACCACTCAGGATTTTGTAGACCTCAATCATATCCCCTCTCAGTCATCTCTTTTCCAAGTTGAAGATCCCTAACCTCGTTAACCTTTCCTCATATGGGAGCAGTTTCATCCCTTCTTATCATTTTTGTCATTCTTCTTTTAACCTTTCCTAATTTGAAGAAAGACTAAGGAGGCTAGGACTTTTCAGCTTGGAGAAGAGATGGCTGAGGGAGACATGAGAGAGGTATATAAAATAATGAGTGGAGTGGAACAGTTGGATGTGAAGCGTCTGTTCACACTTTCCAAAAATAGTAGGACTAGGGTGCATGCGATGAAACTATAGTGTAGTACATTTAAAACAAATAGGAGAACATTTTTCTTCACCCAACGCGTAATTAAACTCTGGAATTCGTTGCCGGAGAACGTGGTGAAGGTGGTTAGCTTGGCAGAGATTAAAAAGGGTTTGGACGGTTTCCTAAAGGACAAGTCCATAGACCGCTACTAAATTGACTTGGAAAATCCACAATTTTGGGAATAACATGTATAGAATGTTTGTATGTTTGGGAAGCTGCCAAGTGCCCTTCACCTGTATTGGCCGCTGTCAGGGACAGGATGCTGGGCTTGATGGGCCTTTGGTCTTTTCCCAGTATGGCATTACTTATGTACCTTATGAGATACAGCAACCAGAAATGAACACAATACTCAAGGTGAGGTTGCACTATGGAGCGATATAGAGGTATTATAATGTTTTTGGTCTTATTTTTATTTACTTGTTTTATTTATTTTTTATTCCTCTCCTAATAATTCCTAGCAGACTGTTTGAGTTTTGGTTACCGCCGCACACTGGGCAGATGATTTCAGCGTATTGTCTGCAATGTCACCTATGTCTTTTTCTAGAGTGCTGACTCTTAAAGTGGACCCTAGCATCAACTATGATTCAGATTATTCTTCCCAATGTGCATCACTTTGCATTTGTCTACATTAAATTTCATCTGCCATTTGGATGCCCATTCTTCCAATTTCCTAAGGTCTTCCTGCAATTTTTCACAATCTGTATGCATTCCAATTTCCAGATAATTTATGTTAAATAGCACTGGTCCCAGTACAGATCCATGCAGCACTCCACTATTCACCCTCCTCCACTGAGAAAAATGACCATTTTACCCTGCCCTCTACATCAAATGGTTCGCTTTTATCAACATGTTTATTCATGCCTTCAAAGAAATAAGCAAATTGGTGAGACAAGACCTCCATTGGCTTAATCCATGCTGACTCTGTCCCATTAAACCATGTTTGCCTATGTGTTCTGTAATTTTATTCTTTATAATATTTTCCAGTATTTTGCCCAGCACTGAAGTCAGGCTTACCGGTCTATAATTTCCTGGTTCACCCCTGGAACCCTTTTTAAAAATCAGTGTTTCATTGCCCACCCTCCAATTTTCAGGTAGTGCGGACGATTTTAATGACAGGTTACAGACCAATAACAGTAGATCAGCAATTTCGTGTTTGAGTTCTTTCAGTACCCTGGGTGCATACCATCCATTCCAGGTAATTCATCATTCTTTATCTTGTCAATTTGGCTCAGTATATCTTCCAAGTTCACCGAGATTTCTTTCAGTTCCTCCACATCATCACCCCTGAAAATCATTTCCGGTATAAGCAGATCTCTTACATCTTCTTCCATAAAGATTAAAGCAAAGAATTCATTCAATCTCTCCGCTATGACCTTGTCCTCCCTTTGCTCCTTCCTGATCTAATGGTCCCACAGATTCCCTTGCAGGCTTCCTGCTTCTGATATACCTGAAAAAAGTGTTACTATGTGTTTTTGCCTCTGCGGCTAGTTTTTCATCATATTCTCTTGTAGCCTTCTTCATCAATGCTTTGCATCTGGCTTGACAGTGCTTATGATGCTTATTTTCTTAATTTGGATCCCTTTTCCATTTTTTGAAGGATGTTCTTTTGGCTCTTATAGCCTCTTTCACCTCACCTTTTTAACCATGTTGACTGTCATTTGCTCTTTTTTTCCTCCTTTGTTAAAATGTGGAATACATCTAGTCTGGGCTTCCACAATGGTATTTTTAAACAACATCCACAATTGATTTAAAGTCACAACCTTTGCGGCTGATCCTTTCAGCTTCTTTTTAACCATTTACTACATTTTGACATAGTTGCCCTTTTGAAAATTAGAAGCTGCTACAGTGGATTTCCTTAGTGACTTCACTCCAGATATCAGCTCAAATTTGATCATGTTATGATTGCTGTTTCCCAGCAGAATCAACATCGTTACCTACCATACTATTCCCCGCACTCTACTAAGGATTAGATTCAAAATATGTCCTATTCTTATTAGTTCCTGGACCAGTTGCTCCAAGAAGCAGTCATTTATTACATCTAGAAATTTTACCTCCCTAGCACTCCCTGGTGTAACATTTATCTAGTCAATATTAGGATAATTGAAATCACCCATAATGTTGCTCAATTTGCCAGCTTTTCTAATTTCTGTAAACATATTTTCATCTGTCTTTTCATTCTGTCCTTGAGGATGGTAGTATAGTCTTACACGTATACTCCTTCCCTTCACACCTGGAATTTCTATCCATAAAGATTTGATGCTGCTATCTGTTTCATTTAGAATGTGTATTTTGTTTGACTCAATTCCCTCTTTAAAGTATAGTGCAACCCCCCTCCAATTTGATCCACTCTATAATTGTGACATAATTTGTACCTTGCTAACGACAGTATCCCATTGATTTTCCTCCTCCACCAGGTCTCTGAAATGCCTATTATATGTACTTCTTCATTTAGTGCTATATTCTCCAATTCTCCTATCTTATTTTTAAGGCTTCTAGCATTTGTATGTAGACACTTCAAATTGTCTTTTTTTTTTCTTGCATCTACAAGATGCTTTGAAATTAAAGGGGATTATTTGCATCCTTTACTCTGTTCTTCCATTAAACTTTCCTGGTTTTCATTCACCATTATTAAAACCTCTCTATCGGGATTCCCTAAAGATCCTGTTTTAATAGTATCCTCCAAGAATACTCCACACCAAAGAATGCACTCTTGGGCGACTGTCATCTTCCTCTCCACCCCGCCCCCCCCCCCCATTTTTTGTTTTAAAAGCTGCTGTAGGGCTCATTTTCGACAGAGAAAAACGTCTAAATAGTGGCATAAAGCAGCATTTGGACATTTTTCTCACAAAAACGTCCAAATGAGTATTTTCAAAGTCTATTTGTCAGACGTTTTTGTATGCTTTTCTTCTGCAGTGCATCCAGATCTCAAGCGAGTGTGTTGGGGGCATGTTAATGACGGGATGTGGGTGAAAAACGTCTGTCTTAGGTTCAGCCATAATGGAACAAAACAAAACTATCCGGAACTAAAACTTTCCTGGGATGTCTGGGGGATCAGTCTACTAAAAATTCTGGCTCCTCCTATATCTCAATGGCATGAATCTCTACGTTTTGCACTTACTCTTTTTTTCCTTGAAAATGCACCAAAAAACAAAACATCCAATTCACAAATTTTTGTTCAAAACAGTACTTTTGAAAAAAAAAAAAAATAGACCTTTTTCTTTTTCAAAAATGACCTCCTGGATTTTGTACGTTTTGTGTAAAACATCAAAAATCAGACTTAGACATCATATTGAAAATGTTCTTTTGTATTTCCTTTTTAAACATTAACACCAGCAGCCTGGTTCCATCCTAGTTAAGGTGAAGCCCATCCTTTCGGAACAGGCTCCCCCTTCCCAAAATGTTGCCCTCATCCCTGCACCATCGTCTCAATCACGCATTGAGACTCTGGACCTCTTTTGGGTCCTGCTCATGGAACGAGGAACATTTCTGAAAAGGCTACCCTGGAGGATCTGGATTTCAGCTTTATAACTAGGAACCTAAATTTGGCTTCCAGAACCTCCCTCCCTCATTTTCCTATGTCATTGGTACCCACATGTACCAAGACAACCAGCTCCTCCCCAGCACTATCTAAAATCCTATCTAAGTGATGCATAAGGTCCGCCACCTTCTCACCAGGCAGGCAAATGACCAGGCAATTCTCACATCCACCAGCCACCCAGCTATCTACATACCTAATGATCGAATCACCAACTACAATGACCATCCTAACCTTTCCCTCCTGGACAGAAGCTCCTGGAGACACATCTTTGGTACGAGAGGATATTGCATCCCCTGGTGAGCTGCCCCTGACTACAGGATTACTTCCAACTTCACCAGGGTGATGCTCTCCTTTTAGGAGACCTCCCTCCTCCAAGGCAGCACAGGAGCTGTCAGACTGGAGGTGGGACTTCTCTACAATGTCCCTGTAGGCCTCCTTTATGTACCGTTCTGTCTCCTTCAGCTCCTCCAAGTCTGCTACTGTAGCCTCAAAAGAACAGACTCGTTCTCTGAGAGCTAGGAGCTCTTTGCATCGAGCAAAGGGCAAAACCAATCTTTCATTTTCTCTATAGGGCAATGTGTTTGGGGGGTGGGGGAGGGATAGCTCCCCTTCTATATGCTAGGGCTTCTTGAAGCAGCCAGAGATCTCCTTTCTGTCCAAATATTTTGTTGTTTAGCCATTCTTAAGAGTGCCGTTGCTCTAGGCTTTGTTGTACCCATTGTTTTCCTGCTGTTACAGATTTTCCTCCTGTGAGGAGTCATTCCTGTACTGCTACAAGGGACAGGAAACTCTCCATCAATGTGGCCCTGCTTCTGCCACCATGAGGAGGTTTTTTTCTTATTGTGGCAGCACTCATGCTGCTGCAGATAATGTGTCCTGTGTCTCTTTGCTGTCAGGTTCCTTAGACTCCCATGGCTATGGGCTGCACTGTCCTACTGGCCACGTCCCCTGAAGCTGTCACTGTCTTGGCTGCTGATGACTTTGCCCTCTTTCTCCCTCCCATGGCAGCTGACCTGACTCTCTTCTGGGTTTTAGGCCCAGGCCAACTACAATGGGGAAGTCATTCTCCTGATGCACTGAAAAGAGAGGTTGGAGAAGGTACCTTTTTAAAATCAATTTACAATTATAATTACTTTTTAATTCAATTAGCAGCAGTATTCATTCTGAAGGTGATCTTTTCTGCATCAAATCTTTACTCTCCCCTCCCCCACCTCCATATTTTTTCTCTTCACTTTAATCTCCTTTTTTTTTTTTTGGCTCAAGTGAAATATGAAGGTGTTTCTATATCTCGTAATCTGCCTTATCTTTTTTTCCCCATGTTCAAATTATTTTCCTTGCTTACCAACCAGAAATACTGTGTACCTTAAGAGGGTAATTTCAAAAGGAACTGCCTACTTTTAGGTGGCAAGGAAATACATAAATGGTGGCATTCTAATTATTTACGTGCATAAGTAAGTACCTTCAAATGAAAATGTCCTTTTATAGAATACCAACTAATGGAAAAGTATGTGCTATACCTTGTTCTTGCGTACTTTGTCGGTGGCTATGTACATGGATGTAGTCTGGCCAGAGCACACATCTGCATGCATAAATTATAAAATAATATAATTCATGGGCACATACTTTTCTTTATAGAATAAGCTTAAAATAGGCTCCATAACCAGTGCCTAAAGTTGGAGCTCTGTTACAGAATTACCTGTCTGACATTCAGCTCTTGCTGCTCACTTCATGCTCTTTTTGCCTGTACGTCTGACTACTGTAATGATTTATAGACTGACCTTTCTAACTCCTGCTGTCTCCTACAGATACTTCTGTTACTTATCTCATATGTATACTTTTCCTCTAGTATGCTAATTCTCTAATATATTCAACTTGGTTTCACGTCAGATTAAATTCCCTTAGTAAATCAAGATCTCTGCTTTTGCATACAACGTTTTCCAGGCTTCTTGTCTTTTCTGTCTGTAATTCTTTTATTTCTCATCTTCTCCCACTTGATTCTCTGCTCTTGTCTATATGTGCCTCGCATTAATCTGGCTTCAAATCTTCTCTTCCCATTGCATCAGACATTCGCCTTATGTCAATTATCTTTAAATCCAGCTTTAAAGTCCATTTTAGCCTGTTTTTCAAAGAGAAGGAAACTTACATGATCACCGTGTCCCTGGGTATGTCTGCCTCTGTATTATAACTTCCTACTCAGTATTCTGTGAATATTAGGCCCAATATTCAAAGGACTCCTGCCTGGTTAACCCCTCCTGAGCAAGCCGGCCACTGATATTCAGTGACACTTAACTGGATAGTTCTGCTGAATATCTGCACTAACCAGCCATTCCATAGCGTCCCACAGATCAATCCAGAGAGAAGTGGGTTATGTCTCTCTACCAGCAGGTGGAAATAGACAGAACCTCAGAAGTTTACTATATGTGGACCTGTGCATACACCTTAACCTCAGTATTCTCTCTATCTCAGCAGGTGGATGGACATATCCTATGCAGCTTAATGGATTGAGACTTGTTCCTAGCCTGTTCCCGCAGGATTAGTTGAGCTTGGGGTTCCTGGCTATTCTTGGCCAGTGTGGGGTACACCTGGTCTCTGCTTTCAATCACTGATGGTTCCGTTCCTGTACTCCTGCCTCCAAAAAAAAAAAAAAGAACAGAACCAGGGTTCTACTGGCATCACATCAAGCTCTTTTTCAACTGCTCTGTCAGGAGTTCACTGGTTATGGGTAAGTCCCCGTGATTCGCGTTCAGGGTGGCTGCTCTTTGATTTGCTCCAGTAAGGGTTCTGGCTACTGCAGTCGGGTTCCGCTGCACGTGATATTTGGTTCATGCACTATCAGGTTCCATGTGGGGTCCATGAGGTCTTCGGGGTTGGTCAAGGTGCCACCATTGACGGTTTTGGCAGGCTCGGAAGCTGTTTGCTCTCCTGCAGCCACCATTTTGAATGAATGTGCTTCAGCTGTTAAAATAAAAAAAGCAGTTTAGCTGAGCTCTAGGCCACAGCTAGCGCAGCTGGGCATTTGCTGTTCTGCTCTGCAGGGCCTTTACCTCACCTCCCAGAGACACTCCCTTGGCATTTGCAGGAGGGTTGGATCTTGGTGTAGGTCAGTGGCCTGTTCATCCGAGTTCTCGGACGGTGCATTGCCATGTGGTTAGGGCCTTCAGTCAGTTTGCGCCAAACTAAAACAGGCTTGTTTGCGGTGTTTTTCCGGGACACAACCTCTCGGCTTGTCTCCCGCCATTCCGGGGGCGAGTTTCTTTACCTCTGTTTTTAGCTTCTGGCGCAAGCGGCTCCTACTGCTTTAAGGGCTCTGGGTGGGCAGCTTGCCAAATGGTTGGTTTTACTTTGCCTCCTCACTTGGTTCCCCCTCATTTATTGGGCTGCGGGATTTAGTTTGTTTTTTTTCCTTATATTCCTAGGTTAAAGACTCACCTGCTTCAGAGCAGAAACACAGACACTCGGGGCCACGTTGGAGCGTGGTCACTGAGAGTTGCGTTTTATTCCTTTTATTAGGACAAGTCTCACCTATTAACTTGGGATTTGCAGCACTGGCTTGTCCAATTTGATGTGGTTGCACTGGGCACCTGGAACACACAGACTTGTGTTGTGCTGTCAGTCTCTTGGGGAAATTGGGCTTCAGTACTTAGTACTGGTGTCTTTGCCTTATGAGTCCCACCTGAGATTGCCTCTGAGTCAGGACTGGTATCAAGCTTGTGGGCGGCACCACGATGTGTTCCCCCTTCCTGTTTATCTTGGGATTGGGGGTGCGGTAACATAGTAACATAGTAGATGACGGCAGAAAAAGACCTGCACGGTCCATCCAGTCTGCCCAAGATAAACTCATGTGTATACCTTACCTTGATTTGTACCTGTCTTTCTCGGGGCACAGACCGTATAAGTCTGCCCAGCAGTTTTTCCTGCCTCCCAACCACCTGTCCCGCCTTCCATCACCGGCTGTGGCACAGACCGTATAAAAGTCTGCCCTTCCCTATCCTCGCCTCCCAACCACCAACCCCTCTTCCCCCCACCTGCTCTGCCACCCAATTGTAGCTAAGCTTCTGAGGATCCATTCCTTTTGTATAGGATTCCTTTATGCACATCCCATGCATGTTTGAATTCCGTTACCGTTTTCATCGCCACCACCTCCCGCGGGAGGGCATTCCAAGCATCCACCACCCTCTCCGTGAAAAAATACTTCCTGACATCTTTTCTGAGTCTGCCCCCCTTCAATCTCATTTCATGTCCTCTCGTTCTACCGCCTTCCCATCTCCTGAAAAGATTCGTTTGCGGATTAATACCTTTCAAATATTTGAACGTCTGTATCATATCACCCCTGTTCCTCCTTTCCTCCAGGGTATACATGTTCAGGTCAGCAAGTCTCTCTTCATACGTTTTGGAACGCAAATCCCATACCATCCTCGTAGCTTTTCTTTGCACTGCTTCCATTTTTTTGGCATCCTTCGCAAGGTACGGCCTCCAAAACTGAACACAGTACTCCAAGTGGGGCCTCACCAACGTCTTATACAGGGGCATTAAAACCTCCCTTCTTCTGCTGGTCACACCTCTCCCTATACAGCCTAGCAATCTTCTAGCTATGGCCACTGCCTTGTCACACTGTTTTGTCGCCTTCAGGTCCTCGGATACTATCACCCCAAGATCCCAGTACTCTATTTCCCTGCCTCCTGCAAGGGTCTTCATAGTTCTCCTTTCCTGTTTATGGAGCTTTTTTGGTAACCTGTAGTGTCGGTTGTCTGCTTCTTGAGGCTCGGGTTGGTTAAGCACCATCTGATTGGGGTGCTTGCTTGATTGTAGATGCACTGGCATTTTTCCATTGGTATGCCTTCTGGGAGCTCCCTCCAGAGTGGTTTTATGTAACTTTGTGCTGTACATGGTGGTGGCCTTTGTTGCTGCCTGAGAGCGGCATTGCAGCATGTGACATGGGGGCAACATTTCTACAGCTGGGTTTCCCTGTTTTCTAATTCACCACTGGTTAGTGGCACCCTTATAGGCTATGTTGTGGCAGTCTTAGTCTTCGTAGCATTCACTTTGTATCTGTTTCTATTCCCGAAGAGTACCTTGTGGCAGGACCCTGCCTGCCTTGGCAGTAAAAGCTGGTTCCATCTTTAGATGTGAACCTGACGCCTTCCTTGGCCATTGAGCCTTGCTCCATCTTTGAGTGTCTAGCCTTGCTCCATCTTTGGGCATCAAGCTAGCCTCCATCTCTGAGCATCGAGCCTTCCTCCATTTCTAGATGTCGAGCTTTCCTCCTTCTCTGGGCGCCGAGCCTTACTCCGGCACTGGTCGTCGCGTTTTTTCCTATGTCTTTAGACATCGAGCTGTGCTCAGGCTCTGAACATCAAACCTGCTTTGACTCTGCACATCAAGCCTTGCTCTGTCTCCCAGTGTCAAGCCTGGCTCCATTGTTGACTGTTGAGCTTTGCTCCAGCTAGGAAAGTCGAGACACACTCTGTCTTTGGACATGGAGCCTTGCTGCAACTGGGGCCATCGAGTCTTATGTTTCTGAACATCGGGTCTTGTGCCGGCTGTTGCTGTTGGGCCTTGCTCTGTCTGGGGACGACAAGCATTGCACTGTTCCAGTACATTGACCCTGGCTCTATGTCTGGATATTGAGTCTTGCTTCATTCTCTGGGTGTCAAGCTTTATTCTTTCTCTGGGCATTGAGTCTTGCTCCATCTCTAGGCGTCAAGCCTGGCTCTGTCTCTGAACATTGAGCCTGGCTCCTTCTTGGCATGTCGAGTCTTGACCCATCTCAGGATGTTGAAATTTGCGCCTCCTTTGTATGTATGGAGTTTCTCCGTCTCTGGACATTGAACCTTGCTCTGGCTCTGGAAATCGAACCATGTTTCATCTATGGAGGTCTAGATTGCATCTCCTTTAGATGTCGAGCATTGCTTTATCTCTGGACGTCGGGCCTTGCTCCATCTCGGGAAGTTGTGCCTTGCTCCATCTCTGGATGTAGAGCTTTGCTCCATCTTTGGACATCGAGCCTTGCTCTGTCTCTGAATGTTGAGCTTTGCATGGTCTCTGGATGTAGACTCTTACTCCATCTTGGGACATCAAGTGTTGCACTGACTTTGGCAGTTGGCCTTCATCGGTTTCTGGAAGTTGAGCCTTATCTGGTTGCACCTTCTTCCAACTCTGAGCCTGACTCTTGCTTTGTCTTTGGATGGCAAGCCTGGCTCTAGCTTCACCAGGGGTGCCCTACCTGGTTTCTGGTTGTGGGGCTGTAGGGCCAGGTACCGTCTCAGCTTAAGGGTTTGGCTATGTCTCTAGGTATTGAGATTGGCTCTGTCCCTGCTGTCCAGTCCCGTCTACATTTTGGGAGGCTGAGACTCCCCTCCTCTGGCCTTAGGGCCAGTTCATCTCATGCTATTACACTGTATTGGTGGTTGAGCCAGAGTCCATTCTGGAAGTTGGCTCTGGCTTGTCTCTTGGGGTCTTGCCATGCTCTCTTCCCTGACTTTTGGCTCTGTATGTCTAGCCTTGTTCTGTGTCTGTAACTAGAGCCTTTTTCATCTGTCATATTTTGGCAAATCGTGCCTGGCACTGTGTCCGGGGGGGGGGGGGGGGGGGGGGGGGGGGGGGAGGGGTGGAGGTGTTGAGGTTTGTTATGAAGGTTGGGCCTTATTCCGTATCTAACCAACTTCTGGGCTTTGTCTCACTCACTTGAGCCTAGCTCCTGCTCTTAAGGAAGCAGGGCTCCCTTTCTACTTTTTGGGTCTGACTGTTGAGTCTTGCCTGGTCTTTGGTGGGTGAGCCTACCACCCTTGCTGAAGGTCGGTGTCAGGCCACCTCTGGCTATGGCTCTGGTTTGGGAGATCATGCTATGGTATGGCTCCAAGTGGGAGATCATGCTAGCCTTCATCTCTGCTTTTGGGGCTTGATCGTTGGCTGACTGTCAGGTCTTGTGCCATTGCCGGTGGGTGAGCTTGGCATTCTCTCCGGCTGTCGAGTTTTAGACCATGTCTGGCTGGCCTGCGAGGCAGTTCTAATCTTTGGATCTTGCCTGGTCTCTGGCTATCATGGCCTTCTCCGATGCTGACTGTGGAGCTTTGCTCCATTGCTACAGTAGGTATTACATGAAATTTGGCATATACAGTATATCTTTTTTTGAAATACAGCAAACAACCAGAAAAAAAGAATACTTAAGGTGAGGTTACACTATGGAGTATTATAATAGAACAGAAACATTATAATATTCTTTCTTTTTTATTTTCTATTCCTTTCCTACTAATTCCTAACATTCTTTTTGCTTTTTTGGTTGCTGCCGCACACTGAGCAAAAGATTTCAACACATTGTCCACAATGACCCCTAGATTATTTTCTTTGGTGGTGACTCCTAATGTGGAACTCAGTATCAAGTAGCTAAAATTTGAGTTATTCTTCGCAATGTGCATGACTTTGCACTTGTCCATGTTAAATTTCATCTGCCATCTGGATGCCCGGTCGTCTAGCCTTATAAGGTCTGAATGTGATTTAATAACTTTGAATAGTTTTGTGTCATCTACAGATTTGATCACCTCTTTCCAGATCATCATTTCTAAATATATTAAAAAGCACCAGTCGCAGTACAGATCCCTGTGGTGCTCTACTATTCACCTTTTTCCTGAACAGGCCAATTCAATCTGATCTCTGATTTTGAGGGGTCCTTTTATTAAGGTGCACTAATAGATTTAGCGCATGCTAAGTGATAAAACTCCCATAGGAATATGATGGGCGTATTATCATTTAGCACATACTAATCATTAGTGCACACTAAATCCATTAGTGCATTTCAGTAATAGGATCCCTTTATCTTTTAACCAGCTTTGTTAAACCAGCTTTGTTAAAGCTTTCTGAAAATCTAGGTACAATATATCAACTGGCTTACCTTTATCCACATGTTTATGAATGACTTAAAAAATAAGGTAGCAAATTGGATAGAGACCAGGCCACCACCCTGCTTTCAACAGAAGAAATTAAGGAGAGGAGCAGTGGAAATCTATGCAGGAGAAGCATCAGGACAGAGAACCAAAGTTGTGTATCCCCTTGGGGAAGAGACTAGCTATCAAGACTATGTACCTGCAGGCTCAAAGAGTCCAGCTCCTTGTGACACCATCTGTCTCAAATCAATGCTCTCTGCACATAAAACATTTAACCAAGGCAGATGATTTACCAGCACGATTACTACTTTTTCTACTGGAGAGACTCTAAATGTGGAGAATAACTTTATATTATTGGTGACTGTAAACAGTTACATTGAGAACTGTACGTTTAACTTTGTGTCATCCAAATTAACTAAACCCCTTTGGTTGGCACTAGTATCAAGAGACTGCTGCTAAAGTCCATGGCAGCCATTTTGGGGTCAGAGCCATGATGGGAAGGAAAGAGTCGGCATCTCTCCTGACTTGTGGACCATAGACTACCAGGGATTTTAATGATAGACCCACAGGGGCTTACAGGGGGTGGGAAACTTTAGGGTTCTTGGGGGCCCAATGCTTTTTTTGGTGGGGGGGGGGGGGGGGTTGGGAGAGAGGCAGATCAGAGGTTGTGCTGGGGTGGGGGGTTGGGAGAGAAAGGCAATCAGTATTTGGTGTAGGGGGCAGAAGAGAGGGACGATCAGAGACTTGGGGGGGGGGGGGGGGATTGGAAGGGAGAAGGAATCAGTACTTGGTGATGGGATTGAGAGAGACAGAAAGGAGACCTGTACAGACTACCCACATGCCTAACCAAATGAATTTAGGACTGCTAGTTATGTTTCCTACTTGTCCAGTTAGCAATGTGAGCAATGGTATTGAATATTTTAGGCACCTGCATAAGTTATGGATCCTACCCAACTAAGCCCCACAGAATGATTTCTGCAGCCCAGTTCCAAAATAGCCAGTTAGCAACAATATTCAGTGAAACTGCCTGGTTAAGTGCCACTGAATATTGGTGGACAGCCAGCCAAAATGATTTAAGTGAGCAATTTCTCCTGCCCACTCAAATCTGTGATAATTTATTTATATTTTATTTGTGCCAGCACTAAGTTACATGTTATACAGCACATGAACACCCATGATATCTGCCACTGCACGTAACGTGGTGTCCAGGGTTAGCCCAACCATTAGGCTTTAATAGACAGTCACCTAGATTTCGGGGGGGGGGGGGGGGGGGGGGAAGGTGCAGCAAAGAACAGGTGCAGTCAAGACAGAACAATAGATCCTAAGGAACCATCAATGTGTATTTTTACCTGCAGGAAGGGTTAGTAGTTTTCAAGTAGTGCATTTGGCAGCTCTTTTACTATATTGCAGCAAAAAGTGACATCAGTGCGCTTGCATGGCTTTTTTCCACGCAGTAAGGTCACTTTTAACCACAGCTGTAAAATGGCCAATTCTCTATTTTTTGTGTTAATGGCCATGTGTTAATGTTGCCACTAGCACATGGCGTCCAAAACAATATAAAAGTTTTCAGTATATGGATAAACATGTGCTAAAATGGCTCTTACTGTGGGACACCTAAGCGTGTCCTGCACTATGCCATTTTAAACTGTGTCAGGCGCATCTTATGCACCTATTACTCCTTAGTAAAAGGTTCCCTTACCTAGGTATATTTCTTTTGGAAATTGCCCACATTTTTTGTGTATGTGTGATAAATATACTCACAAAACAAAGGTTGATATTTAAAAGCATGATATCTTGGTGGAGGAGGGCAGATTTAAGATCCTGAAAACTAATTCATAGTAACATAGTAGATGACTGCAGAGAAAGACCTGTACGGTCCATCCAGTCTGCCCAACATGATAAACTCATATGTGCTACTTTATATGTATATCTGACCTTGATTTGTCCCTGCCATTTTCAGGGCACAGACCGTAGAAGTCTGCCCAGCACTAGCCCCACCTCCCAACCACTGGTGTTGCCACCCAATCTCTGCTAAGCTTCTGAGGATCCATTCTTTCTGAAGAGGATTCCTTTATGTTTATCCCACGCATTTTTTTATTTTGTTACCGTTTTCATCTCCACCACCTCCCGCGGGAGGGCCTTCCAAGTATCCACCACTCTCTCCGTGAAAAAATACTTCCTGACATTTTTCTTGAGTTTGCCCCCCTTCAGGAGCTGTAAGGCTGTAGGGGGCCTAGAGTGCCTAATACTCTTGCACCAGACCTGGCCGTGTCCATGCAGTGTCTGCCATACAGGGCAGATACAATTGATCACAAAGATTTTGCACTTACCACATTCTAGGTTTTGCATCTAATGCATGGTAGCCCAGATTCTATATATGGCAACTGAAAAATCCATGTGGAAATGAGTTCTGCCTAAGCGTATTTTATAAGCAGTGCTTAGATTTAGGCGCGGTATATAGAATACACTTAGTTGATATCCTAGCACCTAAAACTACACACCTCCATTTACACCAACAAAAATGGGGCATAAATCCTAACACGTAGAACTAGGCGCAGAGTGCCATATTGTATAACAGTGCATGTAAATTTTTGAACGCCAAGAAAACACCCACTTCCCCGCTTATAACTATGCCCCTTTTTGCCTGCGAACGTTAAAATTTAGGTGCATTGCATTACAGAATACACTTAGTGATTTATGCACGTAAATTCTAATTATTGCCAATGAATACTCGTTATTGCTTGTTAGGTGTTGTTAACTATGCTGATTGGCTTGTTAAGTAAGTTATGCATGTTGTTATAGAATACGCCTCAATTTCAGCACGGAACGCTATGCACACTATATAGAGTATGGCGGGGTAAGTGCAAAAAGAACATAAGAATATAAGACTGGCCATACAGGGTCACACCAATGGTCTGTCTATCCCAGTATCCTGCCTCCAGCAGTGGCCAATCTAGGTCACAAGTACCTGGCAGAAACTCAATTAATAGCAATATTCCATGCTTTCAATTCTGGGGCAAGCAGTGGCTTCCCCGTATCTAACTCAATAGCAGACTATGGACTTTTCCTCCAGCAATTTATCCAACCCAGATACACTAGCTGCTGATAAAAACATCTTCTGGTAACGAATTGCAAAGCTTAACATTCATTCAGTGAAAAAATATTTCCTACTGTTCGTTTTAAAAGTAGTACCTTGTAACTTCCTTAAAAGTGTGTTTGTACTTTGTACAAGCTAGAACTTAATGTTTACAAAAACATTGCATTTGATTATTTCATTTCTGAAAGGGTATAATTTTTTTTTACAAGTAAGTCTGTCATGGAAGTGTTAATGATTTACAATGAACTTTTGGGGGACTTGTTTATTATTTCCAAAAATATTGGAAATATATATGTAATTTTCACAGAATATATAAAAGCAAAAAATTAGTGGCCTACTAAATCACTTTTTTTTTTTAATCTCTAGCTGCTCCCAGACAATGCATTGAGCTCCACTTTGATGAAAAATATTCCATAGAGCCTTCCTGGGAGTGTAAATTTGACCACATTGAAGTGCGAGATGGACCTTTCAGCTTTTCTCCAATTATTGGACGCTACTGTGGACAACAAAGCCCACCTTTTATAAAATCTAGCGGCAGATTCTTGTGGATTAAGTTTTTTGCTGATGGGGAACTAGAATCTATGGGGTTTTCTGCACAATACAGCTTTATACCTGGTGAGTATAAATATTTTTGACTTGCTTCTGCGCAGTGTTCTTTTTTACTTTTCCCTTTTTGACAAAGCAAGGAACATAGTTTGGTATATATTCTGGTTTTTATGAAACAACTGTGTATTAATTTTATAATGATGAATGTTATATACAGTGGCGTTCCTAGGGGGGGGGCGGTGGGTGCGGTCCACCCCGGGTGCACGCCGCTGGGGGGTGCAACATGCACCTGTCCTCCGTTGTTCCATGCTTCTTCTCTGCCCCGGGACAGGTGCGCGCGGCACCCCCCCCCCCCCAGCGTTGTGCACCTGGGGGGGTCCTTCGCGGGGGTGTCCTTTCCCTGGGGGGGGGTCCGTGCTGCATCCGGGGGGGGCGCTGCGCATCGGCGATCCGCCTGGGTGTCAGCCCCCCTAGGAACGCCACTGGTTATATACTTAGGGCTCCTTTTCTAAAGCTGCAGGAAGCACTAGTGTATGCTTACTAGAGCTGGAAATGGCTTATTGTGAAACACGCTGAGGTGATCTGTGGTAATTTAACAAATAGAACACTAAAAAATACATTTTATTGTACTGCAGAGGGAGTAGGTCTGGGGGGTGGAAAGTGAGCATTTCTGTGCTAATCATTTAGTGAAGCTACATTGCTGCATGCTAACTGATTAACATAGGATTAGCACATGAGCCCTTCTCACCTACAAAATAGGCGTTGGTAAGGGCTCATGCGCTAATGGTAATATTAGCTCATGGCTATTAATTCAGAAAATAGAAAATTGGCCATTTTCTGGCGGCAGCAGAAATGGCCTTAGCACGTGGGAAGGAACCACGTAAGGGGGAACTAAGGCCTCTTTCTACCACAGCTTTGTAAAAGGAACCCTTAATGTGAATGAAACCATTGACAGGAAAAAAGATGTATTATTCATTAAGCCTTTCTGTCTTATTTCCAGATCAGGAATTAAATTCATGTTTATGTATGATCCAAGTTGACAGATGAGTGATATTTTAATAGATGTTATTTGAATGCAGTTTTATAGTGATGCATATCTGAAACAAAGGCGACACTGAACAGTAGAAAGACCAGTTCTTACTAGCTGGTAACAAACAATGGGGCCCTTTCATAAGCCTTAACGTGTGCTTAGCGCATTAAAAAAAACCAGGCTATATCACAAAATGCATTAAAGCATTCTGAAAAACAAAAGACAGTGGGAAGTTGGAGATGGCTTGAGAAAAAACAGGTATGCAGGATGATCATTAATTGCTAAAATACTTTGGGGTCCTTTTTACTAAGGTGCGCTGAAAAATGGCCTGTGCTAGTGTAGGCGCGTGTTTTGGATATGCGCAGATCCATTTTTCAGCGTGCCTGCAAAAAAGGTCTTCTTTGTTGCTGAAAATGGACATTTGGCAAAATAAAAATTGGTGCGCGTTCATTTTGGGTCTGACCAGGGGCGTAGCCAGACAACAGATTTTGGGTGGGCCTAGGCAAGAAGTGGGTGGGCACCAAGTGTTCTCTCCGCCCCCCCCCCCCCCCCAAACCACCACCAAAAATATATGTCAGCTGGCAGGAAATGCTTCTTTCCACCTTGGCAGTCTGCAGCAGGCATGCGCTGAAAACTGAGCATGCACAGGTGCCGGTATCATGGAGAGTAGCATTTTCGTTACCATCGGGGGGGGGGGGGGGGGGGGGGGAGGAAGTCTTCAGCTGGCGGAGCTTGAGATCTCCACCAGCTACCGCTAAACGTGTGCTACTGTTGGGTGGGCCTGAGCTCTAAGTGGGTGGGCCCCGGCCCACCCAGGCCCACCTGTGGCTACACCACTGGGTCTGACACCTTACCACCACACATTCACTTAGCGGCAAGGTCTCAGGTGTTAACTGGGCGGTAATGGTCAGCGCGCATACAATGCTGATTACCGCCCGGTTAGCGCCATGTGTCGGAAAATAACAATTATTTTCCGGCACATGTATTGGACGCACGTAAAAAATGAAATTACTGTCCGAGCCACGTGGTAGCCGGGCGGAACTTCCAAATTGCCGCCCGTTGTACGCAAGTAGGTGCATACGTGGCTTAGTAAAAGGACCCCTTTATTTCTTGCAATAACATGCAATACCTGACAAGGCACCATGTTTCGGCACAAAGTGCCTGTCTCAGGGGTCATAAAGGAAATGTGTCCAGAACAATGTTTGAGTATAACAATAAAGTATGTTTCTATATTCATGTAGTCTGTCTTTTTACACTGCAATTGGCGCTTCGCTACCAGAAAGGTCTTTTTAAAAACCAACTACATGAATATTGGAGCAAAGTGGTAACAGGGTGGTGAGTTTTGGAGTTTTTCTGAGAAGTGCACACTGTGGGCCTACAGGAGCAGGCCACTGGAGAGAACTTATGATTGCAAGCAGTGACTTTACATGTCTATTTTCTCCTATTAAGTCAGAAGATTCCATCTGTTCTTCTATAACTTGATGTGTCTGGAGCATTTAACACAATTGATCCTGCTTTGAGTTAAACAGGTTGAGTGAACTTTGATTTTCAGGAGAAGTTTTGGAATGGTTCAAGGGATTTCTTACGAATAGAATGTATTGTGTTAAGAAGAATGTTGTTCCCCAAGGATCTCCATTGTCACCAATTTTATTCAATGTTTTATGAGTTCCTGAGGGTCTTTTTTAGAGTCATCTCTGTATTATGTATCTTCTTCTGCAGATGGTATTTTAATTTTAGTTCCATTAGTTTCAGATTGTCTTGCTGCTAATAATAATTAATTATGGATTGTATTGAAAAAAACACATCACTGAGCACCTCAGAATTTGTTGAAGCTTAATACTGCTAAAACTAAGCTGCTATATTTTAGTAATACCTTAATAGAAATTCCTTAATAGACATTAAGGACTGGAGAACAATTAAGTTATGAGATTTCCTCAAGAGTCTTAGAATTTATATTACATTCTCAATTGACAAAGGAGTGCCAGATAAATAATCTGAGTAAAAACTTTTTTTTTTCAAACTGCGTCAATTAAGGGCAGTTAGATCCCTTTCCTTTCTAGAACACTTTTGCTCGGTAATTCAAGCCGTAATTGTATCTCAAACAGACTATCGTAGCACTTTGTATGTAAAAATGCACCCAAAACCTTTTAATAGGCTACAACCTTTGCAGAACATTGCAGCAAAAATGATATATGAATGTAAGAAATTTGATCACGCTTCCCCATTACTTAGAGATTTGCACTGGTTGCCCATTTGTACATCTATAGAGTTTAAGGCAGCATGCCTTGTGTTTAAAATCAGTAGTGCCTTTGTGCCCATGTTCAGTTATTGACTATCCTTCCTGTTTGGTCCATTTTCATGATAGTTCATTTAATTATCAATCTAATAAAATATGGAACTCAGTTCCAGTTCAGATTCAGAGACTAACTACTTGCAAGTTCAAAAAGCTTTGAAGATCTATTTTCTTTTTTTTTGTACATATTTTGATTCAGATCAATACGTGTTTATAGTAATTCATTTATTTGCAACCCACTTTGATTCCATGTTGACACAAGTGGGATATAAATGCTGGGGACAGAGTAGAACACATTAGAATCTGTGAAGGGAACAGGTCAAGATTTTCTTTCAGACTTAAACCTCTGTGAGGCAATATAGATTAATGGCCTAGGCCCACCCTTACTCTTGTTACCACAGGCCCAAAATGTCCCCTCAAATTTAGTGCTGCCAAGCTCCCTCATTCCTTCCTCTGATGCAAGTATCATGATGGGTAAAGTAGGAAATAGGTAAAGCGGCCAGCAGTAAGATATTCATCTTTAGACTTGTTATTCTACCTAACCATGTGAAATTATAATGCTCCAATTCTTTCTCTCTAGTATATATCAACATCCCATAATTTAGCCCATACATATATGAATGCTCAGTAGTAATGTGAACCTGCAGGTGTTTCTCTAGTGCCCATCCATCCAACCTGTTGGCCCACCCAAATATTTGTCAGCCTCAAGCCCATGTCAAGACTTTTCCCTCTGAATTAAAGAAACTTCATATTTTTGTTCCTTACCCTGTGAAGTAGCAAGCTTCAAGTTTAGTGAATAAAATATTTACCTTATTTCCACAATGTTGGCCGGCTGTGCTAATGACTCAAGGAAGTGGCCTGGACATTGCTGCAACCAAACAGCAAGACAGGCCTAGAGATTGCAAGAGTTATCTTCCTGTGGGCAACCAGGACTCCTCTAAGCTAGCACTCCCTTATTTCACTATAAAAAGTGACTTGTTGTACAGGGTGGCCAGAGGAACCCTGGAGGGGGAAGAGGTAAGGCAACTGTTAGTCCTTCAACCCTATCATAGACAGGTCATGCAATTAGCTCACAGGAGGTCATTTGAGGGAGGAGAAGACCTGGGAACTGATTTTGGCTCAGTTTTTCTGGCTAGGGGTATTCAAGCAAGTTGAGCTCCTTTGTGAATCCTTCCCAACCTGACAGCTGAGTAGTCCTGTGAGGGTTCTACCTGCCCCTTTCATGACCATGCCCATTGTCAATACCCCATTCGAAAGGGTGGTGATGGACTTTGTGGAACCCCCTAGAACATACCACCCATAGCAACAAGTATATTCTGGTTATTTTGGACTATGCTACTTGCTACTCAGAGACCATTACCCTGTGTAATATAAAAACTATCATGGTTGCTAATGCTGTGTGGGAAGTCTTTTCCTGGATGGGGAATCCTACCAAAATACTGACTGACCAAGGCACCACCTTTATGTTCAGGGTCATGAAGCAAGTGTGTACCCTGCTTAAAGTAAATAAATTGCAGACGTCTGTTTATCAACCACAGACAGATGGCATGGTGGAACGCTTCAGTAAGATTCTCAAGCAAATAAATGCTGGAGAGGTTTGTGGCTGAAGACTGGGGAAACTGGGATTCTCTACTTCCCATATGTATTATTTGCTATCTGGGAGGTGCTCCAGAGTTCAAAAGAGTTCCATGTCAACTGTTGTATGGACAAAGACCTAGATGAATCCTGGATATAGCTCAGGAAACTTGGGAAGGGGAACCCAGTCTGGGAGGGAACTTGGCTGAATATGTGCTCACCATGCAGGAGAGGTTGAAGAAAGCCAGTGAGGCAGTCAAGCTCTGCTTGAAAAAGGTTCAAGTGGGTCAAACCCAAGCCCACAATCAGAAAACAGAGAATCTTCCAGTCATTGGACAGTCCTCTTATCCTCCTCAGATTGTAAATTATTATGCATGCAGCAAGATTCTTATGAAGTTGTGGAGAAGACAGGACCTGTCAATTATGAGGTGACCCAACTGGACAAAAGGGACAAGATGAAGATCAATTTGTTCGAGAAGTGGGTCCCCATGACTACAGCGATGGTCCAAAGAGACAAATTTGGAACAGAGGTTCCAACAGAGTCCAGGCCCCTGCAAGTTCCATTTGGCAACCAGCTTTCAGTCTCAGAGAAGTCCACAGTTGGAATGCCAGAATCAAGATGTGTTTTCCAATATGCTGAGCCAAACTTAGCTTACAACTCGTAATATCATCACCGAGCCTGGAGTGGTAGTCAGGCAACACCCCTATCAGATCCCAGAGGTCCAGAAACAAACTGCTGCAAAAGAGGTTGCTGAGATACTGGAACTGGGTGTCACTGAGGAGTCGAACAGTAATTTGTCATCTTTCATTGTGCTGGTACCAAACCCGGATGGGAGCATCCAGTTTTGTATTGATTTTTGGAAGGTGAATGCTGTTTGCAAACTAGAAGCCTATCCAATGCCAAGAGTATATGAACTCACTGAGAGACTATGAGGAGCCCAATTCATCTGCAATCCTGGACCTGACCAAGGGATAGCGGCAGGTACCCCTCACTCCGGCTGCTAAGGAAAATACAGCCCTTTCAGTGCCTCGGGGGTTGTTCCAGTATACAGTGTTGCCATTTGACTTTCATGGTGCTCCAGCTACCTTCTAGCACCTTATAGAGCACCTACTTAAACCTCATGGTCACTATGTGGCTGCCTACTTAGATGACATTGAGGGGCATAATCGAACGTCGCCGGCGAAATAGATCGCCGGTGATGTATTTTGGCGGCGGCGTAACAGCTGGCCGGAACCGTATTATCGAAAAAGATGGCCGGCCATCTTTTTTTTTCGATAATACGGTTTAGCCCGGCCAAATGCCAAAGTTCACCGGGTTTCAGATCGCCGGTTTTATTTTTCAGCAATAATGGAAAAAAAATGCCGACCATCTCAAACCCAGTGAAATCTAAGGCATTTGGTCATGGGAGGAGCCAGCATTTGTAGTGCACTGGTCCCCCTCACATGCCAGGACACCAACCGGGCACCCTAGGGGGCATTTCTAAAAATATTTTTAAAATACCAAAAAAGCTCCCAGGTGCATAGCTCCCTTACCTTGGGTACTGAGCCCCCCCAAATCCCCCCAAACCAACTCCCCACAACTCTACACCATTACCATAGCCCTTATGGGTGAAGGGGGGCACCTACATGTGGGTACAGTGGGTTTTTTTTTTTGGGGGGGGGGGGTTTGGAGGGTTTAACATTTACCATCACAAGTGTAACAGGTGGGGGGGGGGGGGGGATGGACCTTGGTCTGCCTGCCTGAAGTGCACTGCACCCATTAAAAACTGTTCCAGGGACCTGCATACTGCTGTCAGGGAGCTGGGTATGACATTTGAGGCTGGCATACAGGCTGGTAAAAAAAGATTTTGATTTGTATTTTTTTAGTGTGGGAGGGGGTTGGTGACCACTGGGGGAGTACGGGGAGGTCATCCCCCATTCCCTCCAGTGGTTATCTGGTCAGTTGGGGCACCTTTTTGAGGTTTGGTCGTGAAAATAAAAGGACCAAGTAAACCTGGCGAAAAACTGCTTAACGCTGCTTTTTTTTCCATTATCCCTGAAAGCCAGCCATCTGGTAGCCACACCCATGCCCGCCCATGTCCCGCCTTCGCTACGCCGCCGACACGCCCCCTTGAACTTTCGCCGGCGAGGCGACAGGAAAGCGGCGATGGTGTCAAAAAAGCCGCTTTTGATTATACCGATTTCGCCGCTTTTGAGAGATCGCCGGACATCTCCCGATTTATGTTGGGAAATGGCCGGCGATCACTTTTGAAAATAAGACTGATTGTCATCTACAGCAAAGATTGGAGGATACGTCTCATCCAGGTAGACGGTACTGGATAGTATATGGACCACTGGACTAACAGTGAATCCTAAAAAATGCTTCTTGGGAAGACAAGAAGTCCAGTACCTAGGGTACTCAATTGGGAAAGGACAAGTGAGATCCCAGATCCGAAAGATAGAGGCAATCACCCAGATTCCAGTATCCCAGACAAAGGTATGAGCCTTCCTCAGGCTCATTGGTTATTATTGCTGGCTTATTTCAGGGTTTGCTAACAAAGTAGAACAGCTAACCCGCCTCCTGCAGAAGAAGGCTCCAGTAAAGATATACAGGACTGAAGAGCTGGATGCTGCCTTCCAGACCCTGAAGAGGGACATTTGCTCACAGCTGGTGCTAGTCAACCTGCCCTTCACTGTGCAGATTGATGCATCAGAATTTGGACTTGGAAGTGGATGGGGAAGACTACTTGGTGGCCTATATTAGCTGGAAGCTGTTCCCAAGAGAAAAAAAAATTATGCAGTCATTGAAAAAGAAGCTTTCTTTAGCTGTTAAATGGGCCCTGGAGATGTTCCAATATTATTTATTGGGACAACAGTTCCTGTTGGTTACTGATCATGAACCCCATCAGAATAAAGTCCCAACCCAAGTTTCCAAGTTTATTAGAGATTTGATATACTGCCTATGGGAGAACCATTGAAGCGGTTTACACAATATAAAAATTATAAGTAGTTAATAGAATTATTTTCTTTATTTATTAAGACAGGACAGCAAGAAAAATAGATAAAAGGGGAACTGTCTTAGGAACAGAGTGGAGGAGTGGCCTAGTGGTTAGGGTGGTGGACTTTGGTCCTGGGGAACTGAGTTTGATTCCTACTTCAGGCACAGGCAGCTCCTTGTGACTCTGGGCAAGTCACTTCACCCTCCATTGCCCCAGGTACAAATAAGTACCTGTATATAATATGTAAGCCGCATTGAGCCTGCCATGAGTGAGAAAGCACACAGGGTACAAATGTAATAAAAAAAAAAGGAGAGAGGGGAATGAAAGTATGGATCCAGGAAGGGATGGACTAGACAAGCCTGCAGCTGCTTGGAAGTGAGACTCAAAAGCCTGATTGAAGAAGGGGCATTAAGGTGAGCCTTAAAAAGTGTCAAGGAGAGTTGTAGTCGGAGGGCTAGGAAAAGGGCATTCAAGAGTTACGGACCTGAGATGCCCTTTTAGCTTTCATGTGAGACATCGGGTGTGCTGAGAACATTAATGCTGACTTTTTGTATTTGAAGGTGGACCAAAAAGTCTCCCTCCTGGAGCTGGGTAATCAGGGCCGGTCTTAGCAAGTGCGGGGCCCTATGCAGACCAATTTGATGGGGCCCCACCCTAGCCCCGCCTCCACCCTAACTCCACCCCCACCCTAGCTCCACCCCCACCCTAGCTCCAGGGCCGGCCACCGCTCCCTCCAAGCTCCAAGGTCCCCAGCTCCAGGGCTTGTCAATCCTGCACAGTCAATGCCAACTGAAAACTATGTCTTTTTCACAAACACAGATAACACCCTAATCCACTATAGAATAAGTAGTAATATTTAAACTTTCTATTTAGACAAAAATTAAACTGAACCCCCAAGATGCCAGACTCTGCATACAATGCAACACCACAGAAACAGAAAATGTCCCCTAGTACTGTGCAAAATATAAAGACAGCAGATGTAAATTTGAAAAACAAACCTAACAAATACCAATCACCACTTTACAAATTAGCAAATAAAAATAAAATAAATATAGAAAATAAAATAATACCATTTTATTGGACTAATACATTTAGCTTTCAGAGGCCAAAACATCCTTACTCAGGTCAATACAGTATAGTACTGTTACAGTATCCTATCTTGACCTGAGGAAGGGGGTTTTGTTCTCCAAAAGTTAGCCAAAATGTATTAAAATTAGTCCAATAAAAGATTACCTTGTTTACATGTTCTATTATAAACATTTATTAACACAGCTACAATACTACTTTATCCTAAAGCAAAAAAAATAAATATATATATTTTATTTATAGTTTGTTGTCTCTGGTTTCTGCTTTCCTCATCTTCTTTTCACTGTCTTCCTTCCATCCAGCATCTGTCTTTGTTCTCTCTCTGCCATCCAGTGTCTGCCCTCTCTGCTGTTCCCTCCATCCAATGTCTGCCCTCTCTCCCTGCTCCCTCCATCCACATCCGCCCTCTATCTCTGCCCCTTCCATCCACCATCTGCCCCTGTCTGCCCTCTCCCCCTTCCATTCACTGTCTGCCCTTTCTATCCCTTCCATCCACTGTCTGCCCTTTCTCTCTGCCGCTTCAATCCACCATTTGCCCTCCCTCTCCCATCCATCCGGGTCTGCCCTCCCTCTCGCTCCCCCTTCCATCCAGAATCTGCCCCTCTCTCTGCCCCTTTTTCTCAGCCCCCAGTTCTAGCCCCACTATCCCACCAGTCCCCTGTTTCAGCCCCAGCCCTTTTCTCCCACCAGTCCCGAGCTGCAGCCCCCAGCCACTTCTCCCTGTCCCCTTTTCAGCCCCCCGTTTCAGCCCCAGCCCTTTTCTCCCACCAGTCCCGAGCTTCAGCCCCCAGCCACTTCTCCCTGTCCCCTTTTTAGCCCCCAGTTTCAACCCCAATCCCCAGCCCTTTTCTCTCACCAGTCCCAAGCTTCAGCCCCAGCCACTTCTCCCTATCTCCTTTTCAGCCCCCAGTACCCAGTTTTAGCCCCTGCCCCTTTTCAGCCTCCAGTCCCAGTACTAGCCCCCTTATCCCACCTACCCTCCTTTTCAGTCCCCAGTTCCAGCCCCCTTCATCCACATGCCTTGTATTAGGGCCCCCCTTTTCAGCCCCAGAACCATTCTCCCACCTGACCCACGCATGCCCCATTTTCCCACCAGCCCCATGCATGGCCCCCATTTTCCCATATGGCCCCTTCTCAAACCCCAGTTCCAGCCCCTTCTACCATCTGAGAGCCCCCTCCCCTCCTCCCATTCGAGAACCCCCTCGCCTCCCCACCCCAGTCCCTGGCTTCTGCCCTCCGAAAACCCCCTCCCCCATCTGAGAACCCCCACCCCACACCCTTCTCCCATCTGAGTCCCCCTTACCCTCTCCCCCCATCTGAGAACCCCCACCCCAGCCGCACCCTTCTCCCATCTGAGTCCCCCTTACCCCCCCATCTGAGAACCCCCATCCCACACCTTTCTCCCATCTGAGTCCCCCTTACCCCCTCGCCCCATCTGAGAACCGCCATCCCACACCCTTCTCCCATCTGAGTCCCCCTTACCCCCCCCATCTGAGAACCCCCATCCCACACCCTTCTCCCATCTGAGTCCCCTTACCCCCTCACCCCATCTGAGAACCCCCATCCCACACCCTTCTCCCATCTGAGTCCCCCCGACCCGACCCACCTACCAACTCTGTTCCCCTGCTGCCACCCACTAACTTTAAAAAACATTTGAGAAGCGCCGGAGTAGCAGGCAGCGCCTCGCGTCTGCCCTGCTAGTAAAAATCTCCTGGACGTCGTCGGGCCTTCCTGCATTGAGTCCCGCCCTCCTCTGAGGTAATAGGAAGTTACCTCAGAGGAGGGCGGGACTCAATGCGGGAAGGCCCGACGATGTCCAGGAGATTTTTACTAGCAGGGCAGACTTGAGGCGCTGCCTGCTACTCCGGCGCTTCTCAAATTTTTTTTTAAAGGTAGGACAGAGTGGTAGGAGCAGCGATCGACCGTCGGGGGGTGGGGGCGGTGGGTGGGGCGACCTCAGGCGCGTTGCGCGGGGCCCCCTTGAGCGTGGGGCCCTATGCGGTCGCCTCGCCCTAAGACCAGCCCTGTGGGTAGCTTGGGAGCTCTGCAGCAGTGAGTCAAGAACCAAAGAAGGTGTGCAGGTCATTTTCACCCTCCATTGCCTCTAGTACAAACCAGAGGTGCCAAGGGAGTATGTGTTCAAGGTATATATTTACAAATGTTTACATGTGAGAAGTTTCACAACTGGAAGCAGCAAAATTAAAAAAAAAAAAAACCACTTTCTTTGGTGTTTATAAAAGAATATAGAGAGGAAAAAGGCAGTATTATAATAGTGTTCAAAGGAATTTGCCCAGGACACTTAATAGGTAGCTGGGTAAATTCCCTAGGCTGAAAACTTCTTTCATTTAGTATATGTACAGGTTCATTTGTAGCAATAGAATTTCAAACAAACCAGTACACTGGGCTAAATCCTATATTGCAATAACTGCACCCTATATATGATTAATAATATGTAACACACAATCAGCATAAGTAATAGAATTTCAAAGGGAAGCTCAGCCCACATTTTCAAAGGGAGACTCTTGTTTATATGGCACAGAAACATGCACAAGTGCATGCACTCTCTCAGGCACCACAAGAAAAACCTTACTCATTGCTCTTCAATGAGCAGAATAGCAGTGCTAAATCTCCAGCATTGAGATGGGCCACCTTTGCTGGCAAGGATATCAAGTTCCACCAGCCAAATTAAATGGAGTGCCCCTGCTCCCGCTGCTTGTTTCTGGCTCTGAGCAGCATGTCAGGACTTCTCCCACAAGTCTGCATGAGAATTCCTGGCCTGCTGCTCAGAGCCATAAATAAGCAGCAGGGAGTGGTGGTGGTCCATTTATTTGGCTGGCGGGGCTCTGCCTCCCTGCCAGCAAAGGTATGTCTAGCATGCCCGCATGGGGAGGGAGGGGAAGAGAGAGAAATGCATTGCCCCCCTAGTCCACCCAGGGCCCCCTCCCCAAATTGCAGGGCTGGCTATGCCCAGAGAGAGAGCCTGTTGTTAAAATTTTCCAGCACACCACTGCTCTTCTGCATCCCCCACCCTTCCCTGACAGTGCTAAAAGGATAAGCAACTTTGACCTTTGGGCCATCCCCTGCTGTTAGCACAGGGAAATCACTCTCTCTATTTCATCCCCATGTCACTAGGTGCTGGCTAGTTTGAGATCACTGAATGTCCCAACAAGCCTGCAGATTCCTTCTCAGGCAGTTGCTTCTTCAAAACAGCCTACTCTGAGGTCAAAAACAAAAGGGAGCAAGGAGAAAAATAGCTGAGCAGGTCTCAGAACAGCTACAATGAACAATTAGCCTCTCACAGTGGGCCAGGGATTAGTGCTGCTGGGTGCTCTGTCATAAGGCTAACCCGATAAGCGAAAAAATAAACACTGCTTTCTGTCTTTATCATTGCTCCTGCACTTATAGACTCATTATCTTGAAATTTGCTCCGACGGGAAGCCATGAAAAATTGCCAGGATGTGGAACTCTGAAATTAAGCAGTCTAGGGCCCCCAGACAAATGTCTCTGGTTCTCATATGTATTACTTGGATTATTGTTATGTCCTTTAAAATAAAAACAAGTACAGTTTTAATCACCCAATCTACTGGAACAGCAGTCCCTTATCATTAAGGGAGCTATTCTTTAGTTTAGAAATCACATTGCCAGAAAATATATCATTTGATACACTTTATTAACGGCATCTTTCTTTCATTATTATATCCTTTTTTAACTTCTTTATACTTACATAACCAAACACACAACTATGGTGCCAGCAGTTTCACCTCAGAGTCCACGCTTCCTGTTTGCAACAGCTGTTCTTCTAGAAGACAATGGATCTGCTACAGGGTCTTTGTGAAGCATCAAACAAAATAAATCACAGTGCTCTGCTCAGGCATATTCTTAATTACTCCTACATTGATATGCTTGACTTATCACGCTCATACAATTATGCAATTATGCATCAAGTATCCCTTCATTTGTTCAGGATAACATCATTCATCCATCAGCTGTCAACTTAGAACCAATGTCCTAAACCTTTGGATTTACCAGTTCAGTTATCCACAGTCTCCATATATTGTAATGAACATAGGAGGGGCCTTTTTAGAAAGATGCAGTAAAAACAGGCCTATCCTTCACGTTAAATCCATTTTTACCACAGCTCTGAAATGGTCAATTTTCTTTTTCTTTTTTTTTTTTGTATTAATGGCCATACTCTAACGCTGCCATCAGCATGCGGCCATCTTTAAAAATTACCACATGAGCACTTACTACCACCACCAATTTTATATGTGGTAAGGACTGATGCAGCATCCTTGTGCTAACCAGATAGCACGCAGTAATGTAGCTGCACTAACTGGTTAGCACAGGAATGTCCACTCTCTGCCCCCGACACACACCCTATAAACATTTTAAATAATTTTTGGCTTGTGGTTAGTGTGCGCACATTTTGGAGTTACTGCAGGATGCCTGAGCACGTCCTCCGGTGCTCCATGTTAAGCTGCGTTAGGCAAACATTAGTGCCAATGCAGCTCAGTAAAAGGGGCCCATTGACACCTACTTTCACCAGTATACTTCTCTCAGCCAAACTTCAGCCCATTCAGCATTTAAGGATTCTAATTCCCTCTCCTCCCCCTATTTCATTTTAAAGAAATGTATATACCGCAAGCCTGGTAAACAATTTTATACAGTTCACAAAATACCACACGTAATAATAATAATAGCAAACATTACTGGCACAATTAAAATAAAGAACACTAAAAATCCTATCAGGCTTATTTTCGAAAGAGAAGGGCACCCATCTTCCGACACAAATCGGGAGATGTCCTTATCTCAGGCTCGCCCAAATCGGCATAATCAAAAGCCGATTTTGGGCGCCCTCAACTGCTTTCCTTCACGGGAACGACTAAAGTTCATGGGGCCGTGTCAGCAGCGTAGTGAAGGCGAGACTGGGCCTGCTTAGGAGATGGGCATCCTCGGCCGATAATGGAAAAAAGAAGGGCGTCCCTGACGAGCACTTGGGCGGCATTACTTGGTCCATTTTTTTCTTGCGACCAAGCCTCAAAAAGGTGCCCGAACTGACCAGATGACCAAAGGAGGGAATTGGGGATGACATCCCCTTACTCCCCCAGTGGTCACCAACACCCTCCCACCCTAAAAATTAAACTTAATTTTTTTTTTTTTGCCAGCCTCTATGCCAGCCTCAAATGTCATACCCAGCTCCATGACAGCAGTATGCAGGTCCAAGGAGCAGTTTTATGGGGTACTGCAGTGTACTTCAGGCTGGTGGACCCAGGCCAATCCCCCCCTACCTGTTACACTTGTGGTGGTAAATGTGAGCCCTTCAAAACCCACCAGAAACCCACTGTACCCACATATAGGTGCCCCCCTTCACCCCTTAGGGATATGGTAGTGGTGTACAGTTGTGGGGAGTGTTTTTTTTTTTGGGGGGGGGGGTTGTGGGGCTCTGCACACAAGGTAAGAGAGCTATGCACCTGGGAACAATTTGTGAAGTCCACTGTAGTGCCTCCTAGGGTGCCCGGTTGGGGTCCTGGCATGTGAGGAGGACCAGTGCACTACGAATGCTGGCTCCTCCCATGACGAAATGGCTTGGATTTGGTCGTTTCTGAGATGGGCGTCCTCGGTTTCCATTATCGCCGATAACCGGGAACGACCATCTCTAAGGACGACTTTATGAAGAAGAACTAGCAATACAAATATTGCCATCACAGATAGTGAGTACTCTGAAACAGTCTATTGATGCTCCCCTTCCTGTTTTTTCTTCGGGGACTATAGTAAAACCAGCCCTAGTGACAATGGAGTCACTCTGGGATCTGACATTTAACATTCAATCTTCTTTACAAGTATTGATAACTAAAAACACTAGTAAAATTAAGGTATTGTCTGAAGCAGCCATTATCCAGGCACAGGCAACTGCTCAACAATTCTCTGAATTGAAACTTTTAGATGAGAAAATTCAAAAACTAGAATCTGTGGGACAAGTCTCAATTAAAGAAAGAAACTTTACCTTTCGCCGTTTAGAATACTTAGAAAATCAATCTAGGAGGCTTAATTTGAGGCTGACAAATTTTCCTAGATCACCTTTAATTACACCTATAGAGATGGTTAAAAAATACTTGGTGGAAATACTAGGTATGGCTGGGGATTCTCTGCCTCCTATAACTCGGACGCAATATTTACAAACTAACGTAAAATCTTTGCCTGGAACTTCTCAAATCCAAGGAGATGCTATGAACCTCACATCTTTCTTAGAATCCTCATTAGAGGTAATTACTCATAGAACTACTGTGGTGGTTTCCTTTGCTCTGGAGACTTTCCTTTCGTCATTTGGATTCTCTATTCTTGGGGTCTAAAATAAGAATTTATCCAGATTTGTCTAGAGAAACACAGAAAAGGCATAAAGCCTTTTTGGTTTTGCGCCCAAGGACTTTGGCATTAGGTGCAAATTTTGTACTTAAATTTCCTTGTATATGCCGTATATTATTTCAGTCTAAGCAATTTCAACTCTTTGACCCCAAGCAGTTAGATGTTATGGAATAAGCTTAGATTGAGGATCAGAATGCTAGATGCGATATTTAGAATCTGGCAGAATATGTCTAAGTAATTAGAGTTTAAATAAAAATTGAAAAGGGTGTCAGTTACCCCATTGTTGAAAAGTAATAAATTGGATGTGCAGAAGCCAATCAATTACCGTCCAGTGTCTTTGATTCCATTTTTGGCCAAGGTGTTAAAGGTGGTGTTACACCAGTTGCAGGATTATATTGAGTCGCATAATCTTTTGGATGCTTATCAATTTGGATTCAGGCCAAAGTGTAGTACAGAAACTTTGCTAGAATCGACTCTTGATGTGATTATGATGGGTTTTGATGATGGAAAGCAATACTTTATGGTCATATTAGATGTCTCGGCAGCATTTCATACTATTGACCATCAAGCGCTGCTTAAGAGGTTGGGAAATTTTGGGCTGAGCAAAGTGGTATTAAGCTGGAGAACAGAGTGTTTCAGGTTAAGAAAGAATTTGATACTTCAGCTTGGAAAGCGGTTTTGTCAGGTGTACTGCAAGGTTCAGCTTTATCTTCAGTGTTGTTTAATTTATATATGACACGTATTTGAAAGTATGGCTAGTCTTGGATTGCATTGTAGACTTTATGCAGATGACTTTCAATTTTTCTTCCAGGTTGAAAGCACTATTGAATCCTCTCTGGTCTATCTATCGGATGTAATTAAATTGTTTCAGAAATGGATGACAGCAAATAGATTGCAATTAAATGTGGGTAAAACACAAGTTTTGTTGCTGTCAAGGCTGGGTGTGACAAAATGTTGTCCTTTGAATTTTCAGATTGAAAGCTGTATGATTTCTATTTTGAAAGAAATTAAGAGCTCTGTTTACTAAGACACACTATCGTTTTTACTGCACACCTAAAATTAGCACATGCTAAATGCTAGAGACACCCATATATTTCTATGGGTGTCTTTAGCTTTTAGCACACAGTAATGTGTAGTGCATGCTAAAACCACTAGCGCATCCTTAGCACTGCTTAGTAAACAGGGCCCTATGTATCTAGGGGTTTGGTTGGACACTAAATTAGCTTAGCTCAGGGCTGCCGAGAGACTGGGCCAGGCCTGGGGCAAGGCCACCCCAGTGGCCCCGCCCCCACCGCCCCCTCCATCCGCCACCGGGCTGGGCCTCCTGCATTGAAATCACAGCACCTTTCACCTTTGTGTGAAAGCGCTGCAGGCAGTAGCAGATCACATTCCTTCGGGCCTCCTTCCCTCCCTGTGTCCTGCCCTCGCGGAAGTTACGTCAGACGAGGGCGGGTCACAGGGAGGGAAGGAGGCCCAAAGGGAGGCGATCTGCTGCTGCCTGCAAAGCTTTCACACGGAGGTGAGAGGCGCTGTGATTTCAACACAGGGGGCCTGGCCCGGTGGCAGACGGTCGACGACGGAGGGCGGGTGGGACTGCGGTGACAGGTCCCCTTGGAGGACCGGGCCCAGGGAATTTTGTCCCCCCTGCCCCCCTCTCTGCGGCCCTGGCTTAGCTTTAGAAAGCTGTTAAAAACATTTTTACTTTCAAAAGTGTCTGAGGAGATGGGAGGTTTCACAGGTTTGTGAGGTGGAAGGGCAAGTATATGGCTACGGAAACAATTTTTGTTATTTGTGATTTGTTTGTTTTTGATCTAAGGTTTTTTAAATTATGATCTGAGGTATTTTATTACTGTGTACGTAACTTTGTAATCCACCAACAATGCAGAATTGTGTGGAACAGAAATTTGAAATAAATAAATAAACACATTTTCCAAGTGGTCACTCAAAACTGGATGCCCAACCAGATAAACACCAAAACTATGGACAACAGGGAAAAATGACAATATAGCCTCATCAATTTCAGTAGTTGAAATCTCTAATGATATGGTCAGTCCTCTAAACCATATTAGCTTAGTCTCAGACTAAGCTTCTCCTCACTAACATTTTCCAATACCTGAGTCACTAATTGCTTTGGATCACCTGATACACTGCTTTTTCCAAATTGCTGATAAAGAAGGCAAAGGCAAAGAGGGACTTTGAAAAAAAGATTACGTTGGAGGCAAAAACACATAATAATTTTTTTTAGGTATATTAAAAGCAAGAAGCTGGCAAAAGAATCAGTTGGACTGCTAGATGACTGGGGGTAAAAAGGGGTACTCAGGGAAGCAAATCCACAGTGGAGAGATTAAATAAATTATTTGCTTCAGTCTTCAATATGGAAATTTTGGGAGAGATATTGGTACCAGAAAAGATATTCAATGCTGATGAGTCAGAAAAACTGAAAATAATGGAAACCCTAGATAGTATAGTTTCTGGAATCTAATGGATTCCAGGCTTACCAGGTAGCATGATTTTACTAAAGGCAGGTTTTGACATATGAATCTGATTAATTTCTTTGGGTGACCAGAAAGTTGAATCAAAGAAGAACAATGGATGTGGTATATTTAGATTTTAGCAAAGTCTATGACATAGTTCCACATAACAATCTATAAACAAACTAAGCGTCCATGACATGGGCCCTAAAGTGACTCAATGGTTTAGAAACTGGTTGAATAGTAGGCAACAAAGAGTAGTGGTAAATAGTGTTCATTCTGAGGATAAGGGCATTACCAGTTGTATGCCACAAGGGATCTGTCCTTATCCAATTCTTTTTAACATTTTTACAAATGATAATGTAGAAGGCTTCTTGGGCAAATTATGCCTCTTTGTGGATTATACCAAAATCTACAATAGGAGACTCTGAAAGATATGGATAACATGACCTTGTGAAAGTTGAAGAATGGTATTACATTTGGTAGATAAGATTCAATGCTAAGAAATACAGTATCATGTATTTGGTCTTCAAAAACCCAAGGGAGCATAACAGCACAGGGGTGAAATACTTCTGTGCATAAACAAAGAGCTGAAACTGGGTGTGATCATATCTGATAATCTTGTGGTTGTCAAACAGGCAGAGAAAGCAAAAGTTTGAAGGATGCTTGGGTGCATAGGGAGGGGAATGGCCAAAGGGAAAAAAAGAAGTGGTAGTGCCTCTGGTTAAGTCTTTCTTGAGACCTTATTTGGGGTACTGGAGACCCCCATCTTCAAAAAGTGTCAAGATGATGTAGTCAGTCCAGATGGGTTTTGATGATGGAATGAAGTGACATAGGAGGGAGGTGAAAGGGCATAGATGCAGGAGTAATCTAAGGACACTTTTCTTCATGGAAAGAGTGGTGGATGTATGGAACAACCTACCAGTAGAGGTGGTGGAGATGAGGGCTACATCTTAATTAAAAATAAAACATGGAACAACAAAGAGTATCACTAATAAGGAGGAAAGGATTGTAGAGCTTATTAATTGGATGGATAGACCACATGGTCTTTATCTGTCATCATTTTCTTTGTTTCTATATCATAGAGAAGGGGCTGAGAAGGAAGGTGCCTCTGTTGGATAAGAGTCTTTGATTCTCAGTTTGAAGCATCATTAAGTGTCTGCCCCTGGCCTCTGGAAATAACATGTATGTCATCTTTTCTTTGCCAGGAAACGGTAAGACAAAAATTGCCCAAGTGTTTTAACACCAGAGATGAAGGGAAGGAAACTGTCCAAAATGCATTACCCCAAGATGTGGAGAATCCCCAACTGATTGAGGCAGTGGAGCCTTCCATGGGGTCTCAAGGATTAATACACAGTAACACGGTAGCACAATAAATGACAGCAGATAAAGACTTGCAGGGTCCATCCAGTCTGCCCAACAAGGTGGCCAGAGCTGCGTCTGACACTCTGTGCGGGCCCCAGTCACCCATGCTTAAACACTGATTGTCAAGTCTCCACCATGCCAACCATATAGGCAGCCAAACATGATGGAGTATTGGTCATAATCACATATCATCTCCAAATATATATATATATTTCTCATGTCTGCAGCAGTGTTTTTATGGTCTGGTCCCTAGTCACTAATGCTGTGTGGGACTTAAAGCTAGTGGGCCATGAACTCAGAGGTCTGCCCTATTTTGCTGCCTATGGTGCTAGCAATGTATGATATCCTGGAAATAATATATATTTTTTGTGATGGCAGTCATTAAATTATAAAGACCAGTTTGGACTTGGGCCATTTCTCCCACAGTACAGTTATAAAATTACAATTATCAAAATAGCAGACCTCAAAGTTTCCTAGTGAGACAATTCCATCATGAATAATTGCTCTCACAAAGAGAGTGCCTCAACTATGTTTGGAGCAGATTATTATCATTGGTCCATATATTATTACTAAAAAAGCAAAAAACAAACCAATGAAAAAAACTCCCGTTATGGAGAAAAATCGTTGGTTTCTCAAAAAAAAAAACCCCCTTTTAAATGATAACAGTCAACAACTGTGAGAAAAAGTGCCCAAAACGCTCTACAAGAATTCTGTAATCCAATTATATCAGAATTAAGCAAGCATGGATTGATATAAACCACCCCCCCCCCCCCCGAGTGGTGCACCACTACACTTATCTGAAGAAAAGCTGATTCATGTATTCCTTTTTTTCCTTTTTCCAGTCTCGTGTCTTGACGTGCACGTCTCTTCACGGCTGCTTAATCCTTAATAACCAACGGCCGTTGACATGGCTCTGCCGACTTCCTGGCGGTTGGTGCTCATTCTCAATTGTCTCTGGTTGCTACTTGTATTCCAAAAATATCCAATAACATAATCTTCTATAAGAGCGACTTGTTTCGCCAAAGCTCACTGTTGTTGGTTATTAAGGGTTAAGCAGCCGTGAGGAGACGTGCACGTCAAGACACGAGACTGGAAAAAGGAAAAAAAGGAATACGTGAATCAGCTTTTCTTCAGATAAGTGTAGTGGTGCACCACTCAGAGGGTGGTTTATATAAATCCACTCTTGCTTAATTCTGATAGTTAGAATTGGATCACAGAATTCTTGTAGAGAGTTTTGGGCACTTTTTCTCACAGTTGTTGACTGTTATCATTTAAAAGGGTTTTTTTTTTTTTTTTTTGAGAAACCAACGATTTTTCTCCATAACGGGAGTTTTTTTTCATTGGTTTGTTTTTTGCTTTTTTTAGTAATAATATATGGACCAATGATAGTAATCTGCTCCAAACATAGTTGAGGCACTCTCTTTGTGAGAGCAATTATTCATGATGGAATTGTCTCACTAGGAAACGTTGAAGTCTGCTATTTTGATAATTGTAATTTTATAACTGTACTGTGGGAGAAACAGCCCAAGTCCAAACTGGTTAGAATTAGTAGAGCTGCACTAATTACCAGTTTGTTCCTTTATTGTATTATTTGAGTCATTAAATTATGTCATAAGAGGAATAATGCTACCTCATTTTCCACTTTTACAATTTTTAATGTGCAGTCATTTGTTTAGCAACATTGTTAAAAATCATACATGTCCTGTTGCAGTACATGCAGCGTGAATCACTCCTTGTGTGTGTGAGTGAGACTGAAAAGTTAGTTACTTCTTCCATTAAAGACCTGGTTGAAGAGCCAAGCTTTCTCTTGTTTCCTGAAGTAGAGATAATCTTGTGGTAAGCGGAGCCTTTCAGGCAGTGCATTCCAGAGTGTGGGGGCTACTCAGGACTTTTTTTGAGGGGGTACTTGGAGGTACTGAGTACCGGCACTTTTTCCATTGTCTGCTAAAATTGACCCATGGTCCCCAAGTTTTAATGAAAGAGCTCAGGCTCTACACACCAATTCTGTCTTGTCATAGATTCTGTGACTGGTTACAGGGGGCCTGGCTATTGTGGGGTGGGTCCCTCAGTGATCACCCCACCCCTGAAGGGTGGCCTGGCATTTGAGTACCTGCACCTTTTTCATTAGAAAAAAATGCACTGGGACTACTCCTGAGAAGGCTTGCTTGCAGATATCACATCATGTAATGTCTTTTGGGCGTGGTTATTGATAGTCCTTGGGAGGACCTTAGTGTCCTTGGTGGTGTAGAGGATCATCCTATTCTTCAGGTACTCAGGGCCATTCCCTTTCAGGGCTTTGAAGATCAGAGTTTTAAATTTAGCCCTGTATTGTACTGGTAGCCACTCCTACCCTAGCTGAGATAATATTTAACCATCTCTCTGACCTCATGTGCAACTTTCTTTAAATCAGTCACCTTACTTTACTATTACTACTATTTAACATTTAACATTTCTAGAGCGCTACAAAGTGTACGCAGCGCTGTACAAACACAGAAGAAAGACAGTCCCTGCTCAAAGAGCTTACAATCTAATAGACAAAAAGTAAAGCATTTAAATTTAAAATATTTAAGCAGTCAAGCACAAGAGAACAGTCACAGAAGGACAGAAGATGTTGAAGGGTGGTCAGTGTGATTAGGTGTAACTCTGGTTGGAGTAGTGGGAGAAGGTGATAGAAGAATAGAAATGGGTGAGGTAAAGTAATGAGTGGGTTGATAGGGAGGTTATATAAGACATGTCACTCTAGGGGTGGGTGGGTAGAGGGGTAGGGTGGGTGGAAGCAGGAGAAGGTATTCTCTGCAGCCTATCTGTGAGATGGAAAATGCTCTCTGAAGCTGCTGCTATAAGTTGTTAGTTTTCTCTCCCTGAAAGAGATCCAAGCCACACCCACGAAGTTCAAACTGTCAGTGGGGAGGGTGAGGGGAGGAAATGGCAGTGCTTGATGAAAAAGAGAGCTCAGTTTGATAGGAGATATACTATAGGATGTCATTCTGAGGCCAGGCTAAGTCTAAAGCAGGAGAAGGTATTCTCTGCAGCCTATCTGTGAGATGGAAAATGTCCTTGGTGGTGTAGAGGATCATCCTATTCTTCAGGTACTCAGGGCCATTCCCTTTCAGGGCTTTGAAGATCAGAGTTTTAAATTTAGCCCTGTATTGTACTGGTAGCCACTCCTACCCTAGCTGAGATAATATTTAACCATCTCTCTGACCTCATGTGCAACTTTCTTTAAATCAGTCACCTTACTTTCTAACTCTTCTTACTCTCTTACCTATTTATATGTTACTTCTTTGCTTTACCCTTCACTATCTATTACATATTGTGTTGACATTGTAAGTAGTATACCGTGCCATACTTTGTATTGTTATTTGAATATTTTTACTGCTATAATTGCCTATTGCTCGTTTGATCTATTCTTGCTATACACTGCCTTGAGTGAATTCCTTCAAAAAGGTGGTAAATAAATCCTTATAAATAGTGTCTTTTTCTGTACTTTACTAGATTAAGGCACTCATCTTTCAGTATTGTTGAGGTCAAGTAAATTTATCAAATTCCCAAATGTTTTTACCCAGAAGGAGGAATAAGGATTAACAACCAAACTGTAGGTGATATCTTTTATTTGGGCTAAATCCATACATAGAAGCAACCTCCTCCAAAATGTAAGTAAAATTAGGCAACATAACATAAATTTTCTTCCAGAATTAGTAAAGTTTAGGATACAGTCAAGCAAAAATCACTCAGCAACAAATGCCCCAGAAAGGAAGAGTCTTCCTTCCTTCTAACTGCCAAACCAGTATGAGTTATTCTATTATTGTTGCAGACTCTGCCTTGGTGCCTACAATCTCTGCTGCAATTTGTTAGGTTTTCCCTATTCTTTCATTGAACTATAAACATACAAACCATTGTAGTCTCCTCAGAAAAGACAGATGGAAAAGTTTCCTCCTTTGTAAAAATGGAATACAGCCAAACAGCTGTGGATTTCTATTATACTAGTTGGTATCCCTAGTGACAAAAGGATTTGTTCTTTCCCTTTGGGTAAACTCTCCAGTTCCAAACTAAAGGGCCCTTTTGATAAACTGTGTTAAGTTTTGCGGTTAATACAGCTGTGTATGGGATTTTCCTCTGTTAACTCCAAATCTTTCACAGAACTTTTTAATATTTTTCTTTCAGTTTTATTTTGCAGGTTGTGCACTAATGTTCTCATTAGCATGCAGTATCTGCCTAGAGTTAACACGGGAGCACCTACTGCCTCATATATAGGTGGCACAAAGAGTTCTCACGTTAACTCTACATTAGACTTTTAGCAAGTCCAATATATCTCCCTATCTTTCCCTACATCCCAGCCCCTGTGATCCAACAGCTCTCCCTCTTTCTTCCCTCCCTCCCTACCTCTCTCCCTCTAATTTTATGATGCACTAGCTGGCTAACGTGTTCACACCCTCTCTCTGCCAATACCATGCATCCTGCCAAAAATATTTTTGAAAAATCACTAATACACGGAGCAGGCTAGCACTGTCTCTCAAAACGTTCTACAATACTGGATCAATGTTTTTATAAACTATTAATATCCATCTCCACATCATAATAAATAAATAGATAATATAATATAAAAATAGATAACGTGAGGATCAATGGGCATCTCTACATTACAATTATGCATTATTCATTTAATCATATATAGGACAATACAAGCAAAGAATTTCATTTAATATCAGTTTGTTTCACGTCATTTTTGTTTCACTATAGTTTAATTTTCTTTCTCATAAAGATACGGTCATTAAATTAGCTTGTACCACCGGTTACAAATGAAAAATACCAATGTATTCTCCTTCCCATTTGTATTCACTGCTCTTTTACGAAGTGGTGGTAAGCCTCACAGGGGCTTACAGCTCGCTAAAAGGGAAGTACCGCTGGGCTACTACGGCAGCCCGGTGGTAGTTCCCTCCCCCCTGTGTACACCCTATCCGTCATTGCAAAAATATTTCAAATTTGTAGCAGTGATGTGTACCTGGCGGCAATCTGGCAGTGCCTTGTGCTGCCCGGTTATCATCTGTTTAGCGCAGGATCCCTTATCGCCATCTCAATGCGGCATAGCCATTTCTTGAAAAAAACAAAGATCTGCCTTTTACCTGCTGCGGTAAAAGGGGACGTCAATGCATGTGAAAAACATGTGCCATCGCCATCTTGCTGCAGCTTCGTAAAAAGACTCCAAAGCAAAGAGGTTAAAGGAGTCGCTTTACGTCCAACCTAAGTAGGAATGACAGGATAGGTAAACTACTATGTCCTTAGACTTTTGCCTTCAGCTTAGGAGTTAAGAAAAACAAGAGATTTTATTTTATTTATTTATTTATTGCATTTGTATCCCACATTTTCCCACCTCTTTGCGTGCTCAGTGTGGCTTACAATATATTATGAATGATGGAAATACGATTTGTTACAACTTGGTTATGGATTACATTGTGAAGAGTTATGCGAGACAATCAAAGTATTATTAAGGAATATAACAATGGAACAAAACCGTGAAACATTGGAAAGAGATAGCGGGATGCTAAAAGGGCAATATTAAGACAAGAAGACATATGGTATACATACTTCTGTGAGTAAAGGTATGGGTGAGGTGAGATAGCAAGTTTACTAATATTTTTTGTTCAGACACTTAATAAAAGGCCTGATTTCTAGGGTTTTTTTTAAATGCCTCCATATAAATTCTCAAACTGTGGGTCAATTTGTGCAGCTTACCACATGAGCGTAGGGAAGAATTTATCCAAGGGGTTGAAGATGAGGGAGGAAGTCATTTTTGTATTACTCAACAGATTGTTTTTGGATGACAGTCATGATTTTTTTTCTTTTTGTTCCATTCTCTTTGGGGCCCATTTACTAAAGGGCATTATATTCTGAGCTTAGCATATCTTTTTTTTTTTTTAACGTGGGATTTTCCCTACAAGCTCTGATTCAACAAGGCACTTTTTAAAAAGCATTTCAAGTCATAGTTCTGCAAAAAGTTAGAACAAGAACACTTCCTATTTAGGAGGCACTAAGTGCTCCAGTTATTTATTTTTATTTATTTATTTAGATTTTGCTCACACCTTTTTCAGTAGTAGCTCAAGGTGAGTTACATTCAGGTACACTGGATATTTCTCTGTCCCAGGAGGGCTCACAATCTAAGTTTGTACCTGAGGCAATGAAGGGTTAAGTGACTTGCCCAAGATCACAAGGAGCAGCAGTTATTCAGAATGTACTAGCAGAATAATGCCCATTCTCCGTCCATGACACACCCTCTTTTAAAAATAAAAATAATGAGCAGTTAGGGAGTATTCTATAAATGATCCTAAAAATCAGAGCTAAGCAGTATTCTATAAAGTACGCTCTGAGATGAGCGCTCATTATAGAATAGCAATTAGAGCCATTTCTCGCACCTAAAGTTGAGCGCTGGTATTTACACCATGTGAAACCTTGTGTAAACGCTGGCGTTCAACCTTGACATTTCAATGCTATTCTATAAAACTGTGTGCAAATTTTCAGCATGCCACTGACCCGCCCTTGCCTCTCCCCTGACCATGCCCTCTTTTGAATTGCACACACTAGGGCCTTTTTACTAAGTCGTGGTATGCCCACCGCGGGCTTACCACATGCCAATCCAGAACTACTGCTGGCCTACCGCAGGAGCTCGATGGTAGTTCCTACCCCTAGCTTGCGCTATTTCCAGTTCTACAAAAATATGATCTATGGAACTTAATCGGCGGTCATCGGGCAGGGAGGGAAGGGAGTTACCACCGGGTTAACGTGAGAGCCCTTACTTCCATCTCAAAGGATGGCAGTAAGGTCTCCCCTGTAAAATGGCTGCACGGTAAGTGTTTCACTTTCCACAGGGCCATTTCTTTTTCTCAAAAAATGACAACCTTTTACCCTCTGAGGTAAAAGGGTGCCTCAGCGTGTGTTAAAAACAGGTGCTGACACTAGCACAGGACCTCTTTTACCACAGCTTAGTAAAAGTGTCCCCCGTGCGATTTAGGCACTCGGAGTTAGAATATAATGTGCATGCAAATCCAAATTCATGCCAATTAAGTGAAACGATTATTACGGCCCATTAATTTATACTTGATATCTCATTAACTAATGTATTTGCATGCACATCTTGGATCCACACTGAAATATCAGCTCTGATATTTCACTGCCATATATAGAATCTGGGAATTAGCGCACGGAAAAGGGGAAATGATCACAAATCACTTTAACTTATTTTTAGTAAGTGTTTTTTTCACTTAGGTGCATGTTAGGGCTTAACACCCTTTAGTAAAAAGTCCCCTTTATTAATATAGTTCAACAATTTATAAACACCACCACAAATAAACATTGGCCTCATAAGTCAGGAGTCCAAACACATTTATGTTTGTTCCACAAATACATCCAATTTAGGCCAGTAATTTCTATAGTCACCACTTTGTGTCTTCTCTTTCACAATTCCTTCACATTTATGAAGAAGACCATGTAAGCAATAGGTAGTTTTATACATATTAAAGTAAAAATGGAGGGAGGGAAGGGGGTTGGTGGCCATGGTGAACATGTTTTTTATATCAAGTAACTTTTACTAGTTTTTCTTAAAGAAAAAAGACAAAAAAGAGAAAAACTTCATAGCAACATGCAATAAAAATATTTAGAACAGTTACACAGAACAATGATTTGTATCAGGCAAAATAGGCAACAGTACCATAGAAAAAGGAACATTTTCTAAAACTTAAGATAAATAACAGGAAACAACTATAACAGTTGTAAAAAAAAGTGCCCTAAATGAAGCAGCAAGCAGGTCCCCGGAGTAGCCTAGCGGTTGGTGCTGTGGACTGTAGAGAAGGGGACCCAGGCCCATATCCCACTCTAACTGGCACACTCGTGGTAGAAAGTGTGAGCCCTCCAAAACCCATCACAAATCTACTGTACCCACATATAAGTGACACCAGCAGGCATAAGGGCTATTTAGTGGTGTACATCTAAACCAAAACGTCAAACTTCTAGCCCTGAACATTTTTGTTTGTTTCATTATGACAGAAAACCGTCCAAGTTTTTGGAATACCCAAATCCTGCCCCCAACATGCCCCCTTGTGATTTGGATGCACTGCAGAGAAAAACATCTCAAAAAATGACAAAATGCCACTTTTTGCCAAGTTGAAACCTTTTTATTTTTCAAAAATGAGCCCCAATATGTATAAAGATCTTGAATATATTGAAAGAGATCCTCATTTTTTTTTTTTGGGGGGGGGGGGGGCTTCCAAAATACGTATATTACAATGTCTCTGCCTGATTTCCATATCATCTTGCTTCTTCTTAATTTCGTTACTGAGAGTTGCCAGATTATACAGTCTAGTCTGGAAGACAGCTATTGCATCTATCTGTTCACAAATACTGATTTCATTCTGTCACTCTTTTAATTCAGCCTTGAGGTCTTTTATTGCTGAGGACATATCTATTCTGAAGGATTAATTTCACCCATCAGCTCCAGAAAATCACTCTTGGAGATAGGGGTGTAGTCCACAGGTACTCAGGTTTGAATTATCTTATCAATAGAAATAAAACAAAATGAAACATGGAAAAGAAAATAAGATGATACCTTTTTTATTGGACATAACGTAATACATTTCTTGATTAGCTTTCAAAGGTTGCCCTTCTTCGTCAAATCGGAAATAAGCAAATACTGGTAGATGACAGTATATATAAGTGAAACATCAAAGCATTTCAGTGACAGTCTAACAGGATGGGGGTGGATAGGTGAGAGACAGGAAGAGTTGGGTGGATGAGGGACAGGGAGATATGCATGGAGATAGGAGGGTGACAAAGCAGTACAATTTTATGGTTTATAAATGGCTAGAAAACCCAGATCTTTGTTAAGTCCTGTCTGGTGGGTGTCAAAGTATTTAATCATTCTGACTTCAAAGGTCTTACATTCTTGTATTGTTTTAAAGTTCCCTTTCAGGATTCTTACCATGAAATCATTGGTACAGTGTTCTGGTTTTGTAATATGCTGCCCCACAGAGGTGACATCCTGATTGCTACTAGCATTTTTCATATGGTGTCCATGTAAATTAAATCTCTTCTTTAGCATGTGACTTGTTTCTCCAATATAGCAGCCTTCATTGCATTTTTTACACTGAATGATATATACCACATTGGAAGATGAGCACGTGAAAGATTCCTTAATGTTGAATATTTTTCCCTTTGTGAAATTCCTGTGAAATGTTTTGGCATAGTTTGCAGCTCGATATATTGCAAGGATGTGTGCCATTCTTTTCTTTTTGAGTCTGTGTTGGGAGCTTACTCCTAATCAGCTTGTGTTTTAAGGTGGGTGGCTGTTGGAAGATCAGCACTGGTGGGAATGGGAATATCTCTTTCAGTAATTCATCCTCCTGGAGTAGAGGCTTTAGATCTTTTATGATTTTTCTTAATTTTTCCAGCTCTGGGTTGTATGTCACTATAAGGGGGATTCTGTCTGTGGCTTTTTTTTTCTTTGTACTGTAGCAGATTTTCCCTGGGTGTTTTGAGGGAGGAGGCAATATTCTTGGAGATTATTTTGGGGTTGTAGCCTTTCTGTTTGAAGGATGCAGTCAGGATTTCAAGGTGTCTGTCTCTGTCCCCTGGGTCAGAGCAGATACGATGTTATCTTGTGGCTTGGCTGTAAATAATGCATCTTTTTATATGTGAAGAGTGGAAGCTGTAGTTGTGGACGTAGCCGCTTTTCTCTGTGGGTTTCTTTTATATGGTTGTTTGTATATAGCCATCGCTGATTGAGACTGTGGTGCCCAAAAAATTGACTTTTTACTACTACTACTACTTCTAGGAAGTAGTCAATTTTGAATCTGATTGTAGGATGGCATGTATTGAAGGAATTGTAAAATTGTTTAAGAGTTTCTTCCCCCTCAGTCCAAATCATAAAAATGTCATCGATGTGCCGGTAGTATTTTAGGGGTTTGGTCTGATATGTTTTCAGAAATGTCTCTTCCAGCTCAGCACGTTGACATTACAACATGCTGTGACGTCAGACTCCATCCAACTGGATCTAAAGATGCATGCAGCTTTCACAGCGCGCTGCACGACGAGGATGAAAAAGTTAAAGATCGCGGCTGGGCTGGCGGGGGGTTGGGGTCCCCCGCCAGCTGAAGCAATATTTTAAAAAGCCGGAGGAAGCGGACCTCGGGGTAGGTGACGGCGGTAGGCGGGGGAGGGAGGGAGTGTTAACGGCGGCGGGGGGGGGGGGGCTATAATGTGCCCCTTCACTCTAGCCCCTGCCCCCCCTACCGCCGAACCTCAGATACGCCCCTGGTAAGTACCTGACACATACTGCAACAAGCTCACGTTTAGAGAGATCTTTGCATTCATCACCCAGAATTGCATAGTATGTATTATTGGTTTCATGTATTTCAGATTTGATTTTGTGTAACAGTAGTAATATGGCAGATTCAAATAGTTCATTATGATTTTCTGGGCTCAGAGCTGCATTCTTTTGAATTTTTTCAAGGCGAGGTTGGATACTATTGTCATATTTGCTAAGGAGTTTGAACATTTCCAAAACGTTTCCTTTATTTAAGGCTTCTTCTGTCTCTCTGTGCCCGTGTAATGGAATTTCTTGCTTGGCACAGAATATCACAATATCAAGTACTACTTTGATGTGTTCATGATTCTTTTCAACTACAGAAAAGTTCATGGCATCTTGGTTTAGTTGATTGAAAATGTTTCCCCAACCTCCTGGTAAGTGACTTTGTTTGTAGTCTTCAGATTTTCCTAGTGCAAGAGAGTGTGTCTTGCTGGATTCATGTTTTGAGCAGCTCTGATTCTTGTGCTTCCAATCCCTAAAGCCAGTTCTTGTGAAAGTTTCTTCAGCCCGGGTATGAGAAAAATGTCTGCACGCTTTGCACAACACTGCATCCTGGCTTGCACTGTATTCCAGCCAGCAAAATTTATCGTACCAGTGAGATGAAAAACTTTGGGACTTGCCACTAATTGTACAAACTGGGAAAGCCTGTAACTTTGGCTGTTTTGGTGGTTCATCAATGTCGGATAAATCTGAAAGAAATTCCATCAGTTGCACACCAGGTTTACTGATCTGTGAGCATAAAGTAGAACTTGTTGAGGGAACAGCATCCTCGTCATGCTCCTATAGATGTGGTTTTTCAATTCTATCTGCATCCTCGCCGTGCTCCTCTACACGTTGTTTTTCTGAAGTAGCTTAGTAATGAACTTTGTTTTGCCATGGGGGCAGACTAAGGAACACTGTCTATCTCGGGAACACTTCTGGGAATTTTCTCTCCTAGAAGCTAAAATCATGATAATTTCAGTAAGTTTTGTGATAAGGACCTTCTGAGTTTACTTCCAACAACATACAGTGGGGGAAATAAGTATTTGATCCCTTGCTGATTTTGTAAGTTTGCCCACTGACAAAGACATGAGCAGCCCATAATTGAAGGGTAGGTTATTGGTAACAGTGAGAGATAGCACATCACAAATTAAATCCGGAAAATCACATTGTGGAAAGTATATGAATTTATTTGCATTCTGCAGAGGGAAATAAGTATTTGATCCCCCACCAACCAGTAAGAGATCTGGCCCCTACAGACCAGGTAGATGCTCCAAATCAACTCGTTACCTGCATGACAGACAGCTGTCGGCAATGGTCACCTGTATGAAAGACACCTGTCCACAGACTCAGTGAATCAGTCAGACTCTAACCTCTACAAAATGGCCAAGAGCAAGGAGCTGTCTAAGGATGTCAGGGACAAGATCATACACCTGCACAAGGCTGGAATGGGCTACAAAACCATCAGTAAGACGCTGGGCGAGAAGGAGACAACTGTTGGTGCCATAGTAAGAAAATGGAAGAAGTACAAAATGACTGTCAATCGACAAAGATCTGGGGCTCCACGCAAAATCTCACCTCGTGGGGTATCCTTGATCATGAGGAAGGTTAGAAATCAGCCTACAACTACAAGGGGGGAACTTGTCAATGATCTCAAGGCAGCTGGGACCACTGTCACCACGAAAACCATTGGTAACACATTACGACATAACGGATTGCAATCCTGCAGTGCCCGCAAGGTCCCCCTGCTCCGGAAGGCACATGTGACGGCCCGTCTGAAGTTTGCCAGTGAACACCTGGATGATGCCGAGAGTGATTGGGAGAAGGTGCTGTGGTCAGATGAGACAAAAATTGAGCTCTTTGGCATGAACTCAACTCGCCGTGTTTGGAGGAAGAGAAATGCTGCCTATGACCCAAAGAACACCGTCCCCACTGTCAAGCATGGAGGTGGAAATGTTATGTTTTGGGGGTGTTTCTCTGCTAAGGGCACAGGACTACTTCACCGCATCAATGGGAGAATGGATGGGGCCATGTACCGTACAATTCTGAGTGACAACCTCCTTCCCTCCGCCAGGGCCTTAAAAATGGGTCGTGGCTGGGTCTTCCAGCACGACAATGACCCAAAACATACAGCCAAGGCAACAAAGGAGTGGCTCAGGAAGAAGCACATTAGGGTCATGGAGTGGCCTAGCCAGTCACCAGACCTTAATCCCATTGAAAACTTATGGAGGGAGCTGAAGCTGCGAGTTGCCAAGTGACAGCCCAGAACTCTTAATGATTTAGAGATGATCTGCAAAGAGGAGTGGACCAAAATTCCTCCTGACATGTGTGCAAACCTCATCATCAACTACAGAAGACGTCTGACCGCTGTGCTTGCCAACAAGGGTTTTGCCACCAAGTATTAGGTCTTGTTTGCCAGAGGGATCAAATACTTATTTCCCTCTGCAGAATGCAAATAAATTCATATACTTTCCACAATGTGATTTTCCGGATTTAATTTGTGATGTGCTATCTCTCACTGTTACCAATAACCTACCCTTCAATTATGGGCTGCTCATGTCTTTGTCAGTGGGCAAACTTACAAAATCAGCAAGGGATCAAATACTTATTTCCCCCACTGTAGGTAGCAGAAACATAATAAAGCTTAGCACCCCCCACAATCCTGGAACAATGTATTCAAATTGTGGTAGCACCTCAATAATAGCAACACAAAATCCCTTCATTGCCAAGTACTTTGTGATCCTGCAAAGAGGCTTCTTAGAGCCTATATTGCAAATCATAACACCAGTTCCAATAATAGTACCTTTAAAAAGGCAGCAGTGAATATACACAACAGCAATATGCATCCCATTGGAAAACCCAGACAGGTCAGACTCATAGATCCCCATACAAACCACATTCTGCTGAGCAGAAACTCTCACCTGCTCAGCCACATGCAGACCACAGACCAACCCTCATCAATTACAGAATAAAAGACCAAAAATGAGCAATGTATTGATTTATTTTCTAAATTTTTATGCCACACTATCTCTGCAATTCTAAACAGATCACAATTCAACACACATTAATTGTAAAACATATTACAAAAACATAAAACATATAGACCTTCCTTACCCTATCCCTACATCCCAGTAGCCTGGCATCAGCTTTTCTGTTCCATACTCCCTACCCATCCCTGTAGCTCAGCATCAGTCCTTCCCTTCTCTAACATACCTCCCATCCATCCCATAGCTAAGCATCAGCTCTATCCTACCACCCCACTCCTCCCTGTAGCCTAGTATCAACCCTGTACTACTCCCTACCCACCCCCTATGGAATTAAGTATAAAATACTTTTTTTCATGCCCTGGGCAACAATGCAGAGCCCACTTCTGCATGCACCAGTCCACCCAGAGAAAACCGCCTACACTTAAAAAAAAAAACATTTTTAACCTAGGCACTGCAGAGACCATCCCCACCCCAAAACCCTAAGAGGAAGACAACTTTTTAAAAATTAAGCTGGTCACTATTAAAATTTATTGTTGGGGAATTTCTGGGTGGGGATGTGCTCCTCATTGCCTAAAGCAAAAGAGATATTTATTGACTAAATACATCTTTTTTTTTTTGCCCTAGGCAGTGAAGAGTCTACCCCTACCCCCAGAAGCCTACCACCAGACCAGACTCAAGCCATCATTTTGATTGCAAGAGTAATCAAAACGCTGGCTGGTCATGGTGGTGGGCTTCTGGGTGGGGGCGGGCTCTTCACTGCCTGCCTAGAGCAAAAAAAAGGTATATTTTAATCATTAAATATAAATTTTTTGCCCTAGGCAGTGAAGTGCTTACCTCACCCAGAATCCCACCACCACCAGCCAGCATTTTGAATTTAAAAAAAAAAAAAAACTCTACATGATGATGTTAAAAAAATATATATTTCAAATTTTATTACCTGCAGTGCTGGGCAGCTGCTTGCAGTAAAGTTGTAACTGCCACATGGTGCAGAACACCCTGGCTCGTGTAGCTGACTCAGGCAGAGTGTGTTGTGGCCCACCGTGATGCTGGGGAATGCTACTGCACTATGTAAGAGAGCTAAGAAGCCATGCCTGCTGCTACACACCCAGGCAGCACCAGCCTTTCCTTCTGGCAGTGACACTGTGGTCTGGGCCCTGGGGGGAGGAGGAGCAGGCAGTGCTGCGTGGTCCCAACTCCCGGCGCCTGCAGCTGAGCGTGCAGCTATTTTTTAGCCTGTTGAGAAGAAGATGAGCCGCGAGAACGAGGCTGAGCACGCAGTGTGGGATGGAACATGAGTCATCAGCAAGCAGGTGGCTGAGAAGGAAGAGGACGTCATGCACACTGCAGGTCACCACGCAGTCAAGAGCTGCGACCATGTTTATTCAGTGCTGAGTCGACTCACTGCCGTGCCGAGTCTGCCCAAAAGGTAGGTGGGACTGGGAGATCAGCTGAGTGAGCTGTGGCATGACGACAGTAGAAATGAATTAGTGCTGCTGCTTTGGCTTTGCTCTGTGCGCTTTAATTCAACTGCGCTTAAAGCTGGGTGGGCGGTCCTGAGCCGAGATTGGATGGGCCTGGGCCTGGCCAGGCCCGCCCGTAGCTACGCCCCTGATCCAGATATAATGGTGCTGATAATGTGAACCCAACACAAGCTGTATTTCGGCACCAAATCCTTTATCACAGATGTTAAACTCCTTAGGCAGCAGTCACAGGGACCAAACAGCACATCTCCAAATTTGAACAGCTTTGTTTTTTAAAAAATATCTGTGCAGAGAAATTGCAGTAAGGCTCACTGTGGATAGCATGAAGTTCAGACGCCTTTCTAAAGCTGTTCTGTGCAGTGAGCCTTACCGCAATTTCTCTGCATAGATATTTTTGAAGACAGACATCTCTCCATATTGCTGTTTCACAGATAATTTCTATGCCCCGATGGTGCTACGTTTTGTTTTTTGCACTTGTTGACTGATGTCCTCGCATAGACTGACAGACATCCTTGTATTATCTACTAGACTGAATTACTTGTGACTCCTGAGGCAGGCACCTTCTGTGCCGAAACATAGGACTGAGTCATGTCTATTGAATTCAACAAGAACCTATTGTGTTTAATAAGTTATTAAGAAGAACCTTTTTAGTTTTGCCGCAAATTTGTGTTTTTTTTTTTATTTTCAAATAAATAAATTACCCTTGAGTTGGAATTCGATTGGTCATCTCCCACTTTTTTCCTTTGTTGGTTTGCTTGGAGGTTTGTTATTCTTTTTGTATACCCTAAAACACCAACACATCTACTGCAGGTAAAACTGAACAAGTGGAATTTGCTACAGATCTCTACACAGAAACTATATACAAACGGAATACCATACCCCAGTCATACAAAAAACAGAGACAGACCCTCAGCAAATTCAGAACAAGGAATCACAAATTAGAAATGTGAAAACAAAAATTAAACTGGGAAACCCAAGAAGTCAAACTTGGCATATACTACAACATTCCTCCTTCCCCTTGGATCCAAAATCTCTTTCTTTCTTCCTTCCCTTCCTCTCATAGCCTAGCATCTCTCTCTTCCTCCTCTCCTCTTTCAGGACCAATTTATCTCCCTCCCTCTCTTTTACATCTTTCCTTCATGTTTTCCAAGATTTCTCCCTTCCTCCCTCCCCTCACCCTCTGGGTCCAATATTGCTCCCCCTCTATCCTTTCCTCTCTCACATTGTCCAGCATTTCTAGCTCCCTGCCCCTCTCCCCAGTGCATGATCTAGCATCTCTCCCTCCACTCCCCTCCCACTGCCTGCAATTAGGCATCTTCTCATCTTTTCCAATCCCCCTGATCTACCTTTAAACTTGTTTTCTAGAGGTCTTCAGTAATGGCAGTGATTCACATATGCTGCCTGTGGCCTGCTCTCTCCCAAATAGTAGCAAGATTCCATGCAACCATCCCCAGGGCAAGCAATGGTTTTCCAGTGTTTGTCTCAATAGCAGACTATGGACTTTTCTTCCAGGAACTTGTTCAAAATTTTTTAAACCACAGATATGCTAGCCACTGTCACCACATCCTATGGCAATAAGTTTGAGAGCTTAACTATTCATTGAGTGAAAAAAATATTTCCTCCTATCTCTTTAAAAAGTGTTCCCATGTAACTTCATTGAGTGCCTGGAGCAGACTAAATGCAGCATATGTGAATCACTACTGTTGCTAAAAACCTCTAAAAAGACAAGTTTTAAGGTTAATAGGAGGATTGAGAGAGAAGGGGGATAACAGTGGAAGATAAAGAGAGAGAGAGAGAGAGATGCTGGAAAGAGAAAGATGGGGAGATCATACTGGATCATTTTAGGGGCAGGCACTGCCTGGTTGCCCAAATTGTCAGTCTGCCCCTGGGTGGAGGCTAATAGCAGCAGTAGCAAGCAGCAGTGACTAAGAAATTCAGGGGGGTGGGGAACATTCTCCTGCTTCTCCTCCCTCCCTATATCCATGGCTTTACCATCTGTGAGAGGATGTTACTTTTAAGGTTCATCACTGTTTGGTGAAGAAATCTTGAACTGAACCTCAGATGGTAACTCACTGCCTTGGAAACATTCTTTTTTTTCTTCTCATCTCTGTGTAGTCCTCTATCTAAGGAATTCCGAGATAAAAATATTTTCCAATTTAAACAAATTCCAAACCAGTCTCATTTATCTGAACTCACTGGACAACTGAGAATGCACTTGACGTGAACCACAGGTCCCTAAAATGATCAAAAGAAGGACAAATAGGTCATTTCAAATCACTAAAAGGATTTGTTAGTGGTAGGGGGATGGGAGGGGAGAATGGTCCACATAGCAGTTTGCTGAACAAGGTGGGAGCATTTGCCTTGCAGTTTCCTGAGTTTGTTTCTATGCCATTCTACCATTAAGGGACTGCATAAAACCAGTAGTAATAGAGAAATACTAGAAAAGGTGCAAGTCTCCCAGATTAATATGGGCCAGCACACAGGGAAGGTTTTTACATACTACATACAGTAATTGTATTATTACTGGCAAGGTTCAATAATGTTTCAGTCCTGGCTGTAAGGATGACGGATGACATGTTTCCATCTCCTTTCTCTTAAGGTCCTGTTGTATTTCATTTCAACAATTATTTGATGCCAAACCTCATCTGGCTTTACACTGATGACTCATAACCTACAGACTGCCTGGAGTGGTGCTTCAATTAATTTTTGCGTAAAGGGTTTAATTTAGGCTGCATACTCCAGAGGCATATGTTGGTCGAAAGGAATTCCCTTAAACATTTCAAACTGCAGACATACAAAATTCTTCCTTGATTCACATTCCAAACTCATTACTTCAGACGTTGTCAATCAGTAAAAGAAACGGGGGGAAAAAAATCTGATTTAAAGACTGTTTTCGTAGAGGTGTATTTTAGAGAATTTGACCTCATGAGGCAGCTCCTAAACCATTGTAAAGGTTTTTAGGAAACTAAGTTCAGATAATCTGATCCCCCCCTTAGCTCATCCATTATTCATAATCTTTGATAGCATGACATTTTCAGACGGGTTGCGAGTTGTTATTCTAGTCACAACTCAGGTTCGTAGATGACACTAGGGAGCTAAAGTGGTTTGTAGCAGGGCTTAAAAGTCTCATTTCCCACATGTTATCCTGTTCTTGATGATCAAAGAAAGGTGTTTTGAGATAACCTGTATTGGGTGACAGAAAATGAATGAATATATGATTGTGTTTCCTCATATTTTATTTCCATCTTTCTGTTCGAGCACCATTAGATCTCTCTCCCTCTGCCTCTCAAAACAACCACAGTCAAACATTGTAGTATTTCTGGTCTAGAGTATGATTTATATGATATTTTTAGCTTTGTGTTAGAATACATGATTTGTATTTCAGATGTCCAAAGTGACACTGAGTAGTAGTTCTAACTCCAAAACACAGCTTCCAGTTGAAAATTAATTTGGCTCCAAAGGGCTGGATGACTCAAGGTATAGGCACAGGATTCAAGAGTCTTTCAGTTCTAGATGAGTAAAGTGATGTGGTAGCTGTGTTAGTCCACTTTTAAAGGTAATGAATAGAAATAAAACAATTTCTAGCCCATTATAAACCATACAGTTCTACTGCTTTGTCACTCTCTTGTCTACCATCCATCTCTCCCTCCCTGTGTCTCATCCACCCAGCTCCACCTGTTTCTCACTTAACCCACCCACTCTCTTCCTGTGAGACCGTCATTGAAATGCCTTTGTGTTTCACGTATATACAGTGGGGGAAATAAGTATTTGATCCCTTGCTGATTTTGTAAGTTTGCCCACTGACAAAGACATGAGCAGCCCATAATTGAAGGGTAGGTTATTGGTAACAGTGAGAGATAGCACATCACAAATTAAATCCGGAAAATCACATTGTGGAAAGTATATGAATTTATTTGCATTCTGCAGAGGGAAATAAGTATTTAATCCCTCTGGCAAACAAGACCTAATACTTGGTGGCAAAACCCTTGTTGGCAAGCACAGCGGTCAGACGTCTTCTGTAGTTGATGATGAGGTTTGCACACATGTCAGGAGGAATTTTGGTCCACTCCTCTTTGCAGATCATCTCTAAATCATTAAGAGTTCGGGGCTGTCGCTTGGCAACTCGCAGCTTCAGCTCCCTCCATAAGTTTTCAATGGGATTAAGGTCTGGTGACTGGCTAGGCCACTCCATGACCCTAATGTGCTTCTTCCTGAGCCACTCCTTTGTTGCCTTGGCTGTATGATTTGGGTCATTGTCGTGCTGGAAGACCCAGCCACGACCCATTTTTAAGGCCCTGGCGGAGGGAAGGAGGTTGTCACTCAGAATTGTACGGTACATGGCCCCATCCATTCTCCCATTGATGCGGTGAAGTAGTCCTGTGCCCTTAGCAGAGAAACACCCCCAAAACATAACATTTCCACCTCCATGCTTGACAGTGGGGACGGTGTTCTTTGGGTCATAGGCAGCATTTCTCTTCCTCCAAACACGGCGAGTTGAGTTCATGCCAAAGAGCTCAATTTTTGTCTCATCTGACCACAGCACCTTCTCCCAATCACTCTCGGCATCATCCAGGTGTTCACTGGCAAACTTCAGACGGGCCGTCACATGTGCCTTCCGGAGCAGGGGGACCTTGCGGGCACTGCAGGATTGCAATCCGTTATGTCGTAATGTGTTACCAATGGTTTTCGTGGTGACAGTGGTCCCAGCTGCCTTGAGATCATTGACAAGTTCCCCCCTTGTAGTTGTAGGCTGATTTCTAACCTTCCTCATGATCAAGGATACCCCACGAGGTGAGATTTTGCGTGGAGCCCCAGATCTTTGTCGATTGACAGTCATTTTGTACTTCTTCCATTTTCTTACTATGGCACCAACAGTTGTCTCCTTCTCGCCCAGCGTCTTACTGATGGTTTTGTAGCCCATTCCAGCCTTGTGCAGGTGTATGATCTTGTCCCTGACATCCTTAGACAGCTCCTTGCTCTTGGCCATTTTGTAGAGGTTAGAGTCTGACTGATTCACTGAGTCTGTGGACAGGTGTCTTTCATACAGGTGACCATTGCCGACAGCTGTCTGTCATGCAGGTAACGAGTTGATTTGGAGCATCTACCTGGTCTGTAGGGGCCAGATCTCTTACTGGTTGATGGGGGATCAAATACTTATTTCCCTCTGCAGAATGCAAATAAATTCATATACTTTCCACAATGTGATTTTCCGGATTTAATTTGTGATGTGCTATCTCTCACTGTTACCAATAACCTACCCTTCAATTATGGGCTGCTCATGTCTTTATCAGTGGGCAAACATACAAAATCAGCAAGGGATCAAATACTTATTTCCCCCACTGTATAATGATGTTTGCCAACATTTGCTTATTTCTGATCTGAAGGAGGAGGGTTACCTTTGAAAGCTAATAAAAAAAATGTATTAAGTTAGTCCAATAAAAAAGGTATCATCTTATTTCCTTTTCTATCTTTGGTTTTAGTTTTAGATGACACTTTCCCTCCATCACCTCAGGTACAAACTTAGATTGTGAACCCTCCTGGGACACAGAGATATGCAGTGGCGTTCCTAGGGGCGCTGACACCTGGGGCAGATCGCCGATGCACCCCACCCCCCGGGTGCAGCGCCCTCCCCCCGTGCAGCACGACCCCCCCTGGTGAAAGGACACCCCCCCCTGGGTTCACGCTGCTGGGGGGGTGTGCCGCGCGCCGGTCAGCGTCGTTCGTTTCCATGCTCCCTCTGCCCCGGAACAGTCTACTTCCTGTTCCGGGGCAGAGGGAGCATGGAAACGAACGACGCTAACCGACGCGCGGCACCCCCCCCAGCGGCGTGCACCCGGGGTGGACCGCCCCCACCGCCCCCCCCTTGGTACGCCACTGGAAATATGCAGTGTACCTGAATGTAACTCACCTTGAGCTACTACTGAAAAAGGTTGAGCAAAATCTAAATAAATAAATAAATAAATTTCACACTCAGCTACAGTTGGTAGTCATCAAGGGGCCCTTTTACTAAGCTGTGCTAAAAAGTGACCAGCACTCTTAGTAGTACAGGACGTTCCCATGCCCTGAGGCCACTTTTAGCACATCTCTAAAATGGCCACATTTTCCATTTACTTTATTAATAGTCACGTGCTAATTTCCCTATTAGCACATGACCATTAGGGCGTGAGCCCTTACCCACACCTATTTTCTAGGTGGTAAGGGCTCCCACACATACCACGTGCTAATTGGTTAGCGTGTGGCGATGTAGCTGCGCTAACTGATTAGCACTAGGTATGCCTATTTTCAGCCCCCAGAACTGCCGCATGAGAAACACGCACTGAACTCAAAACTACCACTGGACGTCTGAACGTGCTCCGCTGTAGTGCCTTTTACCCTGTGGTAAGCACATATTAATGCTTACTGCGGCTTAGTAAAAGGGTCCCCAAAAGTCTTTAAAAACAAATCTAGGCTATTTTTATGCCTTTTTCTCACAACTTTCTTCACTGACTGCCACCCACTTCAAGCAAAGCAAGCACATTGTTTGGTAAAGACTAACAATTAAGAGGAAAAGAGGAACATTTTCTAAAAAGACAGATCAGTTGGATATGTGGATAACGGTAGGATTTATAGGTCACTGACAAAGTAACATAAAATATGCCAGGTGAAGTTAAAACTGTCTTAAGCACTCAGGACTAGATTCTATATATCATGTCTAAAAAATTGGCACCAAAATAAAATACGCCTAAGCGTATTCTATAAAGTATGCCTTAATGTAGGCATACTTTATAGAATAAGTCTAAATTTCCACACAGTTTATAAAATACTTCAAACGCCCAACCGCATGATTAAATTTAGACAGGGGCAGTTACACCAAGTAAAACTTGGTGTAAATCCCGACACAGACCAGGTGCATTCAATAACAATGCACACAGATTTGAGAAAAACCCATGACCCACCCATTCCACGCCCATGGCCATACCCCCCTTTCAACTATGTGACTTAGAATTTACGTGCATCACGTTACAGAATATGCTTAGACAGTTCTGCGTGTAAATTCTAATTAGTGGCAATTAATGTCAATAATTGCTTGTTAATTGGCACCGATTGGCTTGTTAACTAATTAAGTTGCATGTGCAAATATAGAATGTGACTGTATTTGAACACGCAGCCTAAGTCATGCTATATAGAATCCAGGGGTTAATGCCCAGTTTATGCCACATTAAGTGCTAGCGCAGAGCCGTGCTAAAGGCCTTTACAGTTCTTTCATAGTAGTGCGTGGTAAATTGTACATTAGGGACTAAATTCTATAAATGGCGCCTAAAAAAATCAGCACCAAAAATAGCTTAAAGCTAGGCACCATTTATAGGATAGCACTTAGCACTGGGAACTGCAACTACATTTAGGCATGACTATTTACGCCAATGAACCTTGGTGTATATCCCTGGCGCAGATCCCTGTTATTCTATAACAACATGCATAAATTCTGGGAATGCCTCCGATCCGCCCATAACCCTCCCATGGCTGCACCCCCTTTTTGGACTTGCACATACATTTTAATTAGATCTCATTAGCACCAATAATTGCTTGTTAAGCCAATAATCGGCACTAATTGGCCCATTATTCAATTAAATTGCATGCACAAATTGAGCATGCACCCAAATTTCTTCCCTAATTTTTAGCAAGTTTTATAGAACTTGAGGGTAAATGCTTTTTGTGCCAGAGGCTTGGCATGGATGGAGAATGGGCTTAGAAAGCATTTGGAAGTTAACACATTGCACTTACCACATGCTAACTGCCTAACACAGAGTTAACGTGTGACCTCTTACTCCCTCCTAAGTAGGAGGTTCTAAGTGCTTCTATATTAACCAGGAGAAGGTACCACATGTTAACACATGATTGCAATAGAAAATAGTGAATATTCAGCAGAACTTAGTGGTTAGGGCGGCTGAATATCCACACTTAGCACCTAAGCTGGAACCAGCTAACTTGTGGGTGTTCCAGGGGTGGAGTTGACTCTTAAAAAGATTTATTTAAGATTTTTACTAGAGTGATCAATACAGTTAACATTATTTCTATCTCCCAAAATTTACAACCATCTACAGAAAGACAAGCTGATTTTTTTCAAAATAAAATGAATAAAAGTAGGCGAGATTTTAAGTATAGATGAGTATAGAGGACTGTATTCGATCATTGGCCATTGTCTGTTACTGAGATCAGCAGTTTCCCGGGAGATAGAATTTGTGATCAATTTTCTCCCATTCCCTTGAATGATGTTTTGATGTTATTGAAAAGGCTTTCTAAGAAATCTTGTATTTTAAATATATGTCCTTATTTGCTGCAATCTGCTTGTATGAAAATAATACTATGATTGACATAATTTATTGCATTATTGTTAAAGGAAAGCTGTTGTCCTGATTTGATATCAGAGATTGTTCTTACCCCTATACCCAAATCACTAAGTGCTGATTTAACTGTAGTTGATAACTATAGGCCAGTAGCCGAAATTCTGTGGTTGGCCAAGCTGCTGGAGTTTACTGATTTCATCTTTAATAATAATTTACTGCATTCTTTCCAACACGGGTTTCGTTCTTTCCATAGTATGGAATCCCGTCTCCTGATCTTGACTACAGAAATTAAAGATATCTTGAACAGAGGTGGTCAGACAATACTTATGCAGTTTGATATTTTGGCGGTTTTTGATGCTATAGATCATTCTTTGATGCTTTATAGGCTCCGTGAATTGGGTAAAACAGGTATGGTGATAAAATGGCTTGAAGGGTTTCTGAAAAAGACATATAAAGTTCAGAAGAATGAGGCAGTTTCAACATCTTGGCTGGCAGGTTGTGGGGTACCAAAAAGGATCACCGTTCCCCCCCCCCTTATTGTTCAATGTTTATATGAAGCCATTGGGAGAGCTTTTAACCTTTTTAGGAATTTTCATTATGTCTTATGCTGACGATATATTTCTTCTATGTTCTGTTTTGAATAACTTTGAGAACACTAGTAAAATGTTGCTAGAGAATATTTCTTTGGTTGACTCAAGGTCAAAAAATAATTTTTTAAACCTTAATAGGCAAAAGACTAAGAACTTCTTTTACTAAGTGGCGGTAAGCCCAATGCAGGCTTACCACTCACTATACAGGAAGTACCACAGGGCTACCACAGCAGCTCAGCAGTACTTCCCACCCCTAGCGCACCATCATTTCTGGCACTACAAAAATGTATCTATTTTTGTAGTGCCAGAGTGTACCCGGTGATAATCGGTCAGTGCTGTGCGCTGCCCGGTTACCGCCGGGTTAATGCGGAAGCCCTTACCACCACCTCAATGGGTGACAGTAAGGGCTCCCCCTGAAATGGCACGCGGCAAGTGCTTTACCTGCCACCTGGCCATTTCCTGTAGGAAAAAAACAGAGAACAAATCTAAAGTCCTAGGAGTGATAATAGACTCTAAACTCACTTTGGAAAATCAGATTAATTTTCTCGTTAAGAAATTTAAGTTTCAGTTACATCAGCTGAGGGCAGTATGTTCATCTTTGAGTGTTCAGAGTTTTAGAACAATCACACAAGCCGTTTTGTTATCTTACTTGGATTATTGTAGCTCTCTATATGAGGATATTGCTGTAAAGCTAGTGAAAAGATTATAACTTTTTCAAAATACTGCAGCTAGGTTAATTTTTAAGATGAGTAAATTTGAGAGAGCATCTCCTCTCCTTTGAAACCTTCACTGGCTTCTGATTTGTTCACGAATAATATTCAACACTGCTTATATGGTTTTTAAGTCCTTTGAAGGTCCAAGTAGAGTTGCTTGGAATGTTCAGTTTTTAACTATGGCCTTCCCAAGTTTTAAAGAATCAAGTTGAAAGAATATCTTGAGGCTTCCTTTGACTTGTAGTCATCTAGAATCTGGAATGGATTGCCAAGTGTTATCAGATGTTCTCAATCTTATTTACAATGTAAAAAGTGCTTGAAAATCTATATGTTTGATGATACTGATGTGAATTGTTGAACTAATTTTTATTTTTATTGTCTATACTACATAATTCCACCTATTTGAGGCTGTCTCTTATCATGTGATCAATGATGAATCATTATTGAGATATTACAGAGTGCAAGACATTTATAGTAGAGTATAGTATAAGTGCCGATATTCAGAAGGGCCCAATTCTATACATGGTGCCTAAAATTAACGCATAATAGGCAATCATGCATAAATCTACGTACAGTATTTAGAATATGCTTAGGCATAGTTCATTCGACTAAATCTATACATGTCCATTTATGCCAACAAAAAGCTGGTGTAAATCTCTGACAGTAGAGTTAAGCGCACTGGCTCATATTTTATAACAATGCGCATAGATTTTGGAACATCCATGAAACACCCATTTCCACAGGTCTAACCATGACCCATTAGAATTTAGGTGCAGTAGATTACAGAATACACCTAGCAATGTACGCGCATAAATTCTAATTTTTGCCAATTAGTGCTTGTTATTGCTCGTTAAGAGCTGTTAACAATGCTTAACAGCTTGTTAATACAATTAATCTACACATGTAGTTATAGAATGCACCTAATTTTTCGCACAGAACATGCATACGATAAAGGCATAAATTGGGCCACATAAAAAGCAATCCTATCTTTATGTGATTCATCTTAACTAGCTAAGGGCTGAATATTGCATGCAACTGCATAGGTTTTAGTGGCCAACATACAGCTGGATATTCAATGCCAGTGTCAGGAGTTGGCCTGGAATTGAATATCTGGGAATACAGCCGGCATGGATATAAAAATGCCGACCGCTGCCAGCTGAATATCAGCCAGAATGTTTTTGTGATGCTGTGCAAGAGCCAAATTTGTGTGGACCATGCAAAGGATTACAGAATTGCTGGAGAACAAAACATGTATGATAATTTTAAATTATACAGAGAAAATTTATTCCAGTGGGCTGATACATAGTCAAACAATAATTTGGTAAATCACTGGTGAATTTTATTCAGCACTATGGAGGCAATTCTATTTAAATTGGAGCCTCCATTTAGGCACATTGATGCCAAGTGCTGGGTGTCAATTCTATAAAAGCATCTGTGCACCAAGATGCCATTACAGAATACTAGTGTAAATCGGCATGGGCATGCCCAAGGTTAGGAGCAACCATTTATGCCATGTCAATGGCAGGTGTAAATGGGCCACCCACATTCACCAAGTGACATGTGTAACTGATAGTATTCTATAAACAACACACTTCACTTGAAGACCTATGCATGACCTGCCTATGCTCCATCCATGCATATGCCTCCTCCCCACAGTTACACAATATCCCCCTGATTGTACAAAAGTCACCAAAAATTGCACATGCATGGCCTTGATTTGCATGTGCAATTTAGTAGAATAATGAGCCAATTAGTACCAATAATTGGCTTTTTAACAAACAATTATTGGCACTAATTAGACTTAATTGGGACTTACTCATGTAAATGTAGGCTTGGGATCTGTGCCTAAAATTTACATGTGGCCTGAAGAAAGGGGCATGGAAATGGGAAGGTCATGGGAATTTTGGGGCAGATCAGGGGCATGGTTTTGAGTTGGTTAAACGGAGGCAACTTAATTTACACATGGACCTCTTCACTTAAGCGTTATTCTATAAACCGTGCTGAACTTTAGGCATGGCTTATAGACTACCACTTAAGTGTTTGGTTTTTTTTTTTGCATTCTATTTGCTTTCTTAGCCATTGCTGCACACTGAGCAGAGGGTTTCAACGTATCATCAACAATCCTTTTCCTGGGTTGTGAATCCTAATGTAGAACCTTGCATCACATAGCTTTAGTTTGGGTTCCTCTTTCCCACATGCATCACTTTGCACTTGCTCACATTAAAAGTCATCTGCCATTTGGATGCCCAGTCTCCCAGTCTCGTAACGTCCTCTTGCAATTTTTCACAATCCTCTTGTGATTTAACAACTTTGAATAACTTGTATCATCAGCAAAGTTAATTATCTCACTAGTTATTCCCATCTCTAGATCATTTATAAATGTGTTAAAAAGCAGTGGTCCCAGCACAGACCCCCTAGGGAACCTCACTATCTACTCTTTTCCATTGCGAATACTGACCATTTAAACCTACTCTCTTTTTTATCCTTTAGCCAGTTTTTAATCCACAATAGGATATTTATTCCTATCCCATGGCTTTCTAATTTCCTCAGGAGTCTTTACATAGTAACATAGTAAATGACGGCAAATAAAAAACAGTATGATCCACCCAGTCTGCCCGAGAAGACAAGCTCATTACATAAGGTATGAGGTGAAACAACATATGTATACTGATCTTGATTTGTCTATGCCATTTTCAGAAGTCTGTCCGGCACTTTCCTTGTTCTAAAACTTCTTGTTATCATAGAAGCCCTTGAAAAGCTTCATTCCAGACTTGATCAAGCACAGACTGTAGAAGTCTGACCGTTACTGTCTTTGCCTCCCAATTACCAGTGTCAGCATCTAGTCTCCACTAAGCTTCTTTGTATCGATTCTTTCTAAACAGGATTCCTATGTGTTTATCCCATGCATTTTTGAATTCCATTATGGTTTTCATCGCCATCACCTGCCACAGGAGGGCATTTAAGTATCCACCACCCTCTTGGTGAAAAAGTACTTCCTGATATTATTCCTGAGTTGGCCTCCCTTCAACCTCAATTCATGTCCTCTAGTTCTACCGCCTTTCCATTTCTGGAAAAGATTTGTTTGTGTATTAACACCTTTTCAATATTTGAACATCTGTATCATATCACCCCTGGTTCTCCTTTTCTCCAGGGTGTACATGTTCAGGCCATCAAGTCTGTCCTCATACATCTTGCTGCAAAAATCACATACCATTTTTGTCTCTTTTCTATGAATCACTTCCAGTCTTTTTACATCTTTAGCAAGATACGGTGTCTAAAACTGAACACAATACTTCAAGTGGGGCCTCACCAATGACTTGTACAGGGGCATCAACACCGCCTTTCTTCTGGTTATACCCCTCTCTATGTAGCCTAGCATCCTTCTGTCTGCAGCCATCGCCTTGTCGCATTGTTTCGTCACCTTGAGATCCTCAGACACCATCATCCTTCTCTTGAGTCGAGCTTATCAATCTCTTCCCTCCTATCTGGTACATCTCTTTTGGATTTTTGCATTCCAAGCGCATCATTCTGCACTTCTTTGCATTAAATTATAACTGTTTGCTCTCTGCCCTGTGTGGTAAATGCAGGGTAGATGCAGGGCACACCCCCTGAATTTACTGCACTGGTTTTGCACTTACTGTATGTTAATTTTTGTTTCTTTTAAGGTACGGTAACTGCAATATCGAACCACACTTTAGTAAAAGAACCTCTCAGTTGTAAATCCCTGTTTTGGGGGATTTTGAGCCATTCACTCTTATACAAGTAACAAGGGAAGGGCCATGGCAAGCTATAGTTGTATCAAGTGCAACTTGCCCACCATGGTGTCCACTGCCTCTCTCCCAGAACATCCACCCCCCTCTTGAAGCCCCCACAAACTTCCCCCGAATATCCCCAGGTGCATACATCTCCTTCCTGAAACCCCCTCCACAAAACATGATGCAACATCTCCACCTCTTCTTTTCTCCCTTACCCCCCACTCCCAGAATCCTCTTCTCTTCAAACCTTCCTGTCACAGCTAGAGGATCATGTTCAATAAGCACAGAAAAACTCTACAACACATCCTGTTCAAGCATGTTACAAGGCACTGCCAAGTCCTGACCCTTTTGATGCACAATTCCTGTTGCTGTGTGGGTGGGACCCAGCAGTACCTCACAATGCGCTTGAGTGGGCTTATTGGACAGGATTCTCTAGCCATGACAGGAAGGTTTGAAGAGAGGAGAATTCCAGAGGTGGGGGGGCATGGAGGAATAAAGGGAGAGGTGGAGATGCTGTATCATATGTTGGAGAAGGGGCAGAAGGGAAACAAGGAGGCACTCTATGCTACAGCATTTGGGAGGGACAATGCTCCCCAAATTACACCCATGGATGGGGTGCATTTTTGGTGCCCTTCCTCCCTTGCACCCTGTTCGGCTATACCAACCGCTCATATTTTGCTATGGCCCTGAACAGAGATCACTGTAGCACCTAAAAAGAGGAAAAATAGAAATACTTATGGTTCATATAGACATATACCATTTCTCAATTTGAAGAAGATATTAAGATACTAGATAAAATATTAGCTCTAGGATTATCTCTGATTATACTAAAAGAAGAAAAGGATGAGTAAGAAACAGCATTCTTTTTTCTTCATGAGAAAAACATTTATCATTCAAGGATAACATTTCAGAGAGAATTTAATTCTGATGAAGAGATTTCTGATGAACTTCTATATAACCAAAATAGGAAACTTAATGAGGCTTATAATTTCTTAGTACCTAATAAAAATGGTTTGTGTGCCCATCCAAGTCTGTTTCACTGATGAATTACGCCAACTAAAACCCCTTAATTGAATTTTGAAAGGTGCTACCATTAGTCTTAATCAGATTAAGATTAGGTAAAATGCCTTGACCAAATCAAGTTTTTAAGATTGCAGGGGATACAGCTAGATGAAAATAACTGCTATAATGATAATAGAAATCCTCCTTAGAGAAGACTTTAGAGTAGTTAAGGGATTACTTTACTTCTGCGTCTGCTATTACTTGTGATGAGTTGTTTGATTTTCCTTATCTAGTAAGATTTTTTATATTTGGAAACAGTAGGGAATGATATGGAAATAGTATATTGTCTACACTCCGCTCTTCCTTCAGATTCTCTCTCTTCCTGATCTCCTATTAACCTTGATTTATTTTATTGACACCATGTGGTGCATTATATAAGACTAAGATCAACAACATGTCTACCAGATCCTTGTCCTTCATGGTTACTGCAAAAGAAAGATTGGTAAAGTTGTGAAATACATTAACAAATTCTTCTTTAAATCGAAGTATTCCCCCTAATTATATAAAAGTTGCCAAAATGTGCGTGCGCAAAATTGAGCACGTGCCTAATTTGCAAGTGCAGTTTAACTGAATAACATGCTAAGCAGCACCAATAATTGACTTTTTAAGAAGCAATTATTGGCACCAATTAGATTTAATTGGAATTTATGCACGTAAATTTAGGCATAGGATCGGTACCTAAATTTTGCATGCAGGTAAAAAAAGGGGCACAGAAATGGGAGGTTCTTGGGCAGAACAGGGGCATTCCTAGCATTTGCACACATTGTTATAGAATGAGGGGGGATATGCACATAATTTGAGCACTTACATTTGCACCATGTTTCAGTTGGTGCAAATGGCTACACCTAAAGATAGGGGCCATTCTCAGGCCATTCTCAGGCATAAGTGTTGTTCTATAAACCATGCCTAACATTTTTTGTGTCAATTTTTTTTGGCGCTATATATAGAATTCACCCTATTATGTCTCTATTGCCTAAAAATGCTGTAGTGCACCCTATTTTTTCAAAACGTCATTCCTTGATTCCAATTTTTAGACCAGCTTCCAATATTTTAGACTAGTTTCCAACCTGCCTTTCCTTACTTAGAGAATAGAACAGGTAGAGTGCCATTAATTGCTTGAACATCTAATGAAATTTGATTTTCTGAATTGTCATTAGTCAGGCCTTCATCCTGGATTTCACGCTGAAACAGTGCAAAGACTAAACTAAGGTGCCAGAAAGACCCAAGTGAGGAGGAGGAGCCTAGCGATTGAAGCAATGACTGTGAACCAGGGTTCAAATCCTGTTTTTCTCATTGATGTGCATTGAAGTTATTTAACACTTCACTGCCTTAAGGACAAATTTAGGACTAGATTTACTGAAGTGTGCTTACCGTGTTAGCATGCACCTATGCCCACTAACACACATTATTTACCATTGGTCCAATTATATGCAATAATGCATGTTAATACACTAGCACACTTTAGTGAATCGAGCCCTTAGGTCATAAACACGTTTGGGCAGAGAATTATTTCCTATATAATTGTAACTCACTTTGAGCTCAGATTTGGAAAGGAAAGATATCTAACATCCAAATATCATGTGCTCATCATCCCAAGAAAGGAAGAAGACAAAATAGGCTTTTCTGGATATGGAAAGAGATCTTGCTAGAGTTTGCTTTCTCTGGCTGTTAGTAGGAATGTATTCTTAATAGTGAAAAAAAGAATAACTAGGCAGAAAGGATGGTCTTTTTTCTGTCATCTACTGTGCTATATATTATGTTACTGTGTTAAAGAGCTATTGCTCTACCTTTTTTTTTTAGTTTCTCTCCTCTGAATAAACTAAAGCTTAGGATAGGGTCATCTCAATGTTTTTTTTAAGGCTGAGCTGGTCATTGGGCAAGGCTAGGCAGTCTCCCAGGGTAACATCTTCTATGGAGGCAGCAAAAAGCAACTGAAGTCAAAGCAAAACAGTCTTAATAGTTACACAAATTCAAAGAACCATCAAGGCTTACTTTTACCTGCAAAACAAAATGTAATATCTAAAAGTATGATGTCCAATTATGTGTTTTTATAGAATTGTTGTAGGGTGATCATGATTGCACAGTTTATTTATCCTCATCTTGGGGAGCTGATGGGCTGGAGGCCTAAAAATTAATTGAGAGGGGCACAAGGCTGAAAGGTGACTTCATCCATGTTGTCATTGTGCATTTATATATAAACAAAATGTTGTCAAAAGAATATCAAATAGAGTTGAAAAAGGATACGGCACTAAAAGATTAACAGCTGAATTTCTGATATTTGGACTGTTCAGGTAGAAACTCAAACTTTTGGGTAGTGTTATTTAAAATGTATTTATTTATTTATTTTTGTATCCCACTAGTATCCAAAAACAAGTTTTGGTTCAAAGTGGTTTATAATTTATATTTTGATGGAGTTACAATAGTGTTGTGCAATGTGAAGAGGACATCTATAGTTAGTGTGGTTACTCATAGAGTTTTTGAAGAGATATATTTGAAGTAGAAAAGGTAGTGGTAGATTTGTGTTCAATTGTAGAGTTTTGGTGATATTTATTCAGATAGTTTTTGAAGAGGTAGATTTGAAATGAAAGCGACGATATCTTTGTGATGATCTATAGAATTTTTTGAAGAGGTAGGTTTTCTTTTCTAAATTGGAAGAGATTTGTGATGCTTCTTTTGGTATTTGGTATTGAGTTCCACCAATCAGAACCCAGGTAGCTAAATCCTGCTGTGTAGATAGTTTTGTACATGGTGTTTTCGCAGTTGGGTAGATGTAGGAGTAGGTAGTTTCTGTTTTCTGGGCTGGCATTTCTTGAGGATAGTTCAATCATGTTAAGCATATACTCGGAGCCTATTCTGAATAGTATCTTGAAGATTAGGGTGCTCACTTTGAAAAATATTCTTGCCTTGACTGGTAGCCAATGTAGTGTTTCAAGCAGTGGGGTTGCTCTTTCATATTTTGATTTCTTGAAAATCAGTCTTGCTGCCATGTTTTGGACTGTTTGCAGTAATTTTAGTGTATTTTCCTTGCATCCTATGTATGCTGCATTGGTTTTGTCTCTGTTCAGATTGAGTTTGAAAGTTGTTGCCCATTTTTCCATGAGGTCCAATCTTTTATTTATTTATTTTGTCCTGTATGTTTGTGATATTGTTTTGGAAAGGTATGAAGATGGTGATGTTGTCTGCATATATAAATGGGCTGAAACCCATTAATTCCAGTTTTTTCTGAATGGCATCATCATTACATTGATTGATGTAATGATGATGCCATTGGTGATATCGGCTATCCCTGTGGTACCCCGCACTCAGAGATCCATGAGGCTGATGTTTGGTTAGACATCTTTACAATGTAGGATCTGGTCTTTATGAAACCATTGAACCATGTTGCCACTGTACCGCTGATTCCTATTTTGTCAAGCAGTGTCATTACAGTGCTGTGGTCTACTAGGTCGAACGCATTTGACATGTCAAATTGAAGTAGTAATACGTTTTGTCCTTGGCATAATATGCTTCTAAATTTTGATAGCAGGTTGGTTATGACCATTTTAGTGCTGTGTTATGGTCTGAAACCTGATTGGGATTTATGAAGAATTGAGAATTTTGTCAAGTATTCCATTAGTTGCTGCATTACTAGACCTTCCATTGTTTTGGTTAGTAGTAGTATTGAGGCTACTGGACTGTAATTTGTGATTTCACTGATCTTGCTGGTAGTGTTTTTGGGGATAGGTGTGAGTACTATATCACCTTTGTCTGTTGGAAATGTGATGTGTTTGGTGAGTTACTCGATGAACCAGTCTGATGGTTTTTTTCATCATGTAGTTGGGGCATTTGTCAAGTAAGCAGTATGCAGGCATGTAGTTTGTCAATAGTGTTTTTACTGTGTCTAGTTGAGGTGGTTTGAACATGGTCCATATTCTATCTGCTGCAGTGTGGTTGTGTTTTGTAGTCCCGTAGGACATTTATTTGTGCTTTTGTAAGGTTTGATCTTATGTTTATTTTATTTTTGAAGTATTGTTCAAGCTCGTCTACAATTGGTGGTATTTCAGTTGTCACCAATATGTTCTGGGTTTTCAGTAGTTTATTCATGAGTTTGAATATTTTTTTCATATTGGTCTGGTCAAGGTTTATATATGTATTGTAGTGTTCTGCTTTCACTTTTTTTATGCTGTTGGTGTATGTTCTTATGGTTTTTCTCCATTTGGTTTTGTTTGCGTCTGTTTTGTTTTTGACCCATGCTTTTTCGAATTTCATATAGAGTTTCTGCATGTGTAGTAGTTTGTCATTAAACCAGGGACATGGTTGTTTTGTGATTTTTGTTTTTGTTTTGAATGGTGCTATTTTGTTTAGTGTGTTTTCACTTGTTTTGTCCCAGTTTCTCATGAAGTGTTTATCCTCGGGTGGTATGATGTTGAGTTAATTTATTGTTGTTGTACAGAATGTGTGGTTGTCTACTTTTCCTCTGGTTGTGAATGTGTGTTCTCTTGGTTCTCTTTTCTTGCTGTTTTCTTTCCATTGTAGTGTGAAAATGAGCTTGCTGTGGTCTGACCATGGTACCTCTTCCCATGTGTGGTTTGTAAATATGTGGTTGTTACTCATTGAGAATCTTTTGGCTAGCATGTCTAACTGGTGTTCTTTTGTGTGTGATGAGACTCCTTGTGCTGTTGTGAAGTTCCATCGGTTTTTGAAGTTCATTAGTGTTCTGGTGTTTCGGTCATTTTGTTTTTCTAGGTGCAGGTTTATGTCACCTATTAGTAGGACATTTGGGTGATTGGTGCAGATGTTTGATATGAGGTCCGTGAAATCATCTTGTGCATTTGTCCAGCTTCCTGGAGGTTAGTAGAATAATGTGATGAACAGTTGGTTAGTTAGTGTTTTGTCGGTGGTTTTGCATGCCAAGATTTTGATTGTTAAGGTTCTGCTGTGAAGGAGGATTTGCATATTATTGCAATGCCTCCTCCCCTTCTTTTGGTTCTGTTGATATGTATTATTTTGTATCCTGGTGGGCATAGGTCTAGTAGTGCAGGGTTGTCTTCAAGGTGCAGGCATGTTACAGTTATGAGCAGCAGTCATCTCAGTAACATTAAGGTGGATTTCTATGAAACCATACGACATTGTCTGAAATAGATGTCACTTTGTGCACGTAAAATTTTAATTAATTTGGTGCAGGTTGCAGTTGTTATTGCAAAATGTTTAGTGGCTCACTTTTGTCTGGATATAGTGTAATAGGGCTTTACAGTATTTTTGCTCAATATGTTGGTCTAGGTTGAACTTGAAACAGTGGTAAAAGACGGTAGTACCCTTCTTGGATATAAATCATCCTATTTTTCTTTTTATAAGATTATTATCCCCTTTCACAAATATACCCAACACTTTCTTTGCCACATCAAACCACCAAACATAAATTAAAAGTTTTTGTTGTTGTTTTGTTTTTGTGAGGAAACGTCCTTCTGCTTTCTTGTCATAGGCCAGCAATACTTCTTTCTGGAAAGTCACAGATGTAGCCACCTATCCAAAACCCCACCTTCTCTCCTTGGCAGTTTTGAATCTTCACTAGCTCATCATTGACCAGCTCATTTGTTACAAGGTGTACAATTATATCCAGTTCATCTCCTTTTTGGGTGTTTCTAACTCTTCTCTGAAATCTCTACCTGTCCCCGCAAGCTGAGATATTTGGAAGACAACTAGCATCTTCTCCCCATGCTTGTATTTGAACTCTATATCCTCTCACTATAGTCCTTTTTTTCCCCCCATTTGAACATTTTTGGTGTTTTTTTATATGGTCCTTTCTACAGGAGACCTTCATATTAGTTTAGTTTATTGGTATTTGATATACCGCCTTTGCTAACTCAGCAGATCAAAGTGTTTTACACAGCAAACTTTAGGAAATCAGAAAGGAACTACAACAATCATAGGAGAGGGGGAATCATTCATACATAAAACATTAAGGAAACAAAAGGAGAGGAAGATATGGTGGTGGTGGGGGGGGGGGGAGGGGGGGAGGTATAAAGTAGGAACAGGGTAGGATTCATAAGGTGCTCCAGTAATGAAATAATGATTACCTATCAATGAGGACTAAATGCTATATTAAACAGCCAAGTTTTTACAGCAGTTTAAAATTTCTCATAAGACAATTCTGCTCTAATTTCCTTTGGGTTTGAATTCCATATAGAAGGTGCAGTAAAAAAGTAAGCGTTGTGCCATGTTTATTCTAGAATTGCCTGCTTAAGACCTAGGAGAACTAGATGATGGTCGTTAAGTAAGTGAAGAGTACAAATCTTAATCTCCAGACAACTCTTCTGTAGCACAGATTTGGGCTGATATTCAAGGGATTTGTGCTTTTAACGTTGGGGTCCTTTTATTAAGCTGCAGTAAAAAGTGGCCTTAGCGCACCCTTACATGGGTTTTTCCCAAGTAATAAGGCAATTTTTATTGCAACAGGAAAATGGCTGATTTTCCATTTTTCCAATTAATGTCAATTTGCCTATCTTGCCATTAACATAAAAATGATCATGTAAGCACTTCTTTTCCATGATGCTTGCATCCAAGGGTACCACTTATCCCCCTCACCATCACCACCAGTGCTGAATGATGGAAACAGCTTAAATTGCTTGTGCTATGACCTATATTCACTGCTACTGCCTGATTCCCTCATCTAACATACGGGGCCCTTTTACAAAGCAGCAGTGAGCCCATTTCAGGCTTACTGCATGGCAATCTGGAACTACCGCTGGCCCAATGCGGGCACCGATGGTAGTTCCACCCCCAGTGTGTGGCATTTCTGGTACTAGTGGAAATATTTGAAAAATATTTCCGCAGGGGGTTACTCGGCGATAATCGAGCAGTGCCACGTGCTGGCCAGTTGCCACCAGGTTAGCACAGGACCCCTTACTGCCACATCAGTGGGTGGTGGTAAGTGCCCCCCCCCCCCCACACACACATGGCCACACAGTAAGTGCAATCTTACTGTATGGCCATCTTTTTTCAGCTTTTTTTACCCGCTGCGGTAAAAAGGGGCTCAACATGTGGCTGAAATGGCCGCCACCGCTAACACAAGGCACCTTTTACCACAGTTTAGTAAAAGGGCCCCATAAGTAAGTTTTATCCATGATGTACTAGAAAGAGAAGGGTAATGATGGTTGGTGATGCCCTTCTGAGAGGTACAGAGATGTCCATCCATCTTACCAGACATGATGTCCCTGGGTATGCAGTCTGTCTGGTGCCAAGATCTGAGGCATTACAGCGAGTGATGAAATTCCTGGAGTGTACTGACTATTAGCGCATGCTGCTTAGGCATGTTGGTACATATAGTACTTCCAGGTACCAACTTCAACATAACAGAAGTGACTTTGTTGCTCTGGGGGAGATGGCAAGAAGACAGACAAGTAGTTGGTGTTCTCAGTTCTGTTCAAGGATAAAGGCTATAGCTGAGAAGTTTCCATTCTGGAAATGAATATATGGCTTTGTGGACAGTGTTATTTAGAACATTTTAGCTTCCTGGACCATGAGATGGTTTTCCAAGGGCTACTGAGCAGAGATGGCATCCATTTATCAAAGAAAGGTAGAAGGCGTCTTCTGCAACAGACTGACTAACCTACTGAGGAAAGCTTTAAACTAGGATCAATGGAGATGGGCGAACAGAACCTTCAGATCAGTAAAATCTCTCGGGTATGAAAAACATTAATCAGTTATATTGACAACTGGGATTTGTGTTCATTTGAAATTACATTTCCTATGCAGTTTCATGTAATTCTTAACCCCAAATAACAGGATTTTTTTTAATTGTTTTTTTTTTCTCCTGTGTTGTCAATAGTTTACACTGCTGCTTAAAATGCACTCAATTTCTCAATAGGGCACATTATTGCTCAAGTAATATGCGCTATTTAAGAATGCACACTATTGCATACTACTGTATACTATCGAGCAATATTTGTGCAATAGAGTGTACTATTGACTATATTGCCCTGGAAACAAAAAACTGTTTAAAAAAATGTTGAATAAAATGAAAAATCATATAAATCACATATGGGAAACTAAGCAAAATGAAAACTTTTGGCCTGCACTCCCCTAATAGGAAAGAGCAGCATCTGGAAAGCTATCCAGCTTATAATCGAAAGAGAAAAACGCCTATATTTCGACCCAAATCGGGAGATGGGCGTTTTTCTCGCAAAGGCACCCAAATCGGTATAATCAAAAGCCGATTTTGGGCGTTTCCAACTGCACTCCGTCGCGGAAACGAATAAAGTTGATGGGGGCGTGTCGGAGGCATGGTGGAGGCGGGACTGGGGCGTGAGTATCAGCCGAGGAGAGATGGGCGTCTTTAGCTGATAATCGAAAAAAAAAGGCGTTTTTACCGCGATTTTGGGTCACTTTTTTTGGACCCTTTTTTTTCATGAACAAGTCCCAAAAAAGTGCCCCAACTGCCCAGATGACCACTGGAGGGAATCGAGGATGACCTCCCCGGACTCCCCCAGTGGTCACTAACCCCCTCCCACCAAAAAAAAACCCACTTTAAAAACTTTTTTTCCAGCCTCTATGCCAGCCTCAAATGACAGCAGAATATGTTCGATCCTGTCACAGCCTTTCCCTGGGTCAGATGTGGCTCTCGGGCGCACTACAGGGTCACATCAGCATTGCATTGTGGTGGGTGTAGGGTATTGGGCTCCGTGATTTCATTAGCTTCTGTTACAGTCTCACGATGCTTTTCCCCCTGCCTACTGGGTCACAGTGTGCCCTGTTGTGTTTCCAGTAGTCCATGAGGTAGTGGCCATTTTTGTAAGCCAGTTTTAGATCCCTTCCATGTGTTAGCCACGTTAGAGAACTTAGTTCTTACGTTGAATGTGGCTGAAAGAGGGCATTGTACAACATTCTGCCAGCTCTGACCTGCTAATCTCAGTACCAGGGAGACTCGTTGCCAGTGGTGGGGCACAACCTCTGATCTGCAGTTAACTGTGAGTAAGCATGCTTATTCCAATAAAGGACGTTTTCGGAGAGATTAGTCTTCAGGTGTAAACTGGTGTGCCAATGTTATACAGCAGTAACAAGTCCTAGAGGCCTGCATGTATGCAGGTCCCTGGAGCACCTTTAGTGGGTACCGCAGTGCATTTCAGCCAGGTGGACCCAGGCCCATCCCCCCCACCTGTAACACTTGTGCTGGTAAATGGGAGGCCTCCAAAACCCACTGTGCCCAGTGGGTGCCCCCTTCACCCCTAAGAGCTATGGTAGTGTTGTACATTTGTGGGTAGTGGGTTTTGGGGGAGGGGGGTTGGGAGCTCAGCACCCGTGGTAAGGGAGCTATGCATGTGGGAGCTTTTTCTGAAGTCCACCGCACTGACCTAGGGTGCCCAGTTGGTGTCCTGGCATATCAGGGGGGTGAGTGTACTACGAATTGTGGCCCCTCCTACGACCAAATGGCTTGGATTAGGACGTTTTTGAGCTGGGTGTTTTTAGTTTCCATTATCGCTAAAAAAAAGAAACGCCCAGGTCAAAAACGTCCATTTTTTCGAAAATACGGTTCGGCCCGCCCCTTCACGGACCCGTTCTCGGAGATAAATGCCCACGGAGATAGGCGTTTCCGTTCGATTATGCCCCTCTATATATACTAATGCCCATAGTATGATATATAAAGTTCTGGATCTAGCATAGTAACATAGTAAATGACGGCAGATAAAGACCTGAACGGTCCATCCAGTCTGCCCAATAAGATAAACTCATGTTACATGGTATGTGATACTTTATATGTATACCCAAGTTTGATTTGTCCTTGCCCTTCTCAGGGCACATACTATAGAAGTCTGCCCAGCACTGTTCTTGTCCTAAAAGTTCTGAAGCTAATGTCAAAGCCCCTTAAAATTTACACTCCAGCCCATCCATATCTATTCAGTTACGAACAGGGTGTAGACCCATTCTAGGGAATGTAATGGAAGAGGCTGACTTGGATATAGTGATGGTCACAGAGACTTGGTACATGGAGAACCATGACTGGGATATAGTTACACTGGGCTGCAATCTACTCAGGAAGGATGTGAGAAGAAGAAAGGGAAGAGGAGTGGTGTTATATGTTAAAAATAATGTTAAAGCAACAGTATTAAAGAACTTACAGGGTAAAGATGAGGCACTATGGGTTATGGTGGAAAGAGAGAATGGAACGTCTATTTACATTGGTGAGATATACAGTATAGAACTCCCTCACTTGCTGATGAAGTTGTTAGAGATTTAACTGAACACCACCACAGTATTGCTATTGATACGTGATTTTAGTTTGCCAGATGTTGATTGGGACTTCCCGGCTGTGATGTTATCTAGAAGTAGGGAGATTCAGCTTTTTCTACGGGGAGAGTTGTTGCAGCAACTGGTAATAGAACCCATGTGGGAGAGGAAAAGTATTAGGATTTCCCTCATTCCTTTTTCAGTAGTATTTCAAGGTGAGTTACAGTAGATTCTTTCTTGTCCCTGGAGGGTTCACAATCTAAATTGGTACCAGAGATAGTGGAGAATTAAGTGACTTATCCAAGATTATAAGGAGGAGCAGGGGGATTTAAAACCCTGGCTTCTCAGGTTGCTGCTCTAACCATTAGGCTATTCCTCCACAGGAGGTGTGTGTGTGTGTGTGTTTGTGTGTGTGTGGTGTGGTGTGGTGTGTGTGTGTGTGTGTGTGGGGGGGGGGGGGGGTAATTTTCGACCTAGCACTTACAAATAGGAAGAGTATGTCTGATGCTGTAATGGATGATCATCTGCCATCCAGTGGTGATTGGGTGGTGTGGTTCAGTATTAGAACATAGGTGAAAATGACTCACTCAAAATTAAAGGTCTTAGTTTTCCTGATATCTAACTTTACTAAATTGTAGGAGTATCTCAAGGAATCAGCCAGATAGGAACTTTTGGGAGAAAGTAATAACAATGGGCACACGCTGAAAGAAGATATTTTATGGGCTATAAACCTTTTTGTAACAAAAGCAAATAAAAGTAAGTGGAAAAAGAGATCACTAAGTTTTTGTAAAGAAGTAACTGAAAAGGTAAGGAAAAAGACCTTAGCCTTAATAAACTACAAGAGCTGTGAAAACAAGAAGCCAAACAGCAACTATCTGAAATTCATCTGCAAATGTCCAGCGGTGAGTGTGAATGCAAATAAACATTTGGAGCATGCCCGACAGAGTGCACAACATAAAGAAAGAAAATCTTAATCTTTAGGATATTTCCTGAAATGGATCTTCACATTTTCTTTATTCATCATCTCCTCCTTTTTCACATTTGCCAGTAGGTGGTCTTTCTTCTGATACCACCACTGATGTCATGACAATACCATTTTGAATGTGTGGTAGCAGCCACAACTACTGAGAAAAAAAAAGATATTTTAAAATTATGTCTTAGATGGGTGGATTGGATAGGTCATATAGGGGGGCATTTTCGAAAGAAACGTCAAAGTTGTGATTTGGACGTCTTTGCAAAATGTTGAAATCCGAGGGCTGGAAAACTGTATTTTCAAAACAAGATGGACGTCCAGCTTTCATTTCAAAAATACCATCGGAGACGTCCTTAAATTTGGACGTCCTTAGACAGGGACGTCTTTGACTTTAAGCGATTTTTTAAACCAAAGACATCCATGTCAAAAATGTCCAAATGAAGCCATTTGGACGTGGGAGGAGCCAGCATTTCTAGTGCACTGGTCCCTCTGACATGCCAGGACACCAACCAAGCGCCCTAGGGGGCACTGCAGTGGACTTCATAAAATGCTCCCAGGAACAAAGCTCCCTTACCTTGTGTGCTGAGCCCCCCAAAACCCACTACCCACAACTATACACCACTACCATAGTCCTTACGGGTAAAGGGGGGCACCTACATATGGGTACAGTGGGTTTGTGGTGGGTTTTGGAGAGCTTGCTGTTTCCTCCACAAACATAACAGGTAGGGGGGTATGGGCCTGGGTCCGCCTGTCTGAAGTGCACTGCATTACCCACTAAAAGCGCTCCAGGGACCTGCATGCGCTGTCATGGACCCGAGTATGACATCTGAGGCTGGCATAGAGGCTGGCATGAAATATTTTTAAAGATGTTTTTTGAGGATGGGAGGGGGTTAGTGACTACTGGGGGGAGTAATGGGAAGTCATCCACGATTTCCTCCAGTGGTCATCTGGTCATTTCAGGCACCTTTTGTGCCTTATTCGTAAAAAAAAAACATGTCCGGGTGAAAACGTCCAAGTGTTCGACAGGGACGTCCATGCTTTTTTTGATTATGGGTCAAAGACGTCCAAGTGTTAGGCACGCCAAAGTCCTGCCTTCGCTATACCTCCGCCAAGCCTCCTTGAACTTTGGCTGTCCTTGCAACGGACTGCAGTTGGAGATGTCCAAAATTGGGTTTTGATTATATCGATTTGGACGTCTCTGTGAGAAGGACATCTGTCTTCCGATTTATGTCGAAAGATGGATAGCCTTCTCTTTTGAAAATGAGCCTGATAGTCTATCTTCCTTCACATTTTTTTCTCTGCTTTCTGTTCTTTTCACTATTTGCTAAGACATGTTATTGTAATGTAAACTAATATGTGTTATGCTCAAACATCACACAATTTTGTCATTTAGTGATTGTCAAGTGGTGCATATCATGTGTTATTCTATTAATGCACATTAGTAACTCTGAGCTTTACAAAAGGCTATGTAAACCCAAACCACTCAGCTTTTGAAGGTAGGGATTTCAGTCAGCTTTGCTGTAGTTGCCCTACATCCTCTGGAAAACTAAAGGCTGCATCAATTTGAGTCACCCAGAAATGTTTTTTAAATATGCATTGCTAGAGGATGCTGTTACGGTATCAGATTTTTGAAGAAAGCTGGTGTAATTTGTTTTGTGAACTGGAACTTATATATACCTTACCTTGGTAAATAACCACTTTCGGTGATACCAACATTACTTTCCTCCTACCTCTCCGTTAAATCAGATTTGGCTTCTTGTGTCTTGCTTGACAGTTAATACTGATACATTTAAGACCTCTTTTACTAAACCCAGCTAGTGATTCCCGCCCAGCTAGTAATTCCCGCGTAGCAAATGTGATGCAGCTCGTTCAAAATGAATGGGCTGCATTGCATTTGCCACACCGGGAATCGCTAGCGCAATTTAGTAAAAGAGGCCATTAGTTTTCCTGCCTCTTTACTCTTCACCTTGTCATAGGATAAAACAGTATAGCAAACAGAGCCTGAAATTTCAAGTTCAATTAAATTAGCCATATACCATTCATACTGGAAGGGTGAAGAGAATAGGAATTAATATAATCTGCTGGTAGCATCTATCTGCATGTAATGTGCATAAGTGCAAAAGCAATAATTAGCTTCTTACATGTCTCTAAATGCAGGAAACTATTGTATTTCCTTTCAGTCGCGCTTTCTAATTCTCCTCTTTATAAGTTCCCTCTCTATCAGCATCTCTCCCTTCGCCCGTCAATCTTCCGCCTTCCCTTACGTAGCTTCTCATGTTTACTGAAGATCTATGTATGTTTTGTCTCTTCCTGGAATTTGGAGCAGAACAATATAAAAGAGAAATAAATAACCTCTCAAATACATTTAGGATATTAAGTATATGATAATCATCCTTCCATTTCATACCCCTACATTTATAAAGAACAAAAAGGTCATTTGTACCAGATTTGTTACAATGAACTGTTCTAACTTCAGAACACTATTGAACTTGAGTTGTGTTTGGTTTTGAAAGAGTGAAGTGAAGGACCATAAAACATATTAAGAGAGAGTCTGAATGGGATGATTTATATCCAAGCTTTTTCAAAGAATACATGATATGTAGTGTCCACAGGCTACCCTGATTCTGGACCATCTGTGAGAGAAGCTGTATAATTAGCCCATTGCCCAAACTTGAAGCTCCCTGCCTAATACCGCCATCAGCAGGAAGCTCCATAGAGGGGCATAATCGAACAGAAACGCCTATCTCCATGGGCGTTTATCTCCGAGAACGGGTCCGTGAAGGGGCGGACCCAACCATATTTTCGAAACAAATAGACGTCCATGTTTTATTCGCCAAGTTCTGAGCTGGGCGTTTTTGCTTTTCAGCAATAATGGACAATGAAATCGCCCAGTTCAAAAACGAATAAAGCCAAGGCATTTGTTCGTGGGAGGGGCCAGGAGTCGTAGTGCACTGGTCCCCCTAACATGCCAGGACACCAACCAGGCACCCTAGGGGGCACTTTTACAAAAACAAAACAAAAGGTAAAAGAGCTCCCAGGTGCATAGCACCCTTCCCTTGTGTGTAGAGCCCCCCAAATCCCCCTCAAAACCCACTGCCCACAAGTCTACACCATTACTATAGCCCTAAGGGGTGAAGGGGGGCACCTACATGTGGGTACAGTAGGTTCGGGGGGGGGTTGGACGACTAAGCATTAAGCAGCACAATTGTAACAGGTGGGGGGGGATGGGCCTGGGTCCACCTGCCTGAAGTCCACTGCACCCCCTAACAACTGTTCCAGGGACCTGCATACTGCTGCCAGGGAGGTGGGTATGACATTTGAGGGTGAAAATAAAAAGTTGTGAAACATCATTTTTTTGTGGTGGGAGGGGGTTTATGACCACTGGGGGAGTCAGGGGAGGTCATCCTCGATTCCCTCCAGTAGTCATCTGGTCATTTAGGGCACTTTTTGGGGCCTTATTCGTGAAAAAACAGGGTCCAGGAAAAGTGCCCTAAATTCTAGCTAAAAACGCATACTTTTGTCCCATTATCTGTGAAATGCGCCCATCTCTGTTCGGCAGATAACCACGCCCCAGTTCCGCCTTCGCCACACCTCTGACACGCCCCCATCAACTTTGTCCGCATCCGCGACGGAGTGCAGTTGAAAACGTCCAAAATCGGCTTTCGATTATACCGCTTTATTTGTTTTTGTGAGATAAATGTCCATCTCCCGATTTAGGTCGGAACTTGGGCGTTTTTCTCATTCGATTATAAGCTGGATAGTGTCTGAGGGACTGATTTACCAGGCTTCTGCCTGAGCCTCCTGCAAGGAATCCTTCTGTTTCATATTGGCAGCATGCAGAGAACAAAAGTGGAGGGATGAGGGTGAGGCAGAGAAGACACATTCTTCTCCCTAATACAGCTTCTCACCTCCTCTGCTGAAGGAGGGGAGTGGGTGAGACAAGAGATGAATGACTAAGCAATCACAGTACTTTATCCCCGAAACATGTTCTTTTTGCTTTTGAAATCAAACTAAAGACAACCTTGTTATAATTGTTGGATGGAATGATGTCCCTTAAGAAGGATTTCATCTCTGCACAAACCAAAGGTTCTTACACCTGCTTTTCTGGTGAACCGTATACCAACTGACATAGACCTAGATCTATTTTAGAAGTCTGCAGCTGCTGCTGTCCCACAGTTGACAGAGACAGCATTAATTTCAATTAACAGCCTGACAGATTCTGCTGATGCTGGGTGCAGCATCAGCATATGTAAGTTTATATGCTCAGAAAGACGAGGACACCTTTCTCAACAAAACTTCAACAGAGTAGCTGCGATGCATTTCACTTTAAAGCAAAAGTGACATTTTGCAGTTAAAAGTTTGTAACTTACATATCTTGACCTGATAATCATTTGATTTTTGCCCATGGTAATCTTTTTATTTATATGCCATTTTAAATATGCTTTTAAGACAATATGAAATGTTTTCAATCAAAAAAATGTACATACATATTGAGGGATGTGAAACATTATGGAAAGGGATAAAGGTAATGGGATTTGATATACCGCCTATGACAGTATGCAAGTTTGCCACATAGCTGTTACCAGACATTGGGGGGCCCTTTTACTAAGGCACATGGATATCTGTGCGCATCCAATGTGCATCAATTTGGAACTACCACCCGCTACTGCATGCCCCGGACGGTAATTCCATTTTTTACGCACATCCGATATGCGCGGCAGAATATATATATTTTCTTTAACAGTAAGTATTTCAAATATATTCCGAGTAACAGAAGGCAGCAGCACATAATACAAAATACACATAAAAAGGGTAATGAACATCTCATGCATAGAGTAGCACCTTCCATCCCAGATGTGATCAAACCCTCGTCCCTAGGACTCCATAACCTCCTTTCACGCTGTCCTTAAAAACATACCAAGCCCCAGAACAAACATAGTGTAATTTTAGGTGAACTACTGCTAAGAATACAAAAGCATAACCATAGCCATGAAGCAGAATACTCTCCAATGCTTGGGTCCCCTCTGGGCAAGTCACTTAACCCTCCATTGCCCCAGGTACAAATAAGCACCTGTATATAATATGTAAGCCGCATTGAGCCTGCCATGAGTGGGAAAGCGCGGGGTACAAATGTAATTTTAAAAAAAGTCTTCACCCCACCATTCGTGGCACCTTATCGAATTACCAAGAATTTCTAATGGGACTACTTCAAACCTCCACCTTGCATCACTTCTGTTGATATTTGTGTCCCCTGCCTCTCAATTCCAAAATTACTTTATGACATAGTTTAAGTTCCCAGAGTGCCGTATGCCAGGTTGCCTGCGTGGGACATCCCACCTCCTTCCAAGCCCTTGCAATCCCCATTTTTGCTGCCAGGATCAAGAGGTGAGCAAGACTATCTGAAATTCCTGCTTCATGAGAACACTGAGGAATCGGTCCCAGTAAGCAGGCCAATTTATCCTGCACCCAATCTTCTCCTGTCCATTCCTTAACCTGGACCCATACCTTGTTCCAATAATCCTGAGCCACTGAACAGACCCACCATAAATGCTCCAACGATCCCCATTATCCACACTATCTCCAACATAGGCCAGAGACACCCCCTCCCCTCCAGCTCTAACTCCTTGAGATAGGATCCAATAGGCTCGGTGTAATATTTGAAATTGTAATTGGTTGTATTTGGTAACAGCCGTACATTTGTGCATGTACCAATACAAAATCCACCACTCTTTCTCACTCAAAGGGAACTGTACCCAGGTAGCCCACTTATGCTCGGATTCCCCCACTCATATAAAGAGATGTGGGACAGCTCTCCATACAGACAAGAGAGTAAGCCCTTCCAGTGTATCAGTTTAAACAGCACCATTTGCATCCCAACTGGGTTACTGAATAAATTTGCTAAAGTGTCCTGGCTGAGAAGGAAATCCCTACCCTGAAAATGCTCAAAAAAAAGATCAAGGGCCAAAAGAGCATAATTCGTATTCTAAATACCCTGTGTAGATTTACACATGATATTTAGAATACACTTAGGCATGATTGCCTAACATGCGTTAATTTTAGGCGCTATGTTTAGAACCGGGCCCTAAGTGTTCTTGTGTTGTCTGCATTATTCAGGTAGCTTGCTCTAACCATAATGCACTACCTTACTAATGCTTCCACACCCACTCCCTGCCCATGGAATGCCCACTCTGAAAAATATTTTTGAACAATAAATAACATGGTAGTGCATGGGAAATGGCAAACTACTACAAAACACTTTAATATGTCTTGTAGTAAGCGTTTTCCCATGTGCTAAGCACCTTTTAGTGAAAGAATCCTATTATTTTTTAATAATAATAAAACATACCACTTCTTTACCTGTTTCTGTGATACTTTTTTCTCACAAAATCCTTCAAGATAATAGGGTTTTCCAACTGCTGGACAAACATAGCTCCTAGAAATAGATTTCTAATTTCACTATCAGAGTATCCACTTCCTTCAACTCTGGAATTTTCTTCCGCACACAAATTCTCACAGGCAGTGGCAGTAACATAGTAGATGACGGCAGAAAAAGACCTGCATGGTTCATCCAGTCTGTCCAACAAGATAAACTCATATGTGCTACTTTTTGTGTATACCTTACCTTGATTTGTACCTGTCCTTTTCAGGGCATAGACCGTGTAAGTCTGCCCAGCACTATCCCCGCCTCCCAACCACCAGTCCCACCTCCCACCACCGGCTCTGGCACAGACCGTATAAGTCTGTCCAGCACTATCCCCACCTCCCGCCACCGGCTCTGCCACCCAATCTCAGCTAAGCTTCTTAGGATCCATTCCTTCTGAACAGGATTCCTTTATGTTTATCCCACGCGTGCTTGAATTCTGTTACCGTTTTCATTTCCACCACCTCCCGCGGGAGGGCATTCCAAGTATCCACTACTCTCTCCGTGAAAAAATACTTCCTGACATTTTTCAAGAGTCTGCCCCCCTTCAATTTCATTTCATGTCCTCTCGTTGAAATGAGATTGAAGGGGGGGCAGACTCAAGAAAAATGTCAAGATGCCTTTATGGTTAGGAGCCCAAGGTCTGATCCCAAGTCTACTGTGTAACTCCCAGCTAGATTTCATTTTATTTCATTTATTGAATTTATAACTACCCATTGTTACACTTCAAGGCAGTTTACAATAAGACACTCATAATAATTCTCATAAAAACGTGGAAGTGTATTTTCAAAGCACTTCGACTTACAAAGTTTCATATTAACTATGGAACTTTGCAAGTCTAAATGCTTTGAAAATGAGCCCCAATGTGTACAGAAAACAGAAAACTTTCATTCAGTTACCTCACTGTACAATAAGTATGTCACAATATCAATTATTGATACGCAGAATGAAAAAGCCATGCTCAGACTGGCTTTACCACGATAGATATTAGTGCAGACTTGCTCTAATGCCTACCAAGCATTAGAATACGACTTTGGATGCTTAATCCCCCGGATTCTATATATGGTGACTACATTTGCATGTGCAAATCAGTGTGCATAGCCGATTTGTACATGCACTCTCACTTTTTTAAACTCCTGTCCAGTGGTGTGCTGGAGCCAGTTTTTAAACATTTTGTGAGCCCTGTTGTTAAATTCAGGCAGGGCTCCCTCCCGCTTCCTGCTATTGCCTTTATGCACGGCCATGATCTGTTTGCCTCTCCTGCCCTGAGCCTCAGGGTTCCGGCACATACCTGAAACCACCCGTGTGGTCTAGTGGATTCTTCGGGGCAGGAAAGATCCCCAGTCTTTTCTGCCCATTGCCAGCGCTGATCCTTTTGCTGCCACATTGCTTTTTAAAAATGGCTGCCAAGACTTCTAGCGGCGGCCTCGCGAGACTTTCGCTGATGTCTTCTGAGGCCGCCATTGTAAGTCTTGACAGCCATTGTAAAGAAGATGCGACAGCAAGAGGGTCAACGCCGGCAGCGGGCAGAAAAGACTGGGGATCTTTCCTGCCCCAAATAATCCACTAGACCACCAGGGTGGCTTCAGGTATGTGCCAGGAGGGCACCCTGTGGCTCGGGGAACCGGGGGAGAGGGGAGGAGGTTTGGAATAGGTAAGTAGGTGGGTAGGTGGAGTGGTGAGGATACTGGTAAAAAAACAAAACTAGAAAAAACAAGGTATATTTGTCCCCTTCTTCCTGTGCAGCCAGATCCCAGTGCACTCAAGCTGCTGCATCCACGCTGTCATTCTTTATTGTTGGTGAAATTTTTATTTAATCTCACTTAGATTTTCAAATATGCCGTCTCGTGCATACAGATTGTACACAGAGGAACTATAATAAGTAGAGAAGTAATTTGTTATAAATTGTGATCAGTGTGTCATTTGGAGGGGCTGGTTAAAAGAATATCCTAGTACTATTAGAATTTTATATTCGTGCAGAGATTTATTTTTCTCCTGGTAAAGGGTCACTAAATAGACATCATGTTATGAGAATCAGGTTCTCAGCATTCAGAGTTTCTATCTATCCATTTATTTATTTATTTACTTATTTATGGCATTTTATCCCATATTAAACATGAATTAGATTGAAACCTGGGAGCATTTAAAATCTTTTTTTTTCCTGTGCCTACAAAAAGAAAAAAAGATGGCATGTGGGAACTTGCTCCTTATGCTTTGTGGAATACAGTGGTATATTATAAAAATGTACTTGCCTTTTTTATTACTATTATTTCACAGAGAAGGTATTGATTAATGAGGGAAGGGTTTCCTTCATGCAAAACTGTCCAGAGTCAGTCTAAATGTGCCAACATTGTCCAGATCAGCACACTGTTAGCAGCCAAGTTCATGCAAAGTTAATTATGTTCAGTGGAAAAGAAATCTGTTGGCTCAGGGTGTTTTCTATGTGAATATTCATTATCAAAATTTGTACTTCAGCATGACAACCTTCTCCTTTAGTTTCCTTGTTCCAAGCTGTTTACTCAGGCAGGAATGAGTTCTCAAACTGAAGGTCTGTACCCTAAAGATTTTTTGGATGGGTCTCAGGATGAGAAGCCACAGGGGAGAAATTCCAAAGTGCAAGCTGAACAACTGGGCAGTAGTTTGTGAAAGCTTTTAATCATGTACAATTTTATATCTATATATCTAGCATTTGATTTGGGCTATGAAGATTTGTTGTTTAATGGGGATCTTATGGTTTAATGGGAGCTCTGACATGAGGAGGGAAGGAGATAGAGAGTAATGCATTGCCCCCCCCCCCCCAGTCCACCTCTGCTTCCCCCCCTCCCCAAATTGCAGGGCTGGCTATACCTGGGGAGAGAACCTGTTAAAAATTTACCAGCACACCACTGCTTCTGTCCCTTTTAAACTCCTGTCCCCTTTCTTTAAAGTCCTGTTCCTTTGTCTCTCATCCACTTCATAGTCCTCTGCCTCTTTCTTCCTTTTCCATCATCCATTCATCTTTCTCTTTCCCAATCTCTACTTTTTCCCTTCTCTAGTATCTAGCCACTACCTTCTTTTCCAATATTATTTTACCATGCCTTTCTTCTTCCTGAACCTCTGCTCTTCCATCTCCATATTTGCCTGCATATGCCCTTGTTTCTCTCTTTCTCCCTCCCCCCCAACACAATATAGGTTTTTTTCTCAGCATCAGACCCATATCCAAAACCGCAGCCCCCTTCTCCCACCTATCTCTTTGTCAGCCAGTGGACCCTTCTCCCAGCCAGTGCATCAGTCCCCTGTTCTTTTCTCCCAACATAATACCCTCCACCACCAAACCCCTAGCATCAGTCTTTCTTCTTCCCCATCCATTGTTTCCCCTCTCTCTCCATTTAGCATCTTCCTGTCTCTCCCCAAGTAGCATCTTCCCTCCCCCTCCCTACACCCATTCAACATCTCGCCTCTATCTTCCCTTTCATCTGTCACCAGCAATCATGTCTCTTCTATCTTCTCTTTTCACTCTCCTTATGACCAGCTATCATCTCACCTCTCTTTTCCCTCCTTCACCTTGGTTCAGCATTTCCCATTTCTCTTTCCTCCCTCTCCTTGGACAATCAACTTCCCCTTTCTCTTTCCTCTACTCCCCACCCACCCCCCCATGGTCATGCGTTACTCCTTTCTCTTTCCTCACCATGCTCCAACTTCAAACCTTCTTCCCTACCTCCTGAAACTGCATCCTGCCAGGCCTAAAGCAATGGTGGAAATAAAACAAAACAAAACCCACTAGTGAAAGCCAACGCATGGACTTTTAGGATCTGCTGCGTTCTGCCCTCTCTGACTCATACTTCCTGTCTCTCGGGGGGGGGGGGGGGGGAGGTGAGCATGATAGAAATTAATAGTGCATGGGCTCAAAGGATCTGAGACTTACACAATTTTTTTTAAATGCTGTCATGGGCAGCATAAGACGGTGGTGGCAGTAGCAGCAGTAGATGTAGTTTTAAATTTGGATAGGCCAGGGCTAGTGAGATCCATCCCATTCTGATGCCTCATAGGGAATTTTCCACATCAGCTCCTCTCTTAAGTTTTTGCTCTAGTTGGGGTTCTCTCATTCTCCTTTGATCTTCTGCTTATGAGCCATGCCAGAAACAGAAACTCTAGTGCAGACTCCTTCATCTACAGACCAGAGAAATGGATAAATCCCCCCCCCCCCCCCCCCCCCCATAAACACACTTCACAAAAGACACAAGCTCAGGTGAGATTCTTCACAAGACAAATACTACAGGCCTAGAAAGAGCAAAAAGAAATGACATTGCTTCCTAGGGGGGTCAGTGGCTTATCTAGATTTAAGGAGAACTATTGCAGCAAGATTTGATGAGTTGCTGTAACAACATGATTTATACTTCCTTACTACACTGAGATGGCAAGGTTGTGCTGCCAGAAACCTATTGGGAAAATGATGGTGTCTCTTACATTTTTCTTATTTCATTCTGTTTAGCTTTTAGTATTTTTTTTTAAATAACAATTCTATTTGAAAACAGCATGCTCTGTTTCAAAAGAACATATGTGAAAATGAAACTAAACAGAACCAAAACATCCACAAATGTTATTTTTTTTTTCGTTTTCTTTGACTTTGAAATGAAATAAGCCTGTTTATTTCATTTGAAAAAAATTGCACATTTCTATTGTACTATATAGCCAGTCATCTGGCCACTGAGTGGCTTATGGAAATTTTACTCAAAAAATTTTCACATCTACCCTGGCTCACTTGATGCTCAAATTTCCCAGATCTGTGATCTGCTACCCTGGAAGCCTCCCCTTTTCTAATGCTAAAGCAACCCCAACTTTAAAACCTCTCCCTCCCATTCCCTGACCTCCAGACTACGATGCAACCTTGCCCGGGGCTTACTGAAGTTTTTCGATCTTTATCCAGCCAACACATTTCTGACCCCTCTTCACTATAGGAATAAGACTGTATATTTAAATCCTTTATGTCCTTGCAGTGAATTTTAATAAATACTGGTAGACTCCTGATATATTATTGGAAAAATGCTTAATTTATAGGCCCCTTAATGGAATAATTGGGAAAATTATGGACAGCCTTGTGGTACTTCAAGAACCACAAGCTGCCTCGAGGGGTTATGGCAGCCATGTTCTCTGAGCGGCCATAAGGGGCAGGAGCGAGTGGCCTTCATTTCTGCCCACATCAATCCCACTGGACCACTGGGGATATCAAGTAGGCCTGGGGGGCCTAATAAGATTGAGTTGGGGGGGTTGTTCTGCAGGGGGTTTTGAGTGATAGGCTGGAGGAAAGGGAAAGAAAAGAGGGGGTTTCGGGGGGATCAGAGAGCAAAAAAAATGTTATGTCAGTTGACCGATATTCAACCAGGGCCCACATAACTGTCTTATATCTGCCAGGACCTGCATAAGCTCCAGCAGCCAGGACCGTTTCAGTTTATTTATTATTAGGATTTATTTACCGCCTTTTTAAAGAAATTCACTCAAGGCGGTGTACAATAAGAATAAATCAAACATGAGCAATAGACAATTACAGCTTTAAAAATATTCAAATTACAATACACAGTATGGCATAGTATACTACTTACAATGTCAACACAATAGTTACCCAAAGATGTTCAGTGCTGGTGCCCAGACATGGCCTGGCACTAAATATTGGGGGCTAATCTAGCCAGTAGTGGTGAACGTTTAAAAAAACACTGACCCCAACCAGCTGAATATCGGCCAGACATTTAGCTAAGGGCCTATGATCTAGACGTGAAGCAAAAAGAGTGAGGTAGATATTTGCAAAACTTGCTGAGTGATTAAGAAAAACAACTACTTTTTGCTAGGTGTCTTTAATTAAATACAAACCAGATATGCTTTCAGCTGAATGTCTGAATCTAGTTAGTCAATATTTGGTCAGCTAGATTTATTATGGCTGGAGTCCCCAGCTAAACCTAGATTGTTAGTGCTGAGAATTAGAGACTAACTGGCTAAAGTTTCCTTTTACTAAAATGTGGCAAAATTAACATGTGGTAAGTGCAAAGCCTAAGCAGTAAATGCAAGGGCATACCCTTGCATTTTTCCTATATTCACAGCAGGGGCGTATTTGCGTGGGGCCACGGGGCCTGGGCCCCCTTAGATTTGGCTCTGGACCCCCCTGCCGACGACCCTCTCCACCCCCTCCCATCGCCAACCTGCCGTCACCTATCTTTGCTGGCGGGGGACCCCAACCCCCGCCAGCCGAGGTCCTCTCTTCCGTTTCAACAAGGCTTCCTGTTCTGACTCTGATGTGCAGGACGTCAGACTCAGAATTTGAAGGAAGCTTTGCTGCAACAGAAGACAGGACCTCGTCTGGCGGGGGTTGGGGTCCCCGCCAGCAAAGGTAGGCGACGGCGGCGGGGGAGGGTTGATGGCTGGAGGGGGGTGGAGAGGGTCATCGGAAGGGGGGGTCTGGCAATGGCGGGGGGGGTCGGCGGCACTGGGGGGGGAGCTAAAATGTGCCCCCTCACTCTGGCTCTGGCCCCCCCTCCCGCCGAAGTCCAGATACGCCTCTGATTCACAGCACAGGGAAATCAATTAATGCAGCACAGCACCTCATTATATGTTGTGCCAAATAACGCAGGAGCACCTGTGCTATCCATCATGGCATGTAATGTTATGTGGGACCAAGAAGGAAACATTAGAATGTGCTATTGCCATGAGGGCACTTTCTCCCCCCCCCCCCCAACAGCTCCCACAGCACAGCCCAGATCCACTTCACACTCCAACATATCAAAACACAGCACCAAACCTTCAAAGCACTACCCTAATCCACCAACACAGCAAAGCACAGCCTGTGGAACATACACAGATACAACTTTCTGTTGGGAAACCTGATACTTAGGATTAATTACCAAAAGAACAGCACTTTGCCAAGCTCTCTTATTAGGTGATACTGTGTCAGAAACAAATGTTGCCACTTATCCCTAGAATTAAGCTCATAATGCCCAAACTAACATCACACCAAGGATATTATAAAAAAAAAAAATAGAGTGCTCATTTATTTACAACAGCAGCAAGAACAGAATGAAAATTCAAGTCATGAAACAGCAGTGATTTTTATCATGAGAACAGCAAAGAGTAAATGCACATTTCCTTAAGGCTCCTAATGTGACTTGTTACTATAAACCCACAGCATTGCACAAAAGGTTCATGGCAAACATATGACCTTGGTAGATAATACAGGCCTCCAGCAGATGTCCGATGTCAGTGTATTCCTCAGATGGTCAGAAGACATTTATTTATTTGTTGCATTTGTATCCCACATTTTCCCACCAATTTGCAGGCTCAATGTGGCTTACATTATGCCGTGATGGTGATCGCCATTTCCGGATAGAGAAATACAAGCGATATTACATTAAGGTGTATAAATGGTAAAGTAGAATACACAGTGGTATTACATTGAAGTTCCTAAATGATAAAGTGAATATAGAATAAGTTAGACAGTCAAATATAGAAAGTTCATTTCCGGTGTGTGAAATAAAGTGGTAGTGCGTGTTGCGTAACTTTCATTCGCATCACATAGGTTATCAGTCTGGTGCGGAGATTTTGGTTTTGTCTAGTTTATTTAGAGTCTAGTAGTCTAGTATTTAAGATGGATCATTATGGCTTGCCTTTTTGAACAGGTTGGTTTTCAGTAGTTTTCGGAAGATTGCTAGGTCGTGCATCGTCTTTATGGCCTTTGGTAGTGCGTTCCACTGTTGCACGCTTATGTAGGAGAAGCTGGATGCATATGTCCTTTGCAGCTGGGGTAATGGAGATTCAAGAATGTGCGTGCATGAAGGCGGCCCACACTTCAGATGCGATACCCTTATTCTAGCTTTCATCTCTTCTTAACGTGAAAGAGCCCAGCTGCTACTGGGTTGATGACATGCATTCTTTAGCCTTGCTGTCGATGCAAAACAACTTGTTTGTCTCCAATGCTGTGGCTCTAGAGGCTACAACATTGGTACCACAGTGAAGGCACTCTAAACATGAGGTCAGTGTTTCAGATAAAGAAGTGCTTTTCTGGGTTAAAAGGTGCCACTAAGTCCAGAATAATAGGCCTGGGACTTTCAATACTAATTTAGAGAACCAAAGCATTACATCACATTCATGCTAGCACAGAGCCATTCTGACCGGAGAGTGTATTATCACAGCAACAACATCTTGTGTCACTCTGCTATTATTCCAGCCATTATGTCGGCTTAGTCACTAAGGAGATTTTCAGGAGCCCTTGTCTAGGTGGCTGACAGTCCTTGGTGAGGTTTGTTTATTGGAAAGCTTTTTGATGACTGCAGAAGCACTTACTGTTCCTCTTGAGGTGACAGTAAATGCAGCTGTGTTATCAGCAGCTGTGACAGCTAGCATATAGTACCGACCTTTGTGCTAGATGTCACAGCTGTCCACTCCTGCACCACCCATGTCATGCCTAGTTCCTTTCTACTCTCACATTAGGAAGCTAACACTGGATTTTTACCATGCAGGCTGCCTTTTAACCGCAGGCCTGCACTAAGTACATAAGTACATAAGTAATGCCACACTGGGAAAAGACCAAGGGTCCATCGAGCCCAGCATCCTGTCCACGACAGCGACCAATCCAGGCCAAGGGCACCTGGCAAGCTTCCCAAACGTACAAACATTCTATACATGTTATTCCTGGAATTGTGGATTTTTCCCCAGTCCATTTAGTAGCGGTTTATGGACTTGTCCTTTAGGAAACCGTCTAACCCCTTTTTAAACTCTGCTAAGCTAACCGCCTTCACCACTTTCTCTGGCAACGAATTCCAGAGTTTAATTATACGTTGGGTGAAGAAACATTTTCTCCGATTTGTTTTAAATTTACTACACTGTAGTTTCATCGCATGCCCCCTAGTCCTAGTATTTTTGGAAAGCATGAACAGACACTTCACATCCACCTGTTCCACTCCACTCATTATTTTATATACCTCTATCATGTCTCCCCTCAGCCGTCTCTTCTCCAAGCTGAATAGCCCTAGCCTCCTTAATCTTTCTTCATAGGGAAGTCGTCCCATCCCCGCTATCATTTTAGTCGCCCTTCGCTGCACCTTTTCCAATTCCACTCTATCTTTCTTGAGATGCGGCGACCAGAATTGAACACAATACTCAAGGTGCGGTCGCACCATGGAGTGATACAATGGCATTATAACATCCTCACACCTGTTTTCCATACCTTTCCTATTAATACCCAACATTCTATTCGCTTTCCTAGTCGCAGCAGCACACTGAGCAGAAGGTTTCAGCGTATTATCGACGACGACACCCAGATCCCTTTCTTGGTCCGTAACTCCTAACGTGGAACCTTGCATGACGTAGCTATAATTCGGGTTCTTTTTTCCCACATGCATCACCTTGCACTTGCTCACATTAAACGTCATCTGCCATTTAGCCGCCCAGTCTCCCAGTCTCGTAAGGTCCTCTTGTAATTTTTCACAACCCTGTCGCGATTTAACAACTTTGAATAACTTTGTGTCATCAGCAAATGTAATTACCTCGCTAGTTACTCCCATCTCTAAATCATTTATAAATATATTAAAAAGCAGTGGTCCTAGCACAGACCCCTGAGGAACCCCACTAACTACCCTTCTCCATTGTGAATACTGCCCATTTAACCCCACTCTCTGTTTCCTATCCTTCAACCAGTTTTTAATCCACAATAGGACATTTCCTCCTATCCCATGACCCTCCAATTTCCTCTGTAGCCTTTCATGAGGTACCTTGTCAAACGCCTTTTGAAAATCCAGATACACCATATCAATCGGTTCCCCTTTGTCCACATGTTTGTTTACTCCTTCAAAGAATTGAAGTAAATTGGTCAGGCAAGATTTCCCCACACAAAAGCTGTGCTGACTCGGTCTCAGTAATCCATGTCCTCGGATGTGCTCTGTAATTTTGTTTTTAATAATAGCCTCTACCATTTTCCCCGGCACTGATGTCAGACTCACTGGTCTATAATTTCCCGGATCTCCCTTGGAGCCTTTTTTAAAAATTGGCGTTACATTGGCCACCCTCCAATCTTCCGGTACCACGCTCGATTTTAAGGATAAGTTGCATATCACTAGCAGTAGCTCCGCAAGCTCGTTTTTCAGTTCTATCAGTACTCTAGGATGAATACCATCCGGTCCAGGAGATTTGCTACTCTTCAGTTTGCTGAACTGCCCCATTACGTCCTCCAGGTTTACCGCGAAGTCAGTAAGTTTCTCCGACTCGTCCGCTTGAAATACCATTTCCGACACCGGTATCCCACCCAAATCTTCCTCGGTGAAGACCGAAGCAAAGAATTCATTCAGTCTCTCCGCTACGTCTTTGTCTTCCTTGATCGCCCCTTTTACCCCTCGGTCATCCAGCGGCCCAACCGATTCTTTTGCCGGCTTCCTGCTTTTAATATACCGAAAAAATTTTTACTATGTTTTTCTGCCTCTAATGCTATCTTTATTTTGTAATCCCTCTTGCCCTTCTTTATCTGCGCCTTGCATTTGCTTTGACACTCCTTATGCTGCTTCTTGTTATTTTCAGATGGTTCCTTCTTCCATTTTCTGAAGGCATTTCTTTTAGCCCTAATAGCTTCCTTCACCTCACTTTTCAACCAGGCCGGCTGTCTTTTGGACTTCTGTCTTTCTTTTCTAATTCGTGGAATATGTGTAGCCTGGGCCTCTAGGATGGTATTTGAGAACAGCGTCCACGCCTGTTGTACAGTTTTTACTCTCTCAGTTGCCCCCCTAAGTTTTTTTTTAACCGTTCTTCTCATTTTATCATAGTCTCCTTTTAAAGTTAAACGCTAACGTATTTGACTTTCTGTGTACAGTTACTTCGTCGATATCAAAACTGATCACTACTGGCTCCTGCACAGTAAACCCTGCATTAGCTGCCTAACGCAGCATAGTAAAAGGGCTCCTAAGCCTTCTAAACCTCAACACCACTAGCAGAAGTAACAATCTAGGATCCTCCTCTTTCCTTCCAGACTGTATTTGTATTTTTAAAGAACCCCTCCCCTATTTTCACTCCCTCACACTGGACTTAATTTTAATTCTCTTGTTGGCCCCCTGCCTCCCTCCTACTGTTCCCACATATGAAAAACATTTCATAAAGTACCCCTTCATCTCCTTTCACTGCAAATGCTTTAAAAAATGTTCCTGCATGTTTGCCTATCCTTCCAGCTGAAAATATGGGCCAGCTATCCCCTGCCTTGCTGCTTACTGCTATCCCAAAAAGGATGAGGGGGGGAGGGGGCTAGGGATCCACCCAACCCACACACCCTCTTGTCTCTAGAAAGGATTTAAAAAATAACCTTTGACAGTGATGGGATATAGAGTGGAAGGCAGAAGTACAAACATTGTCTTCAATCTTTTAAAGAGCAGGGACATAAGGATGGAGGGCTAGGTAAGTTATCTGGTTAAGTTAGGATGGCTGTTAATTCAATTCTATTTAAGTGGATAAGTTTATCCAGATGAGACAGAATAGAAATATTACTTCTGTACATTTATGGCCCACCAACACTCTTTTTTCTCCTCCTCATAACATTCTAATTCTATATATGGCACTCAAAATTGCATGTGCAAATTTGGTCACAGACCCAATTTGCACATGCAATTTAATTGACAAATGAGCCAATTAGCATTGATAATTGGGTGCTAATAATCAATTATTGGCATTAACTGGCACCAATTTAAATTTACATGTGCATCTTTAGGTGCCGGAATCTGTGTGCAAATTTTACACTTAGATCTGAAAAGGGGGTGCAGACGTGGGAGGAGCATGGGCCAATCAAGAACGTTCCTTGAATTTCCACACAGTGTTACAGCATAAGAGAGATCCATGACTAATTAATGCATGAGCATTTATACCAGGGTTCAGTTGATGTAAATCCTCACGCCAGGATCACGGCGCCAAACTCTATATCTGGCACCCAACTCTGAGCGTCGTTTATAGAATAGCTCTTAGTGCTAATTTTTATCAGTGCTGATATTTTAGCACCATATACAGAATTTGGTCCTAAATGCTTACAATTTGCCTAGACATCTATTCATCTAGCTAAAATTCCTATAGTCTTTGGGGGGTGGGGGGCGGAGGGATAGAGAAATTTTAATCCAAGGTATATATCCAATCAACTCCTAAAATGAATTGGATAAATACCTTTAAATATCAATGCCAAATAGTCCAACTTTTGTCCCTCCACTTTGAAAGTTCAAGAAAGTGGAATAGGAAAGTATATTAAAATGCCTTGCTTGTTTATCTTTCTCACTCTGGATATCCAGAGTCTGCATCTGTCTCCCCTTTTCTCTGTTGTCTTAAATGTATGTTGGCAGAAAGAGCTGATAGAAAAATTGTGTATAGGCTACCAGCTTCAAAACACTTCTTTGAGGTATTTCACCCTAAAGTGAAGTAAACAAAACTTTGCAAGATTTTTTTATTTGTCATCAAGGATTGAAGTTTATCCTGTTTTTTTTACACTGCTTTATTGAACCCAGAATATTATTTTTATGGAGAATATAAAGCCTACGTACTAATTCATTTCCAATAGAAGAGCACTAAATCTTTTTGTATTCATCAAAAGTACAAAAATAGTAATAGTGGAATTGATTTACTAACAAACCCATTTTACAGCTTGAGGTAAAAGTCAATTATATTTATGATGCTCAAAGAATAGACTTGGGGCCATAAAGTACAGTCATTAAAGTCATTCCTTACTTAGCTGAAATCTAGAGTCCTAAGAGAATCACATCTTTACTGAGAAAAAAGTTCACAGGACAGATTTCTTCAAGTAAACTACAAAACAATTGTAAAAAAACGTAGCAATAATAAGGTATGTCTTGGTCACAGGCAGATTTGCTGCAGATAAATGTCTGTTTCTCATTCATTAACTAGGAACTTGGTATGTGCACCATGATGGTGGATACACATATCACACATTGATGATAACAATGTATAATCTCAGAGTGTGAATTCACCCAAGGAAATGTCTAATGTGCTTTGCTGTGCTACATATGGGTACTAATATACGTAATGGAGGTTATTTTAGAAGCATCCCCACATATAAATGGCAGAATTTACACATCTAGAGTAAAGGTACATGTGTAGATGCCACTTCTGGACAGCGGTTATCTAAATGTGGAGAGGATGAACATGTTTAGATTTCTAGGAAATGTGGAGATGGAGTGGTTGGGGCATGCCAACACACCAATGTGGATTTCCCATCAGACAAGGGGAATCCACTCAATTTGAAAAAATGTAGACTTTGGCATTTACTGCTTTCCCAAGGCAAGCATAAATGCCTGTTTGAAGGGACAGCTGTAAGTGTCGAGGTGAAAACATCTCTGCACAAAAACAGGGAGTCGCTATAACCAGCCCCTCCAAATGACACAATGATTACAATTTAGAACTAATTATTACTCTAACGGATGAAACCGATATGTGCTCTGTGTACATCTGTATGCTGCACAAGCTGGCATGCTTGAAAAAAAGTGAAATTAAATAAAAATGCTATCAACAATAAAAAAACGAGGACAGAGCAGCTCATAGGTTTGCTTGAATGGTTTACAGTGAATGGGGATGATGGCTGCGTGGAGGAGAGGGAAAGGGAGATTAACCTCATGGGCTTCAGCCGTCATGCTGTCTCCTGTTCTCAATCTAACCTCCTTGGTCAACTCTTTCCTACTTTCTCCCTTCCGGCTCCTGCACTGCTGCCCTTCTTCAATTTTCTGGGCCGTCAGCAGCGTCAGTGAGGTAAGCACACTGCCTTTGGTGGCTACGGAAGCTCTCCCTCTGTAGCAGCGTCCTGCCTAAGTGGGACAGGAAATTATAGCAGAGAGAAAGCTTCCAGGCCACCGAAGGCAGTGTGCTTACCTCACTGATGCTGTTGGCCACCTGGAAAATTGAAAGATAGCGGTGCAAGGAGAGGGAGGGTAGCCAGTAGTGCCCAAAACACAGGCACTTGAATGGCCACCAGGGTTGGGTGTGCCTGAGGCTGGAATGGGGGACCTGGGCCCCCAAGGTTCCCCGCAGCTATGCCACTGGATCTTTGCCATTGCAGCCCACATACATATTGAAGGAATGAAAGGGATTTCTGTTGCTATAGCTATCATCACTCCCTTGAGGTTGACTGATGTGTGCAGTCTATAGCCCCCAACACTGATGGGTAAACGAGCCATTTCAGCAGCGTATCCTGAGAAAGCAATGTGGGTAAGAAAGGCCTTCAGCAACTAAGTGACACAGAATGAGGTTGCAAACTGACTGACATCAGCATTGACAGTTAAAACAGACTGGAAACTGCCAGTTCCTAAATAGGCAAGGGCTGGGTGACCTTCAGGTGTGTTGGCATGGGTTGTTCCTAGTATGTGGTAGAGGTGGAGAATGGCTTTATTAAAGCAGATTCTGGTGTTTCATTGTGTATCCCTGAGGTTGAGAAGCTTGAACCTGGGACTATATAGCCTCTGATAAAGCTGATTCCTTCTGGTTCTCTTCTCTGCCATGTGCTTATGCTGAATTAATGTCTGCACAGACAAAATGTTTAGGTCACTTCACCAGCAACACAAGCAGACCTAGTCAGAAACACCCCAGTACATGGAGCCAAAGACAGTAAGAAAGGACCAGGGAGCAGGAGCTGGGAAAGATGAGGAAGATGGAAGGTACCAAGAGAGTCAGATTGTGGAAGACCAAAAGAGTGAGTATGGAAGGCTGAAAAAGAATAATTAGAGTTAAAAGAACCCAAACAACATCTATATGGATAATGAAGACAATCAAATAAATGAATTCCAAGCTACTGTTGCCAGCCATTAGCACTGCAAGCACCATGTCCCAAAAGAGAAGCGAGGTCTGTGTTTTTGCATGATACATAGCAGGTGCCCTGAAAATCTATGGGCCTTGTGAAATATGTCATTTTGACATGTATATACCGACACTACCCATACCACACCCCCATATGCCATCATTTTTATTTGGCACCCTCCTTATGGAATTCTCTTCCCCCTTTTTTACTGGAAGCGCCGTCTTTGCCCTGGTTTAAACGATAGTTGAAGGTACAATTTCTTTGTTTGGCCTTTCAGGTGGATCTTCTGGTTGGTTAGTGGGATTGGAGCTTAGGGATCTGTGTCACACTAATTTTAGTTTATTTTTTAAAAATGTTTGTCTTTTATCTTTTTTTTATATCTTTCCTGTTTTGTTAGTGGAGTTCTTTTCTGTTTAATTTTATCTTTTATGGTATGTAAACCAGTCTAGCGGTATGACTATATTTATAACTGTGTCAAAATATCTAAATTGCCAGTGCAGATACAGGTAGATTACACCATTTCAAAATCTTCATTTCCATGTGGAATTGAATTCGATTCATTTCTTGTATACCGCTAATATCCACTTTCCAGGGTTCAGTTTGGTTTACATTCTAGGTGAAACAAAAGCAGATAATATACATGGCAGACCTCATAGACTTACCCACCAGAAACACAAAAAAATCAACACGCACATACCTAAATCTCCACTACCCAAGTTGCAAAGGACTAAAATATAAATCAACCTATGCATCCAGTTTCTCCTACATAAGCACGCAACTATGGAATGCACTACCAAACGTCATGAAAACAATGCACGACCTAACAAACTTCCGGAAATCATTAAAAACCAACTTGTTCAAAAAGGCATACCCTAACGATCCAACTTAAACGCCTGAACCATGCAACACAACAAAACTAATACTAGAACTGGACAAAACTTCTTCCTTGATTACCTAATATATTCTGTCACTCATGAACTCTAACACAATACCACTCTGTATTTGTCATACCGGAATTGGCGATCGCCATCACGGTACTATGTAAGCCACATCGAGCCTGCAAATAGGTGGGAAAATGTGGGATATAAATGCAACAAATAAAGAAAGAAAGAAATAGTGTTAGTGTGAAGTATTCTAAAATGATTTCCTAAATGTGTCATATGTGTTAGCTGGTTTGAAGAGAACAGTTTTCAGACTGGCCAGTTGACCTAGGTATAAGATTTTGAAAGTTGTTCTAACAGTGTTAGGGAGATGAGCCCCCCCCCCCCCCCCCCCCCCCCCCCCACCACCACCACACACACACCTCCTTAGGTATCCTGGTAGACAGATAACAGTTATGCTTACTGCTAGAATACAGTATACTTGGTTGCCATTTACTGGTGATATCTAGTATTTACAAGCTATACAAATCATACTACTATAGCATGTCTGGATTCCACCTTCCTCGTAAATTTTAAATCGAATGATGCTGACTAAAATGAAATGAAATATATATGCTTCTAATATAATGAATGTTCCAAGAATTTTATGATACAGACAGTTCTGCGTTGCTTTTCAACTGGAGGCCAGGGGGAGAACTACATAGATAATTTGTCTTCTGAATTATATCCACTGAGAATTAGTGTGTTGAATCTGTGAATCAAAATGTTTTCCTTTCAACAAAGCATGTCTGCTGTGTATAGTTTTATGCTAAGGAAGAATTTTAGATTAAGAAGGCTATCGTTCTGGGAAATTAAAAGCTAAGTAGCGGATTGACGCTGATTGTTTGTAATAACAGCTTTCTGATGTCTGGGCCAGCTTTGAAGGTCAGCAGTGGTTGTAGCTGTGTACTTTTTGCTGTAATCAAGTTCTTGGCATTAAATTATAAAAACCAACCCTTAAGCAGCGGAGCTATCAAAAATTAATTTAAAAAGAATTTTGATAGTACAGATTCCAACAGTCTAGGCTGCACTGACTTTATCACGCTGGCACTGGGAATGTTTGGGGTGTTCATTCTAGCTCCTTTTTGGGGATGTGTCAAAGGAAAGTGTGCATATACATGACAGAGCTCCGGGTGTCAACTATTAGAATGATAGATTCCTTTGTGCTGTTGACTCCCAGTACCTTAAACCACTTGACTCTCTTGATAGTTTTGAAGAATGCTATGGGTGTTCAATCTATCCTGAATATTGAATTCTCAGTCCAGATGGTTAAACAACCCCATTGCTACCAAGCAGCATCTTGTTAGCAGGCTATCAGTGGTATTCCTTGGCCGGCTGCCACTCGGGGCAGATCGCCGCTGTGCACCCCCCCCCCCCCCCCCCAGGTGCAGCATGACACTCCCCGGGTACAGCATCGTCCCCCCTCAGCGCATCATCACCAAGCCCCCCCCCCCCCCCCCCGGGTGTATTCTTCTTACCTGCTGGGGTGCTGGGAGCAGCCGCACAGCAGTGTGCTCCACTGGTTCCCTGCTCTCTCTGCCCTGGAACAGGAAGTAAAAGCAGAGGGAGCAGGGAACCGGCAGAGCCAACAGCTGCAGTGGCGTACCTAGGGTAGTTGACACCCGGGGCTGTTCATTTTTTAACATCCCCCTCCAAAATCCAGTACTAGGCATACCGAGAATACAAAACACTCAGGACCTATACAGCAATTCTACCATACCATAAGCAGTCATTTTTATGAGTCACACAAGGAAAAGGAAAGCATCTTAAACACTACAGTGGGCACTAGAACATCAATTTATCTATCGTAAAACGAAACCAGACAGAATAGTATAGTTTGTCGATCCTGCACAGTCAATGCCAACTGAAAGCCATGTCTTTTTCACAAACACAGATACACCCTAATCCACTATAGAATAAAGTAATCATAAACTTTCTATTTAGACAAAAATTAAACTGAACCCCCAAGATGCCAGACTCTGCATACAATGCAGCACCACAGAAACAGAAAATGTCCCCTAGTACTGTGCAAAATATAAAGACAGCAGATGTAAATTTGAAAAAACTAACAAATACCAATCACCACTTTACAAATTAACAAATAGAAATAAAACAAATACAGAAACCTCCTTACATGTTCTATTTATAAACATTTATTAACACATCTACAATACTACTTTATCCTAAAGCAAAAAAATAAAAATAAATATTTTATTTACAGTTTGTTGTCTCTGGTTTCTGCTTTCCTCATCTTCTTTTCACTGTCTTCCTTCCATCCAGCATCTGTCTTCGCTCTCTCTCTGCCATCCAATGTCTGCCCTCTCTGCCGTCCCCTCCATCCAATGTATGCCCTCTCTCCCTGCCCCTTCCATCCACTGTCTGCCCTCTCTCTCCCTTCCATCCAAATCTGCCCCCTCTCTCTCTCCCTGCCCCTTCCATCCACTGTCTGCCCTTTCTCTCTGCCACTTCAATCCACCATTTGCCCTCCCTCTCCCATCCATCCAGGGTCTGCCCTCCCTCTCGCTCCCCCTTCCATCCAGGGTCTGCCCTTCCTCTCACTCCCCCTTCCATCCAGGATCTAGCCCCTCTCTCTCTGCCCCCTCTTTTCAGCCCCCAGTTCCAGCCCCATTATCCTACCTGCCCCTAGTTCCAGCCCCAGCCCACATCTCCCACCTGCCCCCCCCTTTTCAGCCCCCAATTTCAGCCCCACTATCCCACCAGTCCCCAGTTTCAGCCCCAGCCCTTTTCTCCCACCAGTCCCGAGCTTCAGCCCCCAGCCACATCTCCTTGTCCCCTTTTTAGTCCCCAGTTTCAACCCTAGCCCTTTTCTCCCACCAGTTGCAAGCTTCAGCCCCAGCTACTTCTCCCTGTCCCCTTTTCAGCCCCCAGTCCCCACAGTTTCAGCCCCTGCCCCTTTTCAGCCCCAAGTTCCAGTCCCCTTCATCCACATGCCTTGCATTAGGGACCCCTTTTCAGCCCCAGACCCATTCTCCCACCTGCCCCAGACATGACCCCAATCTCCCTCCTGCCCCTTTCTCAGATCTCAGTTCCAGCTCCAGGCCCCTTCTCCCATCTGAACCCCCATCCCAGACCCAGTCTCCTTTTCCCACCTGAGCCCCCTCCCAGACCCAGTCCCAGTCCCCTTCTCCCATCTAAGCCCCCCACCTAGTCCCAGTCCCTTTCTCCCATCTGAGTCCCCCCGCAGACCCAGTCTCCTTCTCTCATCTGAGCCCCCTCAGACCCAGTCCCCTTCTCCCATCTGAGCCCCCCCAGACCCAGTCCCCTTCTCCCATCCATCTGAGCCTCCCCTCTCCCCGACCCAGTCCCCACCTACCTACCAGCTCTGTCAACAGATGACCCTCTTCTCCTGCCTCTTGAGTCCCTCTGCCCTTTAGCTGAGCTGTGTGCTATAATTCACTGCTAAAGAGCACGCAGCAATCCACAAGGTCAGATCATTATACTTTATTGTAATCCCTTTGTGTCAACTGCTTCTCCAAAGGTAGTTCCCACCACAGCATTTCTCAAGAAGCATAGCAGTTCAACAGCAAAGTATTCAAAAACAAAATAAAAAAGAAACCAAATGGTTCCAAAATCTCAGCATTTCTTATACAGCAGTTATGCAAAGCAATTCTACAAACAAAGTAGCTGAAAAAGGGCTCAACCTCCCAGCAGTTCATGTATAGCAGGTATGCAAAGTAATTCTCCAAACATGGTAGCTCCAGAAAGGGTTCAAACCCTCCCCAGCAGTTCATGTCAGCAGTTAGGCACAACAATTCCCCAAACCCAGCAGTTCATGTATAGCAGTTATGCCCAAAACCACCACTCCTCCTCTCTCCCTTTCAAAAGAAATCAACCTAGGAAGAGTGGCAAGGGTCCCTCCCTAACCAGGCCAGCATTATACCCTGACCACCACCCGCATGACCCTTCCATGGTAAATCTGTTCTCTCAGCTCCCCTCGTGGGATAACCACCTTTTCCCTCCTTCTACCAGGCTCTCCTCCCGAGCAGCCCTCTCCTGTTTCACCTCCTTTCCTTCCAGTTTAGTCACAGCAGCAATCTCCATCGGCTCCTCTTGTTCTAGTTCCTCCCCCTTGCTAATCCATAAGTTCCTTCCCACACCCATTGCTCAGCTGCTCTCCATTTGCTTGATTGGGCAGGTTCAGAACTCCTTCCCTCATCCTGGCTCTCTGGGGCAGGTTTTTCCAACTCCCTTCTCTTGCCCTTCTCCTGACCTCCTCTGGGGGCTGTTGGGGATTGAAGTCCCTCTTTCTACCATGGGACCTACTCAGGGGCTGATGGGAATTGTAGTCTTTTCCTTTTCTCCAATCCCCCAGGGGAAAAGACTCTTTCCTTTCTCTACCCAGTCTCCCTCCCTCTCGAGCCTCCTCATTCCTCCATGTGCCTTCATTCTCCCTCTCACCCTCATATTCCTCACAACACTCATACCTCAACCACTTTCAGTACCCATCACCAATGCTTAAAGAATTACATCCGTATATAAAAAGATTTTTTTTATATATAGGACCATCAGAAGGTAGGCTTAGATTATCCTTGTATATTTACATATAACAACATACATGGGCTGCCATACCTGTTTTCCTCATTGGTTCAATTTTTTTATTTTTTCTATATGTGGATTTTTTCAGTGTCCAACAATCAAAATTACTTCAATGTCCAACTATCAAAAATATCTTCAATATGTCCAACGATTTGACAAGTACTTATCTTCAAACACTGTGTGTATCCTTCTCATCAATAGCTTGCTATAATGAATTGGACCACAATAGTTTCAAAAGTTTCTTCCACTGGTCTAACATAGCACCACGTTTCACCATTCTGGCTGTGTCAGGGACTCTCCAGCATTATAGTATCTCATTGGCACTTTTCTTCACAGTTTGCTACCAGTGATATAGTTCTCTTATAGAGGTAATGTGACAGGCATATTCAACCATCAGTACAAACTCACAAGCCAGACTGGCACATTCACCGCCAGCTTCGTTGACACTTCTTAATGATTTGTGTCAGTCCAGACACTTCTTAACGATTTGTCCCAGGCTCTACTGCAAACCAAGCCTGCATTGCAGATTTCACTGACTCTGGGGAATCAAGCACAGTCATTTGCCCTATGCGAACCGCTCTTAAATATGCAGGATAATGCGATGTAAAACAGGTGTTTCTCCACTAAGAACTTGCAAACAGAGTTAAAAGCTCTTCTTTTCTCCACAACTGGCATGGAAAAGTCTTGAAATTAGATCTGTATCGAATGGCATATTTTACTATTTGACTGGATATGAATAATGAAAAATATTTTTGGGCCGAATACAAATACTGAATATGGATAATGATCATTGAGCTTTAACATATCAAATAATAAAAGAATCAACATGAAATCAGAGATCTAGTGTTTATTTCAGTAGAACTTAGCACCGTAGAGCCCCGGATTATTCATATTCAAATTTAAATCACTATTCGGCCAAATACGAATAATATATTCGGGGCACTATTCGGGGCAGAATAGAATAGAATATGAATATTTGGTACAGTCTTACTTGAAATATTAAGATCTTGTGGTTCCCATATTTGAGACCTTTCTGTTGTCTATATTGTCACAGGATACAGTCCTTATACTCAAAATTCAGGATATGGGCAATCACAACTCTCAGTCGACCGCAATCAGTCTGCATCCGCCCAAGCCTATGCGCACATTCCACTCTGATGGGGCCCAAATGAGTATCCTAGTTCTGTTGCAAGACATTTTTCAAAGAAACCAATGAATTCTTCATCTTTTACAGTTTCAAGTAGGCCCACAAACCGAAGATTATTCCTTCAGGATCTGTTCTTGAGGTCATTGAGTTTAGATTCGTAGCTTGAGACTAGTTTATGCAACTACTTTAGCTCTCCTTGCACCACATTCACTGCATCCTCCACGCCACTAACCAGAGTCTCCACTTTAGCACTCGTCCATTAAAATCAAAGACTGATTGAGCAAGCCCACTGATTTGCTCAGTGATCAGGGAAAGCGTTGTGTCCAGTACTTCCATTACAATGATTTTAATTTGGGAAAGCAAAATTTAATTCACCTCACTGGTCCCCGACTCACCAACCACCATCTTTGACTCTGCAGACCCGCAGGCCGCAACTTTTCTTTATCTTGTTTCCCCAGTTTTATCAACATATAGTGTGTCATTTTGCTCAGAAATGTGTCCATACAGCGGAAACCAACAGGTTCTAGTTGAAATGGGGAGGAAAAACACCCCAATGCTAGCTTGTGAGGTTGAATCGGGAGCTGAGAGAAAATGCTGTTCCTCAGCTCATTGAACCACATGATCTTCAACATACATTACTTTTTATTTTTTTTTGTTTTTGCAGTAAATAAGCATAATTGCAGTACAATAAGCTCAAAACTCAATACAGTTTAGTGACAAAGCCCCAAGGTGTCTGCTACCATAAGAACACAAGAGTAGCCATACTGGGTCAGACCAATGGTCCATCTAGCCCAGTATCCTGTTTTCCAAAGAGTGGCCAAGCCAGGCCACAAGTACCTGGCAGAAACCCAAATTGTGGCAACACTCCATACTACAAATCCTAGGGCAAGCAGTTGCTTTCCATGTCTGTCTCAATAGCAGACTATAGACTTTTCCTCCAGGAACTTATCCAAATCTTTTTTAAACCCAGATACACTAACTGCTGTTACCACATCCTCTGGCAAAGTGTTCCAGAGCTTAACTATTCATTGAGTGAAAAAATATTTCCTCCTATTTGTTTTAAAAGTATTTCCATGTAACTTCCTCAAGTGTCCCCTAGTCTTTGTACTTTTGGAATGAGTAAAAAAAAATGATTTACTTCTACTCGTTCTACACCACTCAGGATTTTGTAGACCTCATTCATATCTCCCTTCACGTGTCTCTTTTCTAAGCTAAAGAGCCCTAAAGGGGATGGAACTCCTCTCATATAAGGGAAGGCTAAACCTCTTTAGCCTTCCCTTATATGAGAGGAGTTCCATCCCCTTTATCATTTTGGCCACTCTTCTTTGAACCTTTTCTAATTCCACTATATCTTTTTTGAGAAATGGCGACCAGTACTGAATGCAGAACTCAAGGTTTGGATGCATCATGGAGCGATACAAAGGCATTATAATATTTTTGTTCTGATTCAGTATTCCTTTCCTAATAATTCCTAGCATCCTGTTTGCTTTTTTGACCGCCGCCACACACTGAGCAGAAGATTTCAGCGTATTCTCTACAATGACACCCAGATCTTTTTCTTCAGTGCTGACCCCCAAGGTGGACCCTAGCATCAGGTAACTATGATTCGGATTATTCTTTCCAATGTGCATCACCTTGCATTTGTCCGCATTAAATTTCATCTGCCATTTGGATGCCCAGTCTTCCAATTTCCTAAGGTCTTCCTACAATATTTCACAGTCCGCACGTGTTTTAACAACCTTGAATAGTTTTGTATCATCTGCAGATTTGATCACCTCACTCATCGTTCTGATTTCCATATCATTTATAAATATGTTAAATAGCACTTGTCCCAGTACAGATCCCTGCGGCACTCCACTGTTCACCCTCCTCCATTGAGAGAAATTACCATTTAATCCTACCCTTTGTTTTATGTCCAATAACCAATTCCTAATCCACACCAGAACCTTGCCTCCAATTCCATGACTCTAATTTTCTCAGGAGTCTCTCATGTAGTACTTTATCAAAAGTTTTCTGAAAATCTAGATACACTACATCAACTGGCTCACCTTTATCGACATGTTTATTCAGGCCTTCAAAGAAATGAAGCAAATTGGTGAGGCAAGACTTCCCTTGGCTGAACCCATGCTGACTCTGTCCCATTAAACCATGTTTGTCTACATGTTCTGTAGTTTTATTCTTTATAATAGATTCCACTATTTTGCCTAGCACCGATGTCAGGCTTACCAGTCTATAATTTCCTGGAATCTTTTGCACCTTTCATGGTGGGGCCGTCTAGACACAATCAAAATGATGTTGATGCCCAAAATCAACTTTATTCTTAGTTTGTTGCCTATTCTTTTTCCTAAAACTTTTTATTCACAAATAGATAACATTTTATCAAAATTTTTATGGGACAATAAGCCTCCCAAAATTGCTCTTAAAACTCTTAAAAATATCAAAGAAAAAGCTGGTGTCCTCTTTCCTGATTTCTTTGTTTACCATAAAGCATTTATTTTTCAACAAGCGTCATATTGGTTAAGAAAACCTTTACACTACTCACCAGTATGGTTAGCAATAGAACAATTCTTATGGGGTTTTTCTTTAAGTCCTAAACAAATGAAAACTAATAATATAATTCTTTCCTCATTTTCTTGTCTTCACGAACGCAATAATTATATGGAAATTCCAAGCAATATCTCATTACATTCTTCTTTATGGGGCAATCCTTTAATCAAAATCAATAAACTACCTATACATTTGGAAGTTTGGTCAAAATGCGGAATTTGGACAATCACTCATGTATTTTCTTGTAATTCTGTTACACCCTTTGAAGAACTATGTTCTACTTTCTCTTTACCTGCCAACCAATATTTTAAATGGATACAGATTAATCACTGTTTAATTCATAACAAAGTTCTTTCTAATTTAAGTATAAATTCTCCTTCTATACATGATTTCCTCTCTAACATTTGCCATAAAGGCCATGTAGCATCACACTTATACAATTGTTTTTGTATACAAAAGAGTTTGAGCAGCAAACTTAGCTTATGTTCAGTTTGGGAAAATGATCTCCAATTCCATGCTACATCCCAACAGTGGACTTATCTCTGTCTAACTTAAATAGACCTATAGTTTCGGACAGCTACATGCAATCATTTTATTTCTTTCGCCATAGGGCGATTTGGACTCCCCATAAAATGGCTGTTGCTGGACTTACCACTAATAACAAATGTTGGTCCTGCTGTTCACATCCTGGCACCCTACTTCACATGATCTTTGAATGTAGATTAACTAATGACTTTTGGTGTCAAATATGGTCTTTTATAACAAATATTCTTCCTATACAAGGTTCAATTACACCTTCCATTATTATATTTGGTTCTGTGTTATTTCAAGATCAATTAGACATTTCCCAACAAAACGTACTGAACATTTTAGTCACTGCTGCACTTAAAATGGTTCTTATGCATTGGAAAGATAATTCTAATCTCAATTCTATTTTTTGGTGGCACTTAATTTTACAAATTCATAAATTTGAAACATCTCTTGCAGAAAAAAATGGGAAAGACATGTTCAACTGCTAAAATTTGGTCTTCTGTAGATAAATATTTGAAATCTTATTACTCTTTGTAACTATTGTCAGGTTATAATAATCTCTTATGCAGCAATTACTCAAAAACTAAGTTGTTTAAATAAAGCGTGGTCTCTTTAAATATTGTTTTATTATAACTTATGTTACATTTGTTGTTATTTCTGATAACTTGCTTGTCAATTTCAAAAATGCAAAATTCAATAAAAGTTAATGGACTCAGAAAACAGCAAAAAGCCAGCCTCTGGCAGCAGGCTCAAATACAATACAGGGCTGTGGGGTTGCCACACCCCAAACACAGCCTTTCAGTTGTACTCTACATGTCCTGACCACTTGCAAAGTTCAAACAGTTGGAAACAAGGGCTTACTTCAGCCTGGTCAGAACATTCAGATGTATTCAGTCAGAACATATGCTAGGGCTTCTCCTCTTCCTCCCTTTGGCTTCCCTTGCCTTTGCCTGGCCCTTCCCTTTGAACTCTCTGGTTTCAACTCCATATCGCCTGGCTCATTTCCTCCCATGGCAGGACCTGTGCTGTTAAGGTGGCCCTGGTTAGTTATAGAGGGATCTTTCGGAAGAGTGAGCGGCAGTGTTCTATAAATCCCGTCACAATGACATATCTCTCTGTGACCACAGAAAGGAAGGTTTTGTTCAGCAAAAAACATAATTATGTCCAAAAGACAATGTAAAATGTCTGTCCAGTTTTTTCTCTCTTTATCCATTTCCACTTGATGGATTGTATCAGTAGTTTTGGGGAGTTGCAGTCCCATTGCCAAGGTCTTCCATTTTTCTAAGCAGGAGAAATGTTCAGATATCTCATGTTCAGGGACTTTTTAATTTCCACCAGTTTTTAAAGTCAGTTATAAAGATGGATGTTCCAATTTTTGTCTCATTATCTACAAACAGTCTGCAGCAAAAACAAAACAAACAATTTTTTTTATTTTGAATAAACCATCCAAATTCTCAACAATTTTTCACCCTTTGGTAAAAATTTATAAAACCATGAAGTTCTTAATTGTCGACTACCTCCATTGCTCTATTTTCCTTCTCGTTGAACTGCAGAAAAAGGTCCAACTTTTTTCTGAAGAGGTTCACTTCCCCTCTTAAACAGATTAATTTTCAAGTCATCTGGAACAGGTATTGGCCAAGCAGTGATATCACAATAAAGTAAAATATCATTCGTTGCCATTTCTTCAAACTCTTGGGGCCAGATGCACTAAACTTAACGAGCCATTAACTAGCCCTTAACGAGCCATTAACGAGCAAGTAGTAAACCCTGGCATGCACGAAATACTTTTTCCCGATGACCCTAGCAGCTAACGAAAACGGAATGCAGATGAGCAAATTGTGTAGAAACCCCTATTGTGATGAGATGCACTAACCTTTTTCAATTGCCTTAACGCTGGAAAATGGTGGAAAATCTAATGAAAGGTCTATAAGGGATTGGAAAACTTCATAAAATGTAAAAAAAAAAAATCAGGGCGGGGCAAAAACGGCCAAGTGCTCGTCATGGACGGCCATTATGGGAGTGCTCCACCCGAAAAACAGCCCAACTGCTCATCAGGAGCGTCCTTTATGGACATTCTTCACTATATATATATATATAAAAAAGAAATCAAACAGGCTCCGATACTGCAGGCTCTTTGTTGGACCCCGGAATAATAAAAAAGTCTTTTTTGGCTGTGCTTCATTCAGCTGAGAGACCTGGAAGTCTCTGAGCCAATCACAGCGTGTCTAGCTCGGCTGAATGTGTTGTGATTGGCTCAGGGACTTCCAGGTCTCAGCTGAGTGAAGCACTGCCAAAAAAGACGTTTTTATTATTGCAGGGGGGGGGGGGGGGGGGGAGGCGGCCAAAATGTAAGCATGTCCCCTAGTACTGTGCAAAATATAAAGATAGCAGTTGTAAATTTGAAAAATTTAACAAATACCAATCACCACTTTAATAAATAGAAATAAAACAAATATGGAAAATAAGATAATACAATTTTATTGTACTAATACATTTAGCTTTCAGTGGCCAAAACCTCTTTCCTCAGGTCAGTACAGTATACTGCTGTTACAGTATTCCTGTCCTGACATGAGAAAGGGTGTTTTTTCACAGCTGTATTCAAGAACATTATAAGTGGTCTAATTAAGATCTGATAGCAGGCTGTGTGATGAATATTGACAATTGTGCATGTATAGTGTGTATAGCCAGGCTATTATATTGCATTAGACTTCTGGTATGGGTTTTAATGGAAGGGTGTAATCAATGTTATAAATGTATGGGTACATCCCAGGTGTTTTTAAGAAGTGTTTGAATATTTGATTAAAGTACTTTGTTATTATGATAGTTGTTTGAGGATAAACAATGAATATGCATGAGATCTGCATGCACTGCCTCCATTGTATGCAAATAGATCTCATGCATATTCATTGGGGAAATGCTGAAAACCCAATCTGGTGAGGACCAAGGTTGGACACTCCTGGAATAGCGTTTACTGAGATGCACGCATAAATCCAAATTATTGCCGATTAACGTCAATAATAGATTGTTAGCGCCCAATTATTGGTGCTAATTGGCTTGTTAGCCAATTTATTTAGGTGCACATTTCAGAATAACATGCAATTTTGTGCACCATATATAGAATCAAAAGGATGATGCACTTGTTTTATACTTTCTGTCTATGGTAGTAAATTTTGAACTGTAAGTCGGCACACAACTTTGCACCAAATTTCAAAGATGTGGTATAAGCATACTCTCCCTGCGATACTTCCAGGGCTTTTTTTGAGGGGGTACTGAGTACCGGCACCTTTTCCGTTGTCTGCTAAAATTGACCCATGGACCCCAAGTTTTAATGAAAGAGCTGAGTCTCTACACACCAATTCTGCCTTGTCATATATTCTGTGACCGGTTGCAGGGGTCTTGGCTATTGTGGGATGGGTCCCTCAGTGATTACCCCACCCCTGAAGAGTGGCCTATCATTTGAGTACCGGCACCTTTTTTACTAGGAAATAAGCACTGGATACTTCTAAAAGGTACAAAGGATGCATGAAGTTTTGCACCTGCTTCTTGAGGGGGTACAGTTGTTATGGAAAATAAAGCATGTAAATTTGAACGTACAAGCTAATTGGGTTATTTTCTGATTCTGCCCAATACCCATCCTAAGGAATGCCTTCCACCTGCATGCAGTGTGGATACTCCATGAGTGCTTCTAGGTGGAAAAAGGGAGGGAAATTTTCAATCATCTAATTTATCCATGTAAATCATTATCTTCATAAATTATTTTGAGAATCACCTTCTTTCTGTCAATATCTACTGTGTTACTGATGGTTAAACCAGTCTTTGTCAAGGTATACCAAACATTTCTTTTTTCTCTTATATGGGGAACATCCTTGATATGTCTAAGCCTGTGTCATGGCCTAGGAATCTGCTATCTCGCTATATAAAATGTAAATGTAACTTATTGAAGAAATTTCTCACGGGGGTAGAAAGCTATATAAAATAGGAGAATACAACAAAGTCTTGCCCCTGTAATCTATTGCTTGCCAATGCTGCTTCCTGGGAGACTGACACAGTCTGTCTGTCAGTCTGGTTAAATTGAGGTTGTCATCCCCTCTCTTTGGCTCACTATCATTCTGGATAGATCAGTAAAATTATCATGCTGAGTTCAACACCTAGTACCCATTTATTTCACCTCCTCATTCCCTAACTTCTTGTCTGACTACTGGCCACCCTGTGTGTCCCAATTGTGGTTAAAATGAGTCATTTGGTTGTGGTAACTATCACCTGTCCTGATAAGCTGTTCCTAGCATTTATTACCTTCTTGCTAAAGAAGTATTACCTATTTTATCTGAGGAATAGAAGGGGTTGCTGCTAGTGTAATCTGCTATAAGAATTTAAAATAAACTGAATAAAATAATATAACCCAACCAAGCAATTCATTCCCTCAGCATGAATAGGCTTTTTCATGCAGGTACAGAAAATGGATTTGGCTAAGTGCATTACAAGGTTTAAGACAGAGAAAAATAACATCTATTTGTGATGCATTTTTTTAATAATGCTGTTCTAAAGCTTAATTCTAAATCTCAGGAGATCATCCTCTCATAAAAAAATGTAAGCAGATGTTTTTAATTTAGACCCTTATTTACTAACAAGTGAATATTCAGCTGCCATGGACAGCATTATTTTTCTTTTAACTTCAGTGGCAGAATTCGGTCTAGTATCCTGACCAGTTATCCAGAAATACTAGGACAGTCTTCTATCTGTCCTGTTATCCAGATAGCAGACTAAATATTGCCACTATTTGAATGAGTTTCAGGACTACCCTAGCTCTGCCCATTATCCACCCTGGCACTATCCATATAAGGGAAAGTTCTATAAAAAGAACTGCAAGTTAGGCACCTAAAATCTTGAATCTAAGTTAGTATTCTATAACGGCAAATTTGTGCACTTAGGGCTAGATTCTATATATAGCACCTGAGAATTCTGCACAGAAAAGAAATTTGCCTAGGTATATTCTGTAAAGTGCCCCTACATTTTATAGAATAGGTGTAAATTTCCATGTGGTATATAGAATAATGCCGAGTGCCTCTCCATGTGACCAAATATAGTTGCAGCCATTTACGCCATGTTTTACTTGGTGCAAATCCTGATGCCTAAATTAGGCGCAGAGCAGGTGTATTCTATAAAAACATGCACAAATTTTAGAAACACCCATGCACTACCCATGCCCATTCCCATGCCCTTTTTTCAATTATGGGGCTTAGAATTTAGGTGCACCACGTTACAGAATATTCTTAGTGAGCTGTGTGCGTAAATCTTATTTAATGCCAATTAGTGCTTATAATTGCTTATTGACATCCAATTAACAGCACTGATTGGGTAGTTAACCAATTAAGTTGCGCGCATTGTTATAGAATCTGCTTCAATTTCCATATGGAAATTAAGGTGCCGTATATACAATCCCTGGGCTAAAGTGCACTTCAGTAGTCAAAACATCCATGACCCGCCAGTGCCCCTCCCATATAAATGCCCCTTTGCAGTTACATACTAGGTCAGGTCATAGTACAGAAACCTTACTTTTAGTATTATTTTATTTTAATTTATTATACCGCTCTATCACCATATGGCAGCTAGGCAGTTAACAATCAAACACAGAGAGGGAGGAAAAAGAAAAAAAAAGTTGAGGTCAATAGGAGGAAAGGGGATAGAAGAAGAGAATCAAGGACGGGTAGAGGAAGCGTCAACAGGAGAATGCAAAAGTTAAAAAGGTTCCGATTTGGTGGGGCAATGTGTTCCGGTGTCCAGGACTAACTTATGCAAAGGCAGTGGCATAGGTGCTGTAAAGGTGCATAACAGCAGGGGAGGGAAGGTGGAGTAAAGATGGCTGGGAGGATCAAAGGGAATGGGAGGGGGAATAGGAGATAAGTAACCTGGAGGTGTAGGTAAAATACTTTTATAAACCTAACATCCTACATTAAGAAACAGCTATGTATAGGGAAGCAGAATATTTTGTTGCAATTTGACATCTGAGCAGCTTTGGATGTCGAAGTGCATGGTCTATTGCTGGAAAGACTGAGTGAGATTGGCCTAGCAGGACCAGTTTTTAAATGGTTTCAGGAATTTCTAATTAACAGAAGTTACTGTGTCCATATAAATAAAGTTACTTCACAATTTTGGCCCCCAGGGTGTGGTGTGCCACAGGGATACCCTTTATCTCCTTTACTTTTGAATGTATTCATCTTATCTTTAGGTGCTATTAAACTGAAAACAGATGAGTTGTTTTTGTCCTATGCAGACAATATTTTGATGCTGATTCCTGTATTTGATGATCTAGGAGATGTGGAGGGGCAATTTTGATACTATCAAGCTCATTTTCAAAGCACTTAGCCTCCCAAAGTTCCATAGAAACCTATGGAACTTAGCCTCCCAAAGTGCTTTGAAAATATGCCTCCATGTCTAAGTCCGACTTTGGACATTTTCTTCAAAACGTCCAGAATCCGAATAGCAAATGTAGCCATTTTCGAAACAGCTAAACATCTATCCTTTTGTTTTTTTGAAAACGGCCACTTGCTAGATGTTTTTGTACTCTGTGCATTTATGATTTTGGTCCATTTTTGAAAACAAACAAACAAAATTCAAGTGAAAAACGCACAAAATCAAGCCATTGGGATGTTTGAAGAGTCAACATTCTTAGTAGACTGGCTACACAGACATCCCAGCAGAGCAGTGGGGCACACTAGGGAGCACTGCAGTGGACTTCACCTAAAAGCTCCCAGGTACACATCTCAACATTGCTATCTTATATTGTAGAGTGAGCCTTCCAAAACCCACCAAAAATGTACTGTACCCAACCGTACACCATTACAATAGCCCTTCTGTCTACAGATGTCACCTTTATGTGGGTACAGTAGGTTTTTGGTGGATTTGGGAGGGCTCATACTTTCCACCACAAATGGAACAGTTAGAGTGGATTATGGGCCTGGGTCCCCTTCTCCATAACACACTGCACCATTGCCCAGATCCCGCCCTTAACATGCCTCCAACACACTTCCTTGAGTTTGGACATACTGCAGAAAACATCTGGAAAATGGGTTTTGAAAATATTGATTTGGATGTTTCGGTGAGAAAAATGTCCAAATGCTACTTTATACCACTTTTTTTAATGATTTCTGTTTCAAAAATGAGTCCCACAATTGTTAAACTGTCCAAGTGTATGGATAAGATCTAAAATTTTCCTAATATTATAGCTTTTTCCATCTGGCAAGTTGTTTCCAGTTGACGATAAATCTCGAGTTTTAGGGGTTATCCTCGAGTCTCAAGTAAACCACCTTTGGCATAAGATTTTTTTTAAGCTTAGACAATTAAAACTGATAAGTTCTTATTTTGATCAAGATCCATTCACTCTCCTGGTTCAGATGCTGATTTTGTCTCATATGGACTATTGTAATGTGTTGTATTTGAGTTTAACTTCTAAGGTGCTGAATAAATTACAACTAATTCTGAACAGTGCAGCTTTATAAGATCAAGAAGTTTGATTGCGTTTCACCATGTATGGCAGAGCTACATTGGCTTCCAATTCATAAAAAATATATATTTTTAAAAGCTTATTTACTGTTTCAAATGATTTACAGTCTTACCTCTGAATTATTATGACATTTGTTTAGCATTCCCTTTGGTCATTCTTCTCGTCTGTGTACTGCACTAATCTTTCAACTCCCAAGTTCAAGATGTGGTTATTTTTAAAGAATTTTTAGTTTTTTATTTTCTTTTGCTGCAATTCCTTTAGGAATTCTGAAAATATAATATATGGCTCCTAGCGGTGGTCAAGCAGTACTACTGCTAGGAGTCATTCTACCATATAAAGGCTCAGAGTTGATGTAACACCTGATGGGAATATTTTTCTTCAGAATTTGTACCTTTATGAAATGAGGAATACACATATAGGTTTTTGAGCCATCCAAGTTCTACTCAAACCACGTCCCACCACTCCCTTTGACATCTCTGCATGGTATGAATTTCCATATGTTAACGGCAGCTTTTTAAAATTGCTAATTACATGCATGCATGGGCGTAGGTTGGGGAGGCAAGGGAGGCATTGCTCCCCCAAATGGCTTGCCACCTCTTTTTCTTGCAGCACCTCTCTCTCTTCCACTCCCCCTGTGGGGTCTGGATCACTTTTCTTCCTCTCTCTTCCCACCTCCCCTTCACTGCAATTCTCCAAACTTGCAGGCCACTGGCAGCATCAGCAATATAAGTGTTGCCTTTGGCCTGTCCTGGAAGCCTTCTCTGTACATCAATTTCCTGTTCCTGCATAGGTGGGCCGCTTTACAAAGCAGGCTTCTGGGGCAGGCTAAAGGCAGTGCTTACATTGCTGATGCTGCCAGCAGACTGCAAGTTTGGAGGACTGCAGCACAGTAGGTTGGGAGAGGAAGGAGAAGGATACCGACAGTCCCCATAGGGAGTATGGAAAGAGAGAGAGAGAGAGATATGCACCCATGAATGTGGAGGAGAAAAGGGTAGGGAGCGATGCTAGACTGAAGGGGAAAGGGGAAGGGGGAGGGGGAAGTGAGAACTAGGATGAGGAGTTAGGTAATAGTGAAGGAGAGAAGCTGGGTACATAGAGGGAGACATATGGGATGCATAGAGGAGAGGAGGTTAGGAAAATGCTGGATCTGGGGAGGGGGGACACCTGAAAATGGGTCAGTGGAGAGAAGAGGGAGAGATGCTGACCCTGGGGTGGGAGTGCAAGTGAAAGGGGGAAAGGGGGAGGAGGAACATGGGTGTTGGAGGGATAGGGATACAGAGGGCAGATGCTGAACATGGCGGTGGGGGATAGGGGCACAGACAGAGACAGATGGGAGGTGATGGACAACAGAGATAGGGAGAGGACATGGATAGAGAAAAAAGTCAAATAGGAAATACTGGAAAGCAGAAGATGGATGGAACTGGGAGGTGGGGTCAATAGAGCTGAAGATGGATGGGAGTGTGTGTGGGGTGGGGTGGAGGGGAGGGAATGGAAGGGGAATTGAGCAGAAGGTTAGAGCTATGGGGTGTGGGTGTCTGGGGCTGAGTGAGTGGAGGGGAAAATGAGTAGAAGAGGGGGTGTGTTTGGGGGATGAGGGAATGGAGTAGAAGATGGGGCTAGGAGGTGTGGGTGGAAGGGAGGAGAACACAGCAGAAACTGGATGTGACTAGAGGTGACAGGGAGAATGGGAATAGAGCAGAGGATGACTAAGAGGAGAGGGACAGATCAGAAAATGGATATGGCTTGGGAGTGGATTGGGGTGAGGGAAAAGGGGAACAGAGTAGAATGTGGCTGGGGCTGGGTGGGAGGGATGGAGGGGGAAGGAGTAGAAGATGGATAGGGCTAGGGGGTGTGGGTGGGGGAGAAGGGGAACAGAGTAGAAGATGGAGCTAGGAGGTGTATGTGGAGGGGGAACAGAGCAGAAACTAGATGGGACTAGAGGGGACTGGGAGAAAGGGAATAGAGCAGAAGTTGACTAAAGGGAGGGGGCAGATCAGAACATGGATATGACTAGGGAATAGGGTGTGGGAAAGGGGAACAGAGCAGAAGATGGTTGGGACTTAGTGATTGAATGGGAGAGTGTTGGGGAGCAGAGCAGGGAATTATGGACAGGAGAGACGGAGTGGGAATTTTGAAGGGATAGTGAATACATGGCAGTTTTAGGCAGGGGCATAGCCAGACAACAGATTGTGGGTGGGCCTAGGCAAGAAGTGGGTGGGCACCAAGTGTTCTCCCCCCCCCCCCCCCCCCACTACCATCACCACCACCAAAAAAATATCTAAGCTGGCAGGAAAACGCTTCTTTCCACCTTGGCAGTCTGCAAAGGCAGCTGAAAACTGAGAATGTGCAGGTTCTGGTATCGTTGAGAGTAGCGTTTTTGTTACCATTCGGCAGAAGTCTTCAGCTGGCGGAGCTTGGGATCCCCACCAGCTACCGCTAAACTTATGCTACTGTTGGGTGGGCGTAAGCCCTAAGTAGGTGGACCCTGGCTCACCCAGGCCCACCTGTGGCTACGCCACTGGATTTAGGTATGAGTGGGGTATATTGATGAGTTGGAAGAACGAGTGAAGGTGTAAAATGAGAAATAAGAGCAGAGGGGCAAGAAAAGGGGATGATGTGGGGAAAGATTGAAAATGTGAATGACCTGGAAGATTGGAGAGAGGATGAAAGACATTGACAAGGGATGGGTACTGGGACAGGGTATAGGAAGAAAGGGATGAGTTTCTGAAAAGATTGAGAGAGAGGGTGGAAATAGGGTTAAAAAAGATGAAGAAAGAGACACAATGGGACATGGAGTACAGGGTAAGAGATATAAGAATGTCCTTGGAGGCAAGGGAAGGAAAGAGAGACAGGGATGTTGCTGGGACTGATTGGGTGATGAGATGCAGAGGAGGGTAGATGAGGGCTAAAATCATGTGTACAGATGATGGGAATGGGAGACTAAGGAAGTGGGTGAAAGATGGGGGAGGGGTTAGGAGACCAGGGAAGGGAGAGACAGAGGTGGCAATGAGAGTGCTAGAGAGGGAATGAAAGGAAATAGTAAAAGCCAGTAGATAGATGAGAAATGAAACAAAGTCTAATGACTAGAGGGTTAGAGAAAGAGAGGTCATCGGAGAGAAAAGTGTGTGTGTGGATGGGGGAACATAAAACAAAAGATCAATACCAGACAGATGTAGAGAAGGAAAGGAAAGAAGGTGAGGTGAGAGTTGAAATGGAAAAGCCAACCTGGAAAAGAATTTAGGAGAAGACTGACACATGGAGAATGGAAGAGATTAGGACTAGCCCAATTAGGAAAATAAAATGCTTATGGTAGATGAAAAAGGTAGAAAAGAAAAAAATGTATTTTTATTTAATACTTTTCAAGAACTGAGATGTGCCTGCTTTCTGAAATGTACATTTTTTTTGTGTGTATGTTTTGCAGAGTACAGGAGAAAATATATTTTAATTTCTTTTTTACTAGCAGTTGCATTGCTTATAAAGTCTGGCTTTTTTTTTTTGGGGGGGGGGGGTCTTCATTTCAGTTTTTAGCTGCATTTTTTTTGTGGTTCTCTACTTTGTATCACATGAGGGTCTGTCCATGTTCCGCATGCGTGACTGAGTTGAAGGATTCTGCTAGCAAGTAGTGTCTGTGTAGGAATGTGTAACATTTGAAGCTAGCAATTCAAAAATACTTACAAAAGCCAAACAGAATCATGCCAAGCAATCGAAAAAAAAAGATGGCCGGCCATCTTTTTCGATAATACGGTTCCGGCCAGCTGTTGCGCCACCGCCAAAATAGATCGGCGGTGATCTATTTCACCGGCGACGTTCGATTATGCCCCTCCACGTGTCAACAAATTCCAAAATTGCACTTATCTTGAGTTGTATAATCACACACTTGAATCTCCAAAGCTGTCATAAAATCCACATAGCACTGTGACCTATGATGGTATGGAATAGTCCCGCTTTGTCTGTTTAGACATGGATTCGTATTCTAAGGTCTTTTTTCTCCACTTTTGAAGATTGAATGGAGTGATTCTGTTTGGCTTTTATAAATATTTTTACATTGTGAGCTTCAATTATTCATTAGCTGGAGTGGAAGGTGTTACAGTCCAGTTGTTTCAGTTCCCCAGTAGCAGGTTATATTGGTACTCTAGGGCCCAGTGTAATATTTACAGCACTGTCTTTCATAGGTTTTAGGACTGTTATGGTGAGTTAAGTTTTCTGTATGGTTTTGAGTATCTTTTTGTAAGGTTTTTGTGTTATTTCATAAAGTGTCTGGCTCTATTTGAAAGCAGGCTTTGAGTTTGGTGGCTCTAGTTGTCACTCACAATAAAGATGTTCAACACCAGTGGACTTCTCATCTTGTATGTAGAGTAATGATGCAAACAAAAACCGGTCTGCTTTAAACAACTGTCTGACAGTGGAAGGAACGCAGGCAGTTCCTCAGGTGGTGATCACAATTTGAATATTTTTATTCAGTAAGTTGTAATGCGGATAAAACACATAACTGGCTAGGATAACTGCATAAATAGGACTGGTTAAAACACAGTCCCTATTTTCATGTGGTTCATTCTAGCCAGTTAAGTGCTGAATATCACACTTAGGGGCCCTTTTACAAAGTGGCGGCAAGCCCAACTCAGGCTTACTGCACACTATCCCGGAACTACCGCCAGCTCAACATGGCCGCCAGCAGTAGTTCCAGCTGCAGCGCACACCATTTCTGGTGTGCCAGAATTTTTTTTTTTTTAAATATCGGTAATCAGGCATCGCCGCATGTTGCCCGGTTACTATCAGGTTACTGCAGGAGCCCTTACCGTCACCTCAGTGGGTGGAAGAAAGTGCTCCTTGACATTTTTTGAGGGAGCATTTTACCCACCATGGTAAAAATGGCCCTGGCACACAGGCAAAATGCCCCCCACTGCCATCGCAGCACCCTTTTTCTGGCAGCTTAGTAAAAGGACCCCTTAACAAGCTATGTTTTATCTGGCTGCGAATGCCTGGATATTTAATGCTGGTGCCTTGACATGGCCTGACATTGAATATCTAAGAATAAAGCCAGCAGCGGTCAGCAAAACACTGACTTCCGCCGGCTGAATATTGGGCCCAATTTGTCTGCTACTGGAGAGCAGTTATGTTACTGATACTGAGATGAAACCAGAATCAGATTTTATTTTGTATGGTGAATTTATGGGGAAATGCACTAGTTCAGCTCTGCAGTGTCCCCCCTGCATCCAGACTCACCTTTTTTTCCAGTGATCTGGCACTGTGGCTTCTCTGGACTGCCTTGTCCCTGCATTGATGCATCTGCTGCCTGGATTCATTGCGGAGCCTCACTGTGGTGTTCCTGCTATCCAAGCCTCACTAGAGTCTATTGAAGCCTCATTCCAAGTTGTGACATCATCAGCAACTTTATAAAGCACTTTGGAACTCTCATGTCTTAACTTTTCAAGAGGTCTCTTTACTCCGTCTTTGTGTTTCCTGTTTGGATCCAATTCTTGCTTGGCTTTATTCCTGTATGCCTTGTTTCCTGTCTGGCTTTGTTCGAATGAGTCTTGTCCTTGTGTTTCTGTGAGTCTTGTACCTGAAAGCCTTGTTTCTGAACCATGTTCCTGAAAGCCTTGCTTTTGCAAACCTTGTTCTTAAATGCCTTATTCTTGTATGTCTTGATTCCTGCCTGGCTTTGTTCCTGTGAGTCTTGTCCCTGAATTCTTGTTCCTATGTGTCTTGCTTCTGTACCTTGTTTCTGAAAGCTTGGCTCTTGCTATAGCCAAACCCTGCTCCTGGTTTCTGTTACAGTTTGACTCTGTTTCTGGCTCCTGCTTTTGATTCTCGCCACAGTCTAGCCCTGCTCTTGACACTTGCTTCAGTCAAACCCTGTTCTTGATTTCTGCTAAAGCCAAGTCTGTTCCTAATTCCTGTTCCTGCCAAGCAAGGCTGTTCTTGAGTCCTCCTGCCTATTATAGCCCTGCTCATTTCATCTAGTCCAGTCCTGTCTGGCTCCAGTCCTTGCCTTGCCTTTTCTGGACCCAGTTTTAATCCAGTTCTGTGTCTTGCCTTGTTCTGCCTTGCCTTGTATTGCCTGGGTCCCGTCCCAGTGTTGTCCAGTTCTGCTCCTATGCCTTGCTTTCCTTGCCTCGTCTGGATCTGGTCCTTGTCTGTTGTACTTTGTTACCTCTGCCTTGCTTTATCTTGTCTCCTGGTTTATTCTAGTCCTGTCTTGTCTAGTCCAGTCTTGCCTAGTCCTGATTTGTTCTGACACTTGCCCTGTGCAAGCCCAGGTGACTTGTCTGCCACAGCTTTGGCTGTGGTCCAAGGGCTCACTATCCCCAAATCTGTGACAGATTGCAAAGGCCATGAGCCCAATGAGTTGCCTGGTGTTGGTGTTCCTGCTTTGACCTTGATTTAATCCCTGATGATCTTTAATCCATGTGAACTGATGTCTTCAACCTTGTGTTTCCTGTACCATGCCCGAAGGACCTGACCATTGGGCGGTGGTCTAGGACACCAGTTTTTTTTTCAGATGGGTTTGTGGTTATATGGCTAGCCCATAGTAGTCTGTTGGCTACTGTTCTGAACCAGTTCAGTTCATAAGTTCCACTCCTGGTTTCAGTTTCAGCACAACTCCAGTTCCCAGCACAATTTCAGTTTCAACTGTAGCTTCAGCTTCTAGTATATTTCTTGCTTCCAGTCCTGGTGCCAGTTCCAGTATTAAGGAATTGTAAAGTCCTGTACCATGCCCGAAGAACCTGACCACTGGGCTGTGGTCTAGGATCCCTTTTTTGAGTCCAAGTGGGTCTGTGGTTACAGGGACAGCCCATTTAAGTTTTCTGACTACTGTTTTGATCCACTCCGGTATATCAGCTCCTGTTCTGGTTCCAGTTCCAGCACAGCACCAATTTCCAGTTCAAGCTTTAGTTTTAATCCTAGCTTTAGCCTCCAGTACAGCTCATGCTTCCAGTCCCAGCTCCAGTGCAGTTTTCCAGCTTTGATCTTCCCTTCAAACTCCAGTCCTGTCCGGGTCTGTTACCACTGTAGTTGTCTGTGGAAGCCCTGATCTCCTGTGGGGACCACTGGAGCTTTGAGGGGGAGGTACTGTCATGGCTGTGCCCGTGCCCCTGAGTCCAGACTCAACTTTTTTCCAGTGATCTGGCTCTGTGGCTTCTCTGAACTGCCTTGAGCCTGCATTGATGTCTCTGCTGCCTGGTTTCCCAGCTATTCAAGCCTCGATCTGGTGTTCCTGCTATCCAAGCCTCACTATGTTTGTGCAGCGCTGCGTCTATTAGATTGTAAGCTCTTTGAGCAGGGACTGTCTTTCTTCTATGTTTGTGCAGCGCTGCCTATGCCTTGTAACGCTATAGAAATGCTAAATAGTAGTAGTAGTAGTAGTATAGTCTATTCAAGGCTCTGGGGAAGGAGGGTAGAAAAAAAGTGCTGCTTGTAGATGGCCCCATGGAAAAAAGTTCTGTCTGTATAAGGTGGTGGTGGTGGGGGGGGATATTTTTTTTACCATTCATGTGGCACAATATGAGAAATTGCTGATAAGGAGGGAGTGAGAAAGAGCTGGGATTTGGAGAAGGAGAACAAGGGAGGGTCCTGGTATCAGGCCTAGGGAGTGGAGAGGGAAAGTGCATTCTCCCCTTTCTAATTTGTGTGAATGTGGGGGCATAATGAGAGAAATTTCTCATGGTGCTAGCTGTTTTGATATGCTGCTTCATATCCACTGTTTTAGTCTGGTGTGTGTGTGTTAAATAACCATAATAAATATGTATGAGATGTATGTATGCAAATGAAAATGCTAATATGCCAAGCCCCATTCTTTGCCTCCTCAAAATGAATCAGTCAAACTACTCCCATGCATTCATGTATTATCTACATGTGTGAATGCTGCTATTTACACACAGAGAAGCTTTAAATATATAGGCCTAAGTCTATTAGAGGTATATTTATCAACATGGGATATTGTTAAGATGTGTTATTTTTGCACTAACTTATACTATTTTAGCACAGGTCCCATTTTATGTACTGAAAACTAGTTACTAATAGCTGGGGTTAAGAGTAAAATAATGTCAATGGTAGCTCACGTTGATAACTTCTTCCCTTAGTGTGCATTAAATCATTCTAATGTGCTAACATTTGTTATTAAACCAAATTTGTAAAATGAACAAAAGAAAAATGCTGTCAAATCAGGGAAAAAGTCTGAAAGCACTGAAGACACATCTCTTTAACATGATATACAATAAAGACTCATGATTGAACCATAATTCACCATCATTTACTTAACAATCGGAACATTTTCTCCCTATACTGTATTGGTTGATTTTATTATGTCGTTCATGTTCAATATGTGATACCTATTGTATGTTCTTTCCTTTGTTACTTGACTGTTCATTTTATCATCCATGTTATATATCTGTTACCAATTGTATCTTTACTCTGAAATGGCATAAGTCATGACAGAAAATTGTAAGCCACATTGAGCCTGCAAATAGGTGAGAAAATGTGGGATATAAATGCAATAAATAAATAAATTAAATTAAATTAAATAAATAAAATAACCTGAAAATAAATCAAAAATATTGTCATGCTCATCCATAGTACACATTTTCTATTTGTGGAATTTATAGATGTGCAGGCCACATGCAACTAGCATTATTAGTGTATAGTTGAAAAACTCATTCATTTTTCTATGCATCAATAAAAGTGTGGACTTAGTTTGGTCTTTTTGAATTAAGGACTTTTTTGAACCCTGCATGATTTTTTGTGTGATTGACAGATTAACAGGCAGAAGATCAAACGCATGAGTATAGTTTTTGAAAACTGAGCCCATTGTGTCTTTCTTCAGTCCAAAAATATTAAGGAATTCATTCATCAAAGATTTGCTTCCATCTGTATCCACAGAAAAAAAAAAGACACAGTAAAAATGAGATTTTAAAATTTATTTAAAATTGTAAACAGGGTTTCCATTGGGGATGTGTATGCCAAAAGTTGTTTCATGTTCATTTTGTTTTGGGCTTTATTCCATGATTTTCTTTGATTCCTTATTTGTTTTTGTTTTTCCACACTTTTGTAAATTTTTAACATCTTAGAACCTTAACACATTGAAATTGAATGAATGTGCATATACATAGGTTAATGCACTTCAAATCAATTTTAAGTATTTGAAGGTGAGTAAAATTTCTTATTTAGGTATTGGGATCTCCCAAAGGGCTCTGTTTACTAAGCCAAGCTGTAGGCACGCTAGCGTTTTTAGCATGCACTAAAAATTAGTGTGTGCTACCGTTAGAGACACCTATATATTCCTATGGGTGTCTCTAGTGTTAATGCATGCTAATTTTAGCAGTGCTAAAAATACTAGCGCACCTTAGTAAACAGGGCCCAAACTGACTTAAGTGGTTAGCATATCTGGGTTTAAAAAAGGTTTGGACAAGTTTCTGAAGGAAAAGTCTGTTATTGAGATGGACATGGGGGAAGCCCCTGCTGTCCCTGGGATTGGTAGATTGGAATGTTGTCATAATTGGGTTTCTTCTGCACCAGCCAGGCCATTTTTCAGTGCGTCTTAGTAAAGGGGCTATTGTTGGATACGAAGGTGTTAATGATGGTAACATACACATTTTTTATGTCGTCCTTTGGATTATTGTAATGTTTTACATGCGGGCTTACCCAGTTTTCATTATACGAAATTACAGATTACTCAGAATGTAGTAGATAGATTTTGTTAGGAGGACATCGTTGGGAGAGTACTAACCAGCTTATTTTCAAAAGAGATGGACGCCCATCTTCCGACACAAATTGGGAGATGGACGTCCGTCTCAAAAACAGGTATAATCGAAAGCTGAATTTGGACGGCCCCAACTGCTTTCCGTCACAGGGACGGGCAAAATTCTCGGGGGCGTGGCCGAACAGTAGCAAAGGCGGGACAGGGGCGTTCTGGGGCGTGGTTAACAGATGGTCCTCCGCGCCTGATAATGGAAAGAAGCAAGACGTCCCCGACGAGCATTTAGTCCACACAAAGTTGGTCCTGTTTTTTTCACGACCAAGCTTCCAAAAAGTGCCCAAACTGACCAGATGACCACCAGAGGGAATAGGGGATGATCTCCCCTGTCTCCCCCAGTGGTCACTAACCCCCTCCCACCCTAAAAAAACAAACTGTTTAAATATTTTTTCCAGCCTCTATGTCAGCCTCAAATACCATACCTAGCTCCATGACAGCAGTATGCAGGTCCCCCGAGCAATTTTAGTTTAGTTGGTGCTGTGCGGGACCCATGCAGAGAGCAAAAATTGGAAGAAAAAAAACATGCAAGTGCAGTCAGGGACGTCCAAAAAAAAAAAAACATGCAAGTGCAGTCAGGGACGTCCAAATTAAAAGAATAGTAATAGGGGGATTCAAACCAGCCACCTTCTGATTACAAGACTTGTGCTCTAGCCACTACACCACTTATTCAGTTGGTTAGACACTCCTACCCTTTCCATTAAGTCCCTCCAAGTTTCTGTCAGCCAATCACAGCTCATTTACCTGACATTGGTGTCAGCTAAATGAGCTGTGATTGGCTGACAGAAACTTGGAGGGACTTAATGGAAAGGGAAGGCAGTCTAGGCAGCTGAATAAGTGGTGCAGTGGTTAAAGCACAGGTTTTGTAATCAGAAGGTGGCTGGTTCAAAGCCCACTGTTACTGTTGCTTTAATTTGTACGTCCCTGACTGCACTTGCATGTTTTTATTTTCTTCTGATTTTTGCTCTCTGCATGGGTCCCGCGCAGCACCAACTAAACTAAAATTGCTCTGGTTCAAATCCCCCTATTACTATTGTTTTAATTTGGACGTCCCTGACTGCACTTTCATGGTTTTTTTTTTGGACGTCCCTGACTGCACTTGCATGTTTTTTTTTTTCATCCGATTTTTGCTCTCTGCATGTGTCCCGCGCAGCACCAACTAAACTAAAATTGCTCCGGGGACCTGCATACTGCTGTCATGGAGCTAGGTATGATATTTGAGGCTGGCATAGAGGCATCTCAGGGGGACCAGTGCACTACGAATGCTGGCCCCTCCCACAACCAAATGGCTTGGATTAGGTCTGTTTTTGAGATGGCCGGCAGCGGTTTCAATTATCGCTGAAAACCTCGGACGGCCATCTCTAGGTCCAGCGATCTCACCATTTGTGTCGTCTATCTCTAGAGTCGACACAAATGATGGGATTTCAGCGGGCCGAACCGTATAATCGAAACCGAAGATGGACGGCCATCTTGTTTCGATTTTACGGTTTGCTCTGCCTCTTCGCGGAGTTGTCTCCGGAGATGGACGTTTTTACACATGGGCGTTCGCGTTCGATTATGCCCCTCTAAACCTCATTTGAATAAATTACATTGTCTTCCTATGAAGAACAGGGTTCATTTTAAGGGGCCCTTTTACAAAGCTGCTTGCCACAAGTTAAAAACGCCTACCATGGGTCAAGCTGAGGTAGTTTTGGCATGTACACTTGCTTCCCACATGCTAAATAATAATTTTTATTTCTTAGTGCTGGGAACATTTTTGGAGTGGAGAGTGGGCATGTTCAGTGTTGATGGGTTAGCACGTAAGCATTGCCGTGCGCTAACTCATTACAGCATGATCAGCACATGAGCCCTTACCACCTAGAAAGTAGGTGTAGTTAAAGGCTCACGCGCTAATGGAAAAATTAACATGTGGCTAATAATGCCAATATTCAAAAACTGGCCATTTTACCCACGCATTAAAAGGTGACAGTGCACAGGAAACCCACGCACTAGTAAAAGTACAGCCTTGTAAAAGGGCCCCAATGTTACTATCTTTGATTTTTAAGGTGTTGCATTGTCAGAGACCAATATATTTGAAAGAGAAACTTATTTCTATAACAAATTGAGCTCTACACTCAGATCAAGGTACTGTATGTCTGGTTCCAGATATGGATAGTGTTAGAAAGGACAGATGGTAATCGGAGGCTTTTTGAGTGATTGGACCAGATTTGTGGAATAAACATGAATTTCAGATTAGAACCCAATTTCAAGATTTTCAGGAAAAAGTTGCAAACATTTTTTTTCCCCATTAATTTATTTCTACTTTTTGACCATGAAGCAATAATGAAATGGTTTTATTGTTAATTTGATGTCATCTTTGTTCTGGATGCCTTTTTATTCTTTGTTTCATACTTTTACAGTTTACATGTGTTTTCTAAAACTTTTTGAATGATCACTCTATAAAAAAATGATATATACATGTAAATAAAGGTGTTTTAACAAACTTGGGGGCCCTGTTTACTAAGGTTTGCTAACGTTGTTATTGCATGCTAAAATTAGCATGCACTAAATGCTAGAGTTGCCCATATGTTTCTATGGGTGGCTTAGCATTTAGCACATGCTAATCATTAGCGTGTGCTAAAATCGCTAGTGTGGCTTAGTAAACAGGGCCCCAGGAGGCCCTTTTACTACACTACATTAAAAGATGGCCTGCGGAATGACTAGCACCTGGACTTCTCTGCTCACTGAGGCCACTTTAAGCACAGCTGAAAAATGACCAATTTTTCATTTCCTTAATTAATGGCTACATGCTGATTTCCCATTTAGCACATGGCCATTAGCACATAAGCCCTTACCGACACCTATTTCGTCAGCAGAAAGGGCCATGTGCTAACCATGTGCTAATCATTAGGCATGCGGTAATGTAGCTGCGCTAACTGATTAGCACTGGGCATGCCCATTCTCTGCCCCCAAACATACCCCAACACTAAAAATACGACATGGGAAGTGTGCGCAAATGCCATCACTACCACGAGATTCCTGAGCATGCCCCAAGGGAGTATATTTTCCTGCATGGTAAGCACTAATTAGTGCTTACCAAGAGGACCTTCAAATGTGTACTAAAAAATGACTTTTAGTTGAGTAGAATAATATAAACAATCATCTACATTCTAATGCCTGTGTTTACAAAGGCGTGCTATAGGCATATTAGCATTTTTAACGCGCATTAAATGTTAACACGTGTCAAACACTAATGCTCCTATAGAAATGTATTGACACGTTAGCATTTAGCGCACCTTACCTTTAAAGGAGCGTTAAAAATGCTAACACACCTTAGTAAACATACCCCTAACTTCATCATTGAGAGTTGTGCTCTTTCATGGCTAAAATTGATATAATATCCTATATAATAATTTGCACGTTACCATTTAGCGCACCTTACCTTTAAAGGAGCGTTAAAAACACTAACACACCTTAGTAAACATACCCCTAACTTCATCATTGAGAGTTGTGCTCTTTCATGGCTAAAATTGATATAATATCCTATATAATAATTTGCACCCCCAACGTTCCATGTCTGGCTGCCTGGGTTCGTAACATCTCCTGGCTACCTGGGTCCATAACATCTCCTGATGTCAGCCAGCCTCCAGCGTTCCATTCCCCCTCACTGTCCTGCCGTTGCATCAAGACGTAATAATGTCAGAGGGCGGAACAGTGAGAGGGAAGGGAACGCTGGAGGCGAGCTGACATCAGGAGGGATGTTATGAACAGAACGGAAGCCAGCGCCAGCCAGCCAGAGAACATTCAGGTACCAATCGAGGGGAGGAGAGAATTGCAGGACATCAAGGGGAGGGAGGGAGGGAGGGAAGAAGGGAAGGGGAGGTCAGGGCAGGGCAGGGCAGAGGAGAATTGATGGACATGGATGGGATGGGAGGATAGTAGAAGAGAGAATCGTGGGACATGGATGGGAGGGCAGGGAAGAGGAGAATCGCTGGACATGGAGGGGAGGGGAGGGGAGGGAAGAATTGCTGGACATGGAGAGGAAGGCAGGGGAGAGAGAAAAAAAAAGCTTACATGACAGCCTTCCTAGGGCCTGTTTCATTGTTGAGGAAATGGGTATGGCTCCACTAGTTTAATAATAAAGTGCTGAAAAGTGACTATGTTTTTCATATATTTTTAGATCCAGACTTTAAGGACCTTGGCGTTCTCAAGCCATTGCCAGGTGGGTGAATTGTATAATTTTTTAAGTCTTAGAAGACTTTACTTATACATTTTAGTTGTTATTCAAGGTTTTATTTTGTTTGTTTTGGCATTTTGCATGTAGTTTGTGAATTTGAGATGGGAGGACCTGAAGGAATTATTGAATCAGTACAAATTATGAAAGACGGGAAGGCTTCTGCCACTGAGGCAGTTGACTGCAAGTGGTATATCCGAGCACCACCACGATCAAAGGTCAGTCAATTATCCACATACTGATTTGGAAATTAATTAATGAAAGTATTTTACTAATATCCTCTAGAATGAAACATATTTCTTTCCTCAAGCAACTTGTGTTTGATACCTCTCTGTGTTATACTTATAAAGGATTATTTTGTATTTTCTGTGATAAATAATTGTTGTACCTCCTATTCAAAGTAACCTTGAATGCTATAAATCAGAGAAAGAATTGAGAGCCATAGAGGTCATTTTGATGCAACAGATAAGTTCATTTAACAAACACATTTTGGACCATAAGAACTAATCAGTTTTCTGATAGCTGTGAAATGAAAAGAAAAAAAAATCAGATTCTTAGCTCTGGTTTGTTGTGGTCTGAAGAACTGTAGGCATGTTTGTCTTTTTACGTTCTGTGTTTGTGCATACATTCTTGTTTTTCCCATTGGGATTAAACATACTGAACGTGTTTGACTTTTGTGATAGATAAAGTGTAATTTTGTTTAATTTTATGGAATATTTTGGGGGGGGGGGGGGAGTCATTCAAATGTACCTTTAGAATAACTGAGGGGTCCTTTTACTAAGCTTTGGTTAAAAATGGGATTAGTACATCCCAAAATGGGACTTCCTTGCCCGCTAACTGCTGGATTCTATATATCATGCCTAGTGTTCCACACCTAAATCTAATTGTATTCCATAACAATGCATATAACTTTAATGACTTGATGATCCAAACAGAATTGTTAACAGCGCTTAACAAGCAATAATGGGCACTATTTGGCAATAATTAGAATTTACATGCATAACTTGCTAAGCGTATAATGTAAAAAAAAACTGTGCCTAAATTCTAAAGCGCTCAGTTCAAAAGAAGCATGGCTTTGGGTAGGGAAATGTGCATTTCGTGGGCATTCCCAAATTTACACATGTTGTTATAGAATATGGCCCAGTCCACAAAAATCTACGCACAGGAATTTACGCCATGTTTTCATTGCTGTATATGCACAGATTTAGGTGCTGGGATATCAACTAAGCGTATTCTAAGCATATTCTATATACCACGCCTAAATCTTATAGAATACACATAGGCAAAAATGATTTCTGTGCCGATTTCCAGGCGCCATATATAGAATCTCCCCCTAAGCCCATTTTTTACTGTGACAGGAAAATACGGCATTTTCAATAATTAATTTTTCTGGTTGTACACTAATGTTAGCATTAGTGTGCAGCCAATGAAAAAAAAGGAATGTTGGAACCCTTACAGTTTCACATTTGGCAGGCGCTAAGGGTTCCCACATTAAATCAGCATTAAGGGCCTCTTTTATCAAGCCACACTAGCGGCTCTCGGTGCGGTAATACTGACGAAGCCCATTCATTTTGAATGAACTCCGTCGGCATTGCCGTACGGCTTGATAAAAGAAGCATTAAGTTAACATACGCTAGTGTAAGTGTGCCCATTCTCTGCCTTAACATGCCCCCTCTCTGATTAGCACACACAAATGGCAAAACTCACACAAAACACTTTAATGTGTCCTGTTTTAGACCATTTTTTCTCTCATTAAGCATGCATTAGCGCTTAACACAGTTTATTAAAAGGGCCTCTGTGGTAGCTACAACAATACATGGTAACAAAGTTTTGAAGGGAATAAGGGCATCACAGTAATCAAAAGAGAATGTAAATATCAAATGAAGCACAACTGTAGTTCAGAGGTGAAAGGTCAAACACAGAAGGCTATACTAACTTTATCCACTGAGCTAACCGGCACCAGTCTGAAAAAAAATGTTAGGCTAATTTCCTAAGCCAATATTAAGATGGACTTGGGAAAATCCACTGCTTATTTCTAGGATAAGCAACACAAAATCTGTTTTACTGTTCTGGGATCTTGCCACACACTTGAGACCTGGATTGGCCAATGTTGGAAACAGGATACTGGGCTTGATGGATTTTTGGTCTGTCCCAGTATTTCAATGCTTATGTTCTTATGATCACACATACACAGATAGTCGATGCTTGAGCCTTGACATCAGTTCTGCCTGTGGCTGTCAGTGGGTTAAAAACCACTGACCTCCACAGGCTGAACATTACCCCCTGGATGACTATTTCCATTGATGTAACAGGATGCCAGTTCTGTTGTCTTAATGGAATTATTTCAATTCCTCTAGTATATATTTCACTGTCTGCAGTTAAGACATCTATTAGAGTTTAGAACCAGGAGTTCGGTGTTTATTATTTTACTATTTAATATATGTGATGCATATGAACTAAAGTAATGGGGAAAACAAAGCTTTCAACATCTTTTAAATGCAATCAAAATGGTACTTGGATCTAGCTCAAGGACCAACCCTGGGAAGATAAAACTCATGTGTCATCATGTTATGAATAGCCTGCAACCAGCTTTCATGTGGTAACACTCAAGGCGGTATAACAAGTCTTTAAATAAACAAGATACCCAACAATGTATGACAATTATAGCATGTGCTGAACTCCGTTCTGCCAGGTTAAAAACAAGTTGTTCTTTTTCTTTAATATTCCAAAGTTTGACTCAATCCAAACTGTACCTATTTATTCTGCTGATAGGTACTCAGTGCACTGAGGAAAACATAAATTAGAGTAGGCAATGTTCTGTAATAAATTAAAGGTTAGTGGGCAGCAGGAGGGTGCTGAACATTGGGTACTGATATTTTGAATAGAACAGTGGACTAAAATATACTATTAATATGGTTAATGTGTTAGTTTTGCATAAAGTATGTTCCTGTCTAAACTGAAGTTTAATAGTTTACAAAACTTGATACACCACCATTCTCTTAGCTGGCTCACCGGGCTGGCTGGGTTCACATCAGGCTCTGCAACTTAGATTAAATAACTACATTTTCTGCTTATTTACAACCCAAACTTTTACTGACTTCTGCTCAGTCTCTGTTGAGGCACCAGTCCTCAATTTTACTTAGAACGTCCTCCATTTATTTTTGGCTGGAGAAAGGAAATTTTATCACCCCTAAATAACTCTCTTCATGCTCTGAGATTGGAGCTGGATCCTTATTTACATCTATCCTTCCTCTGGGACAATAAAGAAAAACCCTACAGCAACCTACATCAATTGGACCATCCAAGGATATCAGAACCAGAAACTCTAAAGTTTATACCTGCAATCCATGAGTTAAAAACTTATTTTAACTATATAATCTACTTCTATAATTCTGAATCTGTTAGATTCTTTAAAACTAAAGAAAATCTTTGCACTGTCTCCAAGAAGTTCACATAGAAGTGTTAAGTGCAGCCATTTGCTTCTCTGTTTAATGGAAGACTTTGATCTCACAGGCATTGTCTGAATTTACAACTTTAAAAAGGTCTCTTCTCTTAGATATTAATGCCTTCACCCTGCATTGCCAGCTAGGAAGATTGCTGGTCTACAGGGTGTACTCCAAAGAGTGAATTGCAGTACCACCCAATGAAATTATGCCTAAATAGCTTCTGACACAAAAAATGTGTCATGCAAGCATCCCAGTGGTGTGTTGGAGAGGAAACCATAATCCCCACCAACCAAAGAGAAGGCAAAAGTACAAAAGGTCAAACACCTACATAACAGTACGTAAAATATTACCTCATTTCCATACCAAAGCTACCCACAGCACCCCCAGACCACCCTTGGGAACTATAGGATTGGTGAATGCCAGATCAGCTGCAAAGAAATCCTCTGTGATCCATGATGCCATAAATGAACAGCATCTTGACATCCTAGGAATAAGCAAAACCTGGCTAGATGAAAGTGGGGGTTTACCACTGGCTGAACTATGCCCAACAGGTTTCAACATCCAAGCTCAACCAAGACCAGGAAGACAGGGTGGAGAGGTAGCAGTCTTCATTCGGGACACAATCAAACTGGGCAGAATATCCATCCCCAGTTACATGGATCAGAATCTCTTTTAATCCAATTTAGAGGAGAACCAATCTGGCTGCTCATGGTATACACAGCACCTTGAAACAACACATTATCTGTGCAAGAACTCCTAGACCTGATTACTCAAGTGACTCTGAATTAGCCTAGGCTGGTGATTATGGGAGACTTCAATCTACACATCAAAACCCCAGATACCACTACCGCTGCCTTTCTGAACATGATGACAGTGCTAGGATTTACACAGGTGATTAATTCTCCAACCCACAAAAAGGGTCGCATACTAGACCTGGTAGTCTACAAAGGGGTTGATATCCCAGAATTCTGGGATAACAGTATTGAAATAACACCCCTATCATGGTCAGACCATTTTCTAATTAAATTCTCCCTATGTGACCACCTGAAACAAATGGCACCTCCCAGAGTTTGGAAGGAAATCAGAGACAAAAAAAATGCTGACCACTGAGAATTTCCTAGAGGCCTTGGACTATCCACATGTAGATAAAAAGACAACAACAGTGTCAGAACAAGTTGACATCTGGAACACACACTTAGCCAAGACCTTAGAGAAAACAGCACCGCTAAAAAGGTATTATGCCCCACTCACAAACGCTCACCTTGGTTTTCTCCAGAACTTCAGATCCTTAAATGCGAAGGACAAAAAGTGGAAAGGAGATGGTGCAAATCTCACCTGGATGAAGCCAGGCTAAACTGCAGGAAGCACATGGCAAAGTACCACCAAGCTTTAACAGCAACCAAAAAAACAGTATTTTTCTCAATGCATTGCACAGGCTGCCAATTCAACCAAGCAGCTGTTCAGTATAGTAAACAGCCTACTGCAAATCCCCGCAACAGAACCAGACTTCCCAGTCTAAAGTGAACTGCAATGATTTTGCTGCATACTTTGCCCACAAAATTAAAAGTCTCCACCAGGATTTACAGTCAATCCCACCCAATCCCCAAACAGTCAACCAGGGGTGCACAAACTCTCCCCCTCCTAACAGAGACAGATAGAACACCTTTAACCTAATGACAGAGGAGAGCCTTGACAAAATCCTAATAGACCTTCTACCAACTACCTGCTCCCTTGATCCCTGCCAATCAAAGATAGTGCAGCAGGCAAGTATGGGCCTTATAGAAGGCGCCACAAAAATTGTGAACACCTTTCTTTCTAATGGGCAACTACCAACAGCATGAAAAAAAGGGCAGTGGTTCACCCTCTGCTGAAGAAAAACAACTTGACCAGGACAAACTTGAAAGTTACTGGCCAGTATCCAACATTCCATTTCTACGTGTAATTAAACTCTGGAATTTGTTGCCAGAGAATGTGGTAAAGGCGGTTAGATTAGCGGAGTATAACAAAGGTTTGGATGGCTTGCTAAAGGAAAAGTCCATAGACCATTACTAAATGGACTTGGGGAAAATCCACTGTTCCTGGGATAAGCAGTATAAAATGTTTTGTACTTTTTTGGGATCTTGCCAGGTGTTTGTGACCTGGATTGGCTACTGTTGGAAACAGGATGCTGGGCTTGATGGACCATTGGTTTTTCCCAGTATGGCAATACTTATGTAGGGAAACTCTTAGAACAAACGATCTGTGTTCAACTTAATGAATGGCTAGAAAAGAGTAACTGGCTAGATCCATGTCAATCTGGATTCAGACTCAGTTATGGAACAGAAACAGTCCTCGTATCCCTGCTAGATGATCTTCACAGAAACCGAGACAAGGGATTTGCCTTGATGTTAGTACTGCTAGATTTCTCAGCAGATTTTGACACTGTGGATCATGATATCTTGCTAGCCCGACTGACATAAACAGGTATCAATGGAACAGTACTTGCCTGGTTCAGATCCTATCTATCAGACAGGCAACAATCCATAATGTTTGGCAGCAACTTATCACCACCATGGACACTGACCTGCGGGGTTCCACAAGGATCAATACTGTCACTTATTCTGTTCAATATATACCTCAAACCACTAGCTAAGCTGATTCGGTCAATGGACACTCAGTTCTACATCTATGCAGATGATGTGCAGCTACTCATAACCATTGAACCTAACTTACCTACAGCCTTGAATAAACTGATTACCTGTCTAGCATCAATTCAAGAATGGGCTAAACCAGTGGCGTTCCTAGCCTGGCTGACACCCAGGGCGGATCGCCGATGCGCCCCCCCCCCCCGTGTGCAGCACCCCCCCCCCCCGGCGAAACAACCCCCCCCCCCCCCCCCGTGTGTAGCACGCACCCCTAGGTGCATTTTTACCTGCTGGGGGGGGGGCCGCGCGCCTGTTGGCTCCGAGTCCGCTCGTTCCCTCCCTGCTGCTCCCTCTGCCCCGGAACAGGAAGTAACCTGTTCCGTGCAGAGGAAACAGCAGGGAGGGAACGAGCGGACTCGGAGCCAACAGGCGCGCGGCACCCCTCCAGTGGCGTGCACCCAGGGCGGACCACCCTCACCGCCCCCCCTTGGTACGCCACTGGGCTAAACACAACAAACTTTGCCTGAACCCAAGTAAAACTGAGTTTCTCTGGGTCCCTAACACAAGTGGATACATACCTCACATCAAAATCCCTTTTGGGAAGCACGAACTCCACCTCAAAGCACAAGTCAGGAACCTTGGAATACAGTTTTATTCAACACTTAATCTTTGATTCCCCAAATCCAAGCAACCTTCAAGAGCTACTTCTACTATTTGCGACAGCTACGCTGCCTCTCTCCTTACATTGAGAAGGTAAATCTTATCCCAGTTGTGCATGCCATGGTAACATCAAGACTGGATTACTTCAATGCACTATACAATGGTCTGACTACAAAGGGCCTGCACTAACTCCAGTTGATTCAGAATGCAGCAGCAAGACTCATAGAAGGTTGCAAGCAATGTGACCATATCTCACCATTTTTGCAAAAACTTCATTGGCTACCAGTACAATACAGGGCTAAATTTAAAACTCTATGTCTGATCTTCAAGTATCTGAAAAATAGGATGACCCTACTCACACCGCCAAGGACACTGTAGGTGGTTATATAGATTTTGTAAGAGGCCAATTCCTACATACGTACTCGCTTATGTCTAGGGGGTGTGGCCTCCGCCCGACATTCGCTACATGGAAAATAACGGACAGACCAATGGAATATATTAGTTTATTTATACAGTGTTATATACAAAAATATAGAAAAATCCTTATCAGCTTATAGCATCAGCAATTCCTGATTGCATGCACAATGATACCAAAAATATAGAGAATAACTATGATTATCCTAGTGGCTAATCTGTAATGACAGATAAACACAATACCGAGATCCTAATGATTACCACACAAATCTTATACTAGGCTAACAGCGAGTAGAGATCATAAATCCTGACGTCACGCATCTGATGGGTCCGAGCACAGACCAATTATCTAACCCAGCTTGAAGGAAGTAAGCTATGATCTCACCGTTCCGGTCACCAGATCAGGTTCCTTCCGATACCTCAGCTGAATGTCTCAGCAAGGTCCCACGAGCTTAGGTGATGCACTTGTCTTGCTCAGCAACAGATGATACAGACTCAGTATAGATCCTGTAGACAGCTGTAACCTGGGGAAAAGCTTTGCCAGGTATTATCAGTAAGTCTCTCAGGTAAATCAGGTGCTTGCAGAAATGCAAGTCCTCTCCTCTTCTTTTCTTCTGTTCTTTCTTCCTCCTTCTTCCCGCCAACTCTACTTTCTTTTCCTTCTGTTCCCGCTTCTCCGACCCATCAGTTTTCTGGGAGCCAATCAGAAATAATCCCACCATGTACTCCCAGCATCTGTATGAAGCTTCCATTGTCCGTCTTATCTCGTAAGCTCTCTCTCTCTCAGGGACATGCATTCTCCCCCGATACAGAGTGACCTTGGAGGTGGTGCAGGCTTCAGTAAATCTATTACAAGCTGAAATGCTGACTTCTGCACAGTTGGTAGTCAGACATATAGGTGAAAGGTTGCAGCGTCCATGTTGGCTGTAAAGGTGCTCTCATGTGCACACCGGGTGGGTGAGATCACAGCAAATACTCCTACAGATTCCCCCCCTTGGAGATGGAAATTACTACAAAGGAGTAATGGCCTTCTCCAACCTAACTACAAAAATAAGCCAGACAGTTCAGTCAGGATTCAGGTACAACTTCATGGTCAACTACAAAAAGTTTCAAAGTAAATCTCAACTAATGCAAACTAACACACTTCCAACAGTTCTATTAAGCAAAATAATGTTCACAAGGAAATCAAAAATGCTAATACAGCAAAATACTGAATAATAGAACCCGCATGTGCAGTTAGTTAAAAGTCTTAACACATGAAAATTAATCAAACAAATCATGAACCATAATCACATCATGCAAAGCAAAGCATATTAGTACAGAAAAGTGAAAACAGAATAAATTGTTGGCAAAACGCTGGTCAGATGTAACTACATAAAGTCTTGCAATCTCATCGCCGTAGGTGACAAAGTGTTTACGCGATAGCGTAAATGACGAAGGTCTCTCCAAAACACTACAGCACACAGGAACATGATGAACCACAAGATGGTCAAAAGTGGGATGACAACGTGAGTGGACATGTGGAACTGGGTGACATCAGATGAACGACGTTTGTAATCTGCAACCTCGAGAGTCTCATGGTCGACAGATAATTCAACAGTGTGAGAGTCTTTGGACTGTAAAAATGGTATAAGGTCCATAGCAAAGTCAATAGGATGTCCACGAAATACATCAAGCACTTCCAACTCAGAAACAACCGGGTCTGTGTCAAGATAAAACAGGGAAACTCCTCCTACATGGGCAACAGCATACTTGGGTACAGCGATCACACAAACATTGCAAGGAAGAGCGTAACGGTTGATTACATCATGCTTCTGGAAGGTGACAGTAAGTTCTGTACTAGGTGTGCTAACTAACCATACCGTATCCAGTACAGCTACAGTGGTATCAGAAAAATCGTCATATTTTGACACGGTAACCTTACACTTCTCTTGGACATTCTCTGTGGACAAGCCACAAAGAGCTTCTGTTGTGTCTTTCAGGAAAGGTTTACCAGGGCATAGCCAATTAACATCTTTAGTTTTGTGGCAAAGGTCTAAGTTAGGGACCAAATAATGTTGCGGAGCATCCTGTTGGTAAGCAACATACTTAGGTGTATCAACATTAAGGTACAAATTCTCATGCCACGTACCTACATTTACAACTTGTTTAAGCTGGTATACATTCTCAGGCATAATAAATGGCAAATTAAGGATGAAGGCAATTTCCATACGCTCCATATCCAAATAAAGGGGAAGGGCAGTACCTAAATGAAATGCGATTTGAATTTGAAAAGGTTCAATAGACAAACGGGTAACTTTGGCAAAGGCATCTTTAACAACATCAGATGGTATCAGGTACGTTGGTATCTGTCCCTGCATTAGCTTACTAACACTAGTATCTACTTCCCTAAATAAATCCTGGATAAGGTCCTTAACAGGTTGTATAAACACACGGTCTTCATTCATGGTACCTTTAATTGTCAACAAATCAGCTGTGTTAGCACTAATTTTATGTGTATGTAAATTCACAAGAGTGACCGTATCAGCAATAGTTTTACCCTGGGCCACAAGTTGGCTCTGTTGGACTACCAATTTGGTCTCGATGGCTTTCAAGTCTGCTTGGATGGCTTGTATATTGGCCTGCAGCTTTTGGACAGAAACTACGTTGGCAACAGACATGGAAATACCAAAAAGTGAACCAATGGCCGAAAAAATCAAACCACTTGCCAGACCAAGAAAACGCTTAGATCTGGACCTGGAATTATAAGGTTGCATAGGTTGTACCATGACTTTGTCCAGTTGATGCAAAATGTTCTTCACTTGTGCACGGGCATTTTGCATATAATTGAGAAACCAGGAATGGGTAACAGCAGACAGAGTTAAGTTACTCATATTGAAATGTTTCAGTAGTACATGCATTGGGTCAAGGGACACAACTACTTTCTGGGGAACAATCTGGGACTGGGTAATCAGGAAGCCAGGGGTATCTTGCAGAACAACTCCAGACATGGGACCAGGTTCGATCATCTTGGACCACGATCCCAGCAGCACGGAGATCCAGAACACAATCATCAGGGTTCTTTTCTGCATCTGCAAGGTACAAAGAAAACAGACTATGCTGTTGGGGTGTTAGTACAGTTCGTGTCATCAACACATACGTCTGGAATCAAATGACTGGGATGACGTGGTCTCAACTGATTGATGTGGACCCATTTAAGGGTGTCTTCACCCTTAGTATTTTTCTTGAGGCAAATTTGGTAAGCCACAGGTGAAGCTTTTTCCACTATTGGGAATGGACCACGCCAACTAGGCAGAAACTTCCTTTCTTTAACCTTGTTTCTGGCAAAATTGAAGTAGAATACCTTGTCGCCAATTTGGTATTTTTTAGAGGTAGTCCCTTGATCATAATAGGCTTTTCTACCTCTAGCGCTACTTTCCAAATTTTTCTGAGCAAAGGCAAAGGCACTTTGCAAATGCTTACGCAAATGGGTGACATATTCATGAGTGGAGGTAGCACTGGACAAGTTCACATCATTAGTCCTGTACAACAAATGCATTGGTAATGTCATTTCCCTACCTGTCATCATCTCAAAAGGAGACACTCTGGTGGAACGGTGGGGTGTGGAACGAATCGCCATAAGGACCAATGGTAAGACAAGGTCCCAATTCTTACCTGAGGATGACACATACTTCTTCAGAATGGTCACGATGGTGCGATTAGCTCTTTCCACCTGTCCCAAAGATTGAGGTCGGTAAGCTATGTGCAACTTACTCTTTACTCCAAGCATCTTCCACATATGTTGAATCACCTCTGCCGTGAACTGAGAACCTTGGTCTGAATCCACTCGCATAGGCAAACCCCACCGGCTGAACACATGATTCAGTAGTAAGGTAGCCGTGGTTTCTGCCGTGCAGTTGGGTGCAGGCAGACACTCCAACCACTTGGTGAACAAGCAGGTGACTGTGAGCAAGTACTTGTTACCACGAGTGGATCGAACTACAGGACCAACCCAATCAATCTGGATATCCGACCAGGGCATGGCGATACCCTTCTTCCTAAGTGGTGCTCGGTGAGATGGTGAAGATGGCTGGAAACGACAACAGGTCAAACACCCTCGCGTGTACAACTGTACATCCTGTCGCATGTGAGGCCAATAAGCTACTTGCTTTAGGGTCTCATAGGTGATATTCTCCCCTCGATGTCCAGCACATGGTTCGTCATGGGCATGCTGCAACATAATGCCTCGATATTCTTTAGGCACCACCCATTGCTCAATGCCATGCTTGCTCGTCCGAATAAGCAGGTCCTTGTGAAGTTTGAACTTCTCTCGGGAGGCGTAGAGTATCCTCATTTCCTCATCTTGCTTGTGTTCTTCCGTCAGGGAACAGTCTTGCGGATTCCATATGTACTCATAAAATCTACCGATCACCGGGTCGGATTTCTGTGCCATGACAAGATCAAAGGATGGGACTTCCCTGCACCACTGGACCACCGGCGTGTCGTTGGACTGCTTCGCCTGTCGTCGGGTGACCGCATGGACAGCCGCAGTCTCCACATCTGGGGGTCGCCATAATTCTCCTGTAAGCGCACCCTCCTTGGCCAGGTGATCGGCCAAGTCGTTTCCCAGCTTGTCGGGACTGTCAACTTTTGCATGACCCTTGACCTTCTTCCAATAGATGGTCATGTCATGGTCCTTTACCAGTTGATCCAAAATCCGGATCAAGTTTCCATGATGTACTGGTTTTCCTTTGGAATTTAACATATTCTTCTGCTTCCAGATGGGCAAATGGGACACAAAATTCTGTCTCACATAGTCCGAATCCGTACATATGACCAACTGTCGGACTCCTTTCTGAATTGCAGACTGTACCGCCACCAGAGCTGCCACAATCTCAGCGTACTGATTAGTTCGCGAGCCCAAGCTGTGTTTCAGGGTCTCTTCAAGATTGGTTGGATCCCATACCACTCCTACTCCTGCAACCAATTCCTTGAGTGTATCACGACGGTAAGCACAACCATCTACATAGACCTTAGGCATGGTAGCACAAGTCTGTTCATCATACAGATGGTGTCGATGAGGTTCTTTCTCTGGCGGGGGAACATCTGCTTCGGGAATACCTGCAATGGAATCCTGTTCTGCACAATCATGTAGGTCAGCCATACCTTGGGCTACTGCGTTACGATGTTTCTGAGCATACCTTACCTCCAGAGGCCAGCCTTGAAGAGCCAATGTCCAGGAGACTATTTTGCTGTTTGACACTCGACCGGTCTTAATTCGGTCACTACCCAAGAAACTGATGGGCTGGTGGCAAGTCTCCACAATTAGCTTCTCACCTTGGATGTAACTTCTGAAGTGTTGCAAAGCCCAAACGGTAGACAGGAGTGCTTTCTCACATTCGGAATACTTCCTCTCCACATCCGTTAGTCCTTTACTGGCATACGCCACTACCCTCTTATCCGTGTCATACTTCTGATATAGGACAGCACTCATAGAGTGTTGGGAATATCCCAAGTCCACGTAGAACTCACGACCTCCCTCGGGTATGCGAGGCATGGGAAGCAGCTAAGCTTGTCTTTCAGCTCCTGCATAGCAGATTTCTGTTCTGGCCCCCAGACCCAAGGTGTATCTTTCTTCAACAACTTGACCAACGGTCGGGTGATCTCCGCATACTCATCTATGAACTGTCTGGAGTAGTTGCAAATTCCTAGAAAGGAACGAAGTTCAGTGATATTGGTGGGCTGTTTCAACTGTTGTAAAGACTGCACTCGCTTCTTCTGGGGTCGCAGACCCTCAGCAGAAATTTCATACCCTAAGTAATTCAGTGATTTCCTGCACCATTGTCCTTTGGCAAGAGTCAGTTTAGCTCCAGCATCTGCCAACTGCGTGAAGACATGCTCCATCTCCTCCAGGTGTTCCTGAAAGGTAGGACTCTTGATCAGAATGTCATCCACATAGACCACTGTTCCTCGAGCTTCAGCATCTGGTAGGGCTTTGTGTAGGAAAATGTTGAATTCAGCAGGTGAATTGAGAAACCCAAAGGGTGTCCTGTTCCACGTATACTGCTTCTTCCCAAACGTAAAAGCCAGTTTATGCTGATCGTGGGGATGGACTGGTACTGTCCAAAACCCTGATGCCAAATCCAGGCTGGTGAAATACTTAGCCCCCCTGATGGTTGCAAGGTTCTGATCCAGTGGAGCCATAGGCCACCGGGACAAGGGTACTCGCTTATTCAACTGACGGTAATCCAGAGCGATTCTCCAGCTGTTATTCTTTTTCAAGATGGGCCACAGAGGGGAGTTGTACGTGCTGTTGCATTGTCTGATGATACCCCTGGTCTCCAAAGTGTTGAGAATCTCTTGTACAGACTCATAGGAAGCCAATGGAATCTTATACTGACGCACAAAGACAGGCTTGCCACCAGGTTCCGTAGGCACTCTGGTGACATGTAGGTTCGTAAGTCCACAGTCATACGAATCTACAGCAAAAAGGTCCTTGTAATTGTACAACAACTGAGTCAACTTCCTCTTCTCTGTGTGAGTAGTACAAGCATCAGCCTGTTCCACTTGCTCTTTCACCATAGCATCAAACTCTGAGAAAGGTTGGTTGGATGAAATTTCCACCTGTTCTTCAATGTCCTCCTGCAAGGTTGAGGTTTCCACAGAATTCACCCTTCGAGGCTTCTGAGGTACAGACATTTCCCTGGACAGAAACAAGAAGTCATCTTCCACCTGTACCTGAGCACACGTCGCATCATAGGGCCAAACAAACTCGAGAGATATGAGGCCCCTGGGAGAGGTAAACCAACTGTCAGTCATCTCCCCCCCCTGGCAGGTGTCCCAAGAAGAAGGCAGCCTGCCAAGGATAGGCAAACTTACCTCGACATCATGGAAAGACTGGCCAACCAGAAAGCCAACAGAATCTCCAGCAGATAGCTCAACTTCAGCAGACTGTGGATTGGTGACCAACAGGTATAAGGTGGTACCGGTGACCTCCAAACATGGCAGAACACCAATTGCCAATCCAAGGTCTCGAAAGTGGGCATGTGGGTTAAAGAACACAACCTCATCCAGCAGACGTTGTCCTTGAGCGAGACGAAGCTTGAGGGAAAAATCCCGTACCCTACCTGGAATGGTTACATCCTTGTCACAGACTACCTCACAGACCTGGGGAATGGTCTGTCCAGACTTCAAACAAACAGCCGTAGGTTCAAGTTCCACTGGGTTGTTCTGCATTCTACTCCACAGGACTAGATTCACCAGGTCCACATAAACTCCCAGTCGTGCAAGGCAATCTGACCCCAAACATAAGGGTTCCCTCACGCCCCGGACAATAGAGAAGTGGTGAGTGAATGTCTTCTTTCCCACAGTCAAGGGAAGACCACATATTCCGTCAAGCGGCTTGGAGCCTTGTCCCGGTACCTGTACCGAAGTAGAGGAACATCTGCTGAAGGGAAGTTGTACAGACTTACGAATTTGGCTGTACAACGAGTCACTGATGTAGGAGAGATCACTAGTGAACAGTAAAGTAGCTTGAAGCAATTGGGTGTTAGCCACCTGAACTGGTATGGTGAATTCATCACCTTTCTGGGTGATGACAGTCACCTTGCAAGGATGAGCAAAATCAGGACCAGAGATAGGAGATGAGATTTCAGGTGATGCTGTGTCCTGTAAAACAATCTCTAGATGGTCCGCTTGTTGCACCAGCTCTTCATGCTTCTGACCCCCTTTTGGTGCCTCTGTCAATGGAGGCTCCCGCATGGGCGGATCCGCGGAACACCGGAGATCAGTCCGCAGGGGAGTGTCCTGTAGCTCCACAGAGTTGGCATCACCGACTGTACGCCAGTATCTCCCTCGCACATATTTAAGGGGTCGAGTGACCTTAGACCAGATCGTTTCCTCGTCATAATCCAAAACAGGCCGAAATCTCTTCAAAAGGTCATTTCCAATCAGAAATTCTTCACCCTCACTGGTAGTGATGATGGCAGGGTGCCTGACGGTCATCTGTCCAAGCTGTAAAGATAGCCAAACCTGTCCCACAGTTCCAATACTTTGATTGCCATAGGCCACCAGTGACAAGTCGCACGGTGTGACACGCAGCACATCCTGACCCCCCCCTAGAGATGCCTCGAGTTTCTGAAACAGGCCCTGGGTGACCAAAGTCACCTCTGATGCTGTATCCAGGAGACCTTCACAGGAAAGTACTTGTTGAATTAACAACTCCACGGTATATCTGTAACCTTTAGATATAAGCTTACCTAGAAAATACCTGACTTCCTGGGATGAGTCTTTTGAAAGAGGCCCTTCCGGGTTCGAGGGCTGCGACGCAGCATGGTTCACGGGGGACTCCTCACTGATGGACGACAACGCATCCACGTGGACAGTGGGGACGCTTGTGGTAACAGGTTTTGTGGCCACGTCTAGTCATGCTTGTTCTTCCTCCGAAGAGGATGGCTGTTCCACCTCAACAGATTTAACAATCAGCCCCGGAGGGGTCGGCGGTCTAGAAGACTGGTCCTTCTGCTTCTGGAATTTGACCTTTTTATGAGATGAAGGTGTCTTAGGTACACTGCTAGACTCCGCGATTGAACATCTTGCCATCAATTGGTCCAGCTGAGCTTGCATAGCACGGATCTTCTCTGCATTCCACTTCTTCTGATTAAACCGCTTCTTTTTAGGTTGTTGCTGTCCCTCCTGTACAATAGGAGGCGCTGCATCCCGCGGCAGGGCCTGAGAGCCCGGCGGCGTAGTTGGTCTCGGCGCTTTGTTTTCCAGAGAAAGCGTGGAAGTGACCGCACAAACAGCGGGTGGTATCACCCTGTTGCGACTCTTGGATGCCGGTTTCGGAGTCTCTGCGATTGGCTTGGCGCGGCAGATTTCAAAAATTCCTTCAGCCTGCTTTAGAAGGCTGGAATAGGGTTCTGCGTTTTTTCCTGCCAAGGGAATCTTTATCGGATCAGGCAGACCCTGTATAAAAAGTTCCCTGAAATCACCAAATTCAAGATCTTTAGAATCAGGAGGCACCCCCCCTTGGTAAAATGCACGCTTCAAGCGATGGGCCCACTCCCGCGGACTCTCCTCCGGATTACAACTAATAGTATACGCTGCACGCTTAGCTTCAAGAGAGTTGGCAAAGAGACCGTAGCGCTTCGCTAAGGCTTGCTCCACTGACCGTAAATCGGGGTTATCGGACATGATCAAATCTAGAACTTCATGGCACTCGGTGCTAAAGGTCCATTTGAGGAGGGCTCTGATGTCATCCTCAGAAGAGACGTGCATGGTCTGCAGGAGTTCATGCACTGCCTTAAGATGGGTTTCTATGGATACCGAGGCAGACTCTTTAAAAGGCGCTATTACGGTGCGTAGCATCTTTATAATATATGCTTGCCTCTCCATAGACATTCCTTTCTTGGGTTCCGGCCTGACATGCCGCTGATCACTACCAGGTGTAGAGAACCTCGGGGCAGGTGTATTGCTAAAACTGGGTGGATCTGCCGAAGGCTGAAACCCTGAGCTAGGCACCTGACCAAGTGAGCTGATGATTTCAGCAGGCCGTCCCTGATCCCGTGCTCCCAATGGGTGTGTCACTGTCTCGGGTCTGCTGCTTCGGTCACCAGCCACTATGGGGCTGGATTGTACAGAGGGGCGGGAAAGAGCCGAAGCCATGCCCCCAATGGGTGTGTTTAACTCGGGTCCCTCCCGGCTCACGTAACGGTTCATTTCGGGAGCCGGGCTTGGGTGACCCGCAGCAAAACTGTCGGGGAACTCTAAGGTATACGGTACTTCTTCCTGCGCCATGTGCGTAAGCTCTTGCTGCATTGTGGAAATCTTTACAGTGCACTCATCTAATGCTTTAGACAATGAATCTCTGTCCTTCACTGTACATTGTAATTGCAGTGAGACTGTCTCCTGCTTCTCTTTTAACTCCGCCAACTCTAGCTTGGCCGCGTGCCAATCTTGAAACACAGACACAGATTCTTCTTGAGTGGTCACTAGCTCCCTGCGCAACTCACTCTGAACACCTTCTGAGACCTGTTTTAGCTCCCGATATAATGTCTGCAACTTATCTGTTTCCCTAGTCTGGTTGTGTAAAGCACCAGTCAAACGAGAAAATTTCTCTTGCAACGAATCAAAAGACACGAGGTACTGGGCAATTTCTTGCTTTAATGTGTAATTACGTGCTTCACAATCAGATAGGTCACACTGCAAAGTTTTACACTTATCATACAGTGTCTGGCACTCCGTACACATCTCTTCAGAGGAGTGAGGTGGGGCGGGGCTTACATTGGTCCCTGCTAAAGCAGATTTGGCAGTCTCTAAATCAACTCGTAATGCAGCTAACTCGCTGTCTCGCTCCTGGACTGTTTCCCTAGTCTGGGACAAATCTAACTGCAAATCCGCTATGCGATCTGTTAGAGGTACAGATACCTCTCTTATCTCATTCATCAAAGAGTCTTTAACTGCCAAAAGAGACACGCCCAGTTCACAAAGCATCCATTGCGACAAATGCTGTTTCTCTTTTATAATTGTATTTAAAACCGTAGCATATACTTCTGAGCTATTTGGTGAACTGCTACTAAATAAAGCACGTACAGACTCTACTGTAGGAGGTGCGGGTTTCGTCTTACTATGAGAGAGTGGCAGTAATATTTTCAGCACGCCCTTCTCCTGTTCACTTAGGAGCATTTCAGGCAATGTGCCAACCGTGCCGGTCGCCATGTTAAAGACTAAACACACCCTGTTTTCCTTCCTGACAGAGAGTTAGAGAAACCGTTATTTCTCTTTTGGAGCTCAGAGTACTAAATCTGTCAACCAATTACAGCAATAAAACACAGCTGTATAAACAAAGGTCTGCCGTCAGCTAGGGTGGAACTGCAGTTCGTGCAAAGAGAAACAGAAGATTAAACCAGCCTTCTGAAAAGACCCAGAAAAAGGCTTAACTTCTGCTATTCCTGCACCAACCGTCCCGGACGAACGCCCCCAATTTGTAGGTGGTTATATAGATTTTGTAAGAGGCCAATTCCTACATACGTACTCGCTTATGTCTAGGGGGTGTGGCCTCCGCCCGACATTCGCTACATGGAAAATAACGGACAGACCAATGGAATATATTAGTTTATTTATACAGTGTTATATACAAAAATATAGAAAAATCCTTATCAGCTTATAGCATCAGCAATTCCTGATTGCATGCACAATGATACCAAAAATATAGAGAATAACTATGATTATCCTAGTGGCTAATCTGTAATGACAGATAAACACAATACCGAGATCCTAATGATTACCACACAAATCTTATACTAGGCTAACAGCGAGTAGAGATCATAAATCCTGACGTCACGCATCTGATGGGTCCGAGCACAGACCAATTATCTAACCCAGCTTGAAGGAAGTAAGCTATGATCTCACCGTTCCGGTCACCAGATCAGGTTCCTTCCGATACCTCAGCTGAATGTCTCAGCAAGGTCCCACGAGCTTAGGTGATGCACTTGTCTTGCTCAGCAACAGATGATACAGACTCAGTATAGATCCTGTAGACAGCTGTAACCTGGGGAAAAGCTTTGCCAGGTATTATCAGTAAGTCTCTCAGGTAAATCAGGTGCTTGCAGAAATGCAAGTCCTCTCCTCTTCTTTTCTTCTGTTCTTTCTTCCTCCTTCTTCCCGCCAACTCTACTTTCTTTTCCTTCTGTTCCCGCTTCTCCGACCCATCAGTTTTCTGGGAGCCAATCAGAAATAATCCCACCATGTACTCCCAGCATCTGTATGAAGCTTCCATTGTCCGTCTTATCTCGTAAGCTCTCTCTCTCTCAGGGACATGCATTCTCCCCCGATACAGAGTGACCTTGGAGGTGGTGCAGGCTTCAGTAAATCTATTACAAGCTGAAATGCTGACTTCTGCACAGTTGGTAGTCAGACATATAGGTGAAAGGTTGCAGCGTCCATGTTGGCTGTAAAGGTGCTCTCATGTGCACACCGGGTGGGTGAGATCACAGCAAATACTCCTACAACACTAAGGTCCTCCCAAAGACTTTCACTAACCACACCCTGTCCAAAAGACATTACACAATGTGATACCCATAAGCGAGCCTTCTCCAGAGTAGCCCCCACACTCTGGAATCCATTGCCTGAATGGCTCTGCTTAACACAAGACTATCTCTACTTCAGGAAGCAGGTGAAAGGTTTGATCTTCAACCTGGCCTTTAATGGAAGAAGTTACTAACTTGTTAGTCTCATTCACACACACAAGAAGTGATTCAGGCTGCACATACTGCAGAGGGACATGTTTATCCACTCCTACCCTAGCTGAGATTATATTTAACCATCTCTCTGACCTCATGTTCAACTTTCTTCAAATCAGTCACCTTACTTTCTAACTCTTCCTGCTTTCTTACCCATCTATTTGTTACAACTTTGCCTTACCCTTCACTATCAATTATAATGTTGTATTACGTATTGTGTTGACATTGCAAGTAGTATACCATGCCATACTTTGTATTGTTAGTTAGATATTTTAACTGCTGTAATTGCCTATTGCTCATGTTTGATCTATTCTTACTGTACACCGCCTTGAGTGAATTCCTTCAAAAAGGCAGTAAATAAATCCTAATAAATAAAATGGTTTACAGTAAAAATATAAAAGAAATATAGAGAAAAGAATGCCATAATGTAGTAAGAAAGCTCAAACACACCAAGACCAATCACTCACCCTTTCATACTTCAAAAATTTGTCATGGATATTTATCTATACCCCACAGTTACTTACTATACCTTAAATAGAAATCTTATAAAAAAGATATGCATTTCTTTAGGTTCCATCGAATGTAAATACAGACAGTAGAATATATGTTCTTGTAATGTCGTTCGACAGGAACTCCATTTGGCTTTAAAGCATCATCTGGTACACTTAAAAAGCAATGGATAAGCTGACTTATAGATGAAATCTTGTAACAATTCATATTAAAAATCAATGTCATAAATTCATAACCACTGAGGAACAAGAAGTCCTAGAAGAGAAAGAAGAGAAAATATGGACATCCTGTGAAGGTTCATGCTGAATGATTCTGTACATTATATATCTCTGTAATCTTTGGTTATAAAAATTACCTATGGGATGAGGGCTGGAAGGTTCCTGATGGGGTGGAACTGGTACCAGGCATGTTCCGATTAAACTCGGGCCTGTTCTGGGCTGCTGGTCGTGTGCTGCAGCCTTGTTGGGACCTTGTTGTGGGGGCTCCGATGAGGCAGACATGACCTGTAACGATGGGTGTCTGCCATGAATAAAGCTGGTCTTTGGTTGGGCAGGAAAATGGCCTGCCTGAGGCCTGGCTGCTGGAGCTCTGGCACATGTGTGGTGGTTCACACATGTGCAATTGTGCAATCTGGAGCTCCAGTAGCCCAATTTAAAGAGAGATCTCAATTAGATTTGGTGCCAGAAGAGCTGCTGGTTTGAGTCACGGCTGAATGCCACTACATCTGGAGGGGACCTAAAGGTTTGGCTGACCTAATTCAAGTCTGGGGATCCAGGTAAGCACCCTATGGGGTTGTTTCTTTGTTTCTTTAATTTTTGTGCACATTTTTGAATGCTGTGGATCTCAGGCTCCAGAAATAATGTAAACTTTATTCATTTTGTTCTTCAGGTGTTTTGGGGGTCTTAGGAAGAATGAGTTAGGGTGATTTGGGTTCTGCTTGTTTTATTTTGTGAATAAAATTGAGCATCCTTAAAAATGTGTGTTTAAGGTTTCTGTTGGTTGTGGCTATGAGAGGGGAATTGTTCATGCATCTGTCAGGGAAGTATTTTTGTGTCATTTAAAAGTTAAAAATGTGTGACTTCTAGGAATATATTTATTTTTAAAACCTAAAATTCAGGGGGTCTTTTACTAAAGCATGCTAGGGTTTGTAGCGCGCACTAATAACTAGGATGCGCTAAACGCTAGAGAAGCCAATAGAAACATATGGGCGTCTCTAGCATTTAACGTGTCCTTATTATTAGCATACACTAAAAATGCTAGTGCACCTTAGTAAAAGACCCCCTCAGTGATATTGGTAAAGATGTGCTAGATCAGCATGGTAAATTTGCTGATATTTGGTTAATATTTTTCTGGAAAATAAAAATGTATTTTTAATATTTAGGTCTATGGGAAAAATCCTTTTCAAAATGGAGTATGTGGTTTGCCAAATTGGTAGCGTGCATAACTGACTTCGGGCCTCATAACAAACCACGCTAGCAATCCCCAGTGTGACAATGCAGACACAGCCCATTTACTTTGAATGTGCTTCGTCAGCATTGCCATGCAGCTTGATAAGAGGCCCTTAGTTAAGTTGGCGGTTAGTGAGACGGAGAATGTGATGTCACATGTAATGTCAAACGAGTCAGTCTCCTTGGATACAGACTCTGTTGCCTTGGAAATTTAGCTGTTACAGACAGTTAGTCAGAAGGGCTAAAGAATTCTATAAGAGAGGTTGCATGTCAGAATGCGTCTGATGAGAGAGGCCTGAATGGAAAAAAATGTATAGGAAAGAAGTATATATGAGAGTGTTGAATACTGTAGAAAAAGTATTTAGATACATTTCTGAGAAATTTTCTGTATAATTTAAATTTTTCTCAACACAGTATTAAATCTTAATAAATTTGGGCTGAGAAGCATAAAGCTTTAAATTGGGAGATCTCACAGTAGTTAGTTAAAAGCTTGATGTGTAAATTGTGGTTTGCCTGAGAAATTTCTGTGATAGCCTGACCATATCATCAATTGGTCCAAGTAAATCTGTGTGAGGCCAAGCCTGTGTATGGCCGAGAGAATGGAAGTGCATGACTGGTGACTATGAGTAACAGAAAAACGCCCTTCATGAGACTAGGGACCACAGTTTAAGTGTAGGTTTTTTTTATATCAGAGACTCTGGTTATTTTCTTGTATATAGGTAGTGATCCAAATAATATAAACCTTGCTAAAAGTCATTGAGGGGACCTTTTACTAAGCTGCAGCCATTATCACTTACTGCATGGCCATTTCAGTGGGGAGCCCATACTGCCACCCATTGGAATAGTGGTAAGGGCTTCCATGCTAACCCGGTGGTAACTATGCAGTGATTACTGCTGGTTAAGTTCTGGCACTACAAAAATCAGAAAAATTCATGTAGCGCCAGAAATGGCATGTGCTGGGGGTGGGAACTACAGTCGGACTCCTGCTGTATGCCGCGCTTTAGTAAAAGGATCCCACAGAGAGGGAAGAAATATCTAGTGTACAGGCAGTTAGTTTTACTTTATTGAGCTTCTTACGTGAAAGATTAGCAGGTACAAACAGCCAAGAAGATAAAGCAGGAAGAGAGCTACTACACAAGAAAGGAGAAGAGGCAAGATCACGAAATGCGAAGACTGGGGTGAGATCTAGCTCAAACGAAACAAGAATAGAACTGAGGGATCCTTTTCTAAGCTGCAGGAACAAATGGCCCTGCGGTAGCGGCGGGGGACGTTTTTCCCACACACCAGGGCCCATTTTCCACAGCCAGTAAAATGCCCCCCCCCCCCCCCCCCCCCCAAAATGGCCATGCAGTTGGATAATTCTTACTTTGTGGCCATTCAGTGGGGAGTACTTACTGTCACCCATTGAGGTGGCGGTAATGGCTCCCGTGGTAACCTGTCAGTAACCGGACAGTGCGTGGTGATGCCCAATTACCAGTGGGTTAGTGCCGCACTAGGGAAACAAATTTTCCCGGAGCGCCGGAAATGATGCACAGTCCAGCCAGAACTACCACTGGTGCCGCATTGAGACAGTGGTAGTTCCATTTTAGCTAGTGGTAAGCCCGCGTTGGGCCTACTGCCTTTTAGTAAAAGACACCCTGAGTTAGGAAGAGTTTGCACACATTTAATTTACCTGAGGGTTTGGGAAATAGTCCTGTGACATGCACCTGAAATAAAACATTAGAAAAGAATCAATACTTAGGTTGAAAGAAAGAAAGTGTTAGATGAGTTTTAGATAAAGGGTTTAATGACAAAGCAGTTTTACTTATCTGATTCTTTTTATTGGAATAATTTTAATACATTTTGATAAACTTTCGGAGAACAAAGCCCCCTTCCTCAGGTCAGGATAGAATACTGTAATAGCACTATACTGTATTGACCTGAGGAAGAAGGTTTTGGCCTCTGAGAGCTAAATGTATTAGTCTAATAAAATTGTATTATTTTATTTTCTATATTTGTTTTATTTCTATTTGTTAATTTGTAAAGTGGTGATTGGTATTTGTTAGTTTTTTCAAATTTACATCTGCTGTCTTTATATTTTGCACAGTACTAGGGGACATTTTCTGTTTCTGTGGTGTTGCATTGTATGCAGAGTTTGGCATCTTGGGGGTTCAGTTTAATTTTTGTCTAAATAGAAAGTTTAAATATTACTACTTATTCTATAGTGGATTAGGTTGTATCTGTGTTTGTGAAAAAGACATGACTTTCAGTTGGCATTGACTGTGCAGGATCGACGATCTGTACTATTCTGTCTGGTTTAGTTTTACAATAGGTGAATTGATGTTCTAATGCTCACTGTAGTGTTTAAGATGCTTTCCTTTTCCTTGTGTGACTCATAAAAATGACTGCTTATGGTATGGTAGAATTGCTCTATAGGTCCTGAGTGTTTTGTATTCTCGGTATGGTGGTTTTAAGGTTTGCAACATAGGTTCCGAATATGTATGTGGTTTATGTTGCTGTAGGACAGCTGTTGGGCAGACTGTTTATTAAAAATTATTTAGGATCCCCTCAAAAAACTACTCACACCTATATATACATAGTGCCCACCCATATTAGCTCTGGGCCCACCCAAAATGTCAGGTCTGGCTACGCCACTGGTGTGTGTGTGTGTGGGGGGGGATATTTTGCTATCACATTTTCAATAGTGTTGAACAGGCAAGCTCTGCAGGACTGGAGAGAACCTTCCTGTTCCTAGCAATTGAACCCCCCCCCCCCACACACACACACTGGTGTGATGATTTTAATGTGGGGGGCCCGGCCCGGTGGCGGACGGTCGACGGAGCCGAGAGCGGGTGTGATCGGGAACTGCGGTGCTGGGCCCCCCTTGGAGGCCCAGGCCCGGGGAATTTTGTCCCCCCTGCCCCCCCTCTTGGCGGCCCTGCTTTCACTGTCTCTAGCATTTGCTATCTCTGCTTTAGTTTTGAGATTAACTGCCTCTTCACTTCTCTCGTGCAAGTGGTATCAGGTTTGCCTACTCCCAGATTTGCTGCAGATGATGCATAATGATGTACTTTTGGTGCTAGCAATGAATCACTGATAGCAATAGCAGAGGTCTGTCTCCTTAAGTGCCAAGCTCCAATCTCCTGTATGACAGTGATGATCTGATTCCGTAGCCCCCTAGTGGGTTTTCATAAGCCCCTGGCAGAGAACTACCACTCCATCAATGGATATTCTAATCACTCCTGCCTGAGGCACCTTCCTTGAAACCTGCATTGGTAGATGATGTTTTAACGAAAAGATAACTAGTTTGAAAAATTAAGTGATAATTCAGTGTCAAATTCCGAACGTTTTCTTCTGTTTCCTCTCCTCTACTATTGGTCTTCCAGTATTCAGAGTAATGGATCCTAAGCTCTGGAATGATTTGCCAGCATTTTGTTAGAAAATTACTTCTTTTGTTCAGTTTAAGGAACTCAAGACAGTCCTATTCATACAATCATATGGCAATGTGGTCTAATACATCAGTATGATAAATTGTTTAAAAGTATGCTGTAAATTATTTATTATTTGATTGGTTTTTTTTCATTTGTTTTGTGAAATTATTGTGTAAGTTTTATATAAGCCGCCTAGAACTTTGGATGGAACAGGAAATAAATGTGATAAATAAATACATACATTGTGCAGAATGTTGATCCTCCATAGCTCTAAACTGCTTCTATACTTCTGCTTTTTGTGAGATTCCTTCTGTTGAATACATAGGTGTTGCAGTGGCTGCTACTGGGGCTGGGGCTGAGGTGGATTATGAGCTGAAAGGTTCACACCATCTATCACACTCCTCTCAACTACCTGCTGTTGCAAGTGGTTACTCTTGGCTCTCTCAGTTTCAGTTGTTACTCTATGATTATGCTGTACATGATGATGGCTGCTGAATGGAATCATGCTACAAGCTGGCTGTTCCAAACCCTCTGCAGTTACCAAACTTTCAATAATGCTTCACTTTGACTCTTCAAGTCACAAATATGATTCCTCCGCAAATATGATTCCTCAGAGTCAGAATACTATCAGTACAAAAGAGAGAGTGGTGTGCTGTCTTTGGTTTGTGGCACTGATCTGCCCCCATATTTATGGAGGCAGGGTATATTGTGAAGTATATTTAATATGAGTATTATTTGTATTTAATTGCATTGTTTGTGTAATAGCACTGTGTATTAGGACTGATTTTCCTATGATTGACTCCTTGTGAGCTTTCCCTATTGGCTGTTAGCTCTGAGCTAGAGACAGCCCTCCCTCTCTGCTCCTGCTGGCTGTGTGAGAGAGCTTAGTCTTCCTACCGGTAGCATGCCTTTGTGATCAGCAGCTGTTCTAGGAGTTGATCCCTCTTTAATCTACTGTAATTCCATCAAGATTTTTCACCTTTCCCCAAGACGTTCCCCAGGACAATGCCGAAAGACATCTCCCAAAGTTATCTTACCCCAAGTCATTCTCCATTTATTTTCTCTGAGTTCTCCCCCTTAATTTCCTTGAGTGTTACAGCTTTTCCTCTCAGCTGGGCTGAGGTTTTGGCCATTTCCTTGACTCTGAAGTGGCTAGATACTGACCCTATGGGCAGAAGGCCACAATTCTTTTGCAAGCAACTAAACTAAGTTGGATTTTCTTTGTTTATTCTGAGTACTACAATAAAGAAGTTTTGCTTAAGAATTGAGACTCTACTGGGGAAGCTTCTGCTTGGTTTATGCTGGCTGTTTAAGCTACACTATACTTTGCATAGAACAGTGTAGGTACCCTGCCCCTAGTGCTGGCTTCCTTTACTTAGTGTGAATTCTCCTTGCATTGTGCCATATTAATAGTGAGGCTGGGGTCAAGTGGCTGCTCTTTCTCTTTTACATAGAACCTTCATGCCCAACAGCTGGTTCTCCCCTCTTCAAAAACCATGCTTGATCTTAACTGAAGGGCTGCCCCTGCTAGTAATTCTATGGCTATTCTCAACTTTGCTCCTGCTGCTAGTACTCATCACCTCTCCTCTTGCTAGCACAGCCTTCCTTTTTCCAGGCTTCTGTGCTCTCCATTTCCATGTCTCCCTCTTAACATGATGCACTTTCTAAAAGCAAAACAGATCACCAGAAGATGGGTGCCAATGTTGTATAGTGCTACACCCTCCAAATTCTATATATGGCGCCTTAGGTTGTGCACGCAAATTTGACCACATGGCCAAATTGTGTGCACAACTTAATTGATTAACAATGATTGGTACTTAGCCAATTAGCAGCACTAATTGGCTTTAATTAGAATTTACTCGTACAACTTTCTAGGCATTTTCTATAATGTGGTTCATGTAAATTCTAATTTGTGTAGCCAAAAGGGGGCACAGCCATGGGCACAGAATGGGTGGGTTGTGGGCATTTCAGAAAACTATGCACACTATTATGGAATACATCCGATCTGCATCTAACTTAGGTGCAGGTAATTAGGCCTGGTTTCAGGTGGCCTAAATGGGTTCACCTAAATTTTAGGTGCAAGATCAGCACTTGAGCGTATTCTATATACTATGCCTAACTTTAGGCATAGTTTATAGTATCACATTAACCGTGTGGGTTTTCGGCGCCGATATTTAAGGTGCCATTTATAGAATTTGGCCCATAGTGTATAATCAGTGAATGCTCACACAGTCAGTTTAGTCAGAACAACAGTAGTACACTGGTTTGTATTCACTGACTGCAACTCAGATTACTCTGAATTTCTGCTGCTGTTCAGTTCTATATGCCACACTATCGTCTTTACAGAGAATGAACAAGCAAACGCTCAGTGCACACTGAAAACACAGATATAATTTCTATGAGCCTATGTACAGTACATCTAATATTGACTGTGTTCTCAGCAGCCCAGGTGCTGTACTTCTCTGAAGTAATAAAGCTGAAAGCAAACTGTAGGGCTCGAAGATGATAGCTTCTAACCTCACTGCACACAGTGCACAATGCACACCATGCAGCAGCACAGCAGCGCATTGCTACAATGGCTAACATACAGCCCATTCCTGAATTATTTTTTAAAAGTATCTGGCTCTAAACACTGAGGAGTCATTATTTAGTCCTCGGGTGATGAGCATTTTGCTCACTGCCAACAGTGTTATTCCTGAATATTCAAAGCCAGGACCTATGTGGGCTTCAGCTTTGAATATCCAGTTATTTTTAAGTTGGTTAAGACATAGCTGCTTAAGTCAATATTCATCACTTAAACAGCCATTGGCTACTGCATAAAAATAGTACAGTAATTAAACTCTGGAATTCGTTGCCAGAGAATGTGGTAAAGGCGGTTAGCTTAGCAGAGTTTAAAAAAGGTTTGGACGGCTTCCTAAAGGAAAAGTCCATAGACCATTACTAAATGGACTTGGGGAAAATCCACTGTTTCTGGGATAAGCAGTATAAAATGTTTTGTACTTTTTTGGGATCTTGCCAGGTATTTGTGACCCGAATTGGCCACTGTTGGAAACAGGATGCTGGGCTTGATGGACCTTTGCTCTTTCCCAGTATGGCAATACTTATGTGGTAAACCTTGCCTCTTAAGGGGTGAATATCAGCACTTAAATGTCCAAGTGCTGACTCTGCCCCCAGAACACACCCAACATAATCACCTTTAGTTTGCTGCTAACCATGATATTCAGTAGCATTTAACCAATTAACTGCCACTAAATATTAGTGGCTAGCCCCAACCAAGTCATTTAACCGGTCAGTGGCTGGCTAAATCGCTTTGAATATCAGAATCTAAGAAGAGAAGCCACTCAATCGACATGCACCCGCTGAAGGTTTTCACACACCGAATGTCTGTAAAATAGAGGCAGTGGAAGTTTCTGTTTTATTTTTAATTTGCAAAAAGCTAGTATTGGTTACTTGGAAACCTTCTTATAAAGGATTGGTCTTTCTCCCTTACCCATTCTCCATTGGTTACATGTTGAGTCAGATGAAGGTTCATCAAGCCCCATATCCCTCATCACAAGTAACTGACAGGCTCCAAAAAGTAGATCTGCTTCTTATAGTTCCTTTCCATGCAAGAACAATGGCTCTCCAATGTCTGATTAAATTTTAATGGACTTTTCCTTCAGGAACTGTTCAAAGTCTCTTTTGAAACCCACTATATTAGTTCCCTGACCAGTAAACCTCAAGTATTCCTCACCTCAGGATTTCTTCTAAACCATCCTCTTGGCATGCTGGCTGGTTGGAGCTCCTCTAACTGGAGCTCCTGTCCTTTCTTCTGTCTCTCTACAAACAGTCTGGCTTTTTCTTCTGTTCAGTAACAGCCCAATTAATTGGTCCAGGTGCTTTGCTACTATAATTCCCATGCTGCTTGTCTCTGAGCTCACTTTCCTCCATGGCTCTGCTTCCTTCTCTAGAACTCCCTCTACTGTTCAGCCAGTGAAAAACCTGTGATACACTGTTCACTGCACTACATCTTTCTTTCAAGCCATAACATCTGTGCAGTAACGTACCAAGGACGGGGTGGTGGGGGTGGTCCTCTCCGGATGGAAGCAGCAAGGGAATGCGTGGAGCAGTCATGCAGCTGTCGGCTCCACCGGGTTCCTGCCCCCTCTGACGCTACTACCTGTTCCGGGACAGGGGACCGGCGGGGCCAACAGCTGAGCGACTGCTCTGTGCACCCTCAGCCAGATGGTGAGGATGATGCGCTTTGAGAGAAAGGGAGGTGATGCGCAGAGAGTGGAGAGGGGTGATGTGCAGAGAGGAGAATGGAGAGGGGGGTGATGCACCAAGAGGGGGGGGGCTTAGTGGCGACCTGTCCTGGGTGGCAGCCAACCTAGGTTTGCCACTGCATCTATGATTGAGGTCTTCCATTGTTATGGTATTTATTTGGGTGATAATGTAATATCACATTCTGAACATTTAAGGTATAAACGAGTCAGTTTTTATTGTTTGATGGTCTTCTTATTCACTAATATTTCCTGCTAATCTTCCAGAAATATTGATTTTCTTTTCCATGTCATGCAGTCTTTAGAGGTGATCTCCTTAAACTAAACTAATATTAAATAACATAGAACTCCCTTTTGAGAATGATTTACTCCAAAACATTGAAACTGAGAGGCACAGATACAAATATAGCCAAAAAGCATTAATTCATCTATATACAGTGTGCTTATTAGCATTCCAGAAATGCATTATCCTTAATTAAAAACACTATTAGATTTAAATTATTCTCAGCTCTTTTCAGAGAGGTAGATGCAGTGCAGAGCAAATTAAGAACATTTACCCTAAATTTGTACCTTAGTGTCAAACCAAATTACAATGAAAGGATTTATTTCCCTGCACTGCTTTACTATCTTTAGAACACTTTTTGTTTAGGTTTGTAGTACATAAAGAACTTGGTTGAAGATCCAAGCTTTCACCTGCTTTCTGAAGTAGAGATAGTCTTGTGTTAAGCAAAGCCTTTCAAGAAGTGCATTCCAGAGTGTGGGGGCTACTCTGGAGAAGGCTCGCTGGTGGTTATCACATCATGTGATGTCCTTTGGAGAGGGTGTGGTTAGGGATACTCCTTGGGTGGACTTTAGTGACCTTGGAGGTGTGTAGAGGGAGATTCTGTTCTTTACGTACTCTGAGCCATTTCCTTTAAGGGCCTTGAAGATCAGACATAGAGTTTTAAATTTAGCCCTGTATTGTACTGGTAGCCAGTGACAATTTTGCAAACATGGGGTGATGTGGTCGCGTTGCTTACAACCTTCTGTTAGTCTTGCTGCTGCGTTCTGAATCCCTTTGTAGTCAGACTAGTATAGAGTGCATTGCAATAATCCAGTCTTGATGTTATCATAGCATGCACAACTGAGACAAGACTTGCCTTCTGAATGTAAGGAGAGAAGCAGAATAGTTGTTGCAAATGATACAAGTAGCTCGTGAAGGTTGCTTGGATTTTGGGGGATCAGAGTAAGTGTTGAATATTGCTGTATTCCAAAATCGTCAAAACCAGCCAATTTTCAAAGCAAGTTAACCAGCTGGGAACCGCCGCAGACTGGTTAACTTGCTTATTGGTAGCTATCTGGTCATTTTCAGTGGCACTTAACCGGATATCTTCAATGAAAATGACCGGTTAGTGCCGAAGTGCAAGCCGGCTATATTGGGGGCATTTGGGGGACAGAGTCCAGTTAGCTCCCGATATTCAGAGCTAACTGGCCAGTGTTAGCACATAAATAGCTGTCATATCTTTATGCACTAACGAATGGCCAGTTAGCTCTAACTATTGAGTTAACCAAGCATGCGTTAGCCAACTTTATAAAACATGGATATTCAGTGCTGTTGACCGGATATAGCCTGGCATTGAATATCTGGGTTCAACACCAGCAGCAGAGATTAACAACACTGCCCAATGCTGGCTGAATATTGGAGGGTGTATTTCTCTATTGTTCATAGGAATTCTCTGATTGTCACCAGCCTTGAACATTTTGTTGCTTATTTTATTTATGCATTATTTTAAAAATAATATGTTGTCATATTAATTGTATCTCTTTGGGGCCCTTTTACAAAGTGGCAGTAGAGCCTACTGCCGCTTTGTCACACGCCAATTTGGCACTACCGCCGGCTCACTGCAGGAGTCAGTGGTAGTGCTGTCCCCACCAAGCACTGTTTCCGGCGTAAAGGTGGGAGCTTACCAGGTAGTAATCAGGCAGTTCTGCACGCTGATGGGCTACTGCCGGGTTAGTGTGGGAGCCCCTAACACCTCCTAACTAGGAGGTGGTAAGGGCTCCCCCAGGTAATGGCCGTGTGGTAAGTATATACTTACCACTCAGCCATTTCCTTTTTTCACAAAAACCCTGCTGCGATAAAAGTGGCCTCGGCGCGTGGCAAAAGTGTCAAGGTCACTGTAGGGACCCTTTTACCGCAGCGTAGTAAAAGAGCCCCTTTATTTTGTAAATGGAAATGTATGATTGTTACCTAACTTGAACTCAAGCTGCTTAAGCTGGACCAAGTTAATTAAAATTAAATTACACCCTTTCACTTCATCTTAGTATTTTTCTATTTGGGTTATTGAATTTCTGAATTTAGTTTTTGTAATAATTTATCATTAAGTATATTTTCAGAATTGTTTAATATACATTTCAAAGTCAAGAAGAGTTTTTTGAGACAGATTAAAAGAATTGCTTTTGACATTTGAGTCCTTGCCATTGAAATCTCTTTTTACTTCTCTTTACTTTTTTTTTTTTTACAATTTTGTTGTGCATGTTTAATCTGTAATTATTTGGATGCTTATGTGTTTGATTTGTTCAATACAAGCTTGCAAATTTTTCTGATTTTTGATTAAAGTGTTTTGCCTGATATATTTCAAAAAAATGTTATAAGAAGCTTTGTTGTATTGTTTATAACTTAAATAATTGAAATTCAAAGAGGACTGATAGTAGCACTGTTTGAAAGATTAGCAGTTCTGAGGTATCTGTTCCCTCCCACTTATCCTCCTTCCAGTTTTACTATAGAGACTGATTCACTAATTAGAAGGTTGAATTAGATAATTACTTGGCATTGGTTGGAAGGAAAGAATAAGGAAGTAATTTAGATCAATTGTTGGACACATGGGAAAATAGAACACAAGTACATTTCGGGGGGGGGGGGGGGGGGGGAGGTTTGATTAGTAATATCTTTATATCTGTGAAGACACTAATTGTAGTTGCTCTGGCCTTTTTGTAACCTAGGCAACAAGATTCTGAAAAGAAAATCACACTAAACTACAAGTCATGGGTATGTAATGGTGGTCTCCTGTATATGGTTTAGGACAAGAGCTGGGATTGGCAAATGCCTGGAGGGCAAAGGCAGTTAATTGGGATAAGCACTCTAAAACTTTTTGTGTCTTTTTCCAGGATTTTTTTTCATTCTGGAATCAATGTCATTGAGAGTACATACTCTTTGCCAAGGAGTGCATACTATGTTTAAAGAGGGTGCACGATTCTTAGGGTATGCACTGTGTATAAGACGGTGCACTCTTCTTAATGAGTTCACACTGTTTTTCTGGGCCTTCTTTAAACATATGGGGGAATTCTATAAATGGCACCTAAAGTTAAGCTCAGAGAGATCCATGCTAAACTCTATAAAAGGTGCTCTGTGCCAGGTACCCATTTCAGAATAGTGCTTAGCACCATTTCCATTCCCAACTTTGGATGCAAGGACTTACACTTGTTGAAACCTGCTGTAAATCCTGGCATGCAAGTTGGGCACACAACCCTGGAATTCTATAATATCGTGCCTAAATTTTGGGAAAGCCTCTGACCTGCCTATGCCCTTTCCCGACCACGCCCCCTTTTGAGTTGCACATGAGACACCTTGGGTGCACAGCAATAAAGAATAGTGCTTAACGAGATGTGTACAAAAATGTAAATTAGTGCCAATTAATGCCTGTCACAAAACAGCTAGCCACCCACCTGGGGTTACCCCATAGGCACTTAGAGGGTCTATCCCTAGCATAGCTCAAGTCCATCTGCACCTGCCACTTGTGCTCTACACTAGCATCCTCCTCCCACTGACTGGGTCACAACCACCTCTAGGCAAGTCTCCCACTCTCAAATTATCCCCAGTGATTTCTAGGTTACATTCCCAGTGGTCCCACAGTTCCCGGAAAGCGCTCACAGACCGAACACACAAACCACCAGGATCCTTTATCAGTCCAGACAAGCAGGACAAACAATTGTTTATTCTCATAAAAATATTGAACAGTGGAACAGAAAAAGTGCAATCAGCAAACAATAACAGGTATCTGAAATATGGATCAATTATAAAACTATCTAAATGTTTGTTTACTTTCTAAAAAATACCTGGGGAGATCAGGAAATATGCTGCTCACAGATTATGAAATATAACTGTTCACAGGGCCTCAGTAAAGTGATCTGTCTGTCTCTTCTCCTGGGCTAAGACTGGGCAAAAATTCAGTAAAGTCCAAATGAAATCGAGCTCCTGGGCCAATAAGAGTCCAGAACAAGTTTTAAACGTATACTGCTCACAGTACTGTAGATCATATCCTCACTGAGTAAAACTAAAGAGAGAGTATTCACTTTAACATAAAACATGTATCACCTGCTGGCCACTAGAAGAAATACACTTCAGGAAATAATTAAGGCAGTTTTACAGGCTTAAAAAAACCCACTGTTCTGTCACAATGCCAATAATTGATTGTTGGACAACCTTTATAGAATCATGTCCACTGTTGAAGAGTGCACACTATTATCAACAACTGACATTTTGGGTGGAGTTAGCCCAGTTAACTACCAGAGTCACCACTAAACCCAGATATTCAACGTCGTGTTCTTTCTGTGGTTATATAAACTTCCATTCAGCTGCTAATAAGACCAAAATCCTTAGAGATTTGCTGGAAGAAAGTCAATTTGGTTTCCTATTTCTGACGGAGATGTGGTTTTCTCTGCAGGAAAACCCACGATTATAATCATTATGCCCCTTAGGATACAAACTTATGTAATTATCTAGGGCGAACCGAAGGGGAGGAGGTCTTGCTATTCTAAATAGATCATTTTTTAATGTGAAGCTTTTAGACTCAATAAGCACTCCATCCCTTGAACTATTGTTTTGTGAGATTAAGGACAACTCCTTTGAGGACACACTGTGTTGTATGTTGTGCTATGTCCAACCTGGTAAATGGCCTGATGCCAAAGAGGTTCTTGCTAAATTCTCTGTCTGTGATGACTCTACCTTCCTACTTGGAGATTTCAGTCTTCACCTAGAAGCAGACTCTGATTCTCAGACCATGAAGTTTCTTGATTATTTAGATGCTAAAGGATTACAGTGTCTATTTTCTGCTCCTATTCATGATAAAGGTCACCAATTAGACCTGTTAGCATCAATTACCATGCTCTTTACTATAATGATACTATTCCTGTCTCATGGTCGGATTTTTTTCTTGGATTTTACCTGTCTTGGAGAGAGTACCCAAGATAAAATATCACTCTCAGTACGCCTCTTGTTAAAGAGAAAAGGTTAACCCAGTGGAATTTTAGAATTTAATAGATAGCTTCTTTCACTCTCTCTTACTGATGATCATTTCATTAAGACCTGAAATTCCATATGCAGTGAAACTCTTGATAACTTGGCTCCATTTAAAAACAGACTGAAATTCCATAGAAACTTAGAGAAATGGTTCAACCAGGAACTTATGCTACTGAAACGATCCTGAAGGAGATTAGAACATTTGTGGAGATGTTCTCCCACTCCAGAAAACAAGAGCAGCTGGCAATCTAAAATAATGAATATAAATCTTTACTAAGAAAAGGAGAGATTTTTACTCTAAAACAGTTGGAACTGACAAACCAGATACTAGGAAATTATTTTCTCTACCAGAGCAGTTGACAGACGTGAATCAATTAGTTAATATGTTGAACTCTGTTTCCCTATCCTCTGCTGATTTAGCACTAAATTTCCAAGAGACCCTGCAGACAAACCACTGATCACACTTTTGGAGATATAGATCAAATGGGGATAATAAATCTCTTGAACCATCAATGATCACAGTAATGAAGTCTCTGTACTCTCCAAAGGACTTTCATTTTGCCCTTCCAGCAAGCTGGACAAAATTCAATTATACTCAGACCTGGAAGAATTCTTTAGAAAACTGCGCCTGAAGGCACATTTTCACAACAAAGGAAATCCCAACAGACCGGAATACAGTTTGAAACAAAAGAACACTTATTTCACCCCACAGGATGGACAAAACAGCAAGCTGGACAACTACATAGAAAGCTTCAGACATAGGGTAAAATCACAACTTTCCAGCAAACAAAAGAGAATTCTGTACAATCTTACTCCACCAGAAAGAGCGGCCATAAGAACTCTACAAACTAACCCACGCATTATCATCAAACCCACAGACAAAGGAGGCTCAGTGGTGATTATGGACACAGAAAAATACATTGAAGAAGGGCACAGAGAGCTCTCAGACAATACATACTACAGGAAACTAACAAAGGATCCCACACAGGATTATACAAAGTAGCTGAAAGACCTGATCAAAACATTTCCTAAACAAGTACAGCCACATCTGAAGAAACTCATACCAAACTAGCCGTCAGTGGGCACATTCTACATGCTACCCAAAATCCACAAACCTGGAAACCCTGGCAGACCAATCATATTGGGTATTGGCACACTCACGGAGGAAATATCTGGACTCATAGAGGGAATTCTGAAACCTCTCATGCACAAAACAAACAGCTTCATACAAGATACCACAGACTTTCTGAATAAATTGAAAATTATCAAGCAATTACCACCAAATACCCTTCTGATCACGATGGATGTAGAATCACTATACAGCAACATTTCCCATGCGGATGGCATAGCTGCATGTGAGAAATTCCTAAAAACATCTAGAAACCGTTACAAAACTAATCAAATTTATTTTAACTCACAACTATTTCCACTTTAACAATGATATCTATCTACAAATAATGGGCACTGCGATGGGCACCAGGACAGTACCCCAATATGCCAACCTCTTTATGGCTGAGCTGGAAGAGACATTTCTGAATACATACCAGACCAAACCCATAAAATACTACTGGTACATCGATGACTTTTTTATGATTTGGACTGAGGGGGAAGAAACTCTGAAACAATTTTACAATTCCTTCAATACATACCATCCTACAATCAGATTCAAAATTGACTGCTTCCCCAAAAAAGTCAATTTTTTGGACATCACAGTCTATATACAAACATCCATATAAAAGAAACCCACAGACAAATGCAGCTACCTCCACAACTCCAGCTTCCACCCTTCACATACAAAAAGATCCATTATTTACAGTCAAGTCCAGTTAGCACGTGAGACCTTACCGCTAAGTCAGTGGGTGGCAGTCCGAAAATGGATGTGCGCTGATTTTAATTTTGCCACACGTCCATTTTCCGGCACAAAAAAATGATTTTTTTCCCAGGGCTTGCTGAGGAAATGGACCTGTGTGCATCCAAAACACATGCCTACACCAGTGCAGGCCACTTTTAGGTGCACCTTAGTAAAAGGGTCCCTAAGTATGCTAAATCCTCTTGCTGCGTGGATGCATGCCCTCCATATTTAATCAAGTCAGCTTCCTCAACTTTAATTATGGCTATTACTCAATGGATCAATTTTCACTTAATTTCTGGGAAATCTCCTTCTGCTGAATGCAACATCGTTCTCACACCTATACTAAAGAGTCCAAAACTGAGTGCATCTGATGTGAGTAATTACCATCCTATCGCATCCACTTCTCTATTTGTTATGATCATGGAGAGTTATTGTGACTGAGCAATTAGACTGTTATCTCCAAAATTTTGATATCCTGCACTTCTCTCAATCAGGTTTCAGGAAAAATTACAGTACCAAAACTGTTGTGTCAACCTTGATAGCACATGCTATTACTTTGCAAAAGACAATGTGCAATTGTTATTCAATTCGATCTAAGTAGCGCTTTTGATTTGGTGGATTTTGAACTGATGACTCACATCCTGAATCATTTTGGTATTCAGGGTTCAGTCCTATCTTGGTTCAATGTTTTTTTGACAAACTGCTGTTACATTTTCAAGAAAGATGGGTCTTTTTCTGAAAGTTAAAGTCCTTTAAGTCATGTCCCCCAGCGCTCCCCTCTTTTTTCTTCACTTTTCAAATTACTGTTGCCATCCTTAGGTGTTATTCTTGACCAAGCTAAGATGAAACACTTTATTTACGCGGATGACAATACAGTAATCTTACCTGTCTCTCAACTCTGGTCCAATATGCTATCCCTTATCAGAACTTGTGTCTCTTTACAGGCTTAAACTAAACAAGACTAAGTTCTTATGGATGAGCCCCAAGTCAGATTCAAGGTACGTTGAGTCCCTAGTTTTGGAGGGTGATCAGTTTTCTTTGGAGTTTCATTCAAGAATTCTAGGAATTGAAGTAGATCACTTATTGACTATGCAGTTTCATACCCAATAGGTTATTAGGCATTCTTTCCTAATAATGAGAAAATTGAGAATTTTTAGAAACTACTTTAGTTATGAGGCTTTCAGACTCCTGGTCCAATCTGTGATTCTTCCTAGATTGGACTACTGTAACCTAATATTAGCAGTTTGTTCAAAATCATTGATCCATCGTTTACAGGTAGTACAAAACTCTGCTGTTAGATTGATCTTTGGACTACCCCAATTTGAACCGCTTCAACCACACTATTCCAGGCTCCACTGGCTTCCTGTCACTGAGCAAATACAATTTAAGCTGGGCACTACTACATTTAAAATTCTCAGTGGGGAAATTCCAAACTATATGCTAAATTTAGCATCTTTTTTATGTGGCCTCTCTTGTAGACATGATACTCGTAACCTGTTTCAACTTAAATTTCCAATGTTTAAAAACTTAAAATCAGGTAAACATCTCACTCTGTCTATTCAGTACCAGCTAACCAACTTTTGGAATCAACTCCCAATATATCTGAGATCTTGTACTCACTATGTTTACTTCAGAAATCATCTAAAGGCTTTCCTATTCAATAAGGCAGGTCTATCAAATGGATAATGTAAAGCTTGACAGGTGTATCAAGTATGTGGTTATTATAAGTTATCTTCTGTTTCTGCTGACTGTAGCTCCGAGACAACTGGTCTAGCCTATCTGACTTTTGTAATCTGTCATTGAACTGTATAGATATAGGTGGAATATAAATATAGGTGTAACATAATATACCATAACATAATATATGGTTTATTTTGGGCCAGTTAGAAGAACACTGGCTATGTTGATATTTAGACTTAGCTGGTTATCTTCTAACTGGCCAAAGATATCCCACACATTCACACGGCCAAATATAGCTGCTAAAGTAGGGCTGAAAATCAGTGGATAGCTGTTTATGTCAGCCGATATAACTGGCTATCTGCTAGCCGCTAACCGGCTATACCCCGCTGAATATTGCTGGATAGATGTTTGTGGGGCATTTAACCGGCTAGGTGCTAATCTTGGCTGATTAAATGATTTTGAATATAAGGGGGTTTGTCCCTAATGGTCCATCCCTAAAGGTTAGTCCATACATGCTGCACTGTCCTCACTGTCAATAATTTGGAGCACTCTGGTATTGGTGTTCTGAACCAATGAGTTTACTTATGTCTTTTAGTCAAAGTCAAATAAATGGGACAATAACAATAGCAGAGACAGTAATTAATTGCATTCACACAGATCTTTTTAGCTCCCTTGTAAACATTTTCCTTAGCACAATATCCCCCAAATTATATATACAGTACTCAAAATTGTGCATTTGGCACTAATTAGTAACTATTTAAATTTAAGTGCACATCTTCCTAGTCGGTAAAGATGCGCACATAAATTCTTATGTGAGAATTTGAAGGGGGGCCTAGAGCAATGGGAGGGGCATGGGTGGGTCTGGGGCATTTCTAGAATTTGTGTGCAGTGTTACAGAATATGGCAGATCCACGCCTAATTTAGGTGCAAGAATTTACACCAGGTTTCAGTTGATGTAAATCCTCATTTCCAAAATTGGGTGCAGATCCCAGTGCTAAGTGCTATTCTATAACTGGCACCCAACTTGGAGAGTCATTTATAGAATAGAACTTAGTGCTTATTTTTTTTCAGTGCCCAAATCTGTGCTCTATTTGCAGAATCTAGCCCTATGTGAATAATCTCTCCTGAACTTTCCTTAGTAACAGTGTAGCAAGTAGTATAGGTAAGTTTTAAAGAAGAATATCATTTGCAATCTCTGTCATTGGGTATGTTGAGAAATTCAGAGGTTTTGAGACTCCAAAACAGTGCTTAGATGGCTTGATCCTGGTGGTATGCGTGATGTTCCGTAGGAGACTTGTTGCTTTAAGTGGTTCCTGTTACTTCAGCCTCTGGAACTGTTTCAGGAACCAGCATAAAGGATAGGTAGTCCTGGTCACAGCAGGTCCCCCCATTTCCACTGTCCTAGTCACAGTACAGAGCTTAAATGGTTACAGTCACTGTACTTGTGCCTACTTTTTTCCTTATATATTGTCCTGGGTAGGGCGGCCAGGTATCTGTATTTCATATACTTGCTTGGGTTTAGATGGCTAGGATCTTAAGGCTGTATGTGCTCTTTCCTCACATGCAAGGTCAGTGTCTAGGGAGGCGAGGAGCCAAAGATAAAGATGTGAACTGAGCTCAGGTTTTATACCCCAGGAAAGTCCCTCGCCCCCTAAATCTAATCTCCTCTCCTCATTATAATACTGGTCACTTTGATAGTTCATTCTCTTTAGCAACCAGTGATGTCATAGTAACATTAAGGAATATTCTTCTTTCTAAGGAAAGCAATTAGTGTCATGGTGGATACCCTTAAAGCAGGACTCTATGGTCTCTAAATATATATAACAAATGTTATAGTTTGAAAGAATGAGATAAACCATTCCATACTTCATAATATTGCATGAGGAAGTACACAATACTGCACACAGGGAATCAGATATTAGATTTCACAGATAAGAGGCTAGCTGATTTTTCTTACATAACAATTAATGAATAGATAGCTTAAAGATGGCAGGGAAACATCATGGCAATGCATTGGCTCTGTCCTGGTCCATAGTGATGATCTTATTTAGTGTGAAAATGTTTGTTCATTGACTCCCTTAAGAAACAGGTGGCAAAACTGAGAGAAGAGGTGGCAAGAAGCATTGGTGACAAAAATTACAAATTACTTCATGAAACATATAGATGGAAAATTCCAGCAGTGGGGAAAGTGAAAAGGTTTAGATGATGACAGCTGGACACAGATTATGGTTATGGAATTCATTTTGCTGCTAGACAATATAAAAGAGGTGGGGAAGTAGCAATTCTCTACAATAAACTTCTACAGGTAGACCAAGTTGAGGTGATTGTGAAAAATGAGGTGGAGGATATGTTAGTTAAAGTAAAGTTAGTTAAAGGCAGCATGGCTTCACTAGTGGCAGGTCGTGTCAGACAAATCTGACTAACTTCTTCGACTGGGTGACCAAACAGTTGGATATGGGATGGGCGCTTGACGTGGTGTACTTGGATTTCAGCAAAGCCTTTGACACGGTTCTGCATTGGCCTCACTAAATTGAGTGCCCTCGGTATGGGACCTAGAGTAACTGATTGGGTTAAAAATTGGTTGAATGGAAGGAGACAGAGGGTAGTGGTAAATGGAACTTGCTCTGAAGAAAAGAATGTTAGTGGAGTATCACAGGGATCGGTCCTTGGGCCGGCTCTTTTTAACGTCTTTGTGAACAATATTGCGGAAGGGCTGTCTAGTAAGGTTTGTCTCTTAGCGGATGATACCAAACTCTGTAACAGGGTGGACACCCTGGAGGGTGTGAATGACATGAGGAAGGACCCAGCAAAGCTGGAGGAATGGACTGATATTTGGCAACTAAGATTTAATTTAAAAAAATGGCAGGGTTATGCATTTGGGTCACAAGAATCTGAGGGAACGGTACAGTATAGGGGGTGAAGTGCTTCAGTGTATGAAGGAAGGGCGGAACTTGGGGCTGATTGTGTATGATGACCTTAAAGCTTCCAAACAGGTAGAAAAAGAGATGGCCAAAGCCAGAAGGATGCTTGGGTGCATAAAAAGGGGGATGACTAGCAGGAAAAAGGAGGTGATAATGTCATTGTACAAGTCTCTGGTGAGGTCCCATTTAGAGTACTATCAGGCTCATTTTCAAAGCACTTAGCCTCCCAAAGTTCCATAGAAACCTATGGAACTTAGCCTCCCAAAGTGCTTTGAAAATATGCCTCTGTGTGTGCAGTTCTGGAGACTGCACCTACGAAAAGATATAAACAGGATGGAGTCAGTCCAGAGGGCGGCTATAAAATTAGTAAGCGGTCTTGAACACAAAAAATATAGGGACAGGCTTATGAACCTCAACATGTATATGCTGGAAGACAGGAGACATAATGGAGACGTTTAAATATCTCAAGGGCATTAATGTACAGGAAGTGTGCCTTTTTCAACTGAAGGAGGGCTCTGGAACCAGGGGGCATACATTGAAGTTAAGAGGGACTAGGCTTAGGAGTAATCTAAGAAAGTATTATTTCACGGAAAGGGTGGTGGAGGCATGGAATTGCCTCCCGGTGGAGGTTGTGGAGTCAAGGACTGTGTCAGAATTTAAAAAGACATGGGATAAGCATGTGGGATTGCTTAGGAAAAGGAAGAGTTAGGGTTTAAAACTATGGGAAAAGGGTTTGTACACTTTGGCAACTAGTTAATGATGCTTGCTTTACTCTCTCTCTCTTTTTATTCCCCCCTTAATACTAACTAGGTCCTGCTTGCTTTTCTCTCTCTCTCTCTCTCTTTTTTTTATTCCTCCTTAATACTAAACTAGATCCTGCAGTGCCTGCTAGATTCTATCTGTTAATGCTGTGGTACAAAGTTTTTAAAACTAAGTGGAAAAGACTATGGAGATTAGTTGATAAAATTGCTTTTTATATTTTTATTTTGCCTAACACTAACCTATAATTCCTCCTTTAAACCCCTATCTTTAAGTTCCCAAAGCACAAAGCAAAATAGCGTTCATTTACCAGAGAAATGTCCTCTTCTCTCGGAACTTCTCAGAAAGTTATGAGGGATTATATCTTTGGTTTGTATTTTGTATATGATCCGCCTTGAGCCACCTGGGTAAAGCGGAATAAAAATGTCAAAATTAGATTACATTATCAAAGCCAGCAGACTTTACATCCTTACTCCATCTTCACTCAAGCTGAAGAACTGGATGTAGCCCTGGAAGAGAAGAAACCATCCCAGCAAAAGGAGGAACTGGAACTTGCAAACACAATCTGCAGGATAAGCAACAAATGTTTGCTCATATATAGAAGCCTGACCCCCTAGTGGTAATACCATGATATTACCTCTAGAAATCTCAGCAGCCATATTGGACTCTGGCAGCCATGAGGGAGAAATAAGTGGGCATCGCTCCCACCCCACTACCCACCAGGGCTCCTGGTAAGCACAGAGAGTGTGTTGAGAGTGTGTTGGGAGGGCAGGAGGGCAATGGGAGCTTTGTGGCCCAATGTCTGCTTTTGAGGGCTTTCTGCCTAAGAAGAGATCTCTGGAGGAGGCCCCCCATGTGCTTGGCTAATGCCCGTACATGGGGGCCACCAGGAGAGTGAGCATGTTGATGGCTGTTGGGGGTCGGGTGATAGTGGAAGGTGGTGGGATTGGTGCCTTTGGGGGTCAGGAATTGAGAGGATGAGGTGGGTGCTTGGTGGGGGGTCAGGTGGGGCTGAAGGGGTGTCAGAAAAGGGTGGGAGATATGAGTCAGAGTAGGGCTGTGACGGGAGAGAGTGTGCCAATGGTGGGATTGAGGAACAGCAGTTTCAGAAAGCTGCTCCCACATCTATGTGGAGAAGGAAAGTACACTTCTTCCTCACATCCTGCTTTCTGAGATCACTGTTCGTGATGGATGTTAAAGGGCTGGGACATGCAGCCCTGCTCCTATTTTACATTTACAGACCCTCTTTCAAAATAATATGAGAATTCCACACGTTCTGACTTAGACACTGGAATTCCCCTCTGCATTTCCTTTCTAAAATGCCCTTCTATTTATACTAATGCTGTTAGATCCATATTTACTAAAATGTGGTAAGATTGTGCAGTCAGCACATGTTCATTGACAACATTACCATAATGCCCAGAAGCTGTGAATCTGTATTAATTCTCTGGGGTATTACCTGTATTTTTGTAAGGGCTATAAAACTGCCCAACAGAAAATGCATGATGCAGTTAGCTCGCTCTTAATACAGAGCAGTGAATGCCATCTTATCTGCTCTGTTATTAGTTAATGTATGCTAATTACCTGGCCCAGTCCTTGCTTATTCTTCTTACTACAGAGTGGAGGAGTGGCCTAGTGGTTAAAGCACCGGTCTTGCAATCCCGAGGTGGCCAGTTCAAATCCCGCTGCTGCTCCTTGTGATATTGCGCAAGTCACTTAACCCTCTATTGCCTCAGGTACAAACTTAGATTGTGAGCCCTCCTGGGACAGAGAACTATCCAGTGTACCTAAATGTAACTCACCTTGAGCTACTACTGAAAAAGGTGTGAGCAAAATCTAAATAAATAATAATAATTCAATGGTGTTTTCCTCATTAGCTGTTCAATGTGGCAATTAGTATACCCTAACATTTAACGTGGTGCTGTTAGCATGTGGTAATTCCTACATGAAAGAGCTAATGCAGATTAGTAAATAGTCCACATAGTATGGAAAATGAAGTTCTGGGTCTGAAAAATCATGGAAGAGGCTCAATGAACCAGGGGCCATCTTAATGGGGTTTCAAGTAGATTAAGTGGTGCATGACCCCCCCCCCCACTCCCCCCAGCAAAAACTATCATTTCCTGAAGACACTGCTGATTCCCCCCACCCCAAGATCTGTCAAGATTTTTTTCTGGGATCTAGCAGGTCTAGATGGACATTGATCTTACTCAGCATGGCTTCTCTTATGTTCTTATGTAAATGAATGCATAGCTTTGCTTCTGACCTTTAAGGTAGAAAATGCAAACTATTTGCTATGTATTAGGGCAAAATCATAACAGAACCGAATCAGATATTAAAAGATAGAGACAAATGAAAACTGAGCCCCTGCAATAGCTAATAATCAAAGCAATGCATCCTAAACATACTTTATGAACAACTTTATGGAACATGGAAACTATTCTCATTTTACAGGAAGATTTTGTGCATCTTGAAAGTCACAGATTATGTTTCCTTCAACAATATAGTTTTTTTTTTAAGTCATCATGAATGGATATAATTTGAATGTTTTGAGGCTTTTTCTGAAAAACACAATCAATCATGCTGTCAGGGCAAACTTTCAATAACTGATTAGGAGGAAGAAACCATCAGCAGTGATTCACGATGAAACACTTATAATCTGACTGTTTTACTGACATTATATATTATTCAGTGTCTCATGCATTCCTCTTCTCTAATGTATATACTAATAGCTTCTTGTCTCCAGATTTAAATAAAGAATCACAACATTTTAGCACATAACTCCATTCCCATAATACAATCATTAAAGGTGACAAGACAATTATTTAAATCATAATGCAATTGGGAGTGGCCTAGTGGTTAGAGTGGTGGACTTTGGTCCTGGGGAACTGGGTTCAATTCCCACTGCAGGCACAGACAGCTCCTTGTGATTCTGGGCAAGTCACTTAACCCTCCATTGCCCCAGGTACAAATAAGTACCTAAGCCGCATTGAGCCTGCCATGAGTGGGAAAGCACGGGGTATAAAAAAATAAATAAACCATATATGATGTGTAGGTAAGGCAGCTTTGTCACGTCTGTTGACATTTACCTTTGGTTGGACATGAGACATCCCACAGAGAAGCTGAATGTTGTCTCAGAAAGTTGCATGTTTTTTTTTTCAGAAAAGGTGGACCTAATGAATTATAAAAAAGTTTTATTGAAATATTTTCTACTGTTTTGGGTCCAAAAAACAACAAGGCAGACGATCCGCAAACTCCAATGTGGAAACAAACAAAGCAGATAAGTGATAGATACAAACAAATCTTTATTGAGCTTTTTTGGGATCTTGCCAGGTACTAGTGACCTGAATTGGCAACTGTTGGAAACAGGATGCTGGGCTTGATGGACCTTTGGTCTGTTCCAGTGTGGCAATACTTATGTACTTAAGTACTTCAAATTAACAGAATGCCCCACACAGGCTGTGTTTCACCCAAAGGGACTGTGTCATCAGGGGATACAAAATAATAAATAATAATCAAAATATGAAAACATAAATACAAAATTAAAAATTAACACACATGAAAACCATGACATGTAAAAAGCAATATACATATGAAACATATATATGAAACATTAATAATAGTAATAACAAATATCACTTTAAAACAAATATTTAAAAAAATACATAATATAACACATTTGTTAAAGCATAAAAAAGTAAAATATCATAATAAACACATATAGAGGTGCATTTTCGATATGACATGTAAGTCCGACTATGGACGTATTGCAAAATACATCCAAAATCCAAATAGAAATGAAGGTCATTTTTGAAAATGAAAAACGTCTATCTTTTGTTTTCGAAACACTGTTTCTAACAAGGTTTTGTGCTTTAGTCATTTTTTTTTTTGGTTCAATTTCCCCCCCCCAAAAAGTCCAAGTGAAAATCTTAGAAAATCAAGCCACTGGAATGTAGGAGGGGCCAGCATTTTTAGTAGAGTGGTCCCCCAGACATCCCAGGAGATAAATGGGGCACTGCAGTGGACTTCAAAAACATGCTCCCAGGTACACATCTCACTGTTTCTCCCTTATCTTGTCTGCTGAGCCCCCCAAAACCCACTGCCCACAACTGTATACTAATAGCTCTTATGGGTGAAGGAGGACCTATATGTGGGTACAGTGGGCTTCTGATGCATTTTGGAGGGCTCACAGTTTCCACCACATATGTGACAAGTAGAGGGAGATAGTGACCTGAATCCCCCACTCCATGGTGCACTGCACTGACCACTACACTACTCCAGAGACCTGCGTGTTACTGTAATAGACCTGTCTCTAACATCTGAGGCTATCATAGAGGCTGGTAAGTCATATTTTTATTCACATTTTTGGGGGGTAGGAGGGGGTCAGTGACCACTAGGGTGGTATTGGGGAATCACCCCTGAATCTCTCCAGAGGTCATCTGGTCATTTAGGGCACCCTTTTGTACCTTATTCATTATTTAAAAAAAAACAAGTCCAACTCAAAACGTCTTAGTTTTAGTCCTGGACAGTTTTGTTTTGTGGAAAATGAGCAAGCAGATCAGTATATTATCTAAAATATTTTATTGAAGATACCGTATTTAAGACAGTTGCTCGACACAGGCCATGTTTCGCCCACAAAAGGGCTGCGTCAGGGGCTATATTAAACAAACATTAAATTATAGAATCTAAACAAAATATGTAAAACATGAATTATAAAATATACATGTAAAACATAGACATGAATTGTTAACAATGAAAGTCACTTTCAATGTAAAAAATGGATAAAAACTTATAAAATATTTATAAATATATAATTATAATAATCAAATGAATAAGACATTAACATAGGAAAATATAACAGACGCAGCCCTTTTGTGGGCGAAACACGGCCTGTGTCGGGCAACTGTCTTAAATACAGTATTTTCAATAAAATATTTTGGATAATATACTGATCTGCTTGCTCATTTTCCACGTTGGATTTCGCAGATCGTTTGCCTTGCTGTTTTCTGGGACCCCCAGTTTTATTTTGTTCCATTATGGCTGAAAAACTTCCAAGTCTTAGGAACACCCAGATCCTGTCCTTAACACGCCTCCGACATGCCCCCTTGTGTTTTGAATGTACTTCTGACCGACTTCATAGAAAAACATCTAGAAATTGGTTTCAAAAATATCAATTTGGACGTTTTTGTGAGAAAAATGTCCAGCTTCATTATGCCACATTTTAGACATTTTTCTCCTTCGAAAATGAGCCCAATAGTATAGTAGAAATAGGACACATGCCTATGCTGTGATCTTCATCAACAAAAAGCTAAATGTTGTATTCACTAATTTCCACCATACAAAACTATAAACTAAAAATGAAAAACAAGGCTGCTAAACAACCACATATATATTTTAAAATACATATCAAATCATAATTTGAAAATAAACAAGTAATTCACTTCGTGGCCAAATGAGTATAGCTAATCTATCAAAAGGCTCTCAATATAGTCCATTCACCTCAAGTTAGCAATTCAACAAGTAATGGACCAGTGGTTCACTATTAAAATATATGTATGGATGGGGGGGGGGGGGGGGGGGGGGGGGGAAAGCCTCATCTATAACCCTTTGTTGTAATTATTCACAAAAAAAACCTCTCGGCCCTTATGATTTGTAACAACTATTGTGACTTCTATTAAAGTAATCATTAATTATTCTGACCAAATAACATTGTGCTAGGTGACTGGCAATAAGCTTAACAAAATCATGCAGGACAACACTTACCTTCTGGCTCACTAAATCCTTATGGACATCTGTTTCGCTGTCGCTTTGTCAAGGGATTAGAGCCTCAAAAGCAGTGGCATGATACCTGCTATTGCTTGGCCTAGATATATTCTGTAAAGTACGCCTAAATTTTATAGAATAGACTTACATTTCCATGCAGTATATAGAATACACTGAGTGGCTTGCCATGACACCAAATTTGGTTGCGTCAATTTAGGCCACTTTTTACTTGGTGTAAATCCCAAAGCCTAAATTAGTGCAGATTGGGTGTATTCTATAACAACGCGCAAATATTTTAGAAATGCCAATGCCCCGCCTATGGTTGGTCACGCCCCCTTTTCATCTATGCAACTTAGAATTTAGGTGCACCACGTTATAGAATAAACTTAGCAAGTTGTGTGCATAAATCTCAATCAGTGCTGATAAATGCTTGTTAACATCCAATTAACAGCGCTGATTAGCTAGTTAACCAATTAAGGGCACTTTAGCCACATTTTACACACTGGTACCAAGTTACCACAGAGAATGTTTATATATCCCCTGTTTCGGTCATCTAGAGAGGTGTGGTGTGGCATTGACTGTGTCACCGATATCATTTTTTGGCAGCAGTCTTGCCATTCCTTTCATTATGTGATAATCTAGCCTTCCCACTGGGACAGGGGAAAAGTTATTTTGCTATTTGGGCTAAATGCATCATACTTTATCTACTTCAAGTTTTGACAGAAGAAGAGAAGCTGAAGTCTTTTACCACCTTACAACATGAGTTTCATCTCTCCTCCTCTCAGTTGTTTGCTTATTTCCAATTAAAACATTATTTCTCTATATTAAATTGGACTGATTTGACAGAGGACATTCATGAGACCTATCAGAGGCCTATCCATTCGGAGCACAGAATCGAGTGCCACTTACCTTTCACCTTCAACACCTGAAAGACACCACCCCAGATTTGGACTATTCACATCTGGCTGATAAATGGTCTCAAGAACTTCAAGTGTCTTTCTCATCAGACCTTTTAAAAGCTTGTGTATTGCAACTAACGCAAAAGTTGGCATTTGTATCACAATGAGAGACTTGGTACAAATTTTTTTTAAGATTATATATCTCCCCTTATAGGACTTTTCGTTCTACTATAATGACACAAGATAAAAGTCTGAAATGTGGAGGGGCATCAGCAACAATAGGACTAGGACATATGTTTTGGTGCTGCCCCTTGATTCTTTCCTTTGGAAGTCTATTTTCCAGAAGGTGGAGGTGTATTGGCACCGTAAAGTTCCAGTGGACCCAAAATTTATATTTGGCACCTCTTCCTGTATAGTTCAAAGGCCCCCCAGGCTTTCAGTGTTTTTTTCAGCAAGCCATTCTTTTAGGGCTGAAGAGCAGCCTTCTGGAATAGAGAAGTGAGCTCTGCTCTTCGATACAAACTTGGTGTTTCATATTACTTGTACAACTGCACCTGGAACGTCAAGGTATTTCATCTTTGGATACTCCACGAGGGCACAAATTTCAAAACAAGTGGGAACCACTGTGATTGACACTGCCAGTCCGAGCACATAGAGGGGCATAATCGAACAGAAACGCCTATCTCCATGGGCGTTTATCTCCGAGAACGGGTCCGTGAAGGGGCGGACCCAAGCGTATTTTCGAAACAATTAGACGTCCATGTTTTATTCGCCAAGTTGTGAGCTGGGCGTTTTTGCTTTTCAGCGATAATGGACAATGAAATCGCCCAGCTCAAAACGAATAAATCCAAGGCATTTGTTCGTGGGAGGGGCCAGGAGTCGTAGTGCACTGGTCCCCCCTAACATGCCAGGACACCAACCAGGCACCCTAGGGGGCACTTTTACAAAAACAGAACAAAAGGTAAAAGAGCTCCCAGGTGCATAGCACCCTTCCCTTGTGTGTAGAGCCCCCCAAATCCCCCTCAAAACCCACTGCCCACAAGTCTACACCATTACTATAGCCCTAAGGAGTGAAAGGGGGCACCTACATGTGGGTACAGTGGGTTCGGGGGGGGGGGGTTGGACGACTAAGCATTAAGCAGCACAATTGTAACAGGTAGGGGGGGATGGGCCTGGGTCCACCTGCCTGAAGTCCACTGCACCCCCTAACAACTGCTCCAGGGACCTGCATACTGCTGCCAGGGAGGTGGGTATGACATTTGAGGGTCAAAATAAAAAGTTGTGAAACATCATTTTTTGTGGTGGGAGGGGGTTTATGACCACTGGGGGAGTCAGGGGAGGTCATCCCCGATTCCCTCTGGTGGTAATCTGGTCATTTAGGGCACTTTTTGGGGCCTTATTCGTGAAAAAACAGGGTCCAGGAAAAGTGCCCTAAATTCTAGCTAAAAACGCATACTTTTGTCCCATTATCTGTGAAATGCGCCCATCTCTGTTCGGCAGATAACCACGCCCCAGTTCCGCCTTCGCCACACCTCTGACACGCCCCCATCAACTTTGTCCGCATCCGCGACGGAGTGCAGTTGAAAACGTCCAAAATCGGCTTTCGATTATACCGCTTTAATCGTTTTTGTGAGATAAACGCCCATCTCCCGATTTAGGTCGGAACTTGGGCGTTTTTCTCGTTCGATTATAAGCTGGATAGTCATTTATTAAATCTTTAAATCACTGGCATGCCAGCTTGTTTCTATGAATAAGAGCCTTCTCTGTCTGGGATTTGGGGGTGAAGGGTGAGTTATTCAATCAGATGTTAATACTTTCGTCTTTTTTGTATTATTGCATTGTTTTGAAACTAATAAACATGATTTAAACATAAATGTGAAATAAAAATGTATTTGTGTGCAGGGAAATGGGTGACCTGTTCCTTTCACAATTCAGGAGAAAATAAACACAAAAATCAGTCTTGATCTCTATAGGTTCTCTCTTGTTCTGGCACGGCCACAGCACGTAAAAGTCTCTCTCTGTTCTGCCTTTAGATAATCAGCTTGTTTTGGACAGGGAGTCCCAATATTACAGTTCTATCTTTCCAAAAGGCAGCACAATTGGCAGGATTGGCACTCACTTTAAAAGTTACAATTTCAGCAGTTTTCCAAGTTAAACTTGGTCTACCTGAGTACAGCTTCTGCATCTTATACTTCTGTGATGGAGGCATAGGGTGGAAGACGTCTCCTCTCTCCTCTGGGCCTCTCTAATCTGTGCTGAGGATTTTTATCCTGCCTTGACCACACCCTCCTTGTTCTGCACCTGCTGAGTCATCTCCTCCCTGCTCTATGGCCTGCCTTTTAAAGTGGCTCTGTAACTATGAGGGAGTGCTGTTATGGGAGATCGGTAATTTCTTATAGATCCTTGCACGTACGCTGCCCCTCAGCTCAACCCTATCCGGTTCCATACCTCGAAACTGAAGGGTTGGAGACTGAGGAATCACCACATGATATGTGCATTAGATTCTTTATGGCAAGCGATCCACTTGAGGGGTTCTTGGAGTGTGACTAACAAGAAGTTACAACTCAGGAAATAATACTGGAATGTTTCCAATGCCAATTGGACCATTAGGGCCTCTTTCTCAATAATGGCATAGTTCCATTCCTGTGGAAACTTCTTCTGGTTAATAAAGACCACAGAGTGTTCTTCTCCTTCAACCTCTTAGGCTAGTACCGCTTGAGTCCAATGTCCGATGCATCTGTCTGTACCACAAAAGGCTGGCTGACAAAAATATATTGGCATAAAGATTTTATAGCTTGCTGCCATGCTGGGACATTTGAGGTCTTTTTTCCACCTTTTGTAATTTTATGGATGAGAAATACAACAATAATAATATATAGAATATAAGATGTACAAACATTAAATCTTCAGCTTCTAAGACTGAAGTCAGGTCTTACCAGGATTGGCTCTAAGCAAAGGGTCTGGAAGGGTCACCATACAATAGAAGGGGATAACAGTGAGATGTGGGACTTTTTATGTGAAGTCCAGTGCCCCCTAGGGTGTCCAACTGCTTTGCTGGGCTGTCTGTGTGGGCCAGTCTACTAAGAATGCTGGCTCCCCATATGTCCCAATGACTTGTTTTTGTGAGTTTTTCCCTTGGACATTTTTTTTTCCCAAAAATGGTCACAAAAGAAAAACATCTGGAAGGCGGTGCCCAACTCCGACGTCCAATACACCTTCTCCAGGACTGTCTTCTGTGAAACCCGGAATGGAGCATCAATAATAGCCAACTAGCCCCAGGAACACTCGCTCTTACTTCTTAGATTATGGCATAGGTACTTGCATAATTGCTTCAACTTTCCAGACCTGGGGACTTACTTGCCCTTTTCCAACAAAATATCCCAGGAACTAGAATTCTTGTCCTTCCATGAAGCATTTCTTGGCATTCGCTGTCAATCCGTCTATTCTCAGGCTGAGCAGGACTGCTTCCACCTTGATTAGATGGGTCATCCAGTCCTTACTGTAAATGGCAATATCATGCAGATAGGCAGACACATAACTACTATGTGGCTTGAGTAGGCCGTCAACAAGGCATTGAAATGTCAGTGGCACCCTATGAAGGCCAAAATGTAACACCGTACACAGGGACAAGCCTTGAGGGTTATGCCTCCAGCTGGAAAGCTTCTCTTCTCTCCTCTGGCCTCTCTGAACAATCTGTGCTGAAGGTTTTTAGCCTGCCTTTACCATGCCCTCCCTGCTCTGCACCCGCTGAATTATTTCTTTCCTGCTATATGATCTGCCTTTAAGGTGGTTCTGTAACTGTGAGGAAGTACTGTTAAGGAGCAGCAGCTGAAGATAAGCTGAAGTCCAGCTCTGGGTCGGGATCCTGACGTGCCCATTTTCAGGAGGCATGCCATCATCGACAGGGAAGATCTGATCCCTTTTCTAAGCTGTGTTTCCAACAGAAGCAGCAGCCATTTCAAGGGATGCACCCTTCGGGTGGTCCTGCCTTTCGGGCAGCAGTTGGCACACATGCCCACTGATGGGGCCGTGGTCCATTTCTTGCCAGTGATATGGGGATGGCTGTCCCCCTTTCTGAGGAGTGGACCAGGACAAATGGGTCTTGGAAGTTATCTGAGATGGTTACAAACTGGAATTCTTTCAGCCTCTGGCAGACCTTTTCATGGAGTCTCCTTGCAAAGCCCGGCCCAAGATGGCAGTGGTCAGAGAGACTCTGACGAGTTGAGGAGCGGGATCAAGGCTGCTACTCCATTTACCATGTAGTACCCAAAAAAAGGCGGGTCTTATCGACCAGTACTCAACCTAAAGGACATAAACAGGGCTCTGTAAGTACGGCACTTTCAGATGGAGATGTTCCATTCGGTCATTGCCACTGTGCATCCTGGAGAGTTTCTGACCTTTCTCGATCTCAAGGAGGCCTACTTGCATATTCCCATTTGGCCTCCTCACCACCACTTCCTGTGTTTTGTGGTGCAGAACCAGCATTTTCAGTTTTGGTCCCTGCTCTTCGGCCTGGTGACAGTGCCAAGGACCTTTTCCAAGGTCATAGTGGTGGTTGGGGCATTCCCCCAGAAGGAGGGAGTTCAGATGCACCCCTACCTGGATGTTTGTTAGATCCAGGCAGCATTCTTCAAGGAGAGCATGCAGGTGATGGAAAAAGTGGTTGGGCTCCTGCGCTCATTGGGTTAGATAGTCAACTTGGACAAGAGTCACATGATTCCTTCATAATTGCTGGAATACCTGGGAATGCTGTTCAACACTCGGATGGGCACAGTGTTTTTGCCAGAGACTCAGAGGTGGAAGCTCCGGGTTCAGGTAGAGAACCTTCTACAAATGCTGGCCCCCAGGGCCTTGGATTATGTGCAGATCTTGGGCTCCATGGCAGTCACACTGGACATGGTGCTGTGGGCCCAGAGTCATATGGAACCCCTCCAGAGGTCACTTCTCAGACAGTGGTCTCCCCTGTCATATCCTATTGGACAATGCGATGGCGGATGGCGGTGGCATATGTCAACCGGTAGGGGGGCACCAAGAGCATCCCGCCAGCCAAAGAGGCATCAATTCTCTGCCTTTGGGTGGAACGGTGCCTACCCCTTTTCTCAGTGGCTCACATTGCGGGGTCTCTGAACATCAAAGTGGACTTTCTCAGTCACCTTGTGTTGGATCCAGGGGAGTGGGAACTTTCAGGTCAGGTGTTTTCTCAGATCACGCAACACTGGGATCTACCGGCGATAGATCTGATGGTGCGGGAGATCAATGTGAAGGTGCCACATTTTTTCAGCAGGGGCAAGGATCCCAAGACTCAGGGATTGATGTGATCCTACAATCTTGGCATCCATCTCTCCTCTGCATGTTCTCTCTGTGGCCCATGGTGGGCAGGGTAGTTGGATGCATTACACATCACCTGAGTCGGTGCTCTTAGTGGCCCCTGATTGGCCCAAGCATCCTTGGTACACAGACCTGGTCCATCTTCAGGTTGACAGCCCCTTGCGACTTCCAGCCTGTCAGGGGTTGCAGTAGCAGGGACCTATCGTCATGGAGGATCCCTCCCCTTTTGGTCTTATGGCCTGGCTCTTGAAAAGGCACGGTTAAGGAAGAAGGGTTACACAGACAGGGTGATTACTACTATGTTGCAAGCAAGGAAGCATTCCACTTCTACGGCGTACTCAAGGGTGTGGTGGACATTCCAATCCTGGTGTGCGGAGATGGGCCTTTCAGCTTGGTTGGTGTCAGTGGTCAACTTCCTGGCCTTTTTGCAGGACGGACTCAACAAGTGTTTGTCATTGAGCTCCTTGAAAGTTCAGGTTGCAGCGTTGGCATGTTTTCGAGGATGCTTTCAGGGGTCCTTTCTGGCATCCCATCCGGACATTGTCCGCTTTCTGCGTGGAGTGAATCATCCGTATCTGCCGTGCCTTCCTGTAGTTCCTGCATTGAATATTAATCTGGTTATATGGACTTTTCATCAGCCTCCCTTTGAGCCCTTGGATCATTTATCCTTTAAAGATCTGACATTGAAGACAGTGTTTTTGGTGGCTATTGCGTCGGCGAGAAGAGTCTCAGAGCTACAGACCTTATCCTGTAGAGACCCCTTCCTCTGCTTTACCGAAGTAGGAGTTTCCCTTTGGAGGGTTCCGTCATTCTTGCCTAAAATTGTCTCACATTTTCATATGAATCAGCAGCTCTTTCTTCTGGCATTTCATAGAGAGGATTCCCATTCTAAGTTTTGGACTTTGTGGTGCCTGGATGTGTGGCATGTTCTCCTCTGCTACTTGGAAGTCATGAATGACTTTTGCCACTTGGATCAGCTATTTGTTCTCTTCGCTGGTCATAAGAAGGGGGAGCTGGTTTCCAAAGCCAAGGTGGCTTGATGGCTATGGGAGGCCATTTCTACGGTGTACATCTTGATGGGGAAGACTCCACCTCTTAAGGTGTGGGCACATTCCATTGGGCGCATGCAGCATCAGCATCTGAGTCGCATTTTATCTCATTGGAGGAGATTTGCAGGTCTGTGACTTGGTTGTCGGTGCATATCTTTTTGAAGAACTATTGTCTGGACATGGCAGCGCGGGGCTACGCCATGTTTGAGGCTTCTGTCCTGGAGGCTGGGATCTCTGCATGCCATCCTGCTTAAGGACTTCTTGGGTACATCCCACAAGTCTCTAGATTGACCTGTGGGACACTATGGAAGTAAAATTAGTTCTTACGTGATAATTTTCTTTCCATTAGTCTCAACAGATCAATCCAGAGGCCCACCCTGTGGTTTTTGGTTTATGTTTGGTTTGTTATAGGTTTATTGTTGTATTTTTGAACTTGGGTGGAGCAAGTCTCTTTACTTGCTATGAGCTGCAATGGTGGCTGTAGGGTGTGGTTAATTTGTATGGCAACAGGAGAGTAATGCTGCTCGTTGTTCGATGGGTTACACTGCTCTGTTAGCGATAATACTGAGGTTTAGGTAGCTGCACATGATCACATATAGTGAACCTCAGACATTCTCTCTATCTCCATTTGCTGGCAGAGGGACATAACCCACAAGTCTCTGGATTGATCTGTTAGGACTAATGGAAAGAAAATTATCAGGTAAGAACTAATTTTACCTTATGCTTGTTGCCATTCTCATAGTCACAGGAAATTAATTTCTCTATTAATTATGATTTCTAATGGGCAATTTAGGATGTAGCACCAGGAAGAGAGCCTAAGAACTCAGAATCAAGCATCAAAAGGCTGCAGAAGGAAGCACAAACATGTGTTTCTAAATGTAACTGAAATGATGACCAGCACTCAGATGAAAAAATTAAAGTACAGAGAGACTGGTGGGTCAGAGATAATTGTGATTTGTTTGAAGAGGCTCAACTCCCAAAAAAGATGTTTAATTAGTTCTGACTAGTTTTGATATACCTTAAATATCAGAAAGCTTTTTTAAAGAACTTAAGCATCATTGCCAGCTGTCAGAATCCCACTAGTACAAATCCATGTCCCCATGGGGGTCAGTAAGTAAAGGTAAGAGAGTACATTAGAGTTTCTTATTTTCTTGACATTTTTTAAAATCATGACTAATCTCAGGATGCTCAAAGGCTTACAGAAACCCTAGACTAATTATGACAGGAGGACAGCCAGAAGCTTTTCAAAGCTCTATGAAAATGTGGATAATAACCAAATCATCACTGTTGGGGCTATAGTAACTGACAGGTTTGGATCTAATGTGCATTAGGATGGACATTGAACAAATTAGCATTTTAACAAGTTAAACTATTCATCTGGAGTAGCCTAGTAGTTAGTGCAGCAGACTTTGATCCTGAGGAACTAGGTTTAATTCCCACTGCAGCTCGTCTGGGCAAGTCACTTAACTCTCCATTGCCCCAGGTACAAAATAAGTACCTGTATGTAAACCACTTTGATTGTAACCACAGAAAGGTGGTATATCAAATTCCATTCCCATCTGTCACAAACTTTCCATTAATTGTGAACATATCAAAGTCTATTTTACCCCATGGTATTACTGGGCCACTAGCAGTTAAGGGGAAAATTATCATGGTATGGTTTTACCACACCTTGATTTACCCTGGGAGATACCAGCCTGCAGTATCAAAGTGGCAGGTTCCTGACTCCCGTGGTAAATGAATAACGTGGATGTAACAGAGAGAGGGAACCAAGCACAGAAAAAGTAAAGAACATTGTTCCCTTTTGTTTTTAAAGGCCCTTTGTGCTGGTTTTTTTTTTTTTGCTGAAATGAATAACGTGGGCCACACATTAAAAAGGCCAGCACATTTAAATTATAAAATGTTCTCCTAGACTTTTGTTTGTCATGTGTGTTTATCTTGACTAGCTTGTAAGCTCTTTGGAGGAAGACCTTTCTCTTATATATGAGTCTGTACATCATTAGTTATGCCTATCAGAATCTAGAAATTATATATAGTATCAGTATATTGGACATGCAATGGTACAGTACATATTCCTATTTCTGTGGATAAAGTACTGCTTTTTCCAGTAAAGTGCTTAATACATCATGGTCTTAGTGAAAAATATAAAATATACTGGCTAAGAAACAATACTAGAGACATTTCAGCTTATCCAACTTACTTCCTGGGGCAATGTCATAGATCCCTGTTGACCTTCCTCTTCCTTCATTGTTATCAACATGGCCTGTTGTTAGGATATGTCATTTTACCACTGACTCATGCTATTTTACATTTACATTTACATGAGGCAAGATCCCAGAGGAGCTCCATGCAGTTTACAATAAGATCAAAGTACAAGGCATTCCCTGCAAGCTACAAAGTTTAAAATATATATTTCATTGCTTATTAAATAATTGAAAACAATATGTTTTAAGAGCTTTCTTAAACCATTTGGACTGACATATTATTGTTATGTCCAAAGGTATAGAATTCCACCACTTCACAAACTGGAAAGAGAATAAACCATCATAAACAGATCTGTAAATAGCACCCTTTGGGCTAGGATACTGCAATAAAAGAGTCAGTCTGATAGGGCACCATGATGTTGTGAAAGAATTACAAGGTCCAATAGATATGCAGGATCAAAACCACTCAAAATGGAAGAAGTGATTGTATACAGTTTAAATACAACTTGTGCTCTGACAGGCAGCCAATGCAGTTTCCACAAAAATGGGGCAACTGGTTCATACCCAGAGGAACTACAGATCAATCTAGGTTTGAAATGTCTGGAGCTTCTTCCAGAGACCTTCCAATAAACCTACTAATGCTGCATTGCAGTAGTCTATTTGTGGTAAGATTAAGGGCTGTTCCAAAAGTCTAAAAACAAAGTCAACTTAGATCTCAATCTCCTGTTTCATATTATGAAATCTTTTCTGTAACATATGATTTCCATGAGATTCAAAAGATAAATATTCATCAAAATCTATCCCCAAAATCTTTAATTATTTTTTCCAGTTGAAAATTCACAACAAGAACTGATTCTCCAAAAGGCTTATTTTGATTTTCAAAAACTATGAATTTAGGTTTTTTTCCCATTATTTAGCTTTAATCTGAACAAAAAAAGTCTATTCATTTAAAATTTTGAAGCCATACTCAATCCTATTGTTTATTTCTGACAATGAATTAAAGAATGGAATCACCACTGTGGCACCGTCAGCATAAACATAAAAACATATTAAAACCTTTTTTTTTATTAAGGAGAACAACTAACTGCAACATCAAAACATTAAGTAGAATAGGGAAAAATGGAGATCCTTGTGGAACTCCACAATCTGGAATCCAAGAAGGAAAGAAGATGTCCGCCTTCTTAATTTGGTATGATCGAATCTTAAGGAATCCTTCCAACCAGCGAAGGACAACATCTCCTATACCAGTAAAGACAACAGAAGTTCATGGTCCACTAGATCAAAAGCAGCAGACATGTCAAACTACATTATCAAAATTCTGTTGCTTCTATTTATTTCCCTTCTAGCATAAGCTAGCAAAGAGGTCACTATTGTTTCAGTACTGAAAAATCTTCTAAATCCTGATTGAGATTCTGGAAGAATGGAATAATTTTCTAAATATTCCATCAATTGCTTTGCTACAATAAACTCAACTAATGTAACCCCCCCTGCCCCCTGTTTACAAAGCTGCGCTTTGAATGGGCTTTGTCAGCATTGTTGCACAGCTTTGTAAACATGGGGGTTAGTTAGTAATGGTGGAATTCTGTGTGTATATTAGCTAAATATGAATATGCTGCGGCTGAAAAACATAACTCACTTGTTAAATACAATAAAATATGGACTTCTTTACTAGATCAACTACATAATAACCTCTCTTAGAGTTGAATTTATGTATGATCATGACTTGTTATAGCAATAATTCTTGTATAATCTTAGTCTGAACGTGTATGCTGATGCTTTGTTATTGTTAATCTGTTATGCTGGTTATTTGCTTTTATTTTAGCCATTTGTTATTGACTACAAAACACAATAAAAATATTGGAACAGTAATGGCATGGACGCAATTGGCTGATAGTTTATTATATTAGACAATAAAAGCTTCAAATTTTTAGGTGTTGGTGTAGGTAGGTAGAATTCTACCCATTTCCTTGGTAAATAATACCTTGGTCAGAACATCCTCTATGCACCTCTGGAAGTATTGCAAAAATACTAAAGAAGGATGTTTCAAAAGTTTATTAGGACAATTATCCAGAGCACAGAATGAAGAAAAAAAGCTTACACAAATAAGGAATCAGTTCTGTTGCCTGGGGTTTCTTAAATGAGAACCATGTAATATTAGAAATTACACCTCTTGATTTATTAGGGCCCTGCTTATTAAGGTGCACTAGTGTTTTTAGTGTGTGCTAAAATTAGCACGCGCTATCTGTGTAGACGTCCATATTGTGGGCATCTACACAGTTAGCACGGGCTAAAAATGCTAGAGTACCTCTAGCACAGCTTAGTAAACAGGGCCCTTAGTGTTGTAAGCTTCATATAAATAGGAATTCCAAGCTATTAATATTAAAGAAGTTCTAAGTTTTTTTATCTTGGTCTTAAAAAAACACAGCTAGATCATTAGTTGATGGAGTGTTAGAATGTCCCTCCAATAAAAGTGAGGATGACACCAATTTATTAAAAACTTGATATAGCTTTTTGGAAATCTAATGCTTCCTCTCCAACTATTGATGAGTAGTATCACTTTTGACTTGCTTAAGATGCCATTTATGAGTTAATAGATTTTCACCAATTTTCTTTACCAGAAAACGTTCTTGCCATTTCCTCTCCAACCATTCCTTCTTTAATTAAGCAATTCTGTTGAGTACCATGCAGGTCACTTAGTTTGATTAATTGATTTTTCTTGTAAAGGAGCAATTTCCTCTAAAATTAATAAACTAGCTTGATTCCAGCTCTCAAGAGAAATATCACCCGTATCCAATCTCACCTGCAGTATATTGTTGGCTTTAGTCCAGAAACCTTTCGCATCTATTTTACCCCAAGACAGGAACTTTTGTTTTTTAGAATGACTCACTATCTTTTTACTCTTTTTCCAGTTTAGAATAAATCACAATGCAAAATGATCTGACCAGATAATTGGCTCCCAAACTGGGTCAGATACAAAAAAAAAAAAAAAAAAAAAGCCCTATGGCCCTCCATTATATAAGCAAATACATCCAACTGTTGTCCTTTAATATGTTTTGGTCCTAACCCAACACTTTTAAATAAATATGAATCTAAAAAAATCAAATTGTTTAACTTTACAATCCATATCACCTTCTAAATGTAAATTCATATCTCCTAATAGCAGTAAATTCTTGCATTCCACATACATTTTAGCAACAAAATCCATAAAATCTTGTTGTGCCTGAGAATACTGGTTTGTAGGAGAGTAAAATGACATGATTCCTAAAACATCATGCAGTGTACCATCTTGATTTTTACATGCCATTATCACAAGAAAAAAACAACTGAATTTGAGGTTTTAAACAAAACATACAATAAAGCAACCCTCCCTTTTTTTTCTTTTTCTGTCTAGTGATATGAGTATGTTTATAGCTGGGTTGTCCTGAAAGCAGAGCCATGTCTGAACTACGATAACCAAACCAGTTTGCCCTTCTTCTATTCATTCTTTCACTACGTCTAATTTATTACATCCTGATCTTGCATTAACATAATAAACTGGAATTGGAACATAAGAAACTGCACTTACTTGATTATAATTAATTTGTATAAAATTATTACCTGTTCATTTTCATGAAGAATTAACCATTTTTACTGTATGTGACCTTTTGTATCTTTGATGTGTAATTAACTCTATCCTATTTGGCATAAATTGTGCACAGTCCACCAAATTTCTACTACCATATTTAAAAAATGGGATGTTTTTGATCTACCTCAAGGGCAATGAGACAGCCAAAGCCCCTAAATAAGACTCCAAATAACAAGATAAAAACTAAATAAAAAACAGACCTTCCTATTTTCATTACATAAAAAATAAACCAGCTAAGTTGAAGTTTAACTTTTCTCTTATCTGTGTCACTTATGCATGTCACTACACAAAGAAGTGTGTTATGGAGCGAGCCTTAGGCTTGCGTCTTAGGCAATGCACTGAATGGTGGCACACCATTAAATCAGAGCACCGTCTGATTTCAGGTGAGAGAGGCAGAGCAAGCTCCAAGCCTGAGATGACAGTCATCAATAGAATGGAACAAAATCAGTTCAGCTATACAATAGCCGCTCTGGAAGACAATGAGATAGCTGTGGGTCTGTAGCAGATGTTGGAATTCAGCCTTTTAAACTTTGCGGCAGTGTCTGATGTCGGGTGAGAGGGGCAGAGCAAGCTCCTACACTGGAGGTGACAGTCACCAATAGAATGGAACAAAATCAGTTCAGCTATACAATAGCTGCTCTGGAAGATGCTGAGATAGCTGCAGGTCTGTAGTAGATGTTAGAATGCAGTCCTTTAAACTATACGGCAGTGTCTGACATTGGGTGAGAGGGGTGGAGAAACCTTACTCTCGAGATGGCAGTCACCAATAGAATGGAACAAAATCAGTTATACAAAAGCTATTCTGGAAAACACTGGGATAGCTATGCATCTGTAGTAGATGTGCACAGGTCCCATTTCACATAGTGAGATTTAGGCATAATAACTGAAATTTACAGTAAAATAATGCATTTTAGTAGCAGCCTATGCTGATAACTCTCCCCTCCCCTCCAAGAGTGCCCTGCACTTATGCCGTGCTTTCTTTCTCTCCTGTTTACTAAGCCATGCGGCAATGCCAACATAGCCCGTTCACTTTGAATGGGCTGTGTTGGCCTTAGTGCACCACAGCCGCTAGCACAGCTTAGTAAACGGGGGGGGGGGGGGGGGGGGGGGGGTTATGATGATGATGATTATTACTATTACTGTGCTTTGGCTCAACCAACTTCATTTGGTGTCCATTTTATATATCCACAACTCTTTTATTTTCTGATGTTACTCCTGAGTCTAGCACTTTTGAGCCTTTACCATTCACTTTTACTCTTCAGCTTTTTTTTTTGTCTTTGAAAAAAGTGTTCCATCTTCTATATATTTTCATTGTGCCTTTTCAGATTATCTGAGTAATTAATCAGGCTGTTTATAGTGTTGTCTTGCCAAAAGTTAGTCTGGTGATGTGACTTTTGGATCTGTAATAAGAAGGGAGTGTTGTACATTTTATATGTGATTGCATAAGGTTTTGTATAAAATGCTTTCTATGCTTTATTGTATATCACCAAAAATGGTAGATTGTGAAGTATAGAAATGTATAGAAATAAATAAATATATATATATATATAACCTCATGCATAAAATGTGCATGGAAGGGGTGTACTCTTATGCAATCTGCACATAAGCATGGGTATTCGAGGGCTAATTTGTATGAGTCAGCAGTCACGGCTCTAATAATAGTGGTATGACTGCAACTGACTTCTAAGACATTAAAGAAATGTTACAAAGTGGCAATTATGACCAAATAGCAATGAAGACTGCATCAGGATTCCAGGAATACCACTAGGATAACCTGCACAGAGTAGCAGTGGTATTCTAAGATGGCATTGATAACTGGCAAGGAATGACCATGCTTAAAACCCAAACATCAGCAAGCATTGGAAGACCGGATGCTAATGATAGTGGTTTCACTAGTTTTGATAGCTATCAGGCTTATTTTCGAAAGAGAAGGGCGCCCATCTTCCGACACAAATCAGGAGATGGGCGTCCTTCTCTCAGGGTCACCCAAATTGGCATAATCGAAAGCCGATTTTGGGCGTCCTCAACTGCTTTCCGAAGCAGGGATGACCAAAGTTCACGGGGGCGTATGGGCACTGTAGCAAAGGCGGGACTGGGATGTGATTAAGAGATGGGCGTCCTCGGCCGATAATGGAAAAAAGAAGGGCGTCCCTGACAAGCACTTGGCTGACTTTACTTGGTCCATTTTTGCTTGCGACCAAGCCTCAAAATGGTGCCCGAACTGACCAGATGACCGCCGGAGGGAATCGAGGATGACCTCCCCTTACTCCCCCAGTGGTCACTAACCCTCTCCCACACTAAAAAAAACTTTAAAATTGTTTTTTGCCAGCCTCTATGCCAGCCTCAAATGTAATACCCAGCTCCATGACAGCAGTATGCAGGTCCCTGGAGCAGTTTTAGTGGGTGCAGTGCACTTCAGCCAGGTGGACCCAGGCCCATCCCCCCCTACCTGTTACACTTGTGGTGGTAAATTGAGTCCTCCAAAACCCACCTGAAACCCACTGTACCCACATGTAGGTGCCCCCCCCCCTTCATCCCTTAGGGCTATAGTAGTGGTGTACAGTTGTGGGGAGTGGGTTTTAGGGTGGGGGGTTGGGGGCTCAGGGAGCTATGTGAGCATTTTATGAAGTCCACTACAGTGGTGCCCAGTTGGTGTCCTGGTATGTCAGGGGGACCACTGCACTATGAATTCTGGCTCCTCCCATGACCAAAGGGCTTGGATTTGGTCATTTTTGAGATGGATGTCCTCGGTTTCCATTATGGCCGAAAACCGGGGACGACCATCTCTAAGGTCGACCATCTCAACATTTAGGTTGACCATCTCTAAGGTCAACCTAAATGAAAACTTGGGCGCCCCGTTCGATTATGCCCCACCACGTGTGATTAGAAAGGTTGATGATAAGACATGGAAGAGGTTTCAGAGGTTTGGCTTAGTATTATATTGTGTTGACATTGTAAGTAGTATAGTACAGTATGCTATAATGTGTACAGTTATTTATTTGAATATTTTTACTGCTGAAATTATCTATTGCCTATATGTCTGGTCTATTCATGTTGTACACTGCCTTGGGTGAATTGCTTCAAAAAGACAGTAAATCTAATAAAATAAAATAAAATGATCATATAAGAATAGATGAAGACTATAAGCCTTAAACTAGCAGAGGTATACAATAGTTAATACCAAGCTTGAAGCAAGGTTATATTTGTTTGAAGGAGAAAGAGACCTCAGAAACCAGTTGGATAATGATCCATGGTTACAGACGTCTATATATCATTCACAGATTCTGGACATGCTTGGGACTGTTATGGAGAATAGGTGGTAGGAAAGCTTTCAAGACAGTCTGGATATCCCACAGTTCTAGCTTCTTGACATCTTTAGTGCAATAGCATTAAAAGCGATACTCTCAAATCCGAAAGACAACACAGCATTCAATGTGCATTTTTGGTGGTACTCTTGCTTTACAAATTCATAGATTTTAGATTTGAATTATCTTTGGCAGACAGATTGGGAAGGACTAAACATTAAGGTTTGGTCTCCTTTGGATAAATTTCTTGTATACTAGTCAATCAACAAAACATGATTGTGGGAGATAAGATATCTCTGAAAAAGAATACCTTTGGGTTTTAGAAATTTGTTGTATACTGGTAGTGCACCCTCAGTTTTCTGTAAGCTTTGCATTGTAACGTATATCAACATTTCTTTCTATATTGTAGTTGTTCTCTGGTTATGTGTAACCTAGGAATATATATATATATATATATATATATATATATATATATATATATATATATATATATACTCATGTACCCAAAGTAAAACAACTGACTAAACTGCATAGTTAAATTGTTTTAACTTTTAATTGTTTTAATTTTTATGTTGCTAGATTACTATGCCTTCAGTGCAGTAGTGTAGTAGCCAGAGATGAACTTCTGAGTGGGACTGGGATAGACTGGGTGGACCCACGCATTTCTATCTCCACCCCCGCCAAGTGTTTAAAATGTCTTGACTGGTAGGGATCCCCAAGACTTGCCAGCTTAAGATGTCCTCAACTGGAAACCCTCTCCCCCCCTGTGGATATATGAACTTCCATCTACTGATGGCTGCATCTCCCATGCATGCTCAGTTCATGCACATGAACTGAGTTTGTGCAAGGGTGTATGCATCAGTGGATGGAAGTACGCCACTAACCTACCCAGTATTGACAAGACCTGGGACTTCAGGCAGAGGGTATCTTCAGCTGGTGGGACTTGAGGATCTCTGCCAGATAAACTGAAGATGTGTGCTGTCGCTGGGTGGGTCTGACACCAAAGTGGGTGGACCCCTTGACATCTGGGCCCACTCATTATTATGCCACTACTTCAGTGCCCTGCACATATCTTTTCTGTTCCATTCCAAGTAAGCTTTGAAGTGTTTCAAACCAGCATAAATAGCAGCTGACTATTCACTGTTAGAACATGAGAGGGCTAGTTTACTAATGCATCTGTCTCATTCTCTATCTACAAGAAAGATTGATCAATAAGTTTTTAGAGAAGTAGTTAGAACAATGGATTGGGAACCAGGAAACCAGCATTTAAATCCAACTTCCTCCTCTCATACTCCTTATGAGCTTAGGCAAGTCCATTTTTCCCAGGTATCCATTTACACTGTAAGCTTTAGAGTGAAAGGCCTGGTTGAACCTAAATTCTAATAATGATGTAAGCCTCTTTGAGCCATATTTGAACAGGTATGCTAGAAATCCAAATAGTCTGCTCTCTATTTTGCAATAAGGACAAAATAGCATACAAGCTCTTAGATGATGAATTTGAGGATGTAAAGTGGTACATGAATGAGACAGTTGTTGAATGGTAGATAGGTGTCATTGCCAACACCTGTTCTGATGGCTATGATATTGGTTCCATGATCATTGCTTTACTCTCACCAAAAAGCCATCAGAGTTTCTGCTGTAACTGTTGAGCTGTTTAGGACTGGAAAGATCCCAATGGTGTGGTGCTCACAGTTCAAGATGGAAAGGAGAAATTATCAACACAGCAGCCCTTTTACTAAACCAGAATAAGAGGGTCTTTTAGTAAGCCTCGGTAGTGTTTTTCGCTCATGGTAGAAATCAGCTGGTGGTAAATGCCGAGATTCCCATAGGAATATAATGGGCATCTTGGTGTTTACTGTGAGCTGATTTCTACTGCGATCTAAAAACACTACTGCTGCTTTGTAAAAGACCCCCTAAGTGCTAACGTGTGCTTAGCATGCATTAATCGCATACTATTTTAAAAAATATTATTCGGGAGGGGGCATGGCATGGGTTAGGAATGACCATGGAAGGGTTATCCAGCTAGTGTATTCACATTAGCATGTACTAACTGAATAATACAGATTTAATGATGGAGCCCAGATTTACCTTAATATACTGATGTGGTAAATCTGGGGTTAGCATGCGGGAAAGTCCCATGGTAGCATGGATTAAGCCTAGATTTTGCCACATCTTAGTAAAAGAGCCCAATAGTTCTTTTTTTTTTTTTGGGGGGGGGGGGGGTGATCTTGTGGCATAAAATTCTGCACTTTTTGAGCCAAAGAGAGAACTGGCAAATCTCTAGGAAATAAAGCAAACACTAACTGTACAAGAAACTGTTACAGCTGGAAACTGCTTCTTCCATGGTGCTCTGTCTGCATGATTCACACTGTTCATCTAATTATTGGTTCTCCTAGTGATCCACTTTCAGAGAATGTGCTGTTTCTGACCTTTCTCTGCAGAATGCAATTTGTATTTCTGAGAGAATAAATTTCCCAGAAAAAAAAATTCACTTTAGAACTGAAACATTAAGTATATTTGATTAGTGAGAGACCATACAAAAGATTTGCTGTTGTTTATATATATACTAGCCATTGAGCCCGTAAAAACGGGCTAGTATAGGAAGGGGAGTTTTTGAAAGGCCCCCCCCCCCCCCGCCACCGAGCTCGCCGCTGCCTCTCCCCCTTCGAGGTCGCCACCACCCCTCCACCCGGGCCGAGCCCTCGCTTTGCTATTGAAACAGCGCGGGAAAGCAGCACACAGCTCAGGTGAGCTGCCGTCGGCCTTCCTTCTTCTCTGCCTGTGTCCCGCCCTCGTGTGACGTAACGTCGGCGAGGGCAGGACACAGGCAGGGAAGGAAGGCCGATGGCAGCTCAGCTAATTTGCGTGCTGCGTTGGGGCTGTTTCAATAGCGGAGCGAGGGCCCGGGCCGGGTGGAGGGTGGGTGGCGGCGGCGGCGACTCCCGGGGGGGGAGCGGTAGCGGCGACCTTGGGGAGAGCGGTAGCGACGGTGGTTTCATCCCTCCCCTTGCGCAGTAGAGCCCTCTCTGTCCTGCCCCCGTCATCACATATTGACGCGGGGGCGGGACAGAGAGGGAACTCTCTACTGCGCATTTGCGAGTGAGTCGGTCACTCGCTGTTTATATGTTTGATATATATATATATATATAGTATGTGTGTGTGAGTGTGTGTGTGTGTGTGTATTTTATTGTTCATGTCTTGTTTATTTATTTTGTTATTACTGTTGCATATTGCCAAGCAAATCAACACAGTTAACAGTACAGGTAATTACAATAAAAACACAAAAATGATAATTAAAAAAATCCTTAAAAAATAGGAAAGGACAGACAGTTCCTTCATTTCAAAGATAACAACAGACAATCAGCTTTTAAAACAATCATACAAAGCACAAAAGTATACTTATTTATAGCTCTCAATGGGTCCTTTTACCAAACAGTGGTAAAAAATGACCTTAGCATGCCCTTACACAGGTCTTTCCCACACGCTAAGTCCATTAATTACAATTTTGGCCATTTTACCCCAATGGTAAGTCCATTCTTACCATTGGGATAAAATGACCAAAATTTTAATTTTATTTATTAAGGGAATAAGCCCCTACCGCCACCCATTATGTAGGCAGTAATGGCTCAAGCGCTAAGCACATGCAAATCAGTTAACGCACAGTAATATAGCTGCACTTACTGATTAACACAGAATGCCCACTCTCCGCCCCCTTTATTTTTAGCACATGGGTAGCGCGTGCACATCCTGAAACTACTGTGGGACACCTCAGCACCCTGTAGTATGCCATTTTTTGCTATGGTAAGCATGTGTTAGTGCTTACTGCAACTTTGTAAAAGTGTCCCTTTATTTCTTTCTGTAACGATCTATCTCTATGTAATCCCCTGGTAAATTTAGGGCCCTGTTTACTAAGCAGCGTTATAGACACATTAACATTTTTAACGAGCGTTAACCATGTATGCGTGTTAACCATGTGCGTGCCTACAATATCCCTAGAGGTGCCTACATGGTTAGTGCGCGCCCTAAGTGTAGGCACGCTAAAAACACTAATGAACCTTAGTAAACAGGGCCCTTAGTTTGGAAATTTCCTCAGGGGAACTAGACTGGTGTAGAACCCTCCAGATTTACTGGGAGGAGGGAGAACAGCATGAGTGGGAAGGTGAAGAACCAGCCCAGAGAGAGGATTAACAGAGAGTAATTGACAATAGGTATCATAGTTGGGGTTGAGTTGGCAGTGATGGGATTAGTGAGTACATGGTCTTTGGTTGCCTTCACCCCCACGGGACTGAGTAAAGAGGAGTTTTTTTGCGAACAAAAGGACTAACTGGCATGGGTGGATAGAAAGGATTAACCCAGGTCGGGAGCAGAACAGGAAGAGCCTGTTCAGTGCCAGAGGACACAGCTAGTGGAAGTGCACCTCTGGAGGAAGGACAGACAGGGAGGTCTGGTCCTGAGTGGGTCCAGTGGCTGGGTACAAGCTCAGCCAGACAGCTTGCTGAAACAAGAGCAGGAAGCACAGCCTTAGATTGTTCTGCCAGAAAGGATGGGTTTGGAGGACTGGTGGGAAGTGTAAATGTTTAAATACCCTGGGATATATTTTTTTAAAAAAGGAGTTGAGATTCTCACCAAGAATCTTGGACAGGCACAAAAATCTTTCAGCAAATAGAACTGTTTGATATAAAGTGAACTGTTTATCAAAGAAATGTATGGAGTTTGGATATCTGCCTGTTGCACCTTTCCAGTAAAGTTGTTTTATTTTGTTCTAAAACTTGGTGTGGAAAGTTTCTTTGTAGTGCGAGTGAAATCATTTTACTCCCAGACTGATTAAAAAAAACAAATAACAATGTGTGGCTTAAATCCCTGTGGCCTACCAGAATTATTCCGGCCCCGGCCTGCATCCGGCTCAAGTGAAATTAAACTTTTATTTGTGGCCCTGTTTCAGATACAGACCTGAAGAGCTAGCTGGTGCTCGGAACTTCATGGTGAGACCAGGGTTACATCTATATACTTTTTTCTGTATATTTATTTAGGGCCCTGTTTACTAAGGTGCGCTACAGGTTTTAACATGTGCTAATGTTAGAGGCACCCATAGGAATATATGGGTGTCTCTAGTGTTAGCGTGCCTATAGCGTGGCTGAGTAAACAGATCCCTTAGTTTCCATCTATATGATAAATGAACATTTATTTTGTATTTGAATTTGACCTATAACAATTTTGATATATAGTTCATTTTACCACTCCTCCCTTTCAGTTATTCTGACAGGGCTGTAGGTGCAGGCATCACTTTTGTAGTCTCTCTGCCAGTGGCATCGCGAGGGCAGCTGACACCCCCCCCCCCCCCCGCCCGACCGCGAGAACATACCTGGAAGGCGGTGAGGGGAGGGCCAATCCACCGAGTGCACGCCGCTGGGGGGGGTGTTGGCGCCTCGCTGGTTCCTTGCTCTCTCTGCCCCGGAACAGGAAGTAACCTGTTCCGGGGCAGAGAGAGCAAGGAACCAACGAGGTGCCGACACCCCCCAGCGGCATGCACCCGGGGCGGACCGCCCCACCGCCCCCCCTTCCTACGCCATTGCTCTATGCCTTTCCAGGGAATACACAGCTTTTCCTTCAGTCACAGGTCTTTCTTAAAGAAGGGATCATCTGCAGCTGGCTTCTAAAACCTTAGCCTCCGCCTGCTTATGACCTGCAAGCAGGGTTGCCAGGTAGAAATTTTTTTTCCAGCCCAATCCGGGCCAGAAACCAGCCCAAAACCCGCCCAAACACAAACCCCGCCCCTGACACCCCCACCCCCGCGTCACCGGCCCCGCCCCCGCCGTCACCGGCCCCGCCTCCCATGTCATCGGGCCCGCCTCCCCGTCATCAGCCCCGCCTCCCACGTCATCGGGCCCGCCTCCCCGTCATCGGCCCCGCCTCCCACGTCATCGGCCCCGCCTCTCACGTCATCGGCCCCGCCCAAAACGTCACTAACCCCGCCCAAAAACGTCACTAACCCCGCCCCCCGCGGCCGAAAAAAATCAAAAAGCCGCCCAAAAAGCCGCCCGGAAGCCTTAAAAACCGCCCAAAAAACCGCAACCCGCCGCGGGCAAAAATTTCCCGCGGCGGGGCGCGGAAAACCGCCCAATTGGGCGGTAAAACCGCCCACCTGGCAACACTGCCTGCAAGATAAAATCCTTGACCTAGATCAGATATCTTTGTAAGAGGGTTTTTATCCAAACTGTTAAAAAAAAGAGTTTCAATGCAGAAACATCCTGTGAAAAGTATATGTTTTCATTATTGCAGTTTGATAGGAAGTCAATACATAGGTTTATAGCAAATCTTAATAGTAACATATATAATTCAAAAAGTGTATATCACAGACAGAGCAGTGATAAGAGATCAGGGATAAAATTAATTTAGAGGGATTGCAACGTTACAGAAAATGATACGAATTTGATAGACAGTTCAAATAATGTGGGCATAGAAATAAAAACAGGAAAACATGGAACAGAAACATAACCAATATTGCATAATACAGTAAGTAAAGTATTGTACACAGCTTAGCATGGCTTTTGCACATAATTGTGTGCTACTTTGGACATCCTTTGGCTGATATTCAAAGTGATTTAAGCAGGTAGAAGAGGCTACACAAGTACTTCAAGCTGCCATGAGAAGTTGTGGCAGCCATTTCCTCAGGCCAGCAGCAAGGGGCAGGAGCTAAGGGGCTGTGCTCCTGCCCACAACGCTTCACTGGACCACCAGGGAGTAGAAGTAGACCCAAGGGACCTACCTAGACTGCCAGGGGGAAACAACATGCCAGAGGTGGGGAGCTTACTACTACTACTACTACTATTTAGCATTTCTATAGCGCTACAAAGCATACGCAGCGCTGCACAAACACAAAAGAAAGACAGTCCCTGCTCAAAGAGCTTACAATCTAATAGACAAAAAATAAATACATGGTGCAGCTGGGGGGGGGGGGGGGGGGGGGGATGGAAGGGAAAGAAGGGAGCTTTCTGGGGGACCAGAAGGGGAACTGTGGTATTAAAATAAAAAAGTATGCAGGTCCCAGCTGAATATTGGCCAGGAGCAAATAAGCTCCAGCAGCCAGAGCCCTTTCTGTCAGCCCTGGGTATTCAGCGCCAGTGCTCAGACATGACCAGCACTGAATACTGGGGGCTATCTAGCCAGCGACAGTCAGAATTTTAAAAAATGCTGACCATTGCCAGCTTAATATCGGCCAGCCTATGTTCAAACAAATTAGCTCATGAGCTAACTGTGCACACAAACTAGTAAATGGGCTTAGTGCATCCTAAGATGGGTCTTTCTCATGTGCTAAGCCCATTTCTAGTGTGACAGTAAAATAGGCATTTTTCTATTTGATGAAGTTCTGGTCGTGTGCTAATGTTAGCATTAGCGTGTGGCAATTTAAAAAAAATTAACGCAGGCAGCACTAAGGGCTCCACTTTATGGATGTGCTAAACACTTAGGAGTCTTTTTACTAAAGGGCACTAATATTCACTTATGGGTAGCATGGCACTTACTCTCAGATTCTATATAGTGCGTCTAGTGATACATGCCAAAATCCAGGTGTATTGTTTAACAGTGTGTGCAACTTAATTGGCTTAACAAGCTAATCACCATTGTTAACACACTTAACAAGCAATAATGAGCACTAATTGGCAATAATTAGAAATTACACACACAACTCCCTAAGTGTATTCTGTAATACACTGCGTCTAAATTTTAATGCACACAGGTTATGGACAGGGAAATGGGCATTTTGTGGGTGTTCCAAAATTTGTGCACATTGTTATAGAATATGGCCCTCTGCGTCTAAATCCACGCAGCAGGATTTACACCACATTTTCATTGGTGTAAATGGAGGAGTGTAATCTTAGGCACTAGGGGGCCCTTTACAAAGATGCATAAGGGCCTATGCGTGTCCAGTGCCCACCAAATCATGCCCTGATTGGTAATTCTGAATTTGGTGCTTGCTGAAAACACACAGTCGAAAACACGCGTAACTTAATTGGCTTAAGAAGTTAATCAGCATTGATAACAGCACCTAACATGCAATAATGAGCACTAATCTAATATAATAAAAGGCACCCTCAACGTTCTGAGGACAACGTTCTGAAGTCACTCAGACTCCCAGACGGTTCGTAAGTTCGTGGTGGTGAAGCCACTGACCAAGACTCGCTGCCCCGCCCTCGCGTCAAACATCATGACGTCGAGGGCGGGGAAAAATAAACGGATCGCGAGGGCAGAAAAAAAAACAAACAAACTGATCGCACCCACGCACGGTGCGTTTCAGTATATTAGATTTACCTCCGTTGTGGCGGTTCCGGCAGCGCAGCGTCACGGAAGGAGGCGGCGCTCCCGACGTCTGTAGCCTTCCCTTCGCTGTGTTCCGCCTTCTTCTGACGTCATCATTGACGTCAGAAGAAGGCGGAACACAGCGAAGGGAAGGCTAGACGTCGGAAACGCCGCCCCCTTCCCTGACGCTGCGCTGCCGAAACCGCCACCACGGAGGTAAATTTAAAAAAAAAAAAAAAAAAGGGATGTTGGAGGGATAGAAGAGGGTGGGCAGCAAAGTTGAACACTGGGAGCAGGAGGGTAGGAGAAAAACAACAGCATGGATGCGAAGGGGGGGGGAGGAACAAGAGGGCGGGCCAGGCTGGGACATGGGAGAGAGAGGAGCATGGATGCGAGGGGGGGGTCATGGAAGGAAGAGAGGGGAATTGCAGGAAAAGGAAGAATGGAGGGGGCAGGGGACAGAGGAGCATGGATGCCCATGGATTGAGAGGGCAGGCCTCAGGCAGAGAGGGGAATTGCTGGATACGGATGAATGGAGGGGCCAGGTGACAGAGGAGCATGGATTGGAAGGGCAGGACTCAGGAAGAGGGGAATTGATGGATAGGGATGAATGGAGGGGACAGATGGGCATGGATGGATATGGATTGCAGGGCAGGCCTCAGGCAGAGAGGGGAAATGCTGGAAAGGGAAAAATGGAGGGGCCAGGTGACAGAGGAGCATGGATTGGAAGGGCAGGACTCAGGAAGAGGGGAATTGCTGGATAGGGATGAATGGAGGGGACAGATGGGCATGGATGGATATGGATTGCAGGGCAGGCCTCAGGCACAGAGGGGAAATGCTGGAAAGGGAAAATGGAGGGGCCAGGTGACAGAGGAGCATGGATTGGAAGGGCAGGACTCAGGAAGAGGGGAATTGATGGATAGGGATGAATGGAGGGGACAGATGGGCATGGATGGATATGGATTGCAGAGCAGGCCTCAGGCAGAGAGGGGAAATGCTGGAAAGGGAAAAATGGAGGGGCCAGGTGACAGAGGAGCATGGATTGGAAGGGCAGGACTCAGGAAGAGGGGAATTGATGGATAGGGATGAATGGAGGGGACAGATGGGCATGGATGGATATGGATTGCAGGGCAGGCCTCAGGCAGAGAGGGGAAATGCTGGAAAGGGAAAAATGGAGGGGCCAGGTGACAGAGGAGCATGGATTGGAAGGGCAGGACTCAGGAAGAGGGGAATTGATGGATAGGGATGAATGGAGGGGACAGATGGGCATGGATGGATATGGATTGCAGGGCAGGCCTCAGGCAGAGAGGGGAAATGCTGGAAAGGGAAAAATGGAGGGGCCAGGTGACAGAGGAGCATGGATGGGCATGGATTGGAAGGGCAGGACTCAGGGAGAGGGGAATTGCTTGATAGGGATGAATGGAGAGGACAGATGGGCATGGATGGATATGGATTGCAGGGCAGGCCTCAGGCAGAGAGGGGAAATGCTGGATAGGGATGAATGGAGGGGGCAGGTGACAGAGAAACATGGATGGCCATGGATTGGGAGGGCAGGGCTCAGGGAGAGAGGGGAATTGCTGGAAAAGGATGAATGGAGGGGGCAGGGGACAGATGGCCATGGATTGGGAGGGCACGGCTCACACTCTCTCTCTCATATACAATGTCTTTCTGACTCTCACTCTCACACACTCTGTCTCACACTGTATCACAATCACTCTCTATGTGCCACACAGTCACTCACACACTCGCTTGGTCTCATACACTCACTCTCACAGAGAATCTGTGTCTCACACACACTCTCTCTCTCGCCCACACACACACTCTCTCTCTCACACTGTGTCTCACATACACACTTGCACACACTCTCATTCTCACACACACGCTCTCTCACAAACACCCTCACACCCAGACTCACTCTCTCTCTCTCTCATACACACACACTCACACTTTCACTCTGTCTCTCACACAGTCACTCTCACATACACTCTCCCAAACATACACACTCCGAGGAAAACCTTGCTAGCGCCCGTTTCATTTGTGTCAGAAACGGGCCTTTTTTACTAGTTGGCAATAATTAGAATGTATGCGCACAACTCACTAAGCATATTCTGTAATGAACTTTGCGTAAACTTTAAGGTGCGCAGTTTAAAAGAGGTGTGGCTATAGGTGGGGAAGTGGGTGTTCCATGGGCATTCAAAAATGTATGCTCATAGTTATAGAACACGGCCCAAATGTGTGTAAATGCATTACCAAAGAGTGTGAAAACGATGAACGACCATCAAAACTTCAAGTGAACTTTAAAGACCTATCTGTTTTGCAAGGCCTACCCTATTGATTCTACTTAAATGCCTCAACTCTACAATGCATCTATACATACATTGCAATGGACATTTTTTTTCTTATTTCCTTGTCCCTTATTATACCCATTTACCCCTACCTTACCTGACCATTTTTCTAATTGTAGTTGTTTAATACCTACTGTACTTTGCGTTCACCATTATGGTATTTTGTAAACCACATTGAGCCTGCTAATATGTGGGAAAATGCGGGATACAAATGTTAGAAATAAATAAATAAATCTAAGCATAGGGATTTACGCCACTTTTTCACTGGTGTAAATGGAGGTGCGTAGTTTTAGACACTGGAATATTAACTAAACGTATTTTATATACCTCGCTTAAATCAAATATGCTTAAGCTGAAATGTTTATCACATAGATTTTTTAGGCACCTTATATAGAATCTGGCACTATATGCTAAGCTATAGAAGGCATGTGCCCTTATAGAATAGTGCTGAGTGCTTATGTTTTCAGTGTCCATTTTTCAGCACCATTTACTGTATCTGGTCCTATATGTGAAAAAGTAATACTAAATCAACAGAACTAGAAAAGAAATACAATGTGCGACTCACTAAATATATAGATCTGGGAAAGGCTGCAATCCCAAAGCAAGGATTAGAGGAAGAAAAAAAAGGTAATAGAAAACCATTAAGAGCTACATCAGCTGTAACTTAAATGCATAGAAGAAATTCTCATCTTAAATGAAGAAGGCCAAAGGAGAAATTCCTTAAGATACCACAGCAAATGTTAGATTCTACGGATGGGCTGTCATTAGAAATGACATGGAAAAATGTCAATGATATAACTCGTTTTGTGTCTTATTGTTAAAACCAAAACATTCATTTGTCCTGTGTCATCTTCAGAAAATAGTGTGTGTTATTTGAGCAGAGTGCACACTAATCCCCTGGATTCTATATAGTGTGCCTAGAGATCTGCGCCAAAATCCAAGCATATTCTATAACAATATACATATCTTAATTGGCAATAAGCTAATCAGTGTTGATAAAAGCTCTTAGCAAGCAATAATGAGCACTAATTGACAATAATTAGAATTTATGCGCACAACTCGCTAAGCGCGTTCTGTAATGCAGTGTGCCTAACTTTTAACGTGCAGGGAAATGGGCATTTCTTGGGTGTTCTGAAATTTACGCACATAGTTATAGAATATTGCCCAGTGTACCTAAATCTACCTACCGGGATTTGTGCCACATTTTTGTTGGAGTCAATGGAGACATGTAGCTTTAGGCATTGCGATATTAACTTTTTATTGGTTTCTTTATCACACTGTCATTATTGAACGTTACACACTACCCTTGCTCTTAAATAACTGATATGAATTGTATATCTATTTTCTCTAAGTTGTATTATATTTTCTGTTCTTGAAATACAACATTCTGTAATTCTCATTCTGGAAATGGTGATCAACATTACGGCATATTGTAAGCCACATTGAGCCTGCAAAGAGGTGGGAAAATGTAGCAAATAAATAAATAAATAAATAAATAAACTAAGCCTATTCTATAAACTGTGCCTAAATCTAGGTACCGCTTATCGAATACGCTTAGTCAGCATTGATTTCCATGCTGATTTTATAGGCGCCATATATTGAATCTCTCCCATGTGATAAGAGCATGCACTCATCAAACAGTGCACACTACCAAACTTCGAGCAGGGACTGTCTCTTCATGTTCTAGTGTACAGCGCTGCGTACGTCTAGTAGCGCTTTAGAAATGATAAGTAGTAGTAGCAGTAGTAGTTAAGGGTCAGGGCACTTTGCTTCCTCCCACTTCCACTGCTTCCCTAATTGACAATTTAACACCTGCCAGGTCATTCCTCATGGACCTTGCCTTCCTGCATGCGGATAGTTTAAATAAATGTATATCTGCAAGTAAACAAACTATGGCTCTTTTCTGCTCCATCATATGAATGGGGGGGGGGGGGGGGGGGGGGGTAGGGAAGAAAACTTCCAATTCTGTGTTATGTGAGGGATTTGTTTTTCTCTCTGACTGCAGGAGTTAGACCATGGAAGCAGGCCAATGCTACAAATCCTGTTGGTTTTTTTTTCTCAGCTGTGTACAAGGGAATGGTTTCACAGTACATATATTCTTGCAAACTGAGGACAGAAATTATTAATGTGGGCTTCTGTTATGATGTGTTGTTTTACTCTTAACTCCAGTTATTAGTAACCAGGTCTCATTCCATAAAATGGGACCTGTGTTAATGTTAAAATAAAAGAACAGCAAAAAAGTAGCGAGATCAACACGACACTCCCAAGACACGGGTCTTGGGAGTGTCGTGTTGATCTCTCTATTTTTTTGCTGTTTTTATTTTATTTTTATCCACATAGCGGATCCTGTTTCTCCTTTCTTTGTTGGTTTTTGTTTTAATGTTAAAATAAACATGTTTTGAGGGTAGCCCACATTGATAACTATGCCCCTGAATTTGCTAATCAGTGTGTATGATTTGGTTTTTTTAATTTTTTTGCAAACTGACATGCAACACTATGGGGCCCTTTACAGAGGCGCGGTAGGCTCTACATGTGTGCAGTGCATGCCAAAATGAGCCTACCACCAGGCTAGCATGCCCCCTTGGCGGTAATTTTGGATTTGGCACACGCTCATACTGCCGGGACAAATTATTTATTTATTTTCTATCGCGCGCAGCTTTTCTGGTGTTAATCAGCAGTTGGCACGTGCCGACTGGTCACCGCGCATGTAACTCGTGAGCCCTTACCGCTAGATCAATGGGTGGTGGTAAGGGCTCAGGTTGTAAATAGATGCACGCTGGTTTCAGTTTTACTGCAGGCCCTTTTCCTGGCCCATTGAAAAAAAGCCCTTTTTTCTAGACACGGTAAAAACTGGCCCACACCAAAAACATGTGCACACACTACTGCAGTTTTGCCACGGCTTAGTAAAAAGACCCCTATGTGATGTAAGAGCAGGCAGGCCTGCCACCTCTTTGTGTATATGTGCCTGGGGGGAGGGGGGAGGAATCTGTGGAAAGGAAGAACATAGGAGAGGAGACTAAAGACAGAGAAATATTTCTTTTACAGTACAGTACAAGAGGCAGGCAGAGTTACACAATTTTGTAACTGCATGCTTGAGGCAATGGTAGTCACACACTGGTGCCCATTCTGAGGGGGGAAGGAGATGATTGTGTGTCTGTGTCAGCACAGTGCTACTCACTCACAGGAGCAGGCAGGCAATCAGAACCACATATAGAAGGAAGCAGGTCAAGTACTCATACTTTCAGTGGAGTGTTGTAAAGGGAGAGAAACACAGGTTCTGTGCTTGTTCCTACCATTATCTTGAATAGAAATACATCACATCAAAAGGGAGGAAATACGCAGGTAAGAGAAGTAGGGAAGGAAAACTGTGCCTGTATTAGGTAGCACTAGCAGCACCACTAGAATTAGTTCCCCCAGCAAGAAATACGCATATGTTATCAGCTAGAGAAGCTGGAAGATAAAGGTTCAGCCTGGCAGTAGTAGAGGAGCAGAACAGTAGCAGGAAAAGCCAGTGGAATGCTCTCTTTTCTGTGTTAGAGAAAATCTGATGATAATGTTATGGAAGAATTAGATGGTGATATCTCATCTGTGGTAGCTGAGGAGATTAGCAGTTTGGTGTCTTATGAGGAGGAGACTCCTACTAATGCTGATGCTATGTTTGAGCTACTACTAGTACGCCAGAGGTATCATGACCAGAGGTGTCGATAGGTGGGTTGCAAGGTGAACAGCTGCTCCCCCAAACCTATGTGAATTGGACCTGCAGCCTCATACTGGGACCTGTTTTACAAAAGTTTTGATCCCCTTGACATCAAAATCTGGCTACGCTTCAGAACCAGGAAAGGGCTCTGTCCTTTCCTGGTTCTCTTCCTACCTCTCCCTCCGCACCTTTAGTGTTCACTCTGGTGGATCCTCTTCTACTTCTATCCCTCTGCCTGTCGGCGTACCTCAGGGTTCTGTTCTTGGTCCCCTCCTCTTTTCTATCTACACTTCTTCCCTTGGTTCATTAATCTCATCCCATGGCTTTTCCTACCATCTCTATGCTGATGACTCCCAAATCTACCTTTCTACCCCTGATATCTCACCTTGCATCCAAACCAAAGTTTCAGCGTGCTTGTCTGACATTGCTGCCTGGATGTCTCAACGCCACCTGAAATTAAATATGACCAAAACCGAGCTTCTCATTTTCCCCCCCAAACCCACCTCCCCGCTCCCCCCGTTTTCTATTTCTGTTGATGGCTCTCTCATTCTCCCTGTCTCCTCAGCTCGAAACCTTGGGGTCATCTTTGACTCTTCTCTCTCCTTCTCTGCTCATATCCAGCAGACCGCCAAGACCTGTCGTTTCTTTCTTTACAACATCCGTAAAATCCGCCCCTTTCTTTCCGAGCACGCTACCAAAACCCTCATCCACACCCTTGTCACCTCTCGTTTAGACTACTGCAATCTGCTTCTTGCTGGCCTCCCACTTAGTCACCTCTCCCCTCTCCAGTCGGTTCAAAACTCTGCTGCCCGTCTCATCTTCCGCCAGGGTCACTTTACTCATACTACCCCTCTCCTCAAGACCCTTCACTGGCTCCCTATCCATTTTCGCATCCTGTTCAAACTTCTTCTACTAACCTATAAATGTATTCACTCTGCTGCTCCCCAGTATCTCTCCACACTCGTCCTTCCCTACACCCCTTCCCGTGCACTCCGCTCCATGGATAAATCCTTCTTATCTGTTCCCTTCTCCACTACTGCCAACTCCAGACTTCGCGCCTTCTGTCTCGCTGCACCCTACGCCTGGAATAAACTTCCTGAGCCCCTACGTCTTGCCCCATCCTTGGCCACCTTTAAATCTAGACTGAAAGCCCACCTCTTTAACATTGCCTTTGACTTGTAACCACTTGTAACCACTCGCCTCCACCTACCCTCCTCTCTTCCTTCCCGTTCACATTAATTGATTTGATTTGCTTATTTTTTATTTTTTGTCTATTAGATTGTAAGCTCTTTGAGCAGGGACTGTCTTTCTTCTATGTTTGTGCAGCGCTGCGTATGCCTTGTAGCGCTATAGAAATGCTAAATAGTAGTAGTAGTAGTAGTAGTACTTATGACACACCAACCACCAGTGCTCCAGGAAAACCAAAGGATTTCATAGGAGCAGCAAATATACAGAGATTAGGGATCTATGTTAAAAATCAGATGTTTGAAGGTATTTTCATGCCCTGAAAGTTCAACATTTTGCAGAATGTCTGCACTGTAAAAACCATATTTGCTGGAGAGGAATAATTGACCATCTTTCCAACACTTCTATGAAGTACCAATTTATTTATTTATTTGTTGCATTTGTATCCCACATTTTCCCACCTATTTGCAGGCTCAATGTGGCTTACATTGTACCGTGATGGTGATCGCCAATTCCGGTATGACAGATACAGAGTGGTATTGTGTTAAAGTTCATGAGTGATAGAACACATTAGGTAACAAAGGAGGAAGAGTTAAAATAATTAAATGTCTCATATGGTCTTTTTTTTTCCCTGCTCACATGCGAGTTACTTACATCATTAAAGGTTTTCATTCCCCAGATGCTTTAGCCTCTTATTTGGAAGATATTTCACCCAGTCTGATTGATGCAAATTGGATAATATCTTCATTGGTTGATTTACTATAGCTACATGGCTTTTGATTATTTGTCATTGTCTTCTCAGCCTCTGTTTTACTCTGCTTAACTAATGCTTGGCTGCTTGTTTTTATTATTGCATCTTCATGCATGTGGTTTGTAATGCATGCATTCAAGATTTTGTTGAATCTACATATTGTAAATATTTCCTATGTTAAGTGTGTGTGTATATATATCCTTAACATAGGAAATATGTACAATATGGTTAAAGATTATGACATTTGTTATGTATATCATTTCATTAGCAATCACTGAGAGATTGCTGTTGTTTCTAAGGCTCTGCAACTCATGGTCGATAAACCTTATGCCTGTTTATGACATTTTTTAATTGAATACACTTTATTCTAGTATTTTACTATTGCATATTGTCTGGTTTACTAATAATATTATACACCCTTCTTTTTATAGCATATGCAGGTTATAGAGTTCTTCATGTCAATTTGATATTATATAATGAAATCACTGTTTTATCCCCTAATGTTAAGGGATTTAATAATCCCATAAAAAAAAAAAGAAAATGATTCTGTACGCTCTGTCTAAATATTCACCTGATTTTTTTTTTTCAAGAAACAATTGAGTCTTGTAAATTATATACCAATTGTTTTTTAGCCCTTTTCTCACCTGCTGTTGGAAAAAAACGGAGTAGCAATTCTTATATAGAAAAGGGCCAATATTAAACTGATAACTCAGGAAAGTGATACATTAGGTCACTGGGTTAAGGTTTCGGTAACTATAGATGGTAAACCTTTAATTTTGATAAATATTAATGCCCCAAATTCTGACTGTCCAGAAGTTTTTCACAGTATTACTGATGTAATGATTGGTGGAGGTGATAATCCTGTTATATTGGGTGGAGATTTCAATCTAGTCCTAAATCCAGATTGTAATAGAAAATCTATTTACCCCTTCAAAAAAACTAAAGCTTGGTTTGTTTTACAGGATATTTTGAGTCAGCTCAAACTTTAAGATGTGTGGCGTTTAATGCATGAAAATGACAGAGTATACATATTTCTCTGCTCCACATAATTCTCATTCACATATAGACTACTTTTAGATTTCTGACACACTTCTGTCTAAGACTTGTAATACCAGTACAGAGACTATCACTTTATCTGACCATTCTCATATATTGTTACAACTCACTGATATAGATCAAAAGCAACCTAAGCATTCTTGGTGATTTAATGTCAGCTTACTAGAAATCTCTTCATTTCATGACCATGTTGCTAAAGCTATTAAGAATACTTTCAAGTTGTAAGACACTAGTTGGATTGTCAGACGGGATGCATTTAAAGCCTTTATTTGAGGAGTAATCATAGGATTTGCAGCTGCCCAAAATAAGGTGTCTTTTTACTAAGGTGCACTGAAAAATGGCTTGTGGTAGTGTAGGCATGGGTTTGGGGCGCGTGCCTGTAAAAAAGGCCTTTTTAACATTTTTGCCGAAAATGGACATGCAGCAAAATAAAAAATTGCATGCCGCATGTCCATTTTGGGTCTGTGACCTTACTGCCAGCTAGTGACCTAGCGGTAAAGTCTCACGCAGTAACCGGGCGGTAATGACCTAGCATTTCAAATGCCACTTGGCACGCGTCCGATACGCGCGTTCGGAAATAAAAATTATTTTTCGGCCGTGTGTATCGGACATATGTCAAAAATGAAATTACCACAAGAGCCACGCGGTAGCTGGGCGGTAACTCCATTTTGGCACACGTTGGATGCATATAGATGCTTACACGGCTTAGTAAAAGGGCCCCTTTTATTGGGGTCTTTTACTAAAGTTTAGCTCGAGTTATTTGCAGCAGAGACCATAGGAATAAAACGGGTCCTGCTGCAGATAACTCAAGCTAAGCTTTAGAGACCTCCTTAATGCAATATAATTCAGCTATGAGAAAGATAAAAAAAACAATTATAATTATGTCATCAATACAATCTAGCGATATGGTGGTTTTGGATAAATTAAGAGATGCCTGATACAATTACAACTTAGTGCTAACTAAAAGCTAGTAAAGAAATATTTTAAAAATCTGCTCATTACTATTATGGTAGTAATAAGGTGGGCCATTTATTGGCCAACTAGTAAAAAAGCCCCGTTTCTGATGCAAATGAAACGGGGGGGCTAGCAAGGTTTTCTTCAGAGTATGCATGTCACATGTGAGAGTGTGTGTCCCTGCCCTCTGCCCTCTCTCCCTCCCCCTCCCCCCTCTGAGTCCAGTCCTTCAGTGTTAAGTTTCCTGCTGTTCTGTGTTTGTGTTACAGAGAGAGTGAGGGCATCTCTCTCCCCTCCCCCCTCTGAGTCCTTCACTGTTACAGAGAGAGGGATTTCGTGCTGTGCTACATGAAGAGCACATATATGAGTACAGGCTGAAGAACAAAGAATTATAGATCTGATTTTTTTAAATTTTATTTGGACATATTAGATTTGGACAATTAGATTGTAAACTCTGTCGAGCAGGGACTGTCTCTTCATGTTCAAGTGTACAGCGCTGCGTACGTCTAGTAGCGCTTTAGAAATGATAAGTAGTAGTAGTAGTACATATACTAGATTTTCATACTAGTAGTACATGGGATACTGTTGCTTGGTAATCTCTAGGATAGAAGTTATCTTGTATTAACAAAACTGGGTACTTTGAAAGCAGCAAAACTCCTGCAGCTAAATGTATTATTTTTCTTTTTTTTTTAATTTGTTTATTTATTGTTTTAGTGATAATACAAAGAATACATCTTTGAAAAGATACACCAGATATAAACACAAATACACTAAAGAATATAATATATATAGAAAACATCTCTACAATCTGGTTACAACAGTCCACCATAAAGAGAAGGAGTGGGATTCAAGATTGATTAAACCAAAGGAAGTTTGGTGCTATTAACTTAAAGTTTGAGGAAAAACAAGCAGTGGTACTCCTTAATTTACAGAACCATAAACCAGAGATGGAATTAGCATTGGTTTTTCTTCATATCAAGGAATGACCTTAATTGTTCAGGTTCAAAGAATATATATTTTTTATCCTTGAATATCAAAATACACTTGCAAGGAAATCGTAATTGGAAAACTGCTCCAACATTTAAAGACTCTTGCCTCATATCTAGGAACTTTTTCCGCCTTTGCTGAGTCCAACGAGCAATGTCTGGGAACACAGAGACTTTGCTTCCTTTATACTCAGGATAAATTTTTTTAAAATAAAGTCTCAATAAAGATTCTTTATCTTGTAAGAAGACAAAAGATACAATCAATGTCGCTCTGGTTTCTGTATTATCCACAGACTGCTCCAAAAAGTTTGTCAAATCCAGCGTTTCAGGAGGAATGTCCTGTTTAGAAGTAACTTGAGGTAAAGGAGGTTTCTTTTCCAAATAGTAAATCTTTTGAAGAGGAGGGAGTGTTTGATCTGAATAATTGTATATTTCTTTAAGAAACTTAGCAAACATATCCTTCGGGGGCACAAATTGAGATTTTGGAAAGTTTAGGAATCGTAGGTTTAGATTTCTTGATAAATTTTCCATATTCTCTATTTTTCTTTGTATAGAGGCACACTCTCCTACAATATGAACTTGTTGTTGAGATATTTTCCCAATTTGCGTCTCTAGGTCAGTTTGCTTTATTATTACTCCCTCCATTTGTCTTTTAAGAGATTTTATCTGAGAAGAATTGTTCAAGGATAACGTTATGAAAGAGGTACAGACCTTGTGAAGCGATTCCAATGCTATCCAAATCGATTCCAGCGACACCTCTTGGGGCTTGACTAAGGGTTGTATCGCCAATACGCAAGCAGAAACTTCTTCTGGCGTAGTTGTTTCAGGCAATACCCCAATAGCCTCCCCTGTTGGCATTTCTGGCGTTCGCTGGACTCCCTCAGCTAGCCACAAGATCTCTCTGGCCTCCGCTATCGCTTCTGGGGAAGGCCACTCCTTCGAAGCCCCACTAGTCTCGGGATTCGGTACCGTTCCTCCAGGTGCGTGCGAAAGCGTCGGGGTCACAGGTCCTAACGGACTAAGCGAAAATTCGCTCTCCTGAGCGGAGCTCTTCCCTGCTCCGCTAGCGGATACGTCCGAGGTCGGAGTCGATACCAGAAATGTAGTCAATGACTGCTGCCCAGGCAAGGTAGGGATTTGCTTCGGGAGGGGTGGTCCCCTTAGCTTCCCTTTCCTTTTTGGCATGTTTAACTAGGAAAATCGTCGAAGAAAAATTTTCTTTTTGGGAGCGTCTTTGCTACACGTCCTGCTTGGGCGCCATCTTGAATCAGAACTCATGTATTATTTTTCTATGGAACATGGTGGTTTAACTTGTCACAAACTGTCTCAAATGGGCAGATTCTATAGTAAACATGGGATTAAACTGTATTGCACTGGTGCTAATTTAGCAACTCAGGTGTTACCTTCAAGTTTAATTAAAATTTTTTATTCTATTTATTCATTTTTTTTTTTAGCCCTGGGCTCACTTTATCTTCTCGCCTTGCTACATTTGACGCTGTACAGCAATATTATTAATCAGCTTGATATACAAAGACAGTTCTCATGTTTGACTGCCAAAATATTTATTGAAAACAACTGAAAAATATAGAAATTACTATGCAATGAAATGGAAAAAAGAATAGCTGTTACTGAGCCTTTGAACTGTTGTGGTTCTGATGAGTATTTCCTGAATTCATTTTGAAAAGCAATTCTGTCACTAGGTTCTGAGAGACAGATATGATGAATATTGAAGACTGCTCTGAGCACTGACATAATATAGAGGATCTTAATGTAGTGAGGCAAACTTCCCACAGTGCCCTACTGCTTGCCCAACAAGCATTAACATTTTCTAAATGCGGTAGCACCTAGCACCACTGGGTGACAACTTATTACAAAACAAGACCAGGCATGCAGAACTTTTTTTTTTTTTTGTAGTACTCCAGTATTCCTCAGGGCTTGCACTTGGTCATTTCTGAGATGGGCATCCTTGGTTTCCATTATCGCCGAAAATCAGAAATGACCAAGTCTAGGGACGACCATGTCTAAGAACAACCAAACTTTCAAGATTTGGGCATCCCCGACCATATTATCAAAACGAAAGATGGACGTCCATCTTGTTTCAATAATACAGGTTTCCCCGCCACTCCATCAGGACATTTTGCAAGGACGTCCTCAACAAAACTTGGGCATCCCTTTTGATTATGTCCCTCCACGTCAATCTGATGTGTGGACTAATAAAATGACTTTAGATTTAGGTCACCGTAAGTGTGGTCATTGTATGTTTTATTCAGTCATGGATGAGACCAACAAATTTTGGGATGACAGCAGTAAAAAATGGATAGAGATGAAAGGTTCAACTGACTGCAATTCTAAAGCAGTGATATATCTGATTACATGCCCTTGTGGCTTAAGATATACAGGCCAAACTAAATGTAAGTGGATTTTCAGACTGTGGTTCCGAACGGACTTAATGGCCCATTAGAATGGGAAACTTTCTATTGATTGGCTGTCCTGAATGCTTTCTGTCATGCAGCCGATTGGTCTTAGCCTTATGACATCATTCATTATGGGTTGGTGAAATTGTTGGCGTCTTTTATAATCGGCAGCCATTTTGTGTCATTTTACTTTCTTGTCAAGACTGGTGGATATTAAAACAGGGGACTCCTCTGTCAGGGCAATAACAGGTGGCCACTTTTGATTTCCTTGAGTTGAAGCTGAGGCTCTTTTAAACTGGGTTAAAAAAGAAATTGTTCTTCAATCCAGAGTTTAAGCTAAGTGATGGTTCCTCTTTGTTCATATACGGTGCACCTGTTTGTTGATATTGGGAAATTTTTCCAGTTCTTTGAGAAATAGATTGTTTTGGACAGGGGACTATCTATATAGTAAATAGATTCCTCTGGGGTTTTTTTGCCACAGACTTTTTCTCCTCTTAGGGAGTTTTTAACTCTGTGGTTGGTTTCGGAGGCTTCTAGGAAACCAGTGATGTTGAGTCCATTTAAGGGGAGGCCATCTCTGTAGGCATCCTGGAGTTGTGAAGTTTCATTTGGTTAAAATTTGAGTTTTGTTATGATAGTCCGCTATTCACTACAATATTTGGAGAGCAATTTATGTTGTGTAGTTTCTTAGAGCCATTGCTCTTTAGCTCCAGATTTAATAATTATCTTATACCACTGGCACTCAATCATAATCATATACCTGCAGAACAAATCTGTATCCAAAAAGAGACACACAAAACTAAAAGAAGCACTATTCAAAATGTCATATTAATATTCAACTTTGACAAAAATACAAGTGGAACTCAAAACACATATGACAATCCACATATTGCAGATATCATTACAAACCATCAATAGCATGCCAGACACAACACCATCCTCAATGCTATTTGCTATTTTCAGCAAATCAAGCCTATATTGGAAGTCAGTGATCCAGGAGACAAATATGCTACCTTTTGGCTCTTCCTCCCCTCATCCACAACATTTTCAAATCTATCATTTAGATGTGCACATAATGTCAACTCTTCCAAATCTCTTTTCTTAGTGACTGTTAGGTAATAAGTGTAAAATCTAGTTGGATTCCTCCTGGTTCTATGAACTATATATTGCAGTACTGTAGACTAAAGAAATTAATAAAGGGTAAAGTCTGTCTCATCATTTTAAATGATCCTTTAATGCAGAAAGAAGAGTTCTTTCTATTGAACTTGGTCCATCTGTTTCTACTGATAGTGTATAGTTTTAATTACAGCACATGTAAAATGTAATGAATATATGTCAGTCAGTGATGGTTGTCTAGTTCTGAATAAGTAAACACCAGTATGCATGTTATGACTCCAGAGTGCAAAGCACAGCATACATGGCTTGCGGTAGTGTAGGCGCAGGTTTTCAGCACGCGCAAATCCATTTTTCAGCGCACCTGTGGAAAAGGCCTTTTTTTTTTTTGCTGAAAATGGACATGCGAAAAAATCCAAAATTGCTGCACACCCATTTTGGGTCTGAGACCTTACCCAATGCTCAGCTGGCAGCGCCAAACAAGGGCGCTGCTCCCGTGGCAAAACATACGCCATCTTGAAACAGGCCTTAGGGTTTGCCTGGGCATTGGGGAGGAATGGGAAGACCCTGTCCAGCATGCATTCACATGCTTACAGGCCCCCCACCCCACTGCACACAAATGGTCCAGTGGACCTCCAGATCCAACACAATCAAGATGAAATCCCTGGTGGTACAATGTGACCCTAGTAGCCCCCCCCTTCCACCTGACCTGGTGGCTTGGAGGGGCATAATCAAATGGGGGCGCCCATCTATAAGGGCGCCGATCTCTAAGGATGACCCCGTAAAGCGGCGTTCCCAACCATATTATCGAAACAAGATAGGCGGCCATCTTTTGTTTCGATAATATGGTCGGGGACGGCTAAATCTCAACATTTGGGTCGACCTTAGAGATGGCCGCCAATGGAAACTAAGGACGGCCATCTCAAAACCGGCCAAATCCAAGCCATTTGGTCATGGGAGTAGCCAGCATTTGTAGTGCACTGGTCCCCCTGACATGCCAGGACACCAACCGGGCACCCTAGGGGGCACTGCAGTGGACTTCACAAATTGCTCCTAGGTGCATAGCTTCCTTACCTTGTGTGCTGAGCCCCCCAACTCCCCCCCCCCAAACCCACTACCCACAACTGTACAACACTACCATAGCCCTTAAAGGGTAACGGGGGGCACCTAGATGTGGGTACAGTGGGTTTTGGAGGGCTCCCATTTACCACCACAAGTGTAACAGGTAGGAGGGGAAGGACCTGTGTCCGCCTGCCTGAAGTGCACTGCAGTACCCACTAAAAACTGCTCCAGGGACCTGCATAGTTCTGTGATGGAGCTGGGTATGATATTTGAGTCTGGCATAGAGGCTGGCAAAAACATTTTTTTTATATTTTTTGGGGGTGGGAGGGGGTTGGTGACCACTGGGAGAGTAAGGGGAGGTGATCCCCGATTCCCTTCGGTGGTCATCTGGTCAGTTGGGGCACCTTTTCACCAAGACTTGGGGCACCAAGACTTGGTCGTGAACAAAAAGGGACCAAGTAAAATCGGCCAAATGCTCGTCTGGGCCGCCCTTCTTTTTTCCATTATCGGCCGAGGACGGCAATCTATTAACCACGCCCCTGTCCCGCCTTTGGGACACTATCGACACGCCCCCTTGAACTTTGGACGTCCCTGCGACAGAAAGCAGTTGAGGCCGGCCAAAATCGGCTTTCGATTATGCCGATTTGGCCGGCCCTGAGAGAAGGTCGCCCATCTCCTGATTTGTGTCGGAAGATGGGCGCCCTTCTCTTTTGAAAATAAGCTGGCTAGTGCCCAAAACCCCCTGACCCCGCATACCTGTAAAGACAGTGCTCATAGGAGGAGGGAGTGCTACTCCCTCCTCCTATGAGCACTGTCTTTAAAATGGCAGCTCCCTGCCCTGCTTGGTGAATCCTGGGATGCACTGAGTGGGGCTTCCCTACCATTTATATAGTAGGGAAGCCCCACCCAGCGCATCCCAGGATTCACCAAGCAGGGCAGGGAGCTGTCATTTTAAAGACAGCGCTCGCAGGAGGAGGAAGTGCTACTGCTTAAAGGTACAGTGGGTTCAGGGGGCTTGGAGGTGCAGAACTAGGCCACTAGGATCAGGGGGCTCTAGGGTCCTGCCAGGCCACCAGGTATTGCATGGGGGAGGGGTTGTGGGGGGGCTAGAGTTCCACTGGACCTCCAGTCTCTTTTGTTGATCAACAGGGGGGCACTATGCCACAGGGTGAGGGGGCAATAGGGTCCCGCTGGACCACCAGGTATTGCTTGGAGTGGTTATAGGGGGTGGGGCTGGAGGTCCACTGGACCTCCAGACTCTGTTCGGTTGGTTTGACGGGTTCAGGCTTCTTTTTTGACAGCCTGGACCTATCAAACAACTTCTGCAGGAGGACTGTGCCTTGGGCATATGCCCAGGCACAGTCCTTCCGCAGAAGTCCACCGATGATCAAAATTAATAGCACACATACATTTGCATGGTATTAGTTTTGATCAATGGAGATTTATTTCCCCACACTGTTCTGGAGCTAATTTTACAGCGCTGTTCAGAACAGCATGGGGTTTTGATCACTGGCCTCAGAGGAGAAGCAAAAAAATGCCAAGAAAACAAAGGACACCAATATGGCACACAGAAAAGATTTTTTGGGCAAAGACCCGATGCAGCTACATTTTGGCGAATGCCAGCATCCAGGATGCAAAGACTAAAAATGAAAACAGATAATAAAATCTTTACTACACAAATGATAAATATAATAAACTCGAAAACAAGCCATACTGGTGACAAAAACTGAACTCCTAATTTTCTTTTATCTGTTGAGATTGATAAGGTAATGATGTCTTCGGTGGATAAAATGCACTCACTTGGAGTGATTTTAGATCCAGCTTTGAATATGTGTGAGCATATTAAGAAAATGATTCAGGCTATTTATTCTAGACTTAGAGTGGTTTGATAATTGAAAGATTATTTGTCACACCATGACTCTTTCCTAGTAAAAGGGGTGGAAAAAAAAAAGAAAAACATATGTTAGATGGTTAGCTTGCGCAGGGGAAAGAAAAGCAAGATCTAAGGCATAGAGAAAACCTACCCACCCAAAATATTTAATACTCATCAAATCAATGGAAAATTATAGAAGAAAATTGTGAAAAAACCTAAAAACAACCAGGAGATGCACAAAACAGCACACCTCTGCAAATTGCTACAACGCACAAAGAGCAGATCACAAAAGCTTGCACAACTGATGTAAGCATCAAAGAGACCGGTAAAATACAAGTATCGGGCTTTTAAAGCACATTTGCAACACTTTACTACATGAGTGCTTTATAGCACTTTTGCAGTGGACATATACAGTGGTGGAAATAAGTATTTGATCCCTTGCTGATTTTGTAAGTTTGCCCACTGACAAAGACATGAGCAGCCCATAATTGAAGGGTAGGTTATTGGTAACAGTGAGAGATAGCACATCACAAATTAAATCCGGAAAATCACATTGTGGAAAGTATATGAATTTATTTGCATTCTGCAGAGGGAAATAAGTATTTAATCCCTCTGGCAAACAAGACCTAATACTTGGTGGCAAAACCCTTGTTGGCAAGCACAGCGGTCAGACGTCTTCTGTAGTTTATGATGAGGTTTGCACACATGTCAGGAGGAATTTTGGTCCACTCCTCTTTGCAGATCATCTCTAAATCATTAAGAGTTCTGGGCTGTCGCTTGGCAACTCGCAGCTTCAGCTCCCTCCATAAGTTTTCAATGGGATTAAGGTCTGGTGACTGGCTAGGCCACTCCATGACCCTAATGTGCTTCTTCCTGAGCCACTCCTTTGTTGCCTTGGCTGTATGTTTTGGGTCATTGTCGTGCTGGAAGACCCAGCCACGACCCATTTTTAAGGCCCTGGCGGAGGGAAGGAGGTTGTCACTCAGAATTGTACGGTACATGGCCCCATCCATTCTCCCATTGATGCGGTGAAGTAGTCCTGTGCCCTTAGCAGAGAAACACCCCCAAAACATAACATTTCCACCTCCATGCTTGACAGTGGGGACGGTGTTCTTTGGGTCATAGGCAGCATTTCTCTTCCTCCAAACACGGCGAGTTGAGTTCATGCCAAAGAGCTCAATTTTTGTCTCATCTGACCACAGCACCTTCTCCCAATCACTCTCGGCATCATCCAGGTGTTCACTGGCAAACTTCAGATGGGCCGTCACATGTGCCTTCCGGAGCAGGGGGACCTTGCGGGCACTGCAGGATTGCAATCCGTTATGTCGTAATGTGTTACCAATGGTTTTCGTGGTGACAGTGGTCCCAGCTGCCTTGAGATCATTGACAAGTTCCCCCCTTGTAGTTGTAGGCTGATTTCTAACCTTCCTCATGATCAAGGATACCCCACGAGGTGAGATTTTGCGTGGAGCCCCAGATCTTTGTCGATTGACAGTCATTTTGTACTTCTTCCATTTTCTTACTATGGCACCAACAGTTGTCTCCTTCTCGCCCAGCGTCTTACTGATGGTTTTGTAGCCCATTCCAGCCTTGTGCAGGTGTATGATCTTGTCCCTGACATCCTTAGACAGCTCCTTGCTCTTGGCCATTTTGTAGAGGTTAGAGTCTGACTGATTCACTGAGTCTGTGGACAGGTGTCTTTCATACAGGTGACCATTGCCGACAGCTGTCTGTCATGCAGGTAACGAGTTGATTTGGAGCATCTACCTGGTCTGTAGGGGCCAGATCTCTTACTGGTTGGTGGGGGATCAACTACTTATTTCCCTCTGCAGAATGCAAATAAATTCATATACTTTCCACAATGTGATTTTCCGGATTTAATTTGTGATGTGCTATCTCTCACTGTTACCAATAACCTACCCTTCAATTATGGGCTGCTCATGTCTTTGTCAGTGGGCAAACTTACAAAATCAGCAAGGGATCAAATACTTATTTCCACCACTGTATGACACATGCTTAGCACACACATCTAGGATGCAGTTGGCACCTTTTCCCCTGGACATGCATGTAACATTGGTGCTTAACAAGAGACCATTGTACGTATGTGCTGGCCGCTTTGCCTACCGAGCCGCTTGCAGAGTTTCTGCGCATCTCATTTGCATCCGATTTGCTTTCAGCATCAATCGCTATTTCATATTCGGTTAGTTCAGCCATGGATATAGACACACATGGTATTTAATGGCGACTTTTGAGCATCAGGCACAGATCCAAAAAAGTAGCAAAACACCATGCTACTGTGGGCACAAAAGGTCCCTGCAGGAGGCACTATTTAGTACTAAGAACCTGACTTAGATACAGACTCAGACCATGCTAAGGCTTGTTGCTTGAATAGGCCTCAGGCCTACATGCAGTGAAAAGGACATTTGCTAAATATGGTAAAGGATATATAAGAGAGCAAAAACTTCAACAATTTTGTTTATAGATAACTTTGACCTCAAGGTCAGAAGAACTGTACTGTTCTAGGCAAATTATAGTGTAGCTTAAACCATCTCCAAGTAGAAACTTTACCAGTAGACTCTCAATTCTTAAGCAAATCTTCTTTATTGTAGTACTCGGAATAAACAAAGAAAATTGTATTGATGGAATTGTGGTAAATTAAGGAAGAATCAGTCCAGAACAGCTGCTGATCACAAAGCTTGCAAGGAAACCTAGGCTCTCTCACACAGCCCACAGAGGCAGAGAGGGAAGGCTGGCCCTAGTTCAGAGCTAACAGCCAATAGGGAAAGCTCACGAGTCAATCACAGAATATGTCAAACTATAGGAAAAGCAGTCCTAATACAAAGTGCTATCTATTACACAGACAATGCAATTGAATATAAATAATACTCATTTTAAATATACATCACAATATACCCTCTCCATGAACATGGGGACAGAACAACAACTTTATAGATATAGCAGGTTATAAATAAAGTTTTAATGTTATTATTATTATTATTATTATTATTATTATTATTATTATTATTAACTCTGTCACCAGCATCTCTAGTCCAGTGTTTTGGCCCTCCAACATTGGAAAACTCCAAATCTGTTGTTCCAGACTGAGAGGTTCACCTTACCCAAGAGGAGAGTATAAGAAACCTCTAAAAAACAAAAGTTATCTGGAACAGTTCACTCAAGATATGCCATCTGTGAAGTAGCCAGCCACATCATGAAGACATCCGAAGTTTGTTAAAACCCAGCCCTGCCATTTGTTCCTGCCTGCTGGTCTGCCTGCCTCTGCCTGAAGAGTGAAGGCACCTGATGGCCTGCTATCTGCTCCTGTCTGCTGTCTTACCATACTTGCTATGACTCCTGCATCCTCTTGAGATAAAGCTCCCTGACCTGTTCTCTTCCTCTAGTGTTCCTGAGGAAGAGGGCTCTGCATCATCACGTTAGGTCATAACTGTTTGTTTTCCTAGAGTGCCTGAGAGTACGGGGTCCTAATCAGTTCAGGACTAGGATACCATCAGGGGCATTTTCGAAAGAGAAGGGCGCCCATCTTCTGACACAAATCGGGAGATGGGCGTCCTTCTCTCAGGATCACCCATATTGGCATAATTGAAAGCCGGTTTTGGGCGTCCTCAACTGCTTTCCTTCACGGGGACAACCAAAGTTCGTGGAGGCGTGTCGGCAGTGTACCACAGGACGAGGGTGTGCTTAAGAGATGGGCATCCTCAGCCGATAATGGAAAAAAGAAGGGCGTCCCTGATGAGCATTTGGCTGACATTACTTGGCCCATTTTTTTCACGACCAAGCCTCAAAAAGGTACGCAAACTGACCAGATGACCACCAGAGGGAACCGGGGATCACCTCCCCTAACTCTCCCAGTGGTGACTAACCCCCTCCCACCCTGAAAAAAAAACTTTTTTTGCCAGCCTGAAATGTCATGTCCATCGTAGCAGTATGCAGGTCCCTGGGAGGGGAGGTATGTGTGTGTCAGCGGAGGCATAGCGAAGGCATGGACGTCCTTCTTTCAAACATTTTGGACGACCTGAACTGACTCCCCCCCCCCCCCCTGCAGGGATGGCCAAATTTCAAAGGTGTGGAGTGGAGGAGTGGCCTACTGGTTAGAGCACTGGTCTTGCAATCCAGAAGTGGCCAGTTCAAATCCCACTGTTGCTACTTGTGATCCAAAATCCACCACACTCATATCTCCTGGAATCTGTACCTCATTCCAGGCATACATCTCCTACTGGCTGCTAATAAAAACAAAAACAGTTCCAGTTCAGACCCAGTAGTTCTAAAACAGACAAATATCAAGACAGGTCTGCACCTTCTGGTGCTTGCAGGTCTTTTGGCTAGGTGCTCCATACTCTTCTGTCTCTCAGCAGAGACTAAGATCTGCTTCTGTCTCCTCTCTTTTATAGAGCTGTTGACTCCTCCTCCTCATGCTTCATTCTCCTCTGATTGACCAGGACTTTGTTCCAACCAAGGAGGTTTGATTGGGAACATGAGACGGCATGATGTAAAAAAGTTGAAGCCACTTAGGTTAGTCTATGTTTCCCCTTGCCTTCAGAGCCGTCGTTCTGCGTACACTGAAAACAAAGCTAATAAACCTATGAGTTGCTGAATCCACGTTGTCGTTACTTATTGTTGGTAGCATTTAATCTCACTTATATTTTCAAACATTCCAGCTTGTACAGCATACGGATGTATACAGAGGAAGTATAATAGCACAATAACTTTTCATAGGTAGAGTAGTAATTTGTTATAAATTGTAATCAGTGTGTCATTTGGAGGGGATAACCTAGCATGTGCTATATTTGTGCAGAGATTTTTTTTTCTCCTTGTAAAGGATCACTAAAACAGACATCATATTATGAGAAACAGGTGCTCAATATTCAGAGTTTCTATCTATTTATTTACTTACTTATTTATTTATGGCAGTTATATCCCACATTAAATATGAATTAGGTTGAAACCTGGGTGCATTTAAAATCTTTTTTTTTCCTGTGCCTAGATCAAAAGAGAAAGATGGTTTGTGGGAACTTGCTCCTTTTGTTTTGTGGAATGCAGTGGTATATTATAAAAATGCACTTAATATTTTTTATTACTTCTATTTAAAAGAAAAATATTAAATAATAAGGACAGATCTACCTTCATGCAGAAGTCCAGAGTCAGTCTAAACATGCCAACATTTTCCAGTTCTGTGATATATATATATATATATATATATATATATATATATATATATATTTCTTCTTCAAGTTGGTTTTCAATAGCATTTTCTCAGTTGTTACCCAAATGTGAACACAATTATAATGTTAATAATTTTTGGATGTTATTGAATTCTATTATTCTGTCTCACTGTATTTCCAAGGAAAAAATATATATATATATAAACAATGGACTACATTAGGGCCTTATAGCTCATTTAGTTAAACAAGTGAGAGATCTGCATGAAAGAAAATATTCATTTTTATTATTTTGACTTATGAAAAACACTTGTCCCTGGCACATGCTCAAAACAGAATAATCCAGTTGTACATAAGAGATGAGGTAAAGATGTGATTCCATGTGCCCAATGAAATCTTTATAACACCAGGCTTCCCTAAGCAGATTACAACAATAGTTAAGATGAACTCATCAGAAAACAGGATATCCACTCTGAAATTTGGCCATATATTACTATATTGTATAGAACAGTGTAGAAAAATGAACACAAAATACAAAATACAACCTTTATTGGTGCTGTTTCTACCAGCTACAATAAATTTTGAAGCTGTTTTAGTGATATTCAGTTTTTATATCTACATATGGGGTGCTTTCAAATAAGTTAAAAAAAATATTTTGTCCTCCACCTTTTAAGGCACTGCCTATCCAACTGGAACAGCTTTTGACTTTTTACAGATGGACCACACAGTGGCAGTCCATTCTTTCTAATAATCTTTTACTATTGCTTTCAATAGCATTTGCTCTTGTTTTGGGTGTATTTGTGACTCCGCCTACTGCCAGCAAGCTACGTCTACTGGCTTTAACTCATTTAATGGGTTAGATAGCCTTGTACCATCTTCTCTTCTCAATCTAACCTCCTTGCCTCCAACTCTCCCCTGCTCAGGCTTTAATTCTGCTATTGGCTTGGAGCCTGCTCCACACAGCTCCCTCTGCTAAGGTTTTAGTTTTGTGGTTCCTGCCTCATTCCTAAACTTTCCTCTCTCTCTTTTTTTCTAGGGATTAAATTTGTAGCTATCATTTCCTCTTCTCTGGGTTTCTCAGATCTCTGTGATGGAATATACACCTCCTCACAATGTGATATGTTTGCTTGTATTACCTCCATCCTAACCAAATGTATGCCAAGTATATTAATTGTGGGTATACGGAAAGCTTTATTGGCTAGGTGCGTCTCGAGAACTGGTTTGAGAGCCACTACATTAGAGTAATGTCACATATGTGCATATATGCCAAACTTCCACTGAAGTGCTATTCTGTAAATATGTGCATATTTTATAGGTAGGTGAACACATAGGTGGAGTCTGGGCAGACATGAGTTACGTATCACAGTAACTTAGACTCACACACTTAGGCCAGCTCTTTGGCTAGTGTAAGTGTTTGTGCCTACCTTATAGGTGTGCATTTTCATTGGTAAGCTAGTATCTTGTAAAGTAAAATGTCTACTTTCCTTTGTAGAATAGGCTCCTACCAGCTGCCTGGTTATAGTTTTACCCCCATGTGCATTATGGTAATTGGAGTTTAATTTCATGAGGCATGGCCTTGAATGCAGTTCCACCACTTTATTTCAGACTTCAGAGCAACAGAGGTGTTCAGCTTCATTCCCCCCCCCCCCCCCTCCAATCTAAACTTCCTGCAGGAAAGAGGAAGAGAGGGGATGATTCTGGAGCAGAGCAGTCACTCTGTTCCCTAATTTAACTCTCTTCTGTTGCTCCTGCCCCAGCTCATCTACTGCCTATCTTGATTCCACAGCTCCATAACCTTTTTGTCTACAACTTAAACTCTTAAGTGTAACATGTGTTGATGTGTGGGTATCCCTTGTCTTCTTTCCCACTCATGTTCTGCCCTTTATTCACCCATCCCCTTCCTTGTAATTAAACAAAATTCTCCATTGGTGGTTTAGCATGGATTCAGACACACATTAATGATTTGAATCCATGTCCAATCTCACTTTAGTGCATCAAAATACCACTGTTAAATTGATAACGAATTCATAAATATATCCCATAAAGATGAAATGTAATGAAGAATGGATTATAAGGAAAACCATACCCTGAAATAAAGAATGGTCTGAATGATCTCTATTAATGTGCAAGCACTGAATTACTCCTTCTGATATCAGAAATGTATGGCTCCACAATCTTTAAAAAAGGGATACATTTGTTTTAAAGAACATTTTCTTTCTATTTGTAGATATATCTACGGTTCTTGGATTATGAGATGCAGAACTCAAATGAATGCAAACGAAATTTTGTGGCTGTCTACGATGGGAGCAGCTCCGTGGGAGATTTGAAAGCAAAATTCTGCAGCACAGTTGCTAACGATGTGATGTTGCGCACAGGTCTTGGTGTAATTCGCATGTGGGCAGATGAAGGTAGCCGGACCAGCCGGTTCCAGATGCTTTTCACATCATTTCAAGAACGTAAGGCTCAAAGCATTCTTATATTTATCCTTCAGAATGTTGATTCAATACTAATTCACGGGTATAAAATCCAAAAAATGTAGTACTAAAATATTAAATCACTCTAATTACGTACCAATAATGACAATTAAAACATTATTAAATACATTCAAATATCTCTTATTCCAATCATATAACCAAATCAAATAATTGTTCTTTTGCATCAAAATTCCCTCCTAAAATGCTGATACCTCCTAACAATTATAAATCAAATTCACACACTCACTCTCATTCACACGTGTATTAGTTTTTTAGTTACAAATTCTTACTAACATTTATTATTCACAAAATTGCCATATGAAGAAACGTTTAACCATATATTGTTCCTTTAAAAGGTAAACCAGTTTGTCAGAGCTTATTAAAAACATTTGTCCATGTGGATCTCTCTTAGGTATTAGCACAACATTGAATAGAATATTTTCATTTTATAGTTTTGGCTGAAGTAAATCAAGAATAGAACAGAAATTGATTTTTTCATGGAATACTGTGATACCATTTGGACTAAATAAGGAGGTAGATTGGTATTTATAGTAGTAGTAGTAGTAGTAGTGCAGTTTGTAAAGTTGTAGCGATTCACTTCCAGGTGTGATATCATGAGAAGTTCAGTATAAAGAAGTGTGCATGCGTTGGCGTCTTTAGAGATCCGACGCCATGCGAGGGAAGTGTGTCTAGAATTATACCAGAGACTAGCAGTCTAACAATGAGTTTTAGAAGTGACATATTAGATGGTTGAATGTCTGTAGTAAGATAAGTTTGTAGTAGTTTGTACAATGTTGGAGCATGATTATGTTTTGTTTTAGTTTTGGTCTCCTGATGACGCAGCAGCAAAAAAAAAAAAGGATCTGTGTAGAGACCTTAAGTATTTTGTAGAGTGGATGGAAGGTATTAAGATCCTAAGAAGTTCTCCACATTTCTTTTTGCCTATGGAGGAAATTTCATTTGAATATATTAAGCTTTGTATTGACTATTGAGGTTGTCTTCCAATAGTAAGAAGAGAGCTATCATATTCATATCTGGAAGAATGAATGTTCAGCATGGTCAGTGCGCACAACATTAGAATTTTGTCTTTGGAGATCCATATGGATAAATGTTCTGAAAAGGTTTGGAGGGACTGATCTTTGCCTTTGGAGACCCACATGGACAAATGTTTTGAATAAGCACTGACAAACTAGTTACCTTTTAAAGGAATTTCAATATGGTTAAACGTTTCTTCATATGGCAATTTTGTGAATAATAAGTTAAATGTTAGTAAGAATTTGTAACTAAAGTACTAAAGCATGTTTGAATGAGAGTGAGTGTGTGAATTTGATTTATAATTGTTATAAGGTATCAGCATTTTAGGAGGGAATTTTGCTGCAAAAAACCAATCATTTGATTTTGTTACATTATTGGAATAAAATATATTTGAATGTAATTAGAGTGTCAGATTGTTGATAGGTACACACCTCACCAAATGGTCACAGTAGTGTTGCTTTCATGCTATATGTGCTAGCAATCTGTCAAAATTACCAGGATGATTTTTTATAAAAAATTTCTATTCACATTGATGCTTTATAAATATTATGAATGCACTGTAAAAGGTACCCTATTAGTTCTTCATGTTAAGAGAGAACAAAATTAGGGGCCTATTTACTAACCCATGGTAAAATATCTTGTTTGTGTGCTATTATACCAGAGGATAATTTAAGACAGATTATTAAATCCTACAGTAAAGTTATCTTGTGCTTTGCAACTAGGAACATCATCTGTTCCCAGTCACAGTAATGTACTCTACGATAATAGGCCCCAACTTGGGTCATCTGTCTGCTAAAGGATCCCCCAGTCCCAACTGTGACATTCCCTTTTCTCCCTCTCTTGGGCCCACTCCCTTTCCAAATCTCTCTTCCTCCTCCTTCCCAATCATCCTCTTGCAGTCTTGCACAATGACAACTCCCTCCCTGGTGCATCAAGCCCCCCCCCCCCCCGGGTGCATTCTTGGCTGCTGGAGGGTGCAAAGAGCAGCCGCGCTCCTGTCGGTTCCACTGGCTCCCTGCTCCCTCTGCCCCGGAACAGGAAGTAACCTGTTTCGGGGCAGAGGGAGCAGGGAACCAGCGGAGCCGACAGGCGCGCGGCTGCTCTCTGCACCCTCCAGCAGCGTGCAACCAGGGCAGATCGCCCCCACTGCCCCACCCTTCCTACGTCACTGGTAGTATGTATTTATATCCTGCAATCAGGACAGACAGTGTCATGGGATAATGATGTCCTTCTCAGATACTTGTATAAGTGCTAAGTTGTTCCTGTATTCTTAATTCATCCAAAAAAGAAAAATGTAGTCAGCCATGTGGTAAAATGAAGAAAGTGACTTTATTAAAGACTTGACACAGACCGTGTTTCAGCATGTTGCCTGCACCTGCAGTCATTCAGCAAAGAGAGTGTAATCATACATTGCTTCCTGTGGTACAGAAATCTCACACAAATCAATTATTCAGCTCAAGTCAGGGAATATGCTCATTTGTCAAATTATATAATCACTAGTGAAAAAGGCCCATTTCTCAAAAAAATGAAACGGGCGCTAGCAAGGCTATCTTGTAATGGTGATTTTGTTTTTAAGGCTCTCGTCGAAGCAATTTCTCCTTTCTCCCCTGCCCTCCCCTACTACTATTTAACATTTCTAAAGTGCTACTAGGGTTACGCAGCACTGTACAATTTACATAGAAGGACAGTCCCCCTCCATGTCCAGCAATTCTTCCCTCCCCTCCCTTCTGTATCCCGCGATTCTGATCTCCCCTCCATGTGCATCAATTCTCCTGTGCCCTGCCATCCCTTCTGTTTCCCACAATTCTGGCCTCCCCTCCATTTCTCCTGTGTCCTGCCCTCTTGTGCCCTGCCCTCCCATCCCATTAATATCCAGCATTTTGCTTCTTCCCTGCCCTGCCCTCCCATCCCATTAATATCCAGCATTTTGCTTCTTCCTTGCCCTGCCATCCCATCCATGTGCAGCAATTCTCCTGTGTCCTGCCCTCCTGAGCCCTGCCCTCTGCCCTGCCTTCCCATCCCATCCCATTAATATCCAACATTTTGCTTCTTCCCTGCCCTGCCATCCCATCCATGTGCAGCAATTCTCCTGTGTCCTGCCCTCTGCCTATATCCAGCATTTTGCTTCTTCCCTACCCTGCCATCCCACCCATGTGCAGCGATTCTCCTATGTCCTGCCCTCCTGTGCCCTGCCCTCCCATCCCATTAATATCCAACATTTTGCTTCTTCCCTGCCCTGCCATCACATCCATGTGCAGCAATTCTCCTGTGTCCTGCCCTCTGCCCATATCCAGCATTTTGCTTCTTTCCTGCCCTGCCATCCCATCCATGTACAGCGATTCCCCTGTGTCCTTTCCTCCTGTGTCCTGCCCTCTGCCTATATCCAGCATTTTGCTTCTTCCCTACCCTGCCATCCCACCCATGTGCAGTGATTCTCCTGTGCCCTGCCCTCTGCCCTGCCCTCCCATCCCATTAATATCCAGCATTCTTTCCTGTAAGCCATCCATCTTACCTCAGGCAGGTTGGTCTCGCATTGCCTCCAGCGTTCCATGCAAGCAGGTCGGGCTTGTGTCATCTGCATTGTTCCCTGCAAGCAGGTTGATCTCGTTGCCTCCAGTGTTCCGTTGCTGCCTTCAGTTGGATTTATAAAATCCTGACATCAGCTCACCTCCAGCGTTCCCTTCCCTCTCAGTGTCCCGCCCTCTGACGTCATTTTGTCTTTACGTGAGGGCAGGTCAGTGAGAGGGAAGAGAACGCTGGAGGCTTGCTGACATCAGGATGTTACGAACCCAGGCAGCCAGCCAGCCAGAGAACGTTGGACGTTCAAGTTATATATAATTAGAAGATACTACTAATCTGAAGTTGTGCTCCATAGATATGTTCAGTAATATATATGTTACATTATGAATTGTTTTCTTAAATGAAAGTTAAATTTATTGAAGTGCATTGCAGTACACTTGTCTTTTCTCTGGCCTGGTTCCCCAGAGTTACCAATATAGTCTCAAGAAGTTACTTGAGTCAAAGTGGGAAGGGTCCAAGTTGAACTTGACCTTCTTGACTGTAGCATTTGCATTTCACACATAGGTGGTGGAGGCAAATGTAGTTGGGCATTGGCTGCTTCCCTCTGGGCCTCCTTAACCTTTCTATGACCTCAGCTTATATACTTCCTGGACCATGTCCTCCTGGCTCTACCTCTCCTGTATCACTTCCCCCTTGGGCAGGACTATGAGCTTCAGATACCTCTGACACTGTGAGGGAGTGCTATTAAGGAAGAGGGGCAACATCTACTATTACTAATCATTTCTATAACGCTACTAGATGTACGCAGTACTGTATACATTATATGCAGGTACTTTTTTTTCTGTCTCTAGAGGGCTCACCGTCTAAGTTTTTGTACCTGGGGCAATGGAGGGTTAAGTGACTTGCCCAAGGTCACAAGGAGCTGCAGTGGGAATCGAACCCAGGTTGCCAGGATCAAAGCCCACTGCACTAACCTATAGACTTCCTCACAGTGCACTACTAAGTTAGTATATGCTCATGCAATAAGCATGCATTATCAGTAAATAGGTTATAACATGAGATCTAAGCTGAGCAGGAGTTCTCCAACTGCATTGCTGCCAGTGGATGGTAATACATCAACATTGTGTGTTCAATCACTAGGGATAGGCAAATTCTCTGGAATCCTGCAGAGCTTGTCTCTTCCTTACTTTTGAAAATGTGACAGTGAAATAGCAACGCCCACTGGCAGGTCTGTAGGTGGAGGACTCCCACTCATCTTAGAGGGATCATTGTGAATAGATGAATAGCACAGATGTTAGAATGCACAGATGTGGTGACATGCTTTAATAAATCTAGTACTCTGGGACATATTTAGTAAAGGTTTTTTTTCCCCCAAGGAGAAATCACATTAATCCATATCAAGAATAGGTACAGGAGAAATCAAAAGTGCAAGAGACAATGCCAGTGCTGTAAGATAAAAGGCACAATGCTACCAATACACTGCTAAATTTGAAGTAAAATAGAAAGGCTTTCATGCCACAGGAATTTGATCTGTTTAGATTACCACTCACCTTTGATATCATATTTTTTATTTATTTTGTGTTCTATTATTTATTGTATTAGTATTTTTGGTGAGCAACTTTGGACTGTGCTATAAGGAAGGAGATATAAATATAAAATAACATTGTGGGTCTATGCAAAAATATTTAGTAATTAGTTCTCTAAATCAATATATTCATATCAAGCCCTATTCATTTATGCAAATGAACAGTTTCTTCAGCCTTTGTATAGTGGCATGACATGATGTCATGTTTGTATTATCCATGCACCTAAGTAAGAGTTTTTTTCCCAGACTGATATTCAAAATTACTGGGCAGCACTGCTACCCATCAATTTTCAGCTGCATTATCTGGATAATGCTGCTAAAAATCATTGGATGCTAAAACATCATGGATTCTTGGGCTAACACATTTCAGCTGAAATTGAACCCCGAAAAAACTCATTGTCTTATCATCTCATCCCCATTTAATACTTATAAGCTTGCAACTCTAATCACCCCAGCTTATTCTCTACCTATCTCTGATAGCCTTAAACTCTTAGGAGTTATTATTGATAGCCATCTTACTCTGGAGCGTCAAGTTACTGCCGTTATAAAGAAGATGTTTTATTCCATGTGGAAACTTAAACGTATAAGGCCCTACTTTCCGAGGGATATATTCCACCACTTGACACAATCAATAGCATTGAGCCATTTGGACTATTGTAATGGATTATATGCTGGTTGTAAAGTACAGCTTCTGAAAAAACTCCAGACTGCCCAGAACAATGCTGCCAGATTGATATACAACAAAACAAGATATGACAGCGCTACACCTCTTCGACTGAAACTACACTAGCTCCCTGTTTTGGACCGCATTATCTTCAAACTTTGTACCTTGGTCCACAAGATAATCTACGGTGATGCCCCAGGTTATATGATTGGTCTAATTGATCTGCCGGTCAGGAATAGTACCAGCTCATCTCTTACTTATATGAACCTTCATTATCCAAACTGCATTGGTCTTAAATATAAAACGTCCTACGCATCCAATTTCTCCTACTTGAGTACGCAGATGTGGAATGCATTACCTAAAAGTGTGAAAAAAATGCATAACCATCTTAAATTCAGACGAAATTTAAAGACCGATCTACTTTGCAAGGCCTACCCTACTGCTTCTGCTTAGCTGGCTCGACTCTGCACTGATTCAAAGGACATTGCTATTTCTTATTTCTTTGTCACTTATTTTACCCACTTGTCCCTACCTTCCCTGATCCTATTTTTAATTGTATTTGTTAAACACCTGCCATACTTGACGTTCACCAGTACGGTGTCTTGTAAGCCATATTGAGCCTGTTAGTGTGTGGGAAAATGGGGGATACAAATGCTGCAAATAAATAAATTGGAGACCATCATGGTACTATCTGGGTGTAATATAATATATATTAATATTCTATTCTCCACCAATTAAATATAATGTAATATGATAAGTATAAGAATATGTAAGAAAAGGGGGAATTAAATAACATATTTGTTGAATTACATTAACCTGCACTGTATGATTTAATGACATGTGCTCAGAACATAAAGACCATATATTTAACTTTAAAATGTTTATTTACAATCCCTATGAAGAAAGACTAAGGAGGCTAGGGCTTTTCAGCTTGGAGAAGAGACGGCTAAGGGGAGACATGATAGAGGTATATAAAATAATGAGTGGAGTGGAACAGGTGGATGTGAAGCGTCTGTTCACGCTTTCCAAAAATACTAGGACTGGGGTGCATGCGATGAAACTATAGTGTACTAAATTTAAAACAAATCGGAGAAAATGTTTCTTCACCCAACGCATAATTAAACTCTGGAATTCGTTACTGGAGAACATAGTGAAGGCGGTTAGCTTAGCAGAGTTTAAAAAAGGGTTAGATGGTTTCCTAAAGGACAAGTCCATAAACCACTACTAAATGGACTTGGGAAAAATCCACAATTCCAGGAATAACATATAAAGAATGTTTGTTTGTTTGGGAAGCTCGCCAGGTGCCCTTGGCCTGGATTGGCCACTGTCGTGGACAGGATGTTGGACTCGATGGACCCTTGGTCTTTTCCCAGTGTGGCATTACTTATGTACTTAATAATGGTATGAGAGAGGCAGTTTTTAGAGATCTTTCACAAGGTGAATGTGGTTTTCAAGACAGCAAGTCTGAATTATAAATTAGGCTGGATTAATGGTAAATCACTTTGATGGAGGCTGCTGGTTGGAATGATGAAGGAGATCCTTGCTGGAAAAGAAGTCTTTTTTTGCAGAGTTGTTGCTGGAGCCTGGAGAAAGTCTTATTTTGGATGTGTGTGAAGTCTAGCAAGGTCCATGGAGGTGCAGATCAGGAATAGCAGAGAGGCAAGAGGCAGAGCAAAGAGCCAAGAGCAAAAAGGGCGAACTGAAAATGTTCCAAGCTTTTTATAATCTGTTGTTGGACCATAGGCTGAAAGTCAGGTGGGGTGTACTTGGTCCAATGAAAACTCAGAGATAGCTGAAAACTAGTTTTATCTAGTTTTCAGATGGAGCATGGTAACTGGTCACATGTAATGACATCATAAGACTTTCTGTTTGGACATCTGCTGGTGGTGACAGGATTAGGCTTTCTTTTGTTAGATTAGATAGGTAGATGAACTTTTCGGTCTCTGAGTCATTATCTAGCATAGGTGGAGTTTCACTGTCTTTTGTTAACTCCAGTCTCTGTGATTGCTGTCCATTTTTACATATTTCCCTCTCTTGATTCTTAGAGACAATATTAACACATTAATTTTGGATCGAAGAATCACCAAAAAACTAAAATAATAGAAGTAAAAAGTTACAATCTTAACACTAACATAACACAGAAGCAGAATTCAAGTAAAACAATAGCAAAGATATTGGACTATTTACATGGGTGCATTGAGAGAATTGAGTCTTTGAATAGTGGATATTGAACCTTGGAACATGTCACCTAACAGGAATTGTGACTATCATAAGCAAATACTCATTATTATTATTTTTGTTTGCTCCTGCTCATGTCTCACATTTTGGTTGCTAGGTATTCACTGTTGATCAAGTTTTCTGTGGTCATCTGGCATCTATTCCATTAGGCATCTATTCACAGTCAGGCAGCTTTGGGCAGAGTCTGGCTTTGCTCTAGTTTTAGCAGGCTTGCAATCACACTCAGATGCCTTTAATTATTCAAGTATCATATGCATCACCCCCAGAGACCAGCTCCTTTTTGCAACTGCTCAGGGACATAGGTGGCTCCCAAGTTGATGCAACATGATATCTTCACGGTATGGCACTATAGATCTGGTTGCGAGAGGTCATCTTCTGGATCTGGTGAAACTTTCGCTTAACCCAGCATGCTAGCCAAATCATATCACAGTGAGCAACTGACCAATCAATACCACCACAATGGGATGGAACAATCTATTTAGTATATTATTCCCAGTATTTGACTTTCCAAGGAAAATATCCCACCATGAATGTTTCCCTATGTTGTCTATTTCAGAGGCTAACTGATGTATTAATTTCATATCCTTGGTGATTTTCTCAGTCACTATTTTGTTTTTCTTTCTGAGTCGCTCTAAGGGTCTCCGTATAATAGGGTGATCCCTTACTGACTGTAAGTGGGTTACGTTAAAACCTAAGGGAATAGGTAATAGTTCAAGATTGGGTATGGATAGGTCATTGGAAACATACTGCATCTTTGGTCTGGAATAACTAAAATCACATCCTGTAATCCTAGTGACATCACATAGACATAGATTGAAACCTTCAGTTACTATGAACAGCATACCATTAGTGATAATAAAAGGACAGATAGTTCTAATACACAAACAAGAATAGGAATATAGAACAACTATACTACTGTTATCATTAGAAAGATGAAAGGCACAGGTACCATTAAGCATGTAATTATCATAATAACTTCCTGGGGTACTATCACATACAAAATAAATTATTCCTTATCAATCCTATACAATAATATCTAATTGATCACTGACCAAATAAGCAAAAACAGGATCATGGTATGGTACCAAGAGATATCTTTCAGAGACAAACCATGTTTCTGTACTGAGTGTACTAAAAGGTTACAATATTCATCTACTGTATTTACTGTAGAAAATTGATAGACAATACTAATGTGTTTAGTGTACTTAATATAGAATTCATATTAACTGTGCTTTGCATACAACTAATATTTCATTTAGGAGATAGACCATCTGTATGTACTGATTATACTACAGAATAAACTAAAAGGTCAGAAACATTCACTATACTGATTGTATCTGGTAGGTCATATAAAGAGAAACCTTTTTTCATGGTTTTGAATATGTACACATATAAATACATGACATTAAATAGCAATTCGTACAACTTAATAGATATAACTTTTTTTAACTGTCTTATAAGATAAACTTTAGCTGAGCTATAATCAGAGTGTATAAACCATAGCTTAAATAGTAGTGACCATGTTTTTTTTCTATAGCTTGCCTGCCAGTGAGAATGTTTTGGAAAAGGACATGGAACAATTTGGACTAATGAAAGGGCTGATAGTGGAAAGGTCTAGGAATATCTACTTATAGTTTCTTGGATATCCCATAAGATCAAACAAATGAAAATTGAGACCACATGACAAACAAACAAAACAGAGAGTTCTGGTAGGCCTTATATATATCAGATTGGTCCATTCAGGATTCAGGACTGGGCTTAACCTGCAAATAAGCACATTATTATATATATATTTTTAAAAAGCATCTTATATGTTATCCAATTGGATTACCAAAGCAGTTCCATTGAGCGAGAAGTACTTCTTATGTGCACAAATAAGTAAACTAGCCTGCTTATTTTTGAAGATCGCCGGCCATCTTCCAACACAAATCAGGAGATGGCCGGCCATCTCCTGAAGCCGGCAAAATCAGTATAATGGAAAGCCAATTTTTTGCCGGCTCCAACTGCTTTCCGTCGCAGAGCCGACCAAGTTTAAAGGTTCCGCAGGGTATGGAAGGTGTGGAGGAGGCAAGACGGGAGCATAGTTAAGACATGGCTGGCTTCAGCCAATAATGGAAAAAAGAAGGCCGGCTCGGACAAGCATTTGGCCGGCTTCACTTGGTCCAATTATTTTTAGGACCAAGCCTCAAAAAAGTGCCCCAATTGACCAGATGACCACCGAAGGGAATCGGGGATCACCTTCCCTTACTCCCCCACTGGTCACTAACCCCCTCCCACTCAAAGAAAATTAAAAAAAAAACTTTTTTGCCAGCCTCAAATGTCATACCCAGCTCCCTGACAGCAGTATGCAAGTCCCTGGAGCAGTTTTTTGTGGGTGCAGTGCACGTCAGGCAGGTGGACCCAGGCCCATCCCCCCCTACCTGTTACACTTGTGGTGGTAAATGGGAGCCCTGCAACCCCCCCCAAAAAAAAACCCACTGTACCCACATGTAGGTGCCCCCTTTCACCCATAAGGGCTGTGGTAATGGTGTAGAGTTGTGGGGAGTGGGTTATGGGGGGATTTAGGGGGCTCAGCACACAAGGTAAGGGAGGTATGCACCTGGGAGCAATTTTTGAAGTCCACTGCAGTGCCCCCGAGGGTGCCCGGTTGTGTCCTGGCATGTGAGGGGGAACAGTGCACTACAAATGCTGGCCCCTCCCATAACCAAATGCCTTGGATTTGGCCAGGTTTGAGATGGCCGGCATTGGTGTCCATTATCGGCCCCAACCGTATTATCAAAAGGAAAGATGGCCGGCCATCTTTTTTGATAATACGGTTCAGGGCCACTGTTTGCGGCGCCAGCCATATAGATGGCCGGTGCCATTCGATTATGCCCCTCTATATGTACAAGTTATATATGGTATGATAACTCCATAAGTAGAAAAGGCATAAAATGAATCCGATATAGCCATGTATGTATCATATCCTGTCCCCAGAAGAATCCTAAATTTAAAACTTGAACTCTGAAAGAGAAAGGAAAAATACACTTTCACATTGATTTACAAGGCCACATGGCTCCACTGTTCTGGCTTTTTTATTGGTAGGACACTCCCTCATTCACAGTCCTTTCACAAAATCTTATACCATGGAATGCAAGCAGGGTGTAGACAGGCTTTAGTTCACTCTACAAAAATAAACACAATCAAGATACAATACATTTTCAGTTTCAACTCAATAATGCTTTACATTTTAACTATTTCAGTATCTGCTAGTACTAGAAATTTGGTTTTATATCAAGTGGGAGTTACTTTTTTCAGAGAGACATTTTAAATCCTTAACAACGTTACAAGTGTACTTCAGTGCAAAACTTTTCTCTATATTCGTGTCCAACCTATACCAAAAATCAGCCACCTGGATTTCACTGCAATCTGCAGAGTGGACCCTGCTGTGGAGAAGTCCAGTCCAGGCTGGACGCGTCTCCTCATGTTCCATAGAAATCAAGCATTGCAGGAACGGCTGAGAGAATGTTAGGTTCTGTCAAAGTAGGACATGCAGTTATAACTTCCTGCTTAGCTCTGAGACTGTACAGGATTAAAGTGGGAAACAATCTGGATAACGGCAATCTTCAGCACCAGTATATGGATAACCATCTGGATAACTCAGAATTGCAATCCAGAAAACTAATGGCTGTACTAAGTCTTCTGGGTAGTTATCCAGAAAACTGTCCTGAATGTTGCTGTTGTCTAGACAGCTCCAACGGTCCGCATCATTGCCCCTAGATTTAGTACCACAATCCAGATAGTGGCCAGAGCTAAATATCTAGGAATATTTTAAAATGCCATGCCAGTCTTCAAAAGAAGCACCAACCCTGGAGTTATTGACTTGTTCATTCTTCAAGACAAGTATCTTTGTGAGAACGTCTTAGCAGTTGGCTCACTTTGCTAGAAATGATTAGTGGTGACTTTGAATATTTCTGCCAAGAATTTGTTGTTTTATTCGGTGACTCATTCTGCATCAATAAAAATCTATCAGTCAGCATTACAATAAGAATCTGTGCTTGATATGGTTGGCTGGTCCAGTGCTATTTCTTCTATAGCACAATGTTCCAAGGATGACTTCAGTATGCATAAAAATTAATGCTTATTAGTGAAAGCATTTGTCACTGCATTCCTGATATCAAGGAAAAGGTTAGTAGGACATAAGAGGCCTTTAATCTAAAGTGTAGCACGTGTTAGCAGACATTAGCATGCACTAACCTCCAGATTCTATATATGACGCTCAAGATTGCGCACACAAATTGGGGTGCATGCCCAATTTGTGTACGTAATTTCATTGAGAAAGGATAGTTTATTCAGATTTGTTGAATCGCCTTTTTTTTTTTTACCAGATAATTCAAGGTGATCTATATAATAATTGGTAACTCTGCTTCCCTGGATGGCTGGCTGGTTGGGTTCATAACAGCATGCTGACGTCAGCTCGCCTCCAGGTTCCCTTCCCTCTCAGTGTCCCGCCCTCAAGGAAAGAGAAAATGATGTCAGAGGAGGGCAGGACACTGAGAGGGAAGGCAAGGGAAGGCTGGAGGCGACACGAGTCCAGCCTGCCGCCGCTGCGACCTGAGGTAAGGTGAACAGCTTAAATGTAGGGCGGCAGGAGAGTCACTGGCCATGGAGGGCAGGGCAGAGGAGAATTGCTGGACATGGATAGGATGGGAGGGCAGGGCAGGGGAGGGTAGAGGAGAATTGCTGGACATGGATGGGATGGGAGGCTAGGGGAGAATCATGGGACACGGATGGGAGGGCAGGGGAGAAGACAATCGCTGGACATGGAGGGGAGGCCAGAATCATGGGATACAGAGGGGAGGGGAGGGCAGGGCAGAGGAGAATTGCTGGACATGGATGGGATGGGAGGCGAGGGGAGAATTGCGGGGCACAAATGGGAGGGCAGGGCAGAAGACAATCGCTGGACATGGAGGGGAGGCCAGAATCACGGGACACAGAGGGGAAGGGAGGGCAGGGCAGAGGAGAATCGCTGGACATGGATGGGATGGGAGGGGAGGGGAGGGGAGGGAAGGGAAGAGTCGCTGGACATGGAGGGGAGGGGAGGGCAGGGGAGAGAGGAGAAGCAGAGGCACACTCCAACGTAGTGTACATCACAAGCGAGAAGCAGAGGCACACTTCAACGTGGTCTACATCACATGGCTCCCAAAAGAAGACTTACACCCTACATAACTATTCCTTATCATCATAGCACATTCGTCCTAACGGTTCCCTTAAAAACATAATCGCCATTACATAATAGCCTTGCTAGCGCCCGTTTCATTTTTTAGCGAAACAGGCTTTTTTGCTTGTTTACAATAAAAGTAAGCTGAGGAAAAGAACTCTCAATTTGTTCATAGTAAAGAAAACCAATCACACAAGAAACAGTTATATATAATGGCAGTGAACAGCAACATCACACCAAATTTCAGGCAGGGGAGGCCCTTAGTCAATTAAAGGTCTCATTACATAGATGAGTTTTGAGACTCGATTTAAAGGTTTTCAAGGATGATACAGTTTGACTCCCAGGGGGGTAGACTGTTCCATAAAGTAAAAAGCACTCTTCCATGTTGACATCCAGTAGACATGAGATGGGTTAGGTAGAGTAAGTCTATGGTCATTGATAGAGTGAAGCAAATGAGGGAGGGGGGGGAGTGTATAGGATTGTTCATTTAGACAGATTGTCTGGCAGTCGTACAGAACCAATTAGCACCAATAATTGGGTACTAACAGCGCCATTGGGTATTGGCACTAATTTGGATTTGTGCACGCATCTTGCACACACAAATGTTTTAGCGTGCAACTGAAAAGGGGGTATGGCCATGGGAGGGGCATGGGTGCATCAGGGCGTTCACTAACAGAGTATTACAGAATTCTGGGGGTCTGCGCCTAATTTACAGACGAGGATTTACACCAGGTTCTGTAAAATCTTCATGTCCAAAGTTGGGCACGGATCTCGGTGCTACGTACTAATTCTATACACAGCACCCAACTCGGAGCACCATTTATAGATAGCATTCAGCATGCATTTTTGTTTGCATCATTTACTGAATGTAGTCCTAAATGCTGTGTGTCCAATTTTATACCTATGGGTAATGTGGCAGTTATCACACGCTGAAGTCCATTAGCAACACACTAAGATTTAGTAACAGGGCTTTTACGAAGCTTCCAGCAGGGCAGGACTTGGATTACTTGAAGATGGATATGATTCGCAACAGAGACATAATTTCCATTCCCTGGGAGATGAATTATACAGCAGCATGACTGACCAGAAAAATAAAGAAACCACGATAACAATAGCAGTGAACGAAATCACACCTGTGAGATCTGTGATCCCAAAGCAGAATTCCTATGCAGCTACCAATCTAGCTTGAAGATACCATAAGCTTTTACTGTGCTCTTAAGATCTCTGACAGCCCCCTCCACCTCTTGTTGTTTAGCAGTTTGGAAGAATGTAAGAAATAAATGTTATTTTGTGGATGCCAATAAAGGAATGGCATAATGTGGCTTGATCAGTAGTATGTTAGTGCTTAAGTTTTATATGACTCAAAAAAAATAAACTGGCCTTTTATGCAGGAGTATTCTGAAAGAGGGGTATTGTAGACTAAAGGTTGCAATATCAATATTTGCTGTAAATATTTTGATCTGCATCAAGCAGATCAACATAACTGTGACATAAAATATTATTATCTTTACATTACGGGAAGGAAATATATTCTGTTGCTGGAGACAGAATATTCAGTTATGGCAGATTAACTCTTATGTCAGTATTCAATAGCAGCTGTGAATGCATTTTTGTAAACACCAGCTGTGGCAATTAAAAAATAAATCTGTATATTAAAGTGCTGCTGTAAGGAGAGGCAGCTGTGCTAAAAAAAATATATGGTATATATATAATGTGTAGAATATTTAACAATTGAATATTGCTGCTGTAATCTGTAGTGGTGATCACACGATAGATAGATAGATAGATAGATAGATAGATAGATAGATAGATAGATAGATAGATAGATAGATAGATACACTACAGACTATAGCAGCAATATTTAACTGCTAAATATTTTACACATTTTAATTGAGAACAGCTTTTTATCTGCCCTAAATTAAACCACATGGCAAAGGACACACAAATCTGAAATCCCACTTCCTAGTATATCTTGCACCTGCTGGACCTGGAACATATGGTTAGCCCAACTGAGAAGACCTCAGGCAGGGTGCTGGAACATATTTCCATAAAAGGGACTGTTTTTAGGAAGGTTCACTCATCTTCAACAACAAATACGCTAATGTAAATCCCCCAATACAGGGGTAGCATGATCCCATGGCTTCTTACCTACCAGCAACTTGGCAGTGTGTTTGTAAGTCACCTGGAGTCTTCGGAGTGGAGGAGTAGCTTAATGGTTAGTGCAGCAGCCTGAGAACCAGGAGAACAGAGCTCAATTCCCACTGCAGCTCCTTGTGACTCTGGACAAGTCACTTAACCCTCCATTGCCCCAGGTACAAAAATAAGTACCTATATATAATATGTAAACCACTTTGATTGTAACCACAGAAAGGTGGTGCATCAAATCCCATCCCCTTTGTAAACACTTCCAAGGCAATCTTTGAAGGAATGAATTACAATAATCAAAATAGAATATTCTCACAGTTGAGATATGAGAGAACACAACATCCATGATGCAGCAATAGGCCATGGTGAATACATTCATGGACCCACTCATCAGAAGATAATCTAGAGAAATTAATTTTAAAAAATAAAGTTGCAGTAAAAATGGCCTTAGATCAGTGGATTATCCTACCTATACTCTTCCATTCTCCTCAAACATTACCTAGATATCACTGGGGAAGAACTGTGGGTACCAATAACATAGGAAAATTTGAAAAGGAGGTTCTGGAAGCCAAATTTAGGAAATGCATCCCGTTCCTTACACAGGACCTAAGAGGCAGGCAGAGTTCCGCAGTCTCAATGCATGGTTGAGATGATGGTGCAGGGCAGGGGCGTATCTGCGTGGTGCCTCAGGGGCCTGGGCCCCCGCAGATTTCGCCCTGGACCCCCCTACCGCTGCCAACCCTCCCCCTCCGTTGCTCGCCTACCTTCGCTGGCGGGGGACCCCAACCCCCGCCAGCCGAGGTCCGCGTCCTCCTGCCGCTGCCGGCTGCCTTTGGTCCTTTAATTCTTCCATTGAAGCTGGCGCCGACGAAAGTTTCTTTTGAGTCTGACGTCGCTGCACGTTGTACGTGCAGGACGTCAGACTCAGAAATTGTTTCTGAGTCTGACGTCCTGCACGTACAACGTGCAACGTGCAGCGACGTCAGATTCAAAAGAAACTTTTTCGTCGGCGCCAGCTTCAATGGAAGAATGAAAGGACCAAAGGCAGCCGGCAGCGGCAGGAGGACGCGGACCTCGGCTGGCGGGGGTTGGGGTCCCCCGCCAGCGAAGGTAGGCGAGCAACGGAGGGGGAGGGTTAGCAATGGCAGCGGCTGGGGGGAGGGGGATCGGCAATGGCGGCGGCGGCGGCGGCGGCGGCGGGGGGGGGGGCTATAATGTGCCCCCCCTCTCTGGCCCTGGCCCCCCCTACCGCCGCAGTTCAGATACGCCCCTGGTGCAGGGATGAGGGATTTAGATTTGTTAGGAACTGGGCAACATTCTGGGAAAGGGGGAGCCTATTCCACAAAGATGGACTCCATCTTAACCGGAATGGAACCAGACTGGTGACACTAACATTTAAAATGGAGATACAGCAGCCTTTAAACTAAAATGGTGGGAAAGCCGACAGCACAGCCGCCCAGGGGCACATGGTTCAGTGTGAAGGATACCATTGAAACAGGACATTTAGGGAATCCCAAAAGAGAGGTTTCAATAATGGTGAAAGAAAGCCAGGCATGTTTAAGGGAAGAGCAGAGTAAAGGATGCACATTAAGTATGTCAACTTCTAAGCAGCTTGTAGATGCAAGGAAAAAACACAATTTGAAGTGTTTGTATGTAAATGGCGGAAGCCTAGAAAATAAGGTTGGAAAGGGTTAGAGTATATTGCACTAAGGGGGTCTTTTACAAAGGCATGCTAGCATTTTTAGTTCCCCCAATGAGTCCTCTCCTTCATGAGCTGATGCAAATATTATCTTTAATACGTTTAATATTTTATTAATAGAAGTTCAAAAACTCAATCTTTTTTACTCACTGTTCTAGCTCTACTAAAGCGGACCTCCCTGTCACTTTCTGTATCTTAAACACTGACGCATGCGCTCCACTACTTTAAAGATCTACTGATGACGATCTAAATCCTGATTGGGCTACACTCAACTATAATTTGCAATCTCTTTATTCAAACCATGAGCATATACTGTAACCCATGTGTTTATGAATCTCTGTTACTTCTGTATTAGAAGGTATATCCCTACCTCGCTGTAAACTGATTCACATTAAGGCCACATACTGCAAATTTGCTTCTAAATGGCCATATTGATCCACGAGGGGAGCTTCCCTCATATGGACTCGCAAATTGCTCAAATGCTCCGCAATGTGCTGCTTTATCCTGTGCCTAGTTTGGCCAATATACCACAGTTTATGGGGGGCATTGGATCGCATAAATAACTTGTTGTAAAAGAAACTCTTTTCCTGCATTGGGATTAACCACTGTTTGTGTGGATATTACATATTGACAATATACGCATCTGTTACAAGTCATGTGTCCTATCATACCAAGCTGTGTGGCTCCTCTTAAATTATGACCCGCTAAGAATTCCCTAAAATTGCAGGCCCTAGTGAAATTTCTGTCTATTATGGTATTGTTTGTATTGTACTTATATCATATTTCCAAGCTTACCTCATTTAATATATTTGTGTTTATATTTGGTCATTTTTACTATTATGTTGTTAACAAAATTGTAAGTTTTATGTTAAACAGGACCTGCTGTACACCACCTTGGGTGAATGTGTTCACAAGGCACTTAATAAATCCCAATAAATAAATAAATTAGTCTTTTACTAAGGCACGCTCATGTTTTTGGCGCATGCTAAAATTGTAGGCATGCTAAATGTTAGAGACGCCAAAGCATTCCTATGGGTGTCTCTAACATATAGCACACCCACAGTTTTAGCATGCGCTAAAAACGTGAGTGGGCTTTAGCTAAAGATGCCCTAAATAAGCTCTCCAGCTTATATTCGAAAGAGATCGCCGGCCGTCTTCTGACACAAATTGGGAGATGGCCGGCCATCTCCTGAAGCCGGCTAAATCAGTATAATCGAAAGCTGATTTTGGCCAGCTCCAACTGCTTTCCGGCGCGGAGCCGGCCAAACTTCAAGGGGGCGTTTTGGTAGGGTAGCGAAGGCGTAACGGGGGCGGGATGGGGGCGTGCTTTGAGATGGCCAGCTTCGCCCGATAATGGAAAAAAGAAGGACGTCCCTGGCAAGAATTTGGTCCCTTTTTTCAGGTCCAAGTCCCAAAAAAGTGCCTGAACTGACCAGATGACCACCGGAGTGAATCGGGGATCACCTCCCCTGACCCCCCCAGTGGTCACTAACCCCCTCCCACCCTCAAAAAAACAACTTTAAAACCTTTTTTTGCCAGCCTCTATGCCAGCCTCAAATGTCATACTCAGGTCCATCGCAGCAGTGGTCAGAACCCCTCTCAAACTTACCTTTTTCCTGGTGGTCAGCTTCTTAGCTGGCATCTGTTTCCTGTGTCTGTCCTTTCTGAGCTAGCTCTGTCTCTCTATGCTGGCAGCTTCCAGCAGCATGGCTCTAATTGTTTCACTATACTGCACCTGTGTGTGTGGACTGAGTTAGCTCTACCTCTCTTTGGGTGTACTGGCTTCAAGTGCTTCATGGTGCTGCATTGGTGTGGGTTGGGCCTCTATGGGTTTCAGTGTGCTCTCTGTGTTTCAGGGTGCTGCCTGGGTCTAGGGAGTGTGACATCATCAGGGAGGGCCTTGATAAGGAAGTGGTGTTGTTTCCTTCAGAGCCTTTGCAACGGTTGTGTTTGCTTTAGGTAGGGTGGTGCAGTGTGCAATTCTGACTTTGTGTCTAGTTTCCCTGCTTGCTTTTGCTAAGGTCCAGGTTAGTATTAGTGCAGTGTGCACTGGTGTCTGTATGTTTAGCTTTCCTGCTTTTCCCTCTTGGTTTTGGAAGCACCTTGTTAGTTTTGTATCTAGCTTGCTAGAGTAGTGCTTAGGAAGCACCTTGATAGTTTTGTGTCTAGCTTGCTAGGGTAGTGCTTAGGAAACACCTTGATAGTTTGTGTCTAGCTTGCTAGTGTAGTGCTTAGGAAGCTTGTTAGTTTTGTGTTTAGCTTGTTAGTATAGGGCTTAGGAAGTCCTTTTGTTAGTGTAGGCCTAGGAGTGCCCTGGTTAGTCCAGTTCCTTGGAGCACTGCTGTCTCTTCTGTTTCCAGTCCTGGTCCTTGTGTCATCCGGTATCCGGTAAGTCCTGCCGGCCACTCGAACCCAAGGGCTCAACCTTTGGGGGGGGGGGGGGGGGGTAGTGGCCAAGTGCAGGTGAAGCTGTACAGACCAGTCCAGTGTGCTCCAGTCCAGTGTGTGTTCCAGTCTGGTGCGCTCCAGTCCAGTGTGTTCTGGTCCGGTGTGTGTTCCAGTCCTGTGTCCTCCAGTCCGGGGGATTGCAGTCCAGTGTTCCAGTCCTGTGCTCTCCAGTCTGGGGGATTCCAGTCCATGTGTTCCGGTTCACTGGGCAGTGCCTGCAGTCCCTGCCGGTGTGCTTGCCCAGTGTTGGTTGGTGGGTTTTGCCTGCTGCTGTCGCTCCTCGGCAGCAGCCCAAGGGCTCACGTTTGCTCCAGAGCCCGGCCCCGCAGGCTCTGAACCTGAAAACCTGACAACAGGTCCCTGGAGCAGTTTTAATGGGTGCAGTGGACTTCAGGCAGACAGACCCAGGCCCACCCCCCTACCTGTTACACTTGTGGTGGAAAATGGGAGCCCTTCAAAACCCACCCGAAACCCACTGTACCCACATGTAGGTGCCCCCCCTTCACCCCTTAGGGCTATGGTAGTGATGTATAGTTGTGGGTACTGGGTTTGGGGGGGCTGGGGGTTTTGGGGGGGCTCAGCACCCAAGGTAAGAGAGCTATGCACCTGGGAGCTATTTTTTTTTAATTTTTAGAAGTGCCCCCTATGGTGCCCAGTTGGTGTCAGGGGGACCAGTGCACTACAAATGCTAGCCCCTCCCACGACCAAATGCCTTGGATTTGGCCATGTTTGAGGTGGCCGGCCTCAGTTTCCATTATCGGCGAAAACCAAGGCCGGCCATCTCAAACCCGGCCATCTCTGACATTTGGCCGGCCCCAACCGTATTATCGAAATGAAAGATGGATGCCCATCTCGTTCGAAAATACGGTTGGCCCCGCCCCTTCGCAGTGCTGTCCTTGGAGATGGGCGCCCTTAGAGATGGGTGTCCCCTGTCAAGAATGACCCTCTGTTTTGCATAAAGGCTCCATGTTGAAAATTGAATGTCCTAGTTGGGATATTCACATTTCCACAGTAGTTTACAAAAGGCTTTGCTAAACATGGAGCCTTTTTCAAAATATCTGTAAGGAGGTGCAGGAGTGCCATGTATTTGCCGAAACATTAAATCAGGGTATGAATTTTGCAAATCCACATGTTCAGAAAGAGAACAGCATCATTTGATGCTTTATATATGTGCCACCATGTACATGCGCATGTGCCTATTTCACAGCATAAATCACTTGTTAAGGTTCAAACTATATATAGTACAGGGAATATCAATAAATCTCAAACAAAATCCCAACAGATTATGTACTGGGATTTTGTTTAAGATTTATTTCACAGCCTTTGCTGGTGTTTCAAATTATGTGGCACAATTTACAAACTTGAACGTAACAGGAGCTAATTAGGAAGCTGCCCAAAATATCTCTGACTAATGCTTATGATGGAATGGTGTTTGACAGCATAGAGGTGAACACAAATACCCCAGGATTCATTGGCGATCACCCCAAACCCAAATGCTCTGGTAGTTACCACTTAATGCCTCCTTGGAGCAGATGCAGAAGGCAGCAAAGAAATTTTTGTTATATATGCTTGTAGTACCATTTTAAAATGAGAACTACACTCGTATCTTTTCAGCCCACCCAAAACACGTCCAAACTCTGCCTCTTGAAATCTCTGCATCCTGGAGCAGCTCCATTGTGGAAATAGTGACTTTCTGAAATCACTGCATATATATATGCAGGGCTTTTTTGAGGGGGTACTTGGGGGTACTGAGTACCGGCACCTTTTTCGTTGTCTGCTAAAATTGACCCATGGAACCCAAGTTTTAATGAAAGAGCTCAAGCTGAACACACCAATTCTGCCTTGTCATAGATTCTGTGACTGGTTGCAGGGGGCCTGGCCATTGTGAGGTGGATCCCTCAGTGATGACCCCATCCTTGAAGGCTGGCCTGGCATTTGAGTACCGGCACCTTTTTCGCTAGAAAAAATGCAGTGTACTGTATATATGTATATGTGGAGGCTTCTAAAATGACTTCCTATTGGTATTAACCCACATAACAATGAAAAAGCTTAACTGCATCTCAAAAATAACATCTTTCCAGCTTTCAAATGTTAAAATGCCTTTTATTGCATACATGAGAGATGGTGGTGGAAGGGGGGGGGATTGGGGCCTTGAGCCGCTAATATGGGTGGAAGAGATAGGGCCTTGAGGAGAAAATTTCTCTTACATTTGTTCCCCCCTCCCCAAAGCTATCGCCATCTCGAGATAATTACCCTTCTCATCTGTGTTGATGTTTTACACAATTCTCTGTCCTGATTAATGTCAAACACACAATACACTCACAGATTTTTAAAGAAGCTGCATATTTCTGAGTAGATATACCCTGCTTTGATCTATAAACAGATGCATAAGAACATGGTCAAGGGACAGGAGAAATCTAATGGTGTATATACAATATAATTTACCTAATGAGATCATGGTTAGTGGAAACAGATGCTAAATTGGTGCATTTGTCTGTAGACAGATTTATTCAGTTTATGTTAGCACTTCTATTTAACAAACCTCTTTAGCCACCTTTTGAAGAAGCCGAAAGGTGGTCTCTCTGGTGTCTTTGACAGTTGTCTGCTAGGATTCTATTTCTTCATATAGTATATCTCATTCAGATTCTCTTGACAGTGTTTACAAGTTATCCCAGATGCAAAAGGAGAGAAAGTATTTTAAAGATAGGGCTTCTAAATGTAACAAATTCATCAGTATAGTCTTTGGGAAATGTGTCATATTCTGTGCTGGCTGTCATCTTAAAATGTTTTTTTATACTAGTCCCTTTTATTAACATAAATAATGCAAATTTAATCATTTCTCTTTTGAGGAATGCTTGATAATGCTGTTGGAAAGCTTGGTTTACATAACAAATGCCCAGTGTCTCTTTCTATCTCTTGCTATGTAACGCAAGCCTATATATTTCTTTATATGGTGTAGCTCTATCCATTTCTGGGAAAGTATTTTCTTTTCTGTTGCCATGCCTGATGTTATGTATCTTGTTATCAACATGATACATACATTAACTCTAGGCAGTATGCAACGTATATAAAGAATGTTAATGACAAAGTTAAAAAAAAATCAGTTGCATTACTGACTACTAGGTGTAAACATGTTTCATATTATCAGTTTGACATAGTTCCTTGAAAATAGCTGTAATTTGAGTGTCATCTCTCTCAATACATATGCAGGGTTTTACAGAACAAGAGCAGATCAATAACTTTGAATGTAAATTAGAAAGTCTGCAAATAAGTCACATATTTCATCTCGTTAAAATCCGTGTACTTGATACTTCTATGTGCTCACTGGGCTGCAATTCTGATGTCCTGAAGACTTTAACCAATGCGATAATCCTAGAATCAGGGTCCTCAGGGCACACCCTGCCAATTAGGTTTTCAGGATGCCCACAATACACATGCATAAGATAGATTTGTATACAGTGGAGACAATGAATATGAATGAGATAAATTTGCATGCACTGTGGATATCTTGAACACCAGACTGGCCTGGTATATTTCTATCTCCACTTCAGGAAGCAGGTGAAGGCTTGACTCTTCAACCAGGCCTTTAATGGAAGAAGTAACTAACTTGTTAGTCTCACTCACACACACAAGGAGTGACTCGAGCTGCACATACTGCAGCGGGACATGTGTATCCACTCCTACTCTAGCTGAGATAATATTTAACCATCTCTCTGACCTCATGTGCAACTTTCTTTAAATCAATCACCTTACTTTCTAACTCTTCCTACTTTCTTACCCTTCTATATGTTACATCTTTGCTTTACCCTTCACTATCAATTATAATGTTCTATTACATATTGTGTTGACATTGCAAATAGTATACCATGTCATACTTTGTATTCTTAGTTGAATATTTTTACTGCTGTAAATACCTATTGCTCGTTTCATCTATTCTTACTGTACACCACCTTGAGTGAATTCCTTCAAAAAGGTGGTAAATAATTCCTAATCCTAATATCTCGAGAAGTAGATAGGGGCCCCTTGTCCTAGAATATGCATCTTAAAAAGGCTAATAGGGTGAAAAAGATGGCCTATTTCAGGGGTCAACAAACCTTTGAAGGATCCTGCCATAGGCAAAACAAACCACACCTTAGTATTACTCTTAGGGCCCTGATAATTAAGCACGTGCTAACGATAGAGTCAACCATTATATTCCTATGATTGCCTCTAGCATTAGTGCACACTAAAAAGTTTGAGTGCTTACAGCACAGCTTAGTAAACAGGGCACTTAAGTTTTTTTGTAAAATACAAACTTGATTGAGTTGAGGACTTTCTTAGATAGTTTTGATTTTAAGTTTTCTGTGTCAGAACCTACCCATGAAAAAGGGCCATCATTTAGACCTAATAATTATTCTCATGTTTCTTCTGGGGAAATTATTTTCTCTATACCAACTTGGAATCAAATAATTTGGTCATATTATTTCTTGTCTTCATTAATATAAACTTGCTGTCATCTTCACAAAGAAATATGAAAAATTTAAGATCTATTCCTGTGATGAGGCCATGTAGGCAAAAAATTGATCAGATTCAATTTTGGAAAGATGTTATATTCCAGATTCCAATATTTGAGAGAGAGAGAACAGATTGTCTGGTTAAATGATTGTAATAAACATTGATTATATTATGCTAGGTAAAATAGCTCCTGTGCATGAGAAGAAAATCAAATGATTAGGTAATGAATGGTATACAATAGATTTGTTAAAATTAAACCATAATTGTAGGTTGCTAGAGAGAATATGGAGATGGGAGAAAATGAATTTAAATATGTTTTATTGGAGGAAGACAGTAAATATCTACTACAATGCTACTGTTCATGCTAAGGAGTATTATTCAACTATTATAACTATGACTATGATCGCACAGGACAACACGCAATCTTCATCCATTTTGACCCTCCACTTATACCTCATACGATCACTATACAACTTTGTATTTGTTATCCACCGACTGGGCAAACGCCTTTGATGGTACTATGTAAGCCACACTGAGCCTGCAAATAGGTGGGAAAATGTGGGGTACAAATGCAATAAATAAATAAATATTTCTAATGTGAGTAAACTTTTTCAGACAGTGGATAGTTTGATTGATACATCATGTGTTTGTGAGAAATCTGGAGAGCTACTACCTACTGCTAATCACTTGGCCCATTATTTTCAAATGAAAAATTAAGATACATTTTGAACTGTTACATACTCATAATGAGAACGTAAATAGATTTAGTTATATTTATTTACTTGACTGATGATGGTTGGCCAACTAGTCAATGTTGGAGTACCTTTTCTAAGGTCCCTATAGATGAACTGGATACTTTGTGCCCAAAGTTTGCACTCTCACATTGTTCTCTTGATAATTGTCCTACATATTTAATGAAAATAGCACCAAGGGTATTTAAGGAGGTTTTACTTCATTGGATTAAAGACTTTTTTTGCTTCAGGTATTTTCCTAAGGATCTTGATTGTTCTTACACCTATATTGAAAATCCTTAGGCTTCTAAATGTGATACAGCTAACTATAGACCTGTGGCTTCAATTCCTTATTTTGTAAAGATAATACAAGCATTAGTGAGAAAGCAGTTGGCAGCTTATTTTGATCATTTTGAGTTGCTGCATGTTTTACAGTCCAGGTTTTGTGCTGATCATAGCACAGAAACTTTGCAGGTTACAGTCCTGGATCATATAAAAAACCTTTTAAGAAGTCATGTCATGCAACTAGATCTTCCAGTGCATTTCATCTAGTTGATCATGAAGTTGTACTTGAAATTCTTGATGGTTTTGGTGTAACCAGTAAAATTATCTCATGGTTCAGGGGATTTCTAGTTTCTAGATCTTATTGAGTTAAGATGCACAGATTGTTATCAGAAAGTTGATCTTTGCCCTCAGGTGTGCCTCAGGGATCTCCTCTATCACCATTTCTGTTTAATGTACTTATGTCCTCCCTGGGTAGACATCTGGAAAAGGAATGTTACTCTATCTATATTGTAAGAAAGTTTCCAGGGGCAGCGCTTGGTCTCTCTCTGAAAGCCTGTTCCTCTCACAAGACTTCCTTCAGTTCCAATGCGTTCTCAAAAGTTCCGTATGGAGTTTCCCACTCCACGTGTATGCAAATGACAAACAGTTCCCAAGCAATCCTCTCATGAGCACTTTTCCCCCAGTTCATAAGATTTTCCCCTAAGGATTCCCCTTCCCCAAAGGGGCCCCTTAGGGGTCCTGTTAACAGTTCTCTACAATAGGCTTTTTCATCAACAGTTCAGCCAATTTAACTCAGAAAGTTGAGCAACACCAAAAGAAAATGTCACCTTTCTTTCTCCAGTTCACTTTGATTTCCCTGCAGCAAGCAGGGCAGGCAGATGACCTCCCACTTCCACAGCAAAAATCTCTCTATAGCCTCCCATACTGCCTTACAAATGACGGAATCATCTGGATTTGTATTTTCCCAATCCATTGTAATCTGCTCCTCTGGAGGCTCTGGGGGTAGGGCCTGACCCTCCTCCACATATTCCATAGATTCTCTCTCATCTGAGCTGGCTTTATCTGTCTCAGTGCTTCTGAGAGCTTTCAAGAAATCTCCCCTCCTCTCCTCACAGTTGGGTGGAATTATATATTGCTTTTGCAGCCAAGGGAATTGGTCTTCTTCCCTCTTGCTCCCTATAATAGTGAATGGGGTAAAGGGCTCACCTTTTCCTGGGCTACTTCCCCATCTTTCCTTGCTAATAGTCCACTATGGGTTTTCTGACCTGCCTGTCTCCTTTTTGTCTCCCAAGGGGTTCTGGGTATTGTAGTTTTGAGGGTTGCTGTTTCTTTTTATAGACCTGGTTACAATATATATGCGGATGATATAACTATACTTTTCCATGTTATTACAGATTTAAAGGATATTCATAACACTATTTCTCATTGTCTTTGCAGATTAGATGGCTTTTCATTATCTCATAGAGAAAAAAGTTTTTGCTGTTGAGTGCCAGGCAGAATCAAATTATAGATTTGAATCTCACTATTGATGGATAGTCTTATTCATTAGGGAGGTCTTTTATTAAAGCGCTTTAGTAAATGAGAATCTAGATTATCTGATTACATTTTGGTGTCATTTTGGATGATATATTATCCATGGAATCTCAGGTTAATTGACTTGTAAGGAGTTCTTTCTATGTTTTGAGAAAGTTAAGAAGTATCCGTAAATATTTACTGGAAGATCTGTTTCGACTATCTGTACAATCATTGAGCCTTAGAAAATTAGATTACTGTAATATTGTATATTTGAGTTTATCAAAATGTCAACTGAGATAAATTCAAACCATTCAAAATGTATTACACCATATTTTATTAAGCTGCATTGGCTTCCTATAGAAGGCAGGGTGCTGTTTAAATTGGGATGTTTGTTATTCAAGATTGTATTTGGCCTGGTTCGTCAATATATGATTTATTTTGTATGCTGACCAATATCAGGACAACACTATAATACTCAAAATTCACTCTCATTTTCTTTCCCCATTCCTTGGGGGATTATCTTGAAGAAGCTGTTTACTTGTTTATTTGCATATCAAGCAATTGGCTTATGGAATTCCCTTCCACTTAAACTAAGGCATACGTCTAGTTATAATATCTTTAAGATTGGATTAAATGCTGTTTTACAAATATATGATAAAGAAGTAGTGTACCATAGTACATTGGTGAATGCCTGCTTTTGCAAGGTTAATGGCTACCATGATACTAACATCTGTGATAATTTTGGATTATTTTTTTACATCCTAAATTTATTTTTGATCTAGCACCTTAGTTGTAATCCATTATGAACTATGTTACTGGTATCACCGGGCTATAAATAAACTGTAACTGTTTGCAGTGTCCATCTGTAATTGGTATTCCTACTGGCCAGATTCAAGGAATTGTGTTGCATATTGAGGAATTGTGTTGCATATAGAGGTGATTTGGGGCTTTAGAGACTCTGAAAGCCTACTTGACAATTGGAGTAGAAATACGATTGCAATTGCTGAGTAGTGAACTATGAAAACTAGAAGAGCAGAACAACAGAAGGTGTGAAAATTGCACAACTTTATCAGCTAATGAATTGAGGAGTTTTGAAGGATTTCCGTGTGTGTGTGGACTGTGGCTTTCTGACGGGAAGAAACTGACTAATCCAGTCTATGTGGAGGATTAGCAATTCATTGCAGTAACTTTCACCACGGACTGACTCCTAAACATTGGACAAGGTATTTTTGTAATGTTATAGATGTGGGAATGAATGGATGAATGTGGGGTTATGTTTTATATGTTTTTGATAGTTTGCTGTGCTTTATTATTAGAAAAGTGATTTTTGAAATAAATAAATTTGTATCACAATATAATGTTATTATTATTATTATTATTATTTGTTACATTTGTATCCAACATTTTCCCACCTTTTGAGGGCTCAATGTGGCTTACATATAACCATTAACATTGTTAGCCAATTACGGTTTGAACAAATACATAGTATGAATGAATACAAAGTGATATTGTGGTATAATGAGGTATTTGTATGGTAGGAAACAGTTGGGGGGAACTTAGAGAGGGAAAGGGGGAAGAAGAGTCAGGTAATGTTCGTTGCAGTCTTTGGTTATGATTAATGTAAGAACTTTCTTTAAGATTGTTTGAATAGGATTGTGGGCCATAGAGATCCAATGTTTAGGAGGATGAGGAGGTTGGTTTAAGAGGTACTTAGGCATGGATTTGTGTCCGTAGGAGAGGTTGTAGAGAGCAGAAAGGTACCCAATCCTTAGCCTGTCATGAACCATGCAATGCACTTTAATTGGGCCCACATCTTTTCACCAGTGAACAAGGGCTGCAGGAGCTAAAGTAAACCACTGCAGTTTTACAGCGGTCACATTCAGTTTAATCCCTTATTAACAAGGCAACATTTTGAATCTCATTAACTGATTTACTATACTGTGTAATAAACAGCAGTTTAGCAAGGGTGTTACAGTTGTCAAACATTACTATCTGATTCAACACCTGTTACTGAATATGCACCAACATGATTCTGCTGAGGTCACAGCAATTGCTAGAAGCAGGGTCTGAATGCAGATATGATTTGTAGCACTTTTTAAGCCAGTAGTCCACTCACTCTTTCTAAAAGCTTGAAGCTTGTAGACCCTTCAAAAGCACCCATAGAAATAAGTGCTTTTCTGTGTAGAGGTAAAGTTCAGAGTGGGTTGAAGGAGTAAATTATTTCAGCTCAGATGGCTTAAGAAGTATCATAGAAGGTGCATTCAGTGACTTGTATAATTCTTCATACTCTGTACTAAAAATGTACTAAAGTTGAAATTTGTTTCACTAATCTGTACGACATGATCTAAACTTTCAACGTGAATGAACAATTACGAAAATATTCAAAAAGTATTGAAGTGTAAGAGGTACCTTGTTTTGGAATAGTGCATTAAGCAGTTCATACCTCCAAGGGCTCACAAAACATTTATATTTCTCATGGGCCTCTGCCTCTTTCACTCAGCACATACCTAGTTTTCTCCAAGGTTCAGTTCTGTCCAAGGGAATTGATTTCATAAATCTATACTTCATCACTATTCAGAGACTGATATAGGTGGGAAAAGGTGGGATACAAATGCTACAAATAATAATAATAATAATATAGGGTGTTCAATTAAGAACATAAGCATTGCCATACTGGGACAGACCGAAGGTCCATCAAGTCCCGTATCCTGTTTCCAACAGTGGCCAAGCCAGGTCACAAGTACCTGGCAAGATCCCAGAACAGCAAAACAAATTTTATGCTGCTTATCACAGAATATGAAATGGATTTTCCCCAAGTCCATCTTAATAAAGGCTTATGGACTTTTCTTTTAGGAAATTATCCTCCCAAAAATGTAAACCCTGCTAAGCTAACTGCTTTTACCACATTCTCAGGCAACAAATTCCAGAGTTTAATTACTTGTTGAGTGAAGAACTATTTTTTCTGATTCCTTTTAAATTTACTACTTAGTAGCTTCATTGCATGCCCCTTAGTCCTAGTATATTTGGAAAAAGTAAACAAGTGATTTACACCTACCTGTTCCACTTCACTCAGGGGCAGATGATCAAAAGCAAACGCCAGCGCTAGAGGCTGTTAGCGGCATACTAGTGCTGGCGTTTGCTACCGCCCCATGATCAGAGCCCTCGAGCGATTGAAACAACGCGCTTGAGGGCTGTTTGTGCAAGTAGCATGCAAATGCATGCTAAACAGGGCTTAGCACATTTATCGCCAATGATCAGCGGTCAGCACGCAAAAATTTGGGTCGCTGGCTGCTGCAAACTCTACGCGAGCTCCGAGCTGGCGTTAGGGTTTGCAGATCATTGGGGAGGAATGGTGAGCCCTGTCCAGCATGCAGTTGCATTCTGGCAGGCCCCCGTTCCCCACCAAAGCAAATCTGCCAACAGGGGACTGGTAGTCTGGTGGTTTCACCGGAAGTGAAGGGGACAGGATTTGAACACGGTTACCCCCCTTAAGAAGTCCATGATTTAAGTGTTTTTGTGTAAGCGGTTTGAAATTACATTTGTATGAATTACTGGTATTGATCAGTGTGTGCCTTCATTTGTAGAAGGATATTTTGTTCCTCCTGATGAATAGATTGAAATATGGTTTCGTATTGGGGAACAAGCTGAGCATTTCAGTTATCTGAAAGATCACGTGAAAGATGTAGTCGGGATGACTAAAAAGATAATTGCTGTTGGGAGTTGAGATTTACTTCTGCGTTATCTGTGACACCGGGATTGTGCTATCAGCAGATGCAAGTGGAATATTTTTATCATCGAATATATAAAGACAAGAGGACCATCGGGTGAAACAAACACAAGGCATTAAGAGACTATTGAAGTATTTGAACATTTTATTGAGGCTAGTATCTCCTTAACCTTTGAAAGAACATTAATAGGTTAATAGAGTGTTTTAACCAATGAACCTTGATGGTAGACACTGCGAGCAGATGAAATTGTATATTTATCTTGTATTAATCATTTGATTGAAGCAATAGTATATGCTATGACTGTAATAATGAATGAAGAGTGTGAAGTATGTTATCATGGGGTGAATGAGTTTTGAAGAGTGAATGAGTCTAAGGCACGTATTGTATTTTATATTGTAGGTAAATAAAAGTACATATTTGATATATATATAAAATATAATTTTCTGGAGCACGTTTGTTAAGAATCATAGCGATGCCAGATATGAAGGGTTCCTAGTATGAAGAGCCTTGTGTGACAGAGTCGATACCTTGTGCTGTATTTTGAAGGCAACACCATGGTTTTAAAGCAACACCAACCATGGAAGTTTAAATATTAGACAAATTGCTTGTGGTACAGATTTCTTTCTTTCATTTTTCCTGTTTTTTTTTCTTCTAAAATAGTCGAAGTTTAAAAAATCCTGAATACCCCTTGCTATTCGCTATCTGCAGGCAAAATTAGATTTTGTTGAATTCAGTCTTTTTGGGTAGGAAGGGAATTTCAACTTTGATGCCATTTATTTTTTTCCAACACAAATCAAATATTTGTTTTAGAGCTTTACACACTAGACAAATTCCGGTTTAGTCAATTAGTTTAATGAAATGCACAAAATGTTATACCATCTGTGCTTATGTAAAAGTAGTGATTGATGCTATGTTATCATCCATTGATATTTTCCATTAATAAACTATAGTATGCTTCATCTTAATAGTAAACAAGCAGGCAGATCAAGATGAAACAAACACACAAATCTTTTGATATATTTAAAATATAAAAACAAACTAAACTTGAGGCTTGATTTATCCATTGCAAGCTGGAAAGAATACGATAACAAACCTCTCTATCCTTCCTAAAATGATTATAGTCCGGTATGGTCACATCCCATTCATGGGAATCATTGAGCCATGTTTGTAATAGCAACAATATCTAAGTTTTCTTCAAATATCAGGACTTGCAAGTCTTGAACCTTTTTAACTAGATTACGGGCATCTTGTTTAGAAACATACTGTCTGAATTTCTCCCCAAGGATCCTTTTTCCCATCACAGAAAGATGTAGCCCATCATTACAGTACAGCCTGTTATTTTTCCACATATTACTCCATGCTCCTATGTATTTAAAACCTTTTTCTTTACACCAAGACTCAAACCACTTATTGAAAGCCACTGTTTTACGTAGTCTTTCCTCTCCCTTCCCCTACGTGGGAATTACTTCAGAAAAAGCCTCAGTCCGAACCAAAGATTTCAGTCCCTCCCCATGCTTGTGGAACGCTCTCTGTGCTATAAACTTGCTATTGTTGGCTAGGTCATTTGTCCCCAGGTGAATTACAACATTAGTATTTGAAGCCTTGCTCTCTTCTTGGATCACTTTCAGTATTTGGTCGGTACATCTGGTAGCTGAAGATCCTGGAAAGCATTTCACTAGGTTGGAAACTAAGTGGTGCAAAAAAAAAGCTACGAAAATGGTATGGGATTTCTGTTGCAAACCGTACGAGGAGAGACTTGCCGACCTGAGCATGTATACCTTGGAGAAAAGGAGAAACAGGAGTGACATGATACAGATGTTCAAATATTTGAAAATATTAATCTGCATACGAACCTTTTCCGGAGATGGGAGGGTGGTAGAACTAGAGGACATGAATAGAGGTTGAAGGGGACAGACTCAGGAGTAATGTCAGGAAGTATTTTTTTCATGGAGAGGGTGGTAGATATGTGGAATGCCCTCCCGCAGGAGGTGGTGGAGATGAAAACGGTAATGGAATTCAAACATGCGTGGGATAAACACAAAGGAATCCTGTTTAGAAGGAATGGATTTATGGAATCTTAGTGGACAATGGGTGGCGACGCCGGTATTTGGAAAATAAAACCTGTGTAGGGCTGACTTCTACGGTCTGTGCCCTGAGAAAGGCAGGGACAAATCAAACTCGGAAATACATATAAAGTATTACATACCATGTAAAATGAGTTTATCTTGTTGGGCAGACTGGATGGGACTGTTCATGTCTTTATCTGCCGTCATTTACTATGTTACTATGTAAGTGTTTCCCCAAATGGGAAAAATGCTCAGTATTTGGGAAGAATTTTCATTAAAAAATAATTTATATTCCAAGCAAGAGCAGAGACTACTTGAAAGTCCACATAGCGGCAAATTATGAGATGAGGAGAAATTAACGAAGCATTTGGGGTGGGGCTGTATGCTATGGAAGTCTTTAGTTTCTCCATTATGTAGTACATAAGACTCTTGACAATTGTCTCCTATTAAAACAATGATACTGAAACCTCATCAAGAATTCTTAGATAAGGACATCAACATGAGCACAGGGTGAAAAGCCAAAAACCCTTCAATCTTTTTCCCACCTCTTTGAAACACATATACCTCCCAGATCTATAGCAATGAAAAGGGAACACAGCACTCATCCCCAAGTAAAAAAGAAAAAATGGGGGCCTAATGGTTAGTGCAGTGAGCTTTGATCCTGGGTTCAATTCCCACTATAGCTCCTTGTGACCCTGGGCAAGTCACTTAGAGGTCCTTTTACAAAGGTGCGCTGAAAAATGGCTTGCGGTAGTATAGGCATGGGTTTTGGGCGTGCGCCGATCCATTTTTCAGCGCACCTATAAAAAAGGCCTTTTTTTACATTTTGCCGAAAATGGACGTGTGACAAAATCAAAATTGCCGCGCGTCCATTTTCGGTCTGCAATCTTACTTACAGCCATTGACCTAGTGGTAAAGTCTCACGCGGTAACTGGGCGGTAATGACCTACGTTTTCCAAATGCCACTTGGCACGTATCCGATACATGCGTCTGAAAATAAAAATTATTTTTGACCACGCTTATCAGACGCACACCAAAAATGAAATTACCTCAAGAGCCACATAGTAGCCAGGCCCCATTTGGGTGCACGTAGAGCCTTACGCGGCTTAGTAAAAGGACCCCTTAACCCTCCATTGCCTCGGGTACAAAAATTGTGATTGCGAGTCCTCTAGGGACAGAGATAGTACCTGCTTATGATGTCAGATACTTCTCCGCTTTGAACTTGATGGTTAAGTGGATTATACAGAATTAAATTAATACCTTATTCAGTTACATGAGCTACTGCTATACATGCCCAAATGTACTTTAACAAAATGTATTATTTTCAGCCAGGATCTCAGCCTGTGTAACATGCCCCTGGTGCCCTCTTCTCGCCCTCTGCACAGGGCCAAGATGGGGAGCAGTTTTGGTGCCCTGCCTTTCTTGAAACCTGTGCGGTGCACAGATCACTCAGTCCTCTGTATGGTCCTGTTTTTATTATGCATTCTTTATTCTCAGACTTCTCTCATTGTTGGCCTATCTGTGAAGGGGCATATTTTATAGTACATTGGGTACACAATTTTCTCTTACACAAATTTTGCAAACCTTAAGTTCTACATTATTCTATAAACTGCTCCTAAATTTAGGAGCGGTATATAGAATATGCTTAGTTGATATCATAACGCCTAAACTACTAGCGTCCATTCACACCAACAAAAATGTGGGATAAATCCCTGCATGTAGATTTATACACACTGGGCCATATTCTATAGCTATATACGTACATTTTGGAACACCCATGGAATGCCCATTTCCATCTGCCCCGTAGCCACGCCCATTTTGAACTGCACGCATTAGAATTTAGGCGCAATTCATTACAGAATATGCTTAGCGAGTTGTACATGTAAATTCCAATTATTGCTAATTAGTGCTCATTATTGCTAGTTAAGAGCTATTGAAAAGCTGAATGGCTTGTCAATGAAGTTACATGTATAGTTATAGAATGTGCCTGGATTTCCACGCAGATATCTAGGCACGCTATATTGAATCTGGGGGATAGTCTTTATGTGCCTTCATTTTTTCCGGTCTGTGTTTCAAAATAACCATCACCATCACTACTGGAACAAGGCTGGCCCCCCTGCCCACTTCAGTAAGTCTAGCTAGTATTATTTCCTTTCATTACATTTGAGAATAGAATATAATGTATGCTGCCACAATTAAGAGTGAACATGAGTTCCTTATCTAAACTAATATTTTGCTGTGCTCTCTTGGACTAACTCATGAGTGTCTTTCTAATCAAGAAGTAGGAGTGGGACATCCTACTTACTGAATTTCGAAAGGGAAAGACACAGGAGGCAAATTATACAAGAGTCCGGGGATATCCAGGCTGCTTGTATTCTCATGTACATGCCTGACATTATTCCTAAGAATGCCTTGTGACTTTCGTAACAAATGTCTTTTCTTGTGACATATGTCCAGTGTTGGATATAACTTCAAATCAAGTAAATTGAAATGTCAATCATAATCTACTTCTTGCCGCACTGTCTTCATTTGGGTTCCAGGGCTCTGTCCTCTCCTGGTTCTTTTCTTAGCTCTCCCACCGTACCTTCAAAGTACATTCTCATGGATCTTCCTCCACCCCCATCCCGCTCTCTGTTGGAGTTCCTCAGGGATCTGGCCTTGGACCCCTTCTTTTTTCAATCTACACCTCTTCCTGGGCTCGCTGATATCATCTCATGGTTTCCAGTATCATCTCTATGCTGATGACACCCAGCTTTATCTCTCCACACCAGACATCACTGCGGAAACCCAGGCCAAGGTATAGGCCTGCTTGTCCGACATTGCTGCTTGGATGTCCAACCACCACCTGAAACTGAACATGACCAAGACAGAGCTTATTGTCTTTCCACCCAAACCCACTTCTCCTCTCCCCCCACTCTCTATCTCAGTCGATGGCACCCTCATCCTCCCCGTCTCATCTGCCCACAACCTCGGAGTCATCTTCGACTCATCCCTCTCCTTCTCTGCGCATATCCAGCAGATAGCCAAGACCTGTCGCTTCTTTCTTTATAACATCAACAAAATTTGCCCTTTCCTCTCTGAGCACACCACCCGAACTCTCGTCCACTCTCTCATCACCTCTTGCCTTGACTACTGCAACCTACTCCTCACTGGCCTCCCACTTAGCCATTTATCCCCCCTTCAATCCATTCAGAACTCTGCTGCACATCTTATCTTCCGCCTAGACCGATATACTCATATCACCCCTTTCCTCAAGTCACTTCACTGGCTTACGATCAGGTACCGCATACAGTTCAAGCTTCTCCTACTAACCTACAAATGCACTCAATCTGTAGCCCCTCATTACCTCTCTACCCTTATCTCCCCCTACACTCCTACCTGAAACCTCCGCTCACAGGACAAATCCCTCCTTCTCCACCACCGCCAATTCCAGGCTCCGCTCTTTCTGCCTCGCCTCTCCCTATGCTTGGAATAAACTTCCTAAGCCCATATGCCAAGCACTCTCCCTGCCCATCTTCAAATCCTTGCTCAAAGCCCACCTCTTCAATGTTGCCTTCGGCACCTAACCATTCTACCTCTAATCATGGAAACTCTAGACTGCCCCAATTTGATTTTCTGCACATGTTGTCCATTAGATTGTAAGCTCCTTTGAGCAGGGTCTGTCCTTCTTTGTTAAACTGTACAGCGCTGCGTTACCCTAGTAGCGCTTTAGAAATGTTAAGTAGTAGTAGTAGTAGTATGTATGATTTTTTAAATTTTTTATTTTACATCACTCTTTTACCCTGATTTTGATTTTCGATTTGAAATTACATATTCAAGTGATTTTGTATATTTTTCAGTTATTAAATCAAAAATAATTTGCTGATGGATGTTCATTTAATAAGGACTCATGGAATTATTATTGTGATGGTCAATAACATCGGCAAGGTCTAAACTCAAGCATCAGCTACCAAAGTCCGTAAACCCTATTTATATATTAATTCTTGCCAGATGGACTTGTAATTCACACATCCTTGCTTACCAGTATTGATGAATTAGTCTATAATCCTGTGCCATGACATTACATTTAACAGTAGCACCTTGCTCTGCTGATTGTTTCTTTATTTGTTAACTGATTTTGATTTGAAATCACAACTGTTTTTCTGATTTTAATTCTGATTTCAAATTAATTTTGTTCTTAGTGATTTTAATTTTGATTTGAAATCTTTGGTAACATGACTTTACTCAACCCTGCATATGTCTGGTATGGTGGTGTAATTTTGATCTAACTCTTTGGGTGTGTTTATAATGTAGTATTGTTTCCTTTCTTTTCAATGCCCCTCAAGTAGTATCCCTCTTATTGTTCATCTTTATTTTGTTTTGGTTTTGCTACATTTTAGGTCATGACTCTTCTTTTTTTTTTCTGGTGTAAATACTTTATTGATTTTGTTATAAAACAGAAAGCAACAACAAGGAACACAACTGCACAAATACACAATACAGCAAAATACAGCAATCATGTACAAGTGCAAGAGGTCATGGAAGAGATAAAAAAAAGGGAGAGTAGTGAAAAAAAAGGGGGGGTGGAGGTGACACATAGTAGCTGAAGATATATTCAACAGACAGGACTGTTCAGGCAGAGAAGACCTAGGAACATGCAACTACGCTCAGCTCACTCTTGAGAGATAGGACGCTAACACAGACCATTTTCCCTTAAACTTGACAAAACGTGGCTGCTATTTAGCCAAATACATTTCAAAGTTATAAGTTTGGAGCAATAGACTCCAGCACTCCTGATGAGTAGCTAGATGCAGTGCCTTCCAGTGGGTAAAAACCACTTTCATGGCTAAAGAAAGCATAGGTCATGACTCTTCTGTGTATCTTGCCTTTATATGTTTTTCATGTTTTTCATTTGATTGTTACCCCCTAGTACCTTAGTTGCTTTTCAATCCTCCTGTCTTTACCACAGAAGGATTGTTCTTGTTGAGATGCCCTATAATGAGAGGTGTAAATATAGGTGCTGCCTTCTTTCTTCCTTTGAACCTGCTGCTTTCTGTGCTATCTTAGATGCACTGTGACCAACTATCCTTTTCTGTCTTTCATCCTTGGTCTTGACATACTGCTGTTTTGCCTCTGGGAGCATGGGGAGGAGAGTTCCTGAGACATCATCAGCAAGACTGAGCAAACTTTTTGTTTATTTTTAATAAGCACATATATCTTTTTGGAATATCTTAAGTGTTTTATCTGTGTTGTGGAGTAGGTTTAGGGGGAATTTCTATATATGACGCCTTAAAAATCGGTGCATTAAAACCATGCGGTTAAGTACATAAGCATCGCCATGCTGGGACAGACCAAGGATCCATCGAGCCCAGCACCCTATCACCGACAGCGGCCAAAAGAACAAGCAATTTGTCCCGCCCATCCTGGAAATACTGTATTCCCTCGTCCATTCAATAACATTCTATGGCTTTTTCCTCCAGGAAGCTGTCCAATACTTTTTTGAAGTCCGCTAAGTTAACCGCCTTAACCACCTTTTCCGGCAGCGAATTCCTGAGTTTAACTACGCGTTGAGTGAAGAAAAATTTCCTCCGATTGGTTTTAAATTTACTACACTGCAGCTTAATCGCATGCCCCCTTGTCCTAGTATTTTTGGAAAGCGTAAACAGACGCTCCACATCGACCCGTTCCATTCCACTCATTATCTTATAGACCTCTATCATATCTCCCCTCAGCCGCCTTTACTCCAAGCTGAAGAGCCCCAGCCTCTTCAGCCTATCCTGATAGCGAAGCCGTCCCATCCCCTGTATCATCTTTGTCGCCCTTCCCTGCACCTTTTCCAATTCCACTATGTCTTTTTTGAGGTTCGGCGACCAGAATTGAACACAATACTCAAGGTGCGGTCGCACCATGGAGCGATACAACGGCAGAATAATATCCTATTTTTGTTTTCCATCCCTTTCCTAATGATACCCAACATTCTATTTGCTTTCCTAGCCGCAGCAGCACATTGAGCAGAAGTTTTCAACGTATCATCAACGACAACACCTAGATCCCTTTCTCGGTCCATGACTCCCAACGCTGAACCTTGCATGACGTAGTTATATTTTGGGTTCCTCTTTCCCACATGCATCACTTTGCACTTGTTCACATTAAACGTCATCTGCCATTTAGATGCTCAGTCTTCCAGTCTTGTAAGATCCTCTTGTAGTTTTTCACAATCTTCCCGCAATTTGAATACTTTGAATAACTTTGTGTCATCGGCAAATTTGATTACCTCACTAGTTATCCCCATCTCTAGGTCATTTATGAATATGTTAAAAAGCAGAGGTCCCAGCACCGATCCCTGAGGGACCCTGCTAACTACCCTTCTCCATTGCGAATATTGACCTTTTAGTCCTACTCTCTGTTTCCTATCTTTCAACCAGTTTTTAATCCACAGTAAGACACTACCTCCTATCCCATGTCCCTCTAATTTCCTCTGTAGTCTTTCATGAGGGACCTTATCAAACGCCTTCTGAAATCTAGATACACAATATCAACCGGTTCACCTTTGTCCACATGTTTGTTTACCCCTTCAAATAAATTTAGCAGATTGGTGAGGCAAGACTTTCCTTCACTAAATCCATGTTGATTTTGTCCCATTAGTCCATGCTTTTGAACGTGCTCTGTAATTTTGTTCTTGATTATAGTCTCTACCATTTTGCCCGGCACCGACATCAGACTCACCAGTCTATAATTTCCTGGGTCTCCTCTAGAACCCTTTTTAAATATCGGCATTACATTGGCCACCCTCCAATCTTCCGGTACCACGCTTGATTTTAAGGATAAATTACAAATCAATAACAGTAGCTCCACCAGCTCATTTTTTAGTTCTATCAGTAACCTAGAGTGAATACCATCCGGTCCAGGAGATTTGCTACTCTTCAGTTTGCAGAACTGCTCCATTACGTGTTCCAGATTTACAGATATTTCAATAAGTTTTTCCGACTCTTCAGCTACGAATACCCTGTCCGGCACTGGTATCTCACCCAAATCTTCCTCGGTGAAGACCGAAGCAAAGAACTCATTTAGTTTTTCTGCTGTTTCTCTGTCTTCCTTGATCGCCCCTTTTACATCCCGGTCATCCAGCGGGCCAACCGATTCTTTTGCCAGTTTCCTGCTTTTAATGTATCTAAAAAAAAATGTTACTATCATTTTTCGCCTCTAACGCTATCTTTCTTTCAAAATTCCTCTTTTCCTTTCTTATCCGTGCTTTGCATCTGACTTGACATTCCTTATGCTGCTTCTTATTTTCCTCATTCGGTTCCTTCTTCCATTTTCTGAAGGATTCCTTTTAGCTCCAATAGCCTCCTTTACCTCACTTTTTAAGTAGGCCTAAAGTTAGGTGTAGTTTATAGAACACACTCAACTGCCATTCTTGTTCCTAAAATTTAGGTGCACCCATTTAGGCCACCTAAAACCAGGTCTAAATACCTGTGCCTAAGCTAGGCGCAGATTGGGTGTAGTATATAATAGCGCACAAAGTTTTTTTGAAATGACCACAACTTGCCCATTCCACACCTATAGTCATGTCCCCTTTTTGACTGTGCCCATTAGAATGTTCACACACTGCATTATAAAATATGTCTAGAAAGTTGTATGCGTAAATTCTAATTAAATCCAATTAGTACCGTTAATTGGTTGTTAAGTACCAATTATCAGCGCTGATTGGCTTGTTAATTAAGTTGTGCATGCAATTTGGCCATGCAGCCAAATTAGTGCGCACAACTTAAGGTGCCATATATAGAACATAAGAGTAGCCATACTGGGCCAGAGTATCTAGCCCAGTACCTATGGCCTAGCCAGGTCATGAGTACCTGGCAGAAACCCAATTAGCAGCAACATCCCATGCAACCAATCCCAAGGCAAGCAGTAGCTTTCCCATGTCTGTCTCAATAGCAGACTATGGACTTTTCCACCAGGAACTTGTCCAAACCTTTTTTAAACCCAGATACGCTAACCAATGTTACTACAGCCTCAGGCAATGAGTTCCAGAGCTTAACTATTAGTTGAGTGAAAAAAATATGTCCTCCTATTTGTTTTAAAAGTATGTCCATTTAACTTCCTTGAGTATTCCCTAGTCTTTGTACTTTTGGAATGAGTAAAAAATCAATTTACTTCTTGTTTTACACCACTCAGGATTTTGTAGATCTCAATCATATCTCTCCTCCTCATCCGTCTCTTTTCCAAGCTGAAGAGCACTAATCTCTTTATCCTTTTCTTATTTGAGAGGAGTTCCATCCCCTTTATCATTTTGGTCGCTCTTCTTTGAACCTTTTCAAATTCCGCCATATCTTTTTTGAGATATGGCGATCAGAAGTGAATGCAATACTCAAGGTGCGGTTGCACCATGGAGCATTACAAAGGCATTATAGTATTTTCAGTATTATTCACCATCTCTTTCCTAATAATTCCTAGCACCCTGTTTGCTGTTTTGGCCGCCACCGCAAACTGAGCAGAAAATTTCAAGGTTTTATCATCAACGACACCTAGATTGTTTTCCTGAATGCTGACTCCCAAGTGGGCCCTAGCATCAGGTAACTATGATTTGGATTATTCTTTCCAATGTGTATCACCTTGCATTTGTCCACATTAAATTTCATCTGCTATTTGGATGACAGTCTTCCAATTTCCTAAGGTCTTCCTGCAATATTTCACAGTCTGCATGTGTTTTAACAACCTTGAACAGTTTTGTATCATCTGCAAATGTAATTACTTCACTCGTAGTTTCGATTTCCATATCATTTATAAATATATTAAATAGCACCGGTCCCAATACAGATCCTGAAGCACTCCACTGTTCACCCTCCTCCATTGAGAGAAATGACCATTTAACCCTATCTTCTGTTTTCTGTCCAATAACCAATTCCTAATCCACACCAGAACCTTGCCTCCTATCCTATGACTCTTTAATTTTCTCAGGAGTCTCTCTTGAGGAGCTTTATCAACAGCTTTCTGAAAGTCTAGATACAGTACATTAACCGGCTCACCTTTATCCACATGTTTACTCATGCCTTCAAAGAAATGAAGCAAATTGGTGAGGCAAGACTTCCCTTGGCTGAACCCATGCTGACTCTGTCCTATTAAATCTTGTTTGTATTTGTGTTCTGTAATTTTGTTCTTTATAATAGTTTCCACTATTTTGGGGGTTAGTAATAATTATGTACATAGGCATAGTTTGACTGTTTCATTGGGGGGGGGGGGGGGCAAAGGGTGGGGCATGGCATATTATAATATTCATTTGCATACATATATCTTTCTAGGGAAACTCATAGAACAAACAGTCTGTGTTCAACTTAATGACTGGTTAGAAAAGAGAAACTGGCTAGATCCATGTCAATCTGGATTCAGACCTGGTTGTGGTACAGAAATGGTCCTTGTATCCCTACTAGATGATCTTCACAGAAACCGAGACAAGGGATTTGCCTTGATGTTAGTACTGCTTGACTTCTCAGCAGCTTTTGACACTGTGGGTCATGATATCATGCTAGCACGACTGACAGAAACAGGTATCAATGGAACAGTACTTGCTTGGTTCAGATCCTACCTATCAGACAGGCAACAATCCATGATGTTTGGCAGCAACTCATCACCACCACCATGGACACTGACCTGCGGGGTACCACAAGGATCAGTACTGTCACGTATTCTGTTCAATATCTACCTCAAGCCACTAGCTGAACTGATTCAGTCAATGGATACTCAGTTCTACATCTATGTGGATGATGTGTAGCTACTCATACCCACTGAACCTGACTTACCTACAACATTGAATAAACTGATCACTTGTCTAACATCAATTCAAGAATGGACTAAACACAACAAACTTTGCCTGAACCCAAGTAAAACCGAGCTTCTCTGGGTCCCTAACACTAGTGGATACAAACCTGGCATCAAAATCCCTTTTGGAAAGTATGAATGCCCCCTTAAATCACAAGTCAGGAACCTTGGAATACAGTTAGATTCAACACTTTGATTCCCCAAATCCAAGTAACCTTCAAAAGCTGCTTCTACTATTTGCGACAGCTATGCTGCCTCTCTCCTTACATCGAGAAGGTAAATCTTATCCCAGTTGTACATGCCATGATAACATCAAGACTGGATTACTGCAATGCACTATACAATAATCTGACTACAAAGGGCCTGCACCAGCTCCAGTTGATTCAGAATGCAGCAGCAAGACTCATAGAATGTTGCAAGCGATGTGACAATATCACACCATTTTTGCATAAACTTCATTGGCTACCAGTATAATACAGGGCTAAATTTAAAACTGATCTTCAAGGCCCTGAAGGAAATGACCCTGAGTACCTGAAAAATATGATGATCATCCACACATTGCCAAGGACACTAAGGTCCTCCCAAGGACTTTCACTAACCACACCCTGTCCAAAAGACATTACACGATGTGATACCCGCAAGAGAGCCTTCTCCAGAGTAGCTCCCACACTCTAGAATGCACTGCCTGAAAGGCTGTGCTTAACAGAAGACTATCTCTACTTCAGGAAGCAGGTGAAAGCTTGGCTCTTCAACCAAGCCTTTAATGGAAGAAATAACTAACTCATTAGTCTCACTCACACACACAAGGAGTGACTCAGGCTGCATATACTGCAGCAGGACATGTTTATCCACTCCTACCCTAGCTGAGAAAATATTTAACCATTTCTCTGACCTCATGTGCAACTTTCTTTAAATCAGTCACCTTACTTTCTAACTCTTCTTACTCTCTTACCTATTTATATATTACATCTTTGCTTTACCCTTCACTATCAATTATAATATTCTATTACGTATTGTGTTGTGTTGACATTGTAAATAGTATACCATGCCATACTTTGTATTGTTTTTGAATATTTTTACTGCTGTAATTGTCTATTGCTCATGTTTGATCTATTCTTACTGTATACTGCCTTGAGTGAATTCCTTCAAAAAGGCAGTAAATAAATCCTAATAAATAAATAAATAAATAAATAAATAAATACATATTCATTATGGTTATTCAAAACACACACAATCCTAAAACACTGAATACATAGCCAGCATATATATGGGAAAATTTCTCTCATTATGCCTCCTCTCATATTCACATAAATTAACAAGGGGAGAGTGCACTTTCCCTTTCCTCTTACCTAGGCCTGACACCATCATCTACCCATTTTCTCCTTCTCCAAATCCCAGCAGTCAAAACCTTTTTTCCTTGATCCATCTACAGGCAGCACTTTTTCTGAAATGGAGACCCCCTCTCCCCTCCGCCCAAGAAAGCCAGACTCTACAAGCAGGGCAAAGCAGTAAGAGAGAAACAGAAATGTTTTTTTTCTCCTGTACTCTGCAAAATAGAAAACTAAAAAAAAAAGTACATTTCACAGAGTAGGCATATCTCAATCCTTAAAAAGTATTAAATAAAAATATTTTTTTTCTTTTCTACCTTTGTTGTCTGAGCACTTTATTTTTCTCATTGGGCTGGTCCAACTCTCTTCCACTTTCCATTTATCAGTCTTCTAAATTCTTTTCCAGGTTGGCTTTTCCATTTCTTCTCTCTCCTCTTGTCAACTTCCTTTCCTTTTCTATATCTGTCTGGTGCTGATCTTTTGTTTTATCAGTCCTAGCTCCATCCCTGTCTCTCCTTCCTTCCCTTGCCTCCAAGGCCATTCTTCCATCTCTTACCTTATACCCCATGTCTTATTGCATCTCTTTCACAATCTTTTCAGCACCTTTTCCACCCTCACTCAACCCATTCAGAGACCCATCCTCTTTCTCCTATACCCCTCCCAGTACCCCTATCCCCTTTCAATGCCCCATCCTCTCTCCAGTCTTCCAGGTCATTCGCATTATGTCTCAACCGTTCCCCACAGTCAAACCTTTTTCTCTTATCCCTCATTTAACACCTTCATTCATTCTCCCAACCCATCAGTATACCCCCACTCATACTTAAAATTGCCAAGTATTCACTTTCTCCTCTAATCTCCTACTCCCATCTCTCCTATCCATAATTCTCTGCTCTGTTTCCCAACATTCTCCCATTGAATCACCATGCTCCACTCATCTTCTGTTCTTCTCCCCTTCCCCCACACTCCTAGTCACATCTATCTTCTTCTCCTTCTCCCTCCCATCCACCCACACCCCCTAGTCCCATCTATCTTCTGCTCTTTCTCCCTCACCCCACCCATACCCTCTAGTCCTATCCATCTGATCCTTCCCCTCCCTCTGCACACACCCACACCCCTAGTTCCATCCATCTTCTGCCTTCAGTATCTCCTGTCCATTCTCTTCTCTTCATGTCCGTCATCATTTCTTCTATGTCCCTAGCTGTCCTGCCCAGCACTTCCCCCTGTCCCTATTCCCCCCATATTCAGTATCTGCCCTCTGTGTCCCCATCCTTCTCCCTATGTTCCCATTCTTCCCCCTGTGTTCATGTTCCACCTTCTGTCCAGCTTCTCCCTCTTCTTTCCCCTTTCTCCTGCACCCCTATCCCATGTCCAGCATTTCTCCCTCTCCTCACCCCATGTCTGTCTGTCTCTATCTCTCTGTAGCCAGTGTCTTTCCCAGTATTCTCCCCCGAACACATACAAGTCTCATCATTCTCTACCCCAATTCCAGCATTTTTTTTCCTCTCCTCCCCCCCCCCCCCACACATCCTATCTTTCTCTGTCCCCATTCCAGCATCTCTCTCTCACTCTCTCCCCACCCTTGTGGGTCCAGCTTCTCTCCCTCTTCCCCATTGAAGCTCTCACTTCCCCCTCCCTCTCCCCTACAGTCTGGCATCTCTCTCTCTCTCTTAGAGGTCTGCACGGGAACAGGGTTTGTGGGGATCCTGCGGAGTCCGCAGGAATCCTGTGGGAATCCCCTCCGGGTCAGCGGGAGTGCCGCGGGGATAGAAACAAACATGCAGGATTCCCGTGGGGATGGAGGATGTTCTGGCGGGATTCCCGTGGGGACGCGCACACATACCTTTGTTTTAGTGTACGAGGTGTGGTAGCCGTGTTAGTCCACTTTTAAAGGTAATCAATAGAAATCAAACAAAATAAAACATGGAAAAGAAAATAAGATGATACCTTTTTTATTGGACATAACTTAATACATTTCTTGATTAGCTTTTGAAGGTTGCCCTTCTTCGTCAGATCGGAAATAAGCAAATGTGGTAGATGACAGTATATATAAGTAAAACATCCAAGCATTTCATTGATAGTCTAACAGGTTGGGGATGGGTAGGAGGTATGCATGGGAACATCAAAGCATTTCAGAGATAGTCTAACAGGATGAGGGTGGATAGGTGAGAGGAGGAATGGCCAAATTTCAAGGGGGTGTTGGAGGCATAGTGAAGGTGGGACTTGAGCGCCTAACACTTAGATGTCCTTCAGCCATAACCTAAAAAAAAAAAGGACGTCCCTGAGGAGCACTTGCACGTTTTCACCTGGGTTTCTCTCTGTCTCAACTCAAGTTCAACACGTGCAGGAGATTTGCTCAAGTTGTATGTAGTGAGTCTTCCAGGCACTGCCAGACCTCGGTATCCACAGAAGAGAACTACACAGAGGTGAGCTCAGCTGACTACTTTTATTTTTTATATGTGTATAGGCAGTTTATTTCTCTCATGGTGGGAACTGGCTGTTTGTGAGCTGTTTTACTGCAGCTAAAGCATTAGCATACCCACTTGTTTCTTTTGTTGAGGGCATTGTGCTGTTTGGGTGACCAATAATTTTCTCTATTTTAGTGTGGAAAAAACTGCAGTTTGTTTCATGTATTTATTGCCCTTTTTCTAAGATTCAGTATATTAATGAGTGAAGAAATATTTTCTTTGATTCGTTTTAAATGTATTACTCTGCATTGTGTGCCCCCTGTCCACTCCACTCAGTACTTTATACTTCTTTTTTTATGGGGATGGGCGGGGATGGAGGAGATCACTCACGGGGACGGGTGGGGACAGGTTAGATTCTGGCAGGGATAAGCGGGGATGGGTTTGGTTCCGGCAGGGACGGGCGGGGATGGGTTGCAGTTATGTTCCCGTGCAACTCTCTTCTCTCTCTCTCTAACCCTCCCACAGTTTCATTTTTTTACCTTTCCCCGCCCTGTCTCTTTCTCGCTTCCCTTCCAGTCCCGTGGTGCCTGTTATCATCCCCCGTCCACCTCAGCAGCAGCAGCAGCACTGAAGTCTTCCAATCTCCCTTTCTCTCCTTCCATACCCACAACGCCCGGTATCTCGCTCTACTACTACTACTATTTAGCATTTCTATAGCGCTACAAGGCGTACGCAGCGCTGCACAAACATAGAAGAAAGACAGTCCCTGCTCAAAGAGCTTCCTCCTCCCCCAGTCATCCAATCCCCAGAGCCGCTGGCAGCCTCAGTGAGAAAGCAGTACGCATGCTGCTTTTGACCTGCCATCGGAAGACTTTCTCTCTCCTTCAGCTTTCTGTTCCCATGTAAGCGGGAAGCTGTAGGAGAGAGAAGGGCTTCCGAGGCAGGTCTAAAGCAGCATGCATACTGCTTTCTCACTGAGGCTGCTGGCGGCTCAGGGGATTGGAAGACTCGGGAGGGAGGGGGAGTGATACCGGGTGACGTGGGACTAGAAGGAGAGAAAGAAAGATGCCGCTGCAGCTGCACCACAGTCGAGGGGATGCCAGGCAGAAAAATGGGGTGGTAGTCCGGAGGCTTTCTATTCAGCCCCCTAACTATGCCCATGAGTATGTATGAATAAAGTCTGATTGCTGGAGGGTGAATGCAAGTGTATCATGTAGGTCCTAAAAGTGTAGCTATACAAGAATAAACATGGTATAAGAATTTTGTTTGGGGAGGGTTAGACAATGTAATAATAAGTATGTGGAAATACTTGCTAGATAGCTAGAAATTGTCAAGAACTCTGAGATACCAGCCCAATATTCCTAGGCAGGAAAAATAATGTAGCTTAAAGAATTCAATTCAAGCTGCATTTTTGATTTGCATAATAATGAGGTGCTTTGCCATTTTACTCACACTGAGGATCAAAAATCATGTTGTTCCCTTAATGTATGTTAGTAACTAATCCCTAAGTGGGATACATTAATGTCAAAATTCATTAAAAAAATTTAAAAAGAGAGAGAGAGAACATTTTAATGGCGTAAATATACTAGATTAATGTTGCATCAGTAACTTTATTCTTCAGAATTGTTTATGGGTATGAGATAAACATTTTGTTAAAGGACATCAGCCAGAGCACCAACAGTCTTTATTTTCATTTTTTTAAATCCCCCTGTCATAAATCTAAAAGTGGCAGAGTAAAATTCATGTGATTCATATGTATCTTCGTATTTAATACACGATGGTATTGTATCAGAACATGAGAAAGAGAAGGTGATCAGATATGTGAAATGTGTGAAACATTCAAGTGGCCTATGGAAAAAGAACCATGGTTAAAAGAGGTGTTTTGCCTTTCCCTGAAGTAGACTAGAATAAGATAAATCAGATAAGGACAAACATGAAAAGGAACGGGCAACTTTGTTGGTGACTTTTGCCCTTGAATTGGACAAGATTAATATTTTGCGTTTATTTTGCAAACATGTTAAAGAAGTTTTCATGGGTGAGAAAGTAAATATATTTCCTGACTTGGCAAGGAAGACTTTGATAAGAAGGAAAGAACTAATGACATTTAAGTCAAGAGTTCTGGCTCTGGGAGCCACCTTCTTTATCAAATTCCCTTGCAAATGTATTATTCAGTTTGAAGACAATATTTTTCTATTTTTCGATCCCAAGAAACTTAAAGAATTTGTTGAAAGTAAAGAGAGAATGAGAAACCCTGTACTAGCTGTAACAGAGACATCTGCTGTAGCCTGATTGCAAAGTTTTGTGAACCTTCCGCTTCGTAGAAAACTGGTTTGGTGTTTTCATTTAAGTATTTCAAGTTATAATTTCCTTGATCTTGGATCTGCAATAATGTGGTTTAAAATTTGACTACAATTTCTTTGAAAAAATTTATTTCTGAATTGAGAAAGATATGTAAGTTTTCAAATATCTTAATGTATTGAATGTACAAAAGATGAAAAAAAAATTAATAAAGAGAATTAAATATATACATATATTGTTCTTAGCATTCTGCAATGAAATCTAACTACTACTCAACATTTCTAAAGCGCTACCAGACTTACACAGCGCTGTACAGTCAAACATGAAGAGATACAGTCCCTGCTCAAAAGAGCTTATATTCCATAACAATGTGAATAACTTAATTGGCTTAACAAGCCAATCAGTATTTTAACAGCATTTAACAAGCAATAATGAGCACTAATTGGCAATAATTAGAATTTATGCACATAACTCGCTAAGAATATTCCGTAATGAACTGTGCCTAAATTCTAATGTGTTTAAAAGGGGCAGGGAACTGGGTGTTTCATAGGCTTTCCCAAATTTATGTGCTTGTTATAGAATATGGCCAAGTCCACATAAACTACGTGCAGGGGTTTTCGTTGGTATAAATGGAGGTGCATAGTTTTAGGCACTGGGATATCAACTAAATGAATTCTATATATCGTGCCTAAATCTTATAGAATATGCTTGGGCAGAAATGTTTTCCACGTGGATATTTTTAAGCACCATAAATAGAATCTGGCCCAAAATGCTTAAAACCATTTTAGATGTTTAATTTTCTTTCAGAAGTGAGCACTTCAGAAGATCACATGCATACATTAAAATAACTCATGCACTTGACAGCTAAAATATTACAGACCTTGAGATTCTCATTCAATAAAAAAAAAAGAGATTGTCACAAAAAAACTCTCTCTCTAATATTTATGGTCTTTCATTTATATTCCTGTCTAGTTTAGCAAATGTTGGCATCTTGATAATAATTCTAATGTAGTTTGCCAGTCAGTAAAAATCATATGCTATATTCTATGAACCAATTGCTTTGATGCAAATTATGATGCTCAGTTAGATGTACCATAACCATACTTAATTGCTATGATAACCTCTCATTATTTTTTTCAATAGCTGTACAATTAATGTAACAAAATCTTTATACTGCTTTTATATCATTCTGCCTTAAGCAAAGTTTATTCAGCTATTTTTTATTCCCTATTGTTAGAATTAGAATACTTGTGTTTCTTAGAAGGCCTTTTACTAAAGTGTGTTAAGCGGCATACAAATTAGCACATGCTGTTAGCATATAGCTGCAGTAATAGTTACTATGCTGCCGTGAATTAGCACAGGCAAATTCACACAGGGCTTCTTATCAAGCTGAGCTAGCGGTTCCCAAACAGCAACGCCGATGAGGCCCATTCAAAGTGTCATCATAAAAGTGTCCACAGTAAGAGAAGAATTCTATAAATAACTCCTAAAGTTAGGTGCTAGTTCTGTGCTCACATTTTGGTGTGGAAACGCGTTCCAATGGATGCAAGGCACCAAAATGGGGCTGAAACGGCAGATCGGTGCATCCAGTTATAGAATAGCGCCTAAGTGTGTCTGCACTCAACTGCAAAGGGGAACGTTCTTGTCGGAGGGGCATGGGTGGATCACAGGCATTCTGGAAATTGCATGCAGTATTATAGAATACCATGGAAGTGCACCCAACTTGATGCCAGGCTTTGCACCTGGTTTCAGTTGGTGTAAGTTCTCATGGCCAAAGTTGGGCATGGAATTCGGCAACCAATGGTATTCAGTAAAGAGTGCTTTTTATAGAATAGCATTGGGTACTGATTTTTTTTTAAGTGCCCATATTTGGATGCCATTTACTGACTCCAGCCCTAAGTGCATAGCATGGAATAGAATGGGAAATGGTTGAGTTATAGGCATGGACTCATCACACACTATCACCACCACAGATAAGGCCCCTTTTACCAATCAGCGTATGGATTTGCCAAGCGCTGAGGCCCCTTTTACCATAGCAGGTAAAAAGCCTGTAAAAGGAAATGACCATGTGGTAAGTAAACACTTGGTGTGTGGCCATTTTCAGGGGAGCCCTTACTGCCACCCATTGAGGTGGTGGTAAGGGCTCCTGTGCTAACCTGGCGGAAACCAAGTTGCACATGGCACTGCCCGATTACTGCTGGATAACCCCCAGTAGTAAAAATTACAGCTAATTTCTGGGAGTGCCAGAAATAGTGTTCACTGGGGGCATCGCCCACATAAGGCCAGCGGTAGTGCCAGATTGCCATTTGGCAAGCCGATTGCTATATGGCAACCCTTTAGTAACAGGGCCCTATCATATACATGGAGTTACTGCCTCCTCGGTAGGAGGTGGTTAAACTATTCATGCTATGAATGCACTTAAAATGCAATAATGTTTTTGCTTATGTGATAAATGCAGTGACAGATGCTGGGAAGGCCCCCAACAACTATCATAGAAGCTTTGCAGTTCCTGTGTGATAATTTGGGCACTTACCACATGGTAACTGCACAACTGTACCCCACTTTAGAAAAAGAACCCTTAGCCTCATATGAATCATGAATGCCTCCCCATTCTTCCAATCCCCATTTCATACTTCAAATAACAGTGCACTGGAAATAGGTAAATTGATGACTTACACGTAAAGGAAGAAGTTGATGTCTGAAGGAAAAAAAATCCAATTTGTTGTATGTAAACATATTTCCAAAAGACAGCAAATTATATCTACAGCTGTTTAAGAACAGAAAGAGACATTCAAGAGACCCACTATTAAAGTGCTAATGGATTGTTGCATCTCAAATGCATGATTTCACAGATTTTCATATCAAAGCTCATTTTTCTAAACCCTTGGCCATTCTTTCAGTTTGTTTCAAGCTCTTTCTCATTTTATAGAAGAATATTGAAAAGAAAAAGTTTAGAAAGCATAGAGGCAGGACCACTTTTTAACTAACTAGTTACAGCATATATAAGAGAAATAATAGTGCAGGATTCACCAGACTGTAGAAGGGGATATTTTCAAGCTAGAACAAATTCCACAGGTATGTTTACCCAAGGACATCGCACCTGCTTTCTGTGCAGGAACCTTGTCAATGAAAAATTATGCACACAGAAATGGATCCAAAATGGTGACAGGGATGCAGCATGCCACTGCAGCTCTGTGAGACTCATCTATTTCTTATGTTATTTCTGGTGTTATATTTCCTACATGCAAGGTTATACTTAAGTGATGCTTCATAAGTTACAATGTTTAGGGGTTGCAGGACGAGTATTGGAGTGGTTTGCTTCATATTTGATGGGAAGGTCAATGATAGTGAGGAGTGGATTGCAGGTTTCAACATCTGTACAGGATGAATGTGGAGTTCCACATGGATCAGCCCTGTCAGCACTGTTATTCAATATATATTTAGTACCTTTGGGTAAAATGTTTTAGTCACTAGGAATTAATTATCGAGTGTATGCAGATGTGCACTTTTTTTTCCCCGATACTGAAGTGGGGAGAAAGTTTAAATTTGCAGTTGAGTAGATATATGGTAGGAGTGAAACAGTGAATGAAAGAGAATGGCTTAGTTTTAAATATGGTGAAAACAGTGGTAATGATTGTGAGACAGGAAGAATTGAAAAAGTGGTCTGAGACTGTTTGCGTGGGAGATATAAATGTTTTGGTTAAGAAAGAGATAAAATTGTTGGGGGTGATGCTGGATCATGGATTTACAATGAAATCTCTGGTTGCTAATGTTGTTCAGACAGCCTTTAGATAATTACATATGATTTTTAGATTAAAATTTATGCTCACTTTGTATGATTACCATTGTGTGATTCAAAGTATAATTTTGATGCAACTGGGCTACTGCAATGTGGTAAAGGCGGTTAGCTTAGCGGAGTTTAAAAAAGGTTTGGACGGCTTCCTAAAGGAAAAGTCCATAGACCATTATTAAATGAACTTGGGGAAAATCCACTATTTCTGGGATAAGCAGTATAAAATGTTTTGTACTTTTTTGGGATCTTGCCAGGTATTTGTGATCTAGATTGGCCACTGTTAGAAACAAGATGCTGGGCTTGATGGACCTTTGGTCATTCCCAGTATGGCAATACTTATGTACTTATGTACTTATGGCTGCTTCAGCAGTTAAGGCATTGCAGTAGGCCAAAAAAGCTGCTGTGAGAACAATTGTGGGTTTATCTAGATTTTAGCACAAACTCGGCCTTCAGGAATGAGAAAAATGTTGAACTTTTATTCAAACAAAGACCCGACACGGGCCGTGTTTTGGCGCACAAACACCTGCATCAGGGGTCTGACATAAAAACATAAAAATGATAAAGGGGATGGGAGGACTTCCTTATGAGGAAAGGCAGCTTGGAGAAGAGACAGCTGAGGGGAGATATGATTGAGGTCTATAAAATGAGTGGAGTAGAACATGTAGATGTGAATTGTTTGTTTACTCTTTCCAAAAATACTAGTACTAGGGGGCATACGATGAAGCTATAAAACAGTAAACTTAATACGAATCAGAGAAAATGTTTCTTCACGCAACGTGTAGTTAAACTCTGGAATTCGTAGCCAGAGAATGTGGTAAAGGTGGTTAGATTAGTGGGGTTTAAAAAGGGTCTGGAAGGCTTCCTAAAGGAAAAGGCCATAGACCATTATTGACTTGGGGAAAATCCACTCCTTATTTCTGGGATAAGCAGCATAAAATGTATTGAGGTTTCTGGGATCTTGCCAGGTATTTGTGACCTGGTTTGGCCACTGTTGGAAACAGGATGCTGGGCTTTGTGGACCTGTGATCTGTCCCAGTGTGGCAATACTTATGTACTTATGTGTATTTCTGTTGATGCAGTAATGCAATTGTGATATGCTGATACAAGAACTTTGGCTTTTGTGTCACCTGGAATCTCCTTGTGGAATGAACTATCTGGCTAGATTCAGTGATGCTTTGACCTTAAGCAGTTTAAAAAAAACCTTTGAAAACTGTTTTTCTGCATTTTGGTAATTATACTTGAATCTGCTATTTGATGCTGAGTAATGTTTTCGTATTTGTGGTTGATTATGAATGTTCCCGCCCGTAACCTCCGTTCACAGGATAAATCCCTCCTCTCAGTACCCTTCTCCACCACCGCCAACTCCAGGCTCCGCTCATTCTGCCTCGCCTCACCCTATGCTTGGAACAACCTTCCTGAGCCCTTACGCCAAGCCCCCTCCCTGCCCATCTTCAAGTCTTTGCTTAAAGCCCACCTCTTCAATGCTACGCTCGGCACCTAACCCTTACCGTTCAGTGAATCCAGACTGCCCCAATTTGACTGCCCCTATCGGACCGACCGTTCACTTGTCTATTAGATTGTAAGCTGTTTGAGCAGAGACTGTCTCTCTTTGTTAGATTGTACAGCGCTGCGTAACCCTAGTAGCGCTCTAGAAATGTTAAGTAGTAGTAGTAGTAGTAGTTTTTATGGAAACCACCTAGTTATAGGTGGTATATAAGTTTTAAAAATAAATAAATAAGTGGAAGGTGTGTATCTTACTGCTTACCTGGCATTATGCAGGATCCTACAGACATGTATGTCACTTCTTAAATGGAGACAGCCAACTTCTTCATGGGATATATCTATATGGGAACAGATGGAGATGTCTCCCTAGGCACCTTTGAACACTATGCTGCTATATCCATCCCGCCAAAATGTGAGTTGGATGAGACCCAAATTTCCACTCGTTCAAATAAATATTAGCTCTTTTCCAATCTGCACCCAACTCAGTAAACGGGATGCATATCTGAAGTCTAGGAATGCCAATCATCAGGAACAGAAGCTCCAAGGCTTCAAAATGAGTGAAGACAATCTGGGAAGTTATAGTGGATTATTAACAAGTTCAGGGGTCCTATAATTCAGGACTCTGGAAACAGTGCCCTTTCTCCAACATCTGCTGAAATTGCAGGACCCACTTTTTACTATCTTCAAATTATTGAACCTTAAGGAAGAAATGGCGGCAACCCTATTGATCTTATTTGAGTTCTTAAGAGAGATGGCATACAAGTTCCGGGAACAGGACAGAGTGTTGTAGAAATATTAAGAACAGAAGTATAGCCATACTGGGTCACACCAATGATCCATCTAGCCCAGTATCCTGTTTCCAATAGTGGTCAATTCAGGTCACAAGTACCTGGCAGAAACCCAATTAGTAGCAACATTCCATGCTACAAATTCCAGAGCAAGCAGTGGATTCCCCCATGTCAGAACTCTTTGCTGAGGTTCTATGAACAGTTATATGTCCTGATCTTCCCACGTATTTTTCAGAAAGTGAACAAATGTTCAGTTAGTGTTATAATTGATCCATATTTCAGTTACCTATTATTTTTTGTTCATTGTTCAATTTTTAAGACACTAAACAAGTTTCAGTTTATTACCTCTTTGTCTAGATTGAAAAAGGATCCTGATGGTTTGTGTGCTGGGGTCTGTGAATGCTTTCTGGGAACTGTGAGACCACTGGGAGTATGGCTGCAGTAACCTAGAAATCACTGGGGATGATTTGAGAGTGGGAGACTCACCCAGAGGTGGTTGCAACCCAGTCGGGAGGAGGAGGGTGCTAGTGTAGAGCACAAGCGGCAGGTGCAGGTGGACCTGAGCTGTTCTGGGGATAGACCCTCTAAGTGTCCATGGAGCAACCCCAGGAGAGTGGCTGGGCATTTCATGACAGTCTTAATTTGCATCCCTTTCCTAATAATTTCCAGTATCCTGTGTGCTTTATTGGCCCTTATTTTAGAAGCCCTATTCATGATTTACACATGCAAATGTCAGCATGCATTGCATACATGTGTAAAAATCAAGTTCATAAAGTCAGTATTTACATGCAGAAACTCTCATCACATATAAAAATCAAGGTAGCCTTTTTGGGAGGAGGAGGCAGGTGGATTTACAGCTGCTCCATTCTACATATAGGCTTGTTTAAATTGTGAATTAAGGTCAGCTCTTTACAGGAGGTATTAAGGGAGGTTTATGTCCCTCTCCAAATGGAAAATAAATATGGATTGTCACCTTTATTGAGAATTAGAAGCATTTAAATGAGTGTTGACATTTACATGTGTAAGTTGCCGTGATTCCTCTGTTCCATATTTCACCATGTATCTTTATGAAATGGCTACTCCTACTGCACATACAGACACACACATGCACTCCTGCATGTATTTTAGAAAAGGCTCTAAAAGGGCAGATCTTTTTTCATTCTTTCTAACTCTACAGAAGTTAGAAAAAGTTATACAAAAAGGGTTAAGGGTTGCTGCTTGTCCATTCATCCGTCTGCAGACAAAATAACTCTCACAAAGTTTAACAGAATAAGATGAAACTTGGCATGAGGAAAAAACAGTAAAAAAAAAAAAAAGCATGAGTTTGAAAAGGGCAAAATTAGACTGGGGGGGGGGGGGGGTCTACAGATATAAGCTCTTCCCCGTCCCTGAAAAAATGACATGAATTTATATGGGAGGAGTTCCAGCTTCTATAGCATAGAAAAATAAATATAATGGGATGCAACTAGGCATGAGGGTAAAAAATAGTAAAATGACACACTGCTCCTCATTCTACAGCTCAGTGCCTACTACTCTTGGGTACCATGTACCAACCCCCCCCCCCCCCCGACTGCTCACCCCCCGAAAATGTCCCATCCCAAACAACCCCCATAGCTTAAAACTACCCCCATATGCCATACCACCCTACAAACTATCCCATCTTCAAAAACTACCTACCTACAACTTCTCCACCACCCTGAAAACTGCCCTATCCCCAAAAGCAGTTCCTTGCAATTGCACCATACCAAAAAAAACCTATCTCAGATCTGCTATACTACCCTGTTTTCCCACCCCTAAAACTACCTCTTGCAAACTGCCCCTCTCCAAAAAGAACCCCCTACTTCACCACTTTCAAAAACTACCCCCTCAAAACTGCCCTACCTCTTCAAACTACCCCACACCAATAAACTACCCTACCTGCAACTTTCACAACACCCCACAAAACTGTCTCCAACTTAAAAACCTACCCCTGCCATTGCTCCACCACCCTACAAATTAAAATTGCCCTGCTGCCAAAATTAGAGCCCCAATCTCTTAAAACTTAGTCCTGCAGACTACCTTTCTCCAATTACCCCATCACCCTTTAAACTGCATCACCCTCAGAAAATAGCTCCCACAAAGTACCCCACATCCCAAATCCATCCTACTCAAAACTGTTGTAAGACCCTTAAATTGCTCCAGTCCCAAAAATTACTCGAATGCCCCCCACCAAATTTAGTCCCCCACAATTAACACTACATATTCCAAACTCCCTCAAACTTGCCATCCCATATGTGCCCCCAACTTCAGCTACCTTCCCTTTCCACACACAGCATATGCCCTGACAGGAAATCTTTGAGTTATGTAGGGAAACATTGAATGGAACAAGGTTGATTGTTTCCTTCATCTTTATTTGTGTCTTTCTTCTTTCCCCTTGATCTGGACTAGAAATTTGCAATATGGGATTTCCTTAATTGATTCTTTGATTTCTTTTGTCTTATGAGGTATAGTTAAAATATTATAACAAAAGAAAAAGGCACAGGTTTGCCCTTGTATATGAGAAACCTTTTGCCCCGAAGATCTGATTATTATTGAAAGAGATTATAGACACAGATGAAGGAATAATGTTAGTCTTGATTCAATGCTGTACAACCTCAGGACAGAAAGATTACATTAAAGCAGTAATTGGTGCATATCATCAGCAAAGTGAGTTGAGGGCACTCCATATCTGTCACAGAGTGATTATTTTGAGGAATTTGTATGCCAGGGCCTTGAAGAAAAATCCTTGCCCTCAGAGAGAACTTGCTTCCTTGGATAAATGTGTGCATGCATTGGGTGAAGAGGGGAGAGGATTGGGACAAATAAATGTTCTTTTTTTTTTTAATTTAAAGTTTCAACATAAATTACAAGCATTACATCTTGTTACAGAAAATCAGAGCTCATATAATAAACAAGAAAAACATAAGAAATTAGTCTCTCTCTTATAAATAAGAGAAGGCTAAAAAGAAAAACATAGCTCTTTCTTAGACCACCTAATCAAGCATATTGAGGGCATTAGGAAACATTTGGTGGTAAATGATTCACAAAAAAGAAAACGAGAAAAAACAAAGATGGCCTGGGTAACAACCACTTAATTAAACCTTAATCCAGATTTTCTTAACAATTAGAAACTATCTGGTAACTTTTTTTATTTCTAAGAATTCTTTCAGTTGCTCTGGTTCAAAGAAGACATATTTCTTATCTAAATACTTTACTAAGCATTTACAAGGGTAAGAAAGAGTAAATCTAGCACCTAACAAACGCGTCTCTTCTCTGAGAGTCAAAAAAGCTTTTCGTCTGTCCTGTGTGGTTTTCACCACATCTGGGTAAATCCAAATTCTATCTCCCAAGAAAACTTTTGTAGAATTTTTAAAGAACATTTTCAAGATTGAATTTAGGTCTTGTTCAAAGACCATCGAAACAAGTAGTGTTTTCCGTTCGAAAGTTGACACATCTGATTGTTCAAGAATATCAGTTAAATTTTGCAAATCCTTGGCAGCTTTCATTTTCTCCCCTCATTTTAAATCAGGTAAATAGTATATTTTACTAACCGGGGGAATTAAATCTGGGGAGTATTGAAGAATTTCAACCAAATATTTCTTAAACATAGCCGTCGGATTCAATTCTAAGGATCTTGGAAAGTTCAAAAGGCGTAAATTCAAACGCCTATTATAATTTTCAAACTGTTCAATCTTTCGATGTATCATGGACTTATCTTTTATAAGCAAATCGGTTTTTACTTTTAGATTAGAGATCTCAGATTGAACAGCTGTATTTGTTTTCTCCGAATCTTTCTTAAAGGTCTCAAATGTTGAAATTAAAATGTCTAGTTTACTCACGATTGGAGCAACTGTTGAAGTCAGCGTTTGTATCGCTTTCCAGATAGAATCTAAAGTTACCGCCTCTGGAGCTTTCAGCTCAACATTGTTAACTTCTCCCTGCGCTTCAGTTAGGGCTCCGGCAGAAGGATTGCCTGCCTATCTGACATTGCTGCCTGGATGTCCAACCGCCACCTGAAGCTGAACATGTCCAAGACCGAGCTCCTCATCTTTCCACCTAAGCCCACTTCTCCTCTTCCCCCACTCTCTATCTCAGTTGATGGCAGCCTCATCCTCCCCGTCTCATCTGCCCGCAACCTCGGGGTCATCTTCGACTCCTCCCTCTCCTTCTCTGCTCATATCCAGCAGACTGCCAAAACCTGTCGCTTCTTCCTTTTCAACATCAACAAAATTCGCCCTTTCCTCACTGAGCACACCACCCGAACTCTCGTCCACGCTCTCATTACCTCTAGCCTCGACTACTGCAACTTGCTCCTCACGGGCCTCCCTCTCAGCCATCTATCCCCCCTTCAATCCATTCAGAACTCTGCCGCATGTCTTATATTCCGCCAGAACCGATATACTCATATCACCCCTCTCCTCAAGTCACTTCACTGGCTTCCGATCAGATACCGCATCCAATTCAAGCTTCTCCTCCTTACTTACAAATGCACCCGGTCTGCTGCTCCTCACTACCTCTCTACCCTCATCTCCCCCTACGTTCCTGCCCTAACCTCCGCTCACACGACAAATCGCTCCTCTCAGTACCCTTCTCCACAACTGCCAACTCCAGGCTCCGCTCATTTTGCCTTGCCTCACCCTATGCCTGGAACAGTCTTCCTGAATCCCTACGCCAAGCCCCCTCCCTACCCATCTTCAAATCCTTGCTTAAAGCTCACCTCTTCAATGCTGCTTTCGGAACCTAACCTTTCGAACATATAGGTTGCACCAATCTGTCTTGACCTTTCAGATTAACTGTACATTTGTCTTTTAGATTGTAAGCTCTTCGAGCAGGGACTGTCTTTCCATGTTAAATTGTACAGCGCTGCGTAACCCTAGTAGCGCTTTAGAAATGTTAAGTAGTAGTAGTAGCACCACTCTCGGGCGATTCCAGGAATTCTAGCCCACTTCTGAAACACGCTGGGCAGGGCGGGGGATTAAGTTCCGGCGATGATAAAGTTGTAACGATTCCCTGTGGAGAAGGCGTTCCACCTCCGTCTCCTACTGCAGGAATTTGACTCGAGCCGGTTTGCCATAGTGTACTGGTGGCGTATCTATCAAGCGTCATCTGAAACACAGTTGTCCCCGAGTTTACTGCCGGTAAGCTCTTGACCGCTCCTTTCCGCTTGGTATGCGGCATATTAGCAGAAGATAAGTTTAATCCGTAGCTAAAGGAGATTCTTAAACCAGGGAAAGGTTCAGGAGCTTGCAGAGCGTCTTCCAGTCAATCCGCCATCTTGACACGCCCACTCACAAATAAATGTTCTGTGGGGGTCCCTGCACTGTGAATCTGTCGATGGACCACAGGGCAATTGGGACACTCGTCTTACAATAAATATAGAGGGAAAGTGTTTTCTGGTCCTTATAGAACAAATTTCTTCTATTACACTCACAAGCAACTGTGGTGGATGCTAATTGCTTTTTTCAAAGTTTATCCGTGCTATAAGGGAAATAGTTCTACACTGATCCTAACACTTTAAGGCTTTTCTTCAGGTGAAATACTTTGTTCATGGTGAAAATTCCTCAGAAGTTGCAAGTTAAGAAGATTTAATGGGCAGTCTAAGCAATGCTACTTTCAAATTGAGTCCAAATTCTTCTTTTCGTTTTTCCTTTTATCTGTGTAGTCTCCTGCTCTGTTCTATTGATGAACTTGGGTTTTCAAGTGTCTATAAATGTTTTCATTTTTAATTTATAAGCTTTTAACATTTTAACCAAGAATTAACTTGTACAGAAAAGTTGAATAAGGTATAATCATATAACAGGTAAAAAAGATACATTCTTCAAATATCAGGGAGAAATATAATATCAAAATACGCACATTACAATTTATGTGCAGCTCATTGCAGAATATGCTTAGCGAATTGTGCGCGAAAATTCTAATTATTGCTAATTAGTGCTCATTATTGCTTGCTAGATTCTGTTAACATTGATTAGCTCATTAAGCAAATTAAGTTACATGTGTTGTTATAGAATACACTTAGATTTCAGTGCAGAACATTAGGCGTGCTATATAGAATTTGTTGGATAACCCCTAGTATTCTATAACATGCACGTGTCACTGCTAGGCATGCCCCCACCCGCTCATGCCCCTTCCAAGGCCACACACCCCTAGCAAATAAGGTCAGTTGCATGCACAACTGCCAACTGGTGCCAATGAACATTAACACCAATTTAAGCCAATAATTAGCTGTTAACGCCAATTAACAACCAATTATTAATAAATTAAGTTGTATGTGTCTGTGAGGCAGGGAGGGACATAGTGTGAACAACCCTAGAGATATTCCCTGTGGGGAGTTACAGTTCAGCCACCTTCTCAGCAGGTGGTGTTAACCCTGCTGGTCAGAGGCTGAACTGCAGAGTTACTATGGCAGGATTAGTGCATTATGGGAAAGTGAGGCTAACTGACAGGAAGGAATGGCTTCACAGTAGACTGGAAGCTAAATGCACCGAGACAGAGCAGAACAGAGAGAGGCCTAGGGAGAAAAGAAGCCCCAGTGTATGCCTTGACTGAAGACATCCCATTTCTGTGATCGGGCCAAGGTAAGCCCTTGTTGCTAACTAATTGAACTTTTGTAAATTTGCTGGAGGTCTGGCCGGAGTCAGACCTGATATGTAGAGTAGAATTGCAAGGCTGTGGCAACCCTGCAGCCGTGGACTGTGTTTTGAGTTTTACTGCTGGTTGCTGAACCACCGGGGTTTCCCCCATTCTATGCCTCAGGCTCTGTGAAGCAACAGGCTCAAGATTACTTGAACCACATGGGTTTACCCTCACTACTACTACTCGACTCTGTGAAGAAACAGACCCAGAGATTTTGGTTCTGGTGAATAAATATTTAGTTTTGCATACTACCCTTATTGTCCAGCTGTGTTATTCTTTCCGGCCACACTCTAACCCTTCTCATGTCTCAAAGTGCCACTGACCTTATTCTATAAATTGGGTGCCCAAATGTATACAATTAGGGAGCATGTGTGTACTTGTGTGCGTTTTATTTTTAGAATGTACATGCAACTCTACCCCTACTTCACCCAAACTATGCTCTCAGAAATGTCTACACATGAATCACATAAAAGTAGGTGCCCACTTTCCATGAACATATATTTTGCATATGTATGCAGTATCACATTTTTCCAAAAGCCCTTTTCTGCTATTGAAACAGGCTTTACATTCCCAAAAAAGACTGAATATTGGTGTCACAGTTTCCAATACATAAAACCACATTATAACCTGAGCATTAACATACAAACAACTCTCTCTCCCTCTCTGTAACTATATTGGGCCAGAATCAAAAAACATTATTGTTGAGACTATACTATCCATGGCAATGGCTGCTTTTTTGAAATAGGTGTATCTAGGTACCTTTAAGATGCACATCTATCAGACAACTCTTGCTGTGCAGGGTCTAGGGCTGCTGGAAGTTCTACCCTTGGTCCTACAGATATCACTTGTGCATACATTGAGGCCTGCTAAGGTTGGTCAGTAAATACTACCAACACTACTCCTCCCCCCCCCCCCCCCCCGGCATAGACATATACAATCCCTTTTCTGTCCTGAATACAGTGATCAATGTTGATTCAGATTTTCAAATAATTAGTAGCAAAAGGCAGCAATGGGCTTTTTGGTCTCTAGCGTCTTCCATATGCTTAACCTTTAGAGCTCATTATCTTCTGTAATTTTGTTAAATATATGCACATCAGTAAATGTCCCTAAATGACCGATGGCTCCATATTCCATCTGTCCACCAAGCAAAACTGGATTCAGCTAGAAAAAGAGCCTTCTAATGTACTGCTCCCTTTCTCTGGAATGCCCTCTCTTCTAGTCTTCACCTTGAATTATCTTTCAGAAATTTAAGGCTGCATTTGTTTTGCAAGGCTTTTGCCAACAGAACGGAGAACAACTTGTTCTAATTCCCAGGGCAAACCTAGCCTCTAATCACTTTGTGTTCATATCTTTTATTCCCCCCCCCCCCCCCCCCATTAATATTGTATTCTTCTATCTTTTCTCCCTTTCCTGTTTTATGTGATGATCCTTTCCCTCTTTAATTTTGATTTTAATTGTAAACTACGTTGTTAAATTTTGGAAAAGTGGTATATTAAGCATAATAAACCATAAATGTATCAGTGCTGATATCTGACAAATGAATTCTACTCTTTCTGCATCAGGCCACCAGCACACTAACTTTTTACTTTAGTTCATATGTCTTTTCAGAAAGCTGATCATTCCTTTCAAATGATAACCTTGCTGGTTGCCAAGCAGCCAGATGATCAGGTATATTTACTTTTGACATTTATATTACTTTTGAGTTTGAAGTCTGAAAGTCCAAGATACCACCAGCTGTCACACGGATCCAGACTGTACGGTTGTCTCCTCATACTTCCACACAGCACCTGAAATCTAGTTTAAGAACAGCTAGATTTAAATTAACTACCTCTTAGATGTGGTTCCTTCTCTAATCAACTCTACAGAGAGCTCCAGTCCTGCTTTTGAGGCTGTGATTTTTCTAGAGAAGCATCCCCAATTTACCTACACCTATGTAGATAAGACTATAATAACATAAGAGTTGCCATGCTGGGCTAGACCAAGGGTCCATCTTGCCCAGTATCCTGTTCCCAATAGTAGTCAGTGCAGGTCGCAAGCACCTGGCAGAGTCCCAAAAAGTAGCAAGATTCCATTCAGGGATAAGCAGTGGTTTTCTCCAGGTCTACCTTAATATTTTATTTATTTTTGTTACATTTGTGCCCCGCACTTTACCACTCATGGCAGGCTCAATGCGGCTTACATGGGGCAATGGAGGGTTAAGTGACTTGCCCAGAGTCACAAGGAGCTGCCTGTGCCGGGAATCAAACTCAGTTCCTCAGTTCCCCAGGACCAAAGTCCACCACCCTATTGGAGTTTTCCTTTTTCCTGGTTTCCTTGTGATCTCCATAATTTTTTTGTCTACCTTTCTCCAGTAGTCCAAACCAACAGATATTTATCTAAGCCAGTGATGTAAACAGCATGTTGAAACATGTTGAGCCAATACACTACTAGATTTTGGTCTGTGGAATTTGTGATTGTTTTTTTTTTTATTCTTCTTTATTGATTATAAAAGTAAACAAACAGACCATGTCCAAATGATGCAGCACCAAAATGCAAGCAACAATAGAAAAACTACTTCCCTGGATGTGGCAACCAAACAAATTCAAAGACTCTTACCACCCCCCTCCCCTTCCTTAAACCCATACTATGAAGATAAGTTTGTCATTAATTTAAAAGTCTACTATGGGCAGCAGGTTGCAAGGTTGACCTAAAGCATTCCCAGCAAAGCTGAAATCTTAGCCTCTTAGCTGAGGAAATGTCAGCTATATCTCTGCGTTCCATCCCATGACAAGCAATGTAATCATCTGAGATCTCCAAATGGATAGTGATGGGGATGTGGTCTCTCGCCAATGAAGAAGAATAACTTTTGTAGCCATCAAAACCAAACACCACAGAAAACCCAGCAAATCTGCTGGTTTAGAAAGAGTCACGTTGTAATCCTCATGTAATATCTGGGGAGACAAGCCAAGACTACAAGCCCATTGAGACTCCGCAGTTCTCGGAATTCAACACCAAAATCGTTGAATCTCCGAAAAGGACCAGAACATATGTCCTAATGTAGCAGGTATGTGTTGACTGTGAGGGCAAGCTGCTGATTCTGCGAAGGTGGCTTGGTACACTCGATGAGAAGAGATGTACACTCTAAGAACAAATTTATACTGTAATTTCCACAAAAGAGCATTGCAATTGACATTCTTTACCATCTGAAAGCAACCTGTATATGGCACACAGTAATTGGCAAACATAAGTCTTAAGTCCACTGCCGTGCCAATCTGGCATAATCGAGATCCAGCGCCCCTTGCTTATCACCATAAATATTTGCAAGAGTATTGCAAATATTTATGGTGATAAGCAAGGGGCACTGGATTTTGCAAACTCAAAGTCAGGGCCTCATTTAAAGTCTCTTGTACATCCTCACACAGGTCTTCCCAAGGCAAACTCCTCACATAATGAGCCAGTTGAATATAAGCAAGTTTATCGGTAGGAGGTCAATGATACTTAGCACTTAACTCCTCAAAGGACTGGAGATGGCCATCATCCGTTAGTAACTGAGTCAGGCAGTTAATCCCTTGGGATTCCCAACAAGCAAATATTGCTGAGTCGGTCCCCACTGGGAAGTGTGGGTTGTTGCGTAGGGCGATAAATAGAGTTACCACAGCAGAGAAGTGATGGCGCTTACATAGCCACATGCAGCCCACACTGATTGCAAAAACATATTGCGGGGCATAATCGAACACGAACACCTATCTCCATGGGCGTCTATGTCCGAAAACAGGTACGTAAAGAGGCGGGACAGACCGTATTTTTGAAAAAAATGGACGTTTTTCAGCTGGGCGTTTGTTTTTTTTTTAGCGATAATGGAAACTAAAAACGCACAGCTCAAAAGTGTCCTAATCCGAGCCATTTGGTTGTGGGAAGGGCCACGATTCGTAGTACACTCGCCCCCCTGACATGCCAGGACACCAACTGGGCACCCTAGAGGTCAGTGCGGTGGGCTTCAGACAACACTCCCACATGCATAGCTCCCTTACCACGGGTGCTGAGCACTCACCCCCCCTCCCCCAAAACCCACTACCCACAAATGTACAACACTACCATAGCTCTTAGGGGTGAAGGGGGCACCTACATGTGGGTACATTGGGTTTTGGGGGCCTCCCATTTACCAGCACAAGTGTTACAGGTAGGGGGGGGGGGATGAGCCTGGGTCCACCTGGCTGAAGTGCACTGCGGTACCCACTAAAAGTGCTCCAGGGACCTGCATACATGCAGGCCTCTAGGACTTGTTGCTGCTATATAATGTCCTTTACTGGAATAAGCACGCTTACTCACAGTTAACTGCAGATCAGAGGTTGTGCCCCACTGGCAACTAGTCTCCCTGGTACTGAGATGAGCAGTAGGTCAGAGCTGGCAGAATGGTGTACAATGCCCTCTTTCAGCCACATTCAAGGTAAGAACTAAGTTCTGTAACGTGGCTAACATGTGAAAGGGATCTAAAACTGGCTTACAAAAATGGCCAGTACCTCATGGACTACCGGAAACAAAACAGGGCACACTCTGACCCAGTAAGCAGGGGGAAAAGCACCATGGGAGTAGAGCCTACCAACTACCAACATCGTGAGCATTTGCCACAAGCTAGTGGAATCACGGAGCCCAACATCCTACACCTACCACAATGCATTGCTGATGTGACTCTGCAGTGCGCATAACAGAAAGGGTGTCACACTCACCCGAGAGCCACATCAGAACCAGGGAAAGGCTGTCAGAGGATAGAACACATTCTGCTGTCATGGAGGTGGGTACGGCATTTGAGGTTGGCATAGAGGCTGGAAAAAAAGTTTTTTAAGAGGGTTTTTTTGGTGGGAGGGGGTTAGTGACCACTGGGGGAGTCCGGGGAGGTGATCCCCGATTCCCTCCAGTGGTCATCTGGTCAGTTCGGGCACTTTTGTGGGACCTGTTCGTGAAAAAAAAGGGTAAAAAAAAGTGACCGAAAATCGCGGTAAAAACGCCTTTTTTTTATTATCAGCTAAAGACGCCCATCTCTACTCGGCCGATAACCACGCCCCAGTTCCGCCTTCACCACGCCTCCGACACGCCCCCGTCAACTTTACCCGTTTCCGCAACAGATTGCAGTTGGAAACGCCCAAAATCGGCGTTTGATTATTCCGATTTGGGTGCCTACGGGAGAAAGACGCCCATCTCCTGATTTGGGTCGCAATATAGGCATTTTTCTCTTTCGATTATAAGCAGGATTGTGATGTAAACACACCAGGGACCAACCTGGAATGGTATGGAGCTGCCAGCTAAAATGGGTGTTGGTGAAGAGATTAGGTCCTAAACAAGTCACAGAAAAATCATTCACCCCTCTATACCAATCATTGATATGTCTCATAATACAGGCTACAGTGAGATATCAAATTTTCATAAGACCCAGACCCCCATGTGATTTAGGCTTTTGCAAAATAGAAATAGGTAATCATGTGTCTCAGTCCTACCGTGACTTGGCGACACCTTAGGACCAGGCATGCTTGATTGTTCTAAATATGCTTTAATACAAGCAGAAATAACAGAAGGTTCGCCACAGTGTGCATAAAGCTCGCTAAAGTGAGTGACAAACACCTAAGCAATCTCTTCCATTTTTGAAGTTAGGCATCCTGCCAGTATACAAATTGTAGGTATGTAGCGAGGGCCCCCCCCCCCCCATGTTCGTGTCACCTGTGCCAATAACACTCCCACTGCATTACCAAAGCAAAAAACTTGTGTCACTTATAAATCATCAAATGAGAAGCTCTTCCATGGAGATAGAAATTGAGGGTCACCTGCTTGGCTTGTAATGTATCAAAGGCAACTTGAGTAGGGCAAGCTACGTATGTGCATTTAGCTACATGCAGCTTGCACTCCAAAGTTACTATTCCTTGTTCCAATCAGTTTTTATGAGCACTGACATAGACTATAACAGCTCCCTCCCCCACATAACCGCTATACCCATGAGCCAAAAGAGCTCAGGGTCTCCAATATGTTGGCTGTTGTTATGGGCAAAATCCTCCCATTACTGCTGTAAATAAGTTAAACATTCTGGAGATGTGTATAATGCAGAGAAGAACCGCCACCCCTGCCTGTGTTGAAAGTAGGGAGCCCCCTCCAGGTCGATCCATATCAGAGATTGATCTGAGATCTCTTTGGGACCAATAGCAGCTGCTGTTACCTGTGAGAATAGTTCACTGCGAACCAATATGTAATCTAAACGAGAAAGCATTTGGTGGGTTTGTGAGGTATGAGCTTAATCCCTTTCTTCTGGATGGAGGAGATGCCATGGGTCTAAGAGATCTAGGGCCTTGCAAAAGGATTGCAACTCGCTCTCCACCAGCCTGAAATGGCAGGGATTTGCCAGAAGAGAAGTCCATCAAGGGATCATAAACTAAGTTAGTTAGTGGAATAGGTGGTGGATACATTTAATAGCCTCACAGACGAGGGGTAGAGTTGACGACTGTATCTGAATTTAGGAAAGCATGGGACAAGCATGCCTAAACAGACTGGATAAGCTATGTGGTCCTTGTCTGTCTTCATTTTGTTTCTGTGCTGTATGTCATCTTGAATTCTTAGTAAGATTCGAGGGGGTAGTTACTAGGGTCCACCACATTTTAGTTTACCGTGGGAGTATCTAACCTGTGGTTACCTTAGTACATAGATAGCATAGCTTCTGATTAACATTACAAGCTGCATTATTTATTTTGCCCAAGAGCATTGGCCTACTAGCATGTTCCCTTACATGGCAGCTTGACCACTAGTGGTAGTACCACGAGACTACTGCTAGGGTTGCTTGCACCATTTTGAACCTAGCACCAGCAGGGGCAGAAACGACTGAGGATCGTTTCTGCCCAGAACCCCCAGACCACCAAGGATGGGGTGGAGAGGTATGGATCTTTTTGAGCAGGAGGTGGGGCTTATCCTGATACATTAATGCAGTGGTTCCCAAATCTGATCCTGGAGGCAGCCCAGCAAGTCAGATTTTCATGATATCCACAATGAATATTCATGAGTAGAGGAGTGGCCTAATGGTTAGTGCAGCAGACTTTGATCCCAGCATCCTGGGTTCAATTCCCACTCACCTCCTTGTGACCCTGGGCAAGTCACTTGACCACCCTCCATTGCCTCAAATACAAAAAACAAGATTATGTAATTGGATTGTAAGCCGTATTGAACTTGAACTCTGTTTTGGATAATGCAGGATACAAATATGGTTGCCATAATATTCCTATGCACCTTATCAGTTATATATACTCTGATTCTCTATTCCATCAATGTGATTGTAGTTGTATTACATTGTAAGCCACATTGAGCCTACAAATAGGTGGGAAAATGTGGGATATAAATGCAGCAAAATAAATAAATAAATGTCATAATAAAATTTAAAAAAAGAGAGAGAGAGAGAGATTTGCATGCAGTGGAGGCAGTGCATGAATCTCTCTCATGAAAACCTGACTGAGGTGCCTTCAGGACCAGGTTTGAGAACTACTGCAGTAATGTGTCTTTTTTTTTGGGGGGGGGGGTGGCATGTGAAGACATCCTTGAAGGGGAGGAGAGCAGGAGCAGCCTCTGTTTTCATGTGCTAGCTTAAGATGTAATCTGAGAGTGTCAGGCGATATGTTAATGGCCTGATGCTTCCAGACAGGAAAAATGTTTGTTTCCTGTAATAACACAAACTGCAGTGTTTACCACAAGCTATTTCATCTTATTTACCTAACAATGATATGTGTTGCATGCATCTCATTATTATGTTTCCCACGATAAACTAAACTAACATACATTACAGTAAAACATAATGCCTGTTAATGCTGTTTAAGGTGCATTAAAGTGCAAATAATGTGCATGTTAGTAATTCACCCTCAGTGACAAATAAATCTGGTTTGAGTATTTTGAATATGCTGCATGTTCTAAACATAATGTAACCCTGATTTCATTTGAGAATAATGTGAACTTTATATAATTTGTTCAGATTTACATACACCGATTAATCCTAATGAAAGCTGAGAAAACTGAAAGATGACTATAGCGAAACATCAACTGACAATATTTTGATTAATGTTAAATTAAACTTGACAAGTTTTACATCACAGTATGCAGGAGGGAAAGTTCTTTGAGACAATATTGTAACTTATTATTAGATTATGACTATAATGTAATGTAATCTGTCAACATGCATTCCAAAAGAATAATAACCAGTCAGCAGAAATGTTATGATATGAGAAGGATTTAGGGGACCTTTTACTAAATGGCAGTAAACAGGGCCCTGCGGTAGCATTGGCGTGCAAGTCTGGCTTACATTGAGGCCCCTTTTACCACCACTGGTAAAAGGCTTTTAAAAAAAGAGGAAATGGCCATGCAGTAAGTGTGGAGGAGTGGCCTAGTGGTTAGAGTGGTGGACTTTGGTCCTGGGGAACTGGGTTCAATTCCCACTGCAAGCACAGGCAGCTCCTTGTGACTCTGGACAAGTCACTTAACCCTCCATTGCCCCAGGTACGAATAAGTACCTAAGCTTCATTCAGCCTGCCATGAGTGGGAAAGCGCAGGGTACAAAAAAAAAACACTTGTCGCACAGCCATTTCCAGGGGAGCCCTTACCTCCTCCTATTTAGGAGGCGGTAGGGATTCTGGCAGTAGCCCAGTGGGAACTGGGCAGCACCATGTGCTACCCAGTTACCACTGGGCACATCCCCTGCACTAGAAAACTAAAAAGTATTTTCTAGCACCCTAATCACTGCCCGCCAGAATCCAGAACTACCGTAGGGCTCCTGAGTGAGCCCACCAGTATGGCCAATTTAGCAGCGGTACGGCTACCACTGTTTTGTAAAAGGACCCCTTAGCTAATTATATTGTACTGGAAATTGCCATATTTACCTGATTTAAGCAAGAATGGGGAAGGGGGTTGTGTGAAACAAATGTGTTGAGGACAAACCCAAAAAAGAGGTCATTTACTAACATTGCATTATTTGCCATTGGACCTACTGCATAGAGTCTGTTATAAATTACTCTTTAATGATGCTGATTGGTTAGAATGAAGTCATCACTGCTGAGAACAGAAACATCTCTATTTGGATAGGTAGAATTTTCAGTGACTTGTCAATCCTAAATAAGATTAAAGGGGGTTAGTGAATAGCATGCATTAAGGGAATATCAAACAGTTTTTACCTGATAACACACTCATTAAATGGCAAAAGTCTGTGCTATTTTACTTTAACATGCTATTTCATTGCAAAATTATTTTCTTGCGAACTATATAATAATGAAATGCAAAACATGCAAGTGCATGCAAAGCACTGCATTATTATTATGTAAATGGAATAATACAGCTTTCCCCCAATATTCAAAGCTATTTAACTGGGCAGACATGGCTGCTGACCAGTTAAATAACATATCGGTACCTAACCACTAATATTCAATTGCAGACAACTGGTTATCTCCGCTTAATATTGCTGGTTAGCACCTAGCACATAACTGGCTATATTGTGTGACTTATCCAGATAGGTGCCGAAATTCAGTGCCAAACCGGATACGTTTAGCTGTCAAATAGGACCGCATAAATAGCTGTCCTAAAATTTTAACTGGTTAGCATTGAATATCGGCATAACCGGTTAACTTTTTAGCAGTTAAAAAAATCTGAATATTCAATTCCAGTTGGTGGAAATGACCCAACATTGAATATCCGGATTTAACGCCAGCGATGGACAGCAAAACTGCTGCCGGCCAGTGGCTGAATATCGGCCCCCTTGTGTTTAATTTCATAAGCTGCATTATTTCTGGAAAGGACCCCCTTAAGCTGACATTATTTCCTCTGGGAGCATTAAGGCTACTAATGCATGGCTTGATGCCCTCAGTCAGCTACTTAAAGATACCAATGCATAAAACAATCACTAACCTCAGTCCCTGTCAGCAAAGATAGTCCCAACCCCCTGGCACACACAAAATGTACCCCTGTGGTTGACCTCCCTTAGTATAAGATCTCCCCCATGCAGAACATACCCCTCATGTCTAACAGGGAGGCAATATTACTCTCCTCTCACCACAGACCCCACTATAGATTTGCAGAAAGAAATCATAGAAGTAGTCAACATAGCATCTTCCATGGGGTATCTCAAGCCCAAGTAGAAATATTTTCTACTTGGTCAAACATCCTGTTGTCCCTACTATCTACACGCTGCCAAAAATTCACAAATCCATTACCCCCCCCCCCCCCCCCAAAGAGGCCTATTGTTTCAGGAAATTGGTCTGATCTTGAGCTGTACCTCTCAGGGGCGTAGCCAGGCAACAGATTTTGGGTGGGCCTAGGCAAGAAGTGGGTGGGCACCAAGTGTTCTCCCTCCTCCCCCTGCCACCACCACCAAAAAAATATCTCAGCTGGCGGGAAGATGTTTCTTTCCACCTTGGCAGTCTGCAGCAAGCATGCACTGAAAACTGAGCATGTGCAGGTGCCGATATCATGGAGAGTAGCGTTTTCGTTACCATCAGGGGGAAGTCTTAAGCTGGTAGAACTTGGAATCCCCCACCAGCTACCACTAAATGTGTGCTACTGGTGGGTGGGCCTGAGCCCTAAGTGGGTGGGCCCTGGCCCACCTAGGCCCACCTGTGGCTACGCCACTGGTACCTCTGATTAACTCTTATTGTAGAGACTTTGGCCACATGATTAATCTTCTAGAAGAATTTGTTGGTGATTTGTCAAACATCATATCGGTTAGTCTTGACATTGATTCCCTGTATGCTGATAATCCACAACTTGAAGTATTACTTCTTATTGAGAATACACTCAGGAAGTGTACTGTCCGTCATAGAATTCCAAATCATCTCATTGTCACTTTAGCCGCTATTGCACTCACCAAAAACTATTTTGCATTCCAAGCATCATTTTATCAACAAATTAAGGGAATGGTGATGGGAACCTCTATGGCTCCCGATATCACCAATTTATATGTTGCTCACTTTGAAGAGACACACTTACAAGACTATGCTTTCAGAAATAACATTTGATTTTACAAGAAATACATAGATGACATATTTATTTTTACTCTGGAGAGGAAAATAGATAGTCTTAAATCATTTTTATGCAGCTTAATAACAGAGACCAACATTTGTCTCTTAAGATGCAACATCATGATGTAGAGATTCATTATTTGAATTTAGGAAGGAAAGATACCACTTCAGCCCCTCCATGTATCACAAATCAACTAACAGGAATGCCTTTTTGCATTACACAAGCTTTCATAACCTGGCACTGAAAAATAACTTATTATATTGCCACTTTCTAAGACTAAAGAAAATGTGCTTGGACCAGAAAGATTTTGAGCAATAGGCAAGCCAAATGACCCAAACATTTTCCAGCAGAGGCTAGCCCAAAAAGCACATCAATGAGGGATATTGCAAAGCTAGAGCCAAACAGAGAAATAATCTGACAAGTCGTCACACCAGATATTGTATGCACGTTCAGATTTTCTTATCTAGCAGGGAAGATTCAAAGGATTATTCAAAAATATTGGTACATTCTCAAGGGTCATCAATGCTTCAGAGATAAAAGTCTTATCTACTATAATAAAACTCACCCTCAACGTTCTGAAGACAACGTTCTGAAGTCACTCAGTCACTCACTGAAGGGTTCATGGATTCATGGTGGTGAAGCCACAACACTGACCATGTCTCTCTGCCCCGCCCTCGCTTGACGGACCAATCAGAAAAAACACCCTCAACATTCTGAAACACAAAGGACCATCACAACACCGTTCCCAGGCAACACTAGGCAACGTAAGACGGACCAATCAGAGGAAACTACGTGACAATAAGGGAGGAGCATTCCCCAGCAGAATGACTCATTATCTGTGCAGCACGGAGAGCACAAAACCACCGCTGGAACGAGAGAAGAATATTCCTGCTGTGGGTATGTGCAAAAATAGACTGGGGGAGAGGGGAAAAATTTTTAAATGCCTAATGCCAGTACTGAAGAGTGCCAGAGGGCCTATAGCACAGACTATATTTGGGATCGCTTGACATGGAGTCAGAGGAGCCGGAAAACAACGTGCCCGTCACCATCTGGGACATGGGCGAACAGGACAAGCTGCGGCCCAGCTGGAAGGATTACCCGTGACCCAGCCAGCAGCAAACAGCGACCAAGGAAGGGGGAGGAGTACTCCTTCCCTGCCTAGGAATCGCTCTAGACTGGCTGCCAAACTGACGAAACAACCGCACACCGACGCACCACCTCCATCATTCGAAAGGCATCCACTCTTTGTTCAACAGAAATGCAAACTAATAATACAAAACAAACAAAGAATACATGGTTTCTCAGGCGGCTGCAGGTAACTCCCCACCCCCTTCCTCTTCCCCTTTTGCCGAAGCGGCCAAGGACGTGCCCAACCATCCCCAGCCTCAGGCAAGCTGTCTCCCACCTCGGGGATTCCCCGAGCACCCGGAAAAAGACGGCAGTGATTCCTGCAGCGCATAAATGTTCCAGCATTCCCCTGCAGCCGGCCTGAAATGGACCAAACATACCGGATCACCCCCCGACGGCCCGAGACCATGCTCTTCTCCCTCCCGCCAACTTAAAACAACCATCCCCATCCTCAGGCAAGCCGTCACCCACCTCCAGGATGTCCAGAACCCCAGCCCAATGGAAAAAGATGGCGCTGCTTCCAACAGCACATTTCTCTTCCAGCATTCCCCTACAGCAGCCCTGAAAATAGCAACAAATACCGACAGACAAAGAACGTGCTCCTCTACCTTCCGCCCATCAACACTGCTGCCTTAGCACAACACAAAAAAAAAAAAACAACACTCAACAAAGGCTGACCCCCCTACAACCACATTTACATTTCACCAACAGAAAGACCCCCTCCACAAACCTCCTTGACAGACAAACCACACACACACAATACAACAGAAACACACCCTCAAAGCCACACACCAATCCAACCCACTTTGCCAGCACAACACATCCCCCAACCCCCAAGCAAAAAAACAAAACAAAACAAAAAAAAGACACACATCAACAACCTGCACACACACCGCACCCTCACACACTCGCACAAAATAACTCTGTGACACATACACACACAAAAAAAAAAAAACACATACTAGCGCCCGTTTCATTGGTTTCGGAAACGGGCCTTTTTTACTAGTAGTAGAATATTCCAGAGAGCATAACCTCAGAGAGAGACTATTACCTTCAGCCCTGGCACCCTTACATCCTGATTCACCACCTGCTACCTATGGAGGCCACAGCAGTTGTTATCTCTACCTTTGAACATCTGCTTACTAAGAAGAAATTTCCACTCAGACATACTTCAGATTGTACATCACAAGTTAATTACATTGTACAATTTGCTTGCAAACTTATATACATAGGTAAGACCAAATGAATGGTGAAAACATGTATTTTTGAACATTAGAGCTGCATAAATCGAAATTTGTCAATTGCTTCACTTGTTGGTCATTGGAACACAGCTGGGCACTCCATTAATGATTAAAAATGTGTTGCTTTTTGTGCCATCAAAGATAACTGCAGGGGTGGTAATATAGATGATCATCTCCTGCGTATAGAACAAAGACTGATATGAGTTTAACACTGTTATTCCCTCAGGATTAAATCTGGAATTAGATTTCTGCCCTTTCATATAAACAGTATGTGAGTCCCCTTGCTTCCAGCACTGCAAGTAGATAACAATAATTTTTAGCCACACTTTTTTACTATATAGTCGCTCTCCAATTTTGATGGCAGCCATTCAAATAATTTTAAGTTTTTAATTTTTAGTCTTATTTGTACAACTTTTTCCCCCCACACAAACTCATTCTCCTGTTTGCAAGAGGCTCATTTGTTCATTTTTAACACTCATTTTTAACTGTCATACATACACATTGTGTTTCCAAGTTTCAAGTTTATTTAGAACTTGCTACCCCATCCATCAGTGATACCAGCTAGGTGGCTTACAGGCTAAAGAAAGAAAGATGAGAAAACAGAGAGAGCAAAGATGGCTGGGATACTAGAGGGAGAGGGGGGGAGAACTACAATAATCATGAAAGGAAATCAGGGGGATATAGGAGCACACACAAGGGAAGGGAATTACCCAAGGCTGTCAAAACTGCCACAATCATCATAGGAATGCTGTTTGAAAAAGATGAGTCTTCAAGTCTATTTTGAATCGGTCAAAGGATGACTGGAGTCATAACTGCTTGGGAAGCTGATTCGGGAGAAAACTGGTTTGGTGTGAATATAGTATCTAGTTTTGAGAAACAAGCTCTGTGATTTGCTGGTGAACAATTGTTTCAGTGTGTTTGGCTAAAAAGGGGAGGTTGGTTGTGGGGTAGTAATTTGCAGGATGAGTAAGAGAATAGGCAAAGACCTTGAGCTTAGGGTGAACAAATGCAAGATTCCAAGCATCTGCAATGTCTCCTGTTGAGAGACTGAGGAAAACCATAGAATGGATGTAGGGGAGGAATGCAGGTAAGAAATGCTTGAGTATGTAGGAGGGGAGGGGGTCGTGGGGCGCTGTAGTAGGTTTCAGGGATTGAAGATGTCTACTTAGTTTGGATGGAGAGGGGAGGGGATGGTGAAAGTTGAAAAGACTGTGGACGAGGCAGCAGGACTAGATTCAAGGCTGTTGTTCGGGTTAAGAGGACTGTAAGGCCTAACAACTGCTAGGGATTGTGAGGAGGAAGTGAAAGAGGCATGGAGTTGAGTGACCTTAGTTTCAAAATGTCTACATTGAGATTGAGCACTTGGAATGTTACTGAAGGCATCCTGAGGTGGAGTGATAATAGTGAATGACCGAAGAATTTTGTAGAGCACAGCTGAGGTAGAGGCTCTGGCAATTTTGAAGTAATAATCCTTTTTGCAGGATTGTAATGCAGTTTTATAGAGCCACATCAGAGACTTGTAGATGTTAAGAGGTGGTGTTGTTGGGTCGCCTTGCCATCTACGTTCTGCCTAACGAAGCTGTTGCTTCGATTGGCGAAGTTCCGCAGTATAACATTTCACTTGGGGTCTGAGAGACACCTGGGCAGTACACAAGACTAGTGGGGCCTGGGTGATGAAAGTATAGTGCAATCCAGAATTCCAGGTGGACACTTGATCCACCAGAGAAAGTTTGCTAAAGGCAGAGAGAGTAAATGAACAATTAGCCAATAAGGACTCTGAGGAAAGGCCACTAATGTCCCTGTATGGAACACTAGTGGTAGTGGGGCAGACTGAATTTCTATGTAAAGCATAAGTAAAAGAGATGAGGAAATGAGCCCTCTAGAGGACAGAGAAAATACCTGCATATAATGTGGACAGTGCTGCGTACATCTAGTAGCGCTATAGAAATGATTAGTAGTAGTAGTAATCTGTCCAGGGAAGGAAAAGAGAAGAAACAGCATTGACGAAAGGAGTATAAGTAGCCGAGGAGAGGACTAAGTCCAGCATATGACCCCCAGAGTGAGTAGGATGGTCTACATGCTGTACTAGACTCAAGTAAGAAAGAAGCTTATAGAAGTCCTGATTAAAGGGGAACTTGGATCATCTATGTGTATATTAAAATCACCGAGAGCAAGTGAGCTAATTTTAGGAGGTGTAGTAGTCAGTGAGGAATGTTTACAATAGCTGAAAAGAAGACGCTGTGAGTAGCGAGGGATGGTAGAGGAGGAGGAAGTGCAAAGGTGGTGTTGAGGGCATGCCAAATTGCACGGTTTCAAGGGGGGACTGAAAATCAGATGCAAACCCTGAAAGATCAAGGGCAGAGAAATAGATAATTGCAAGGCCTCCCCCCCATGGCGGTTAGGCCTATAGGCTAGGTAGTGGAGATAGCCAGTTGGGGTTGCCTGATGAACATAGGAGGCATCCGTTTCAGCAACTCAAAGCAGGTCTAATCTATGTGTAAGAATCAGGTCAAGGATAAGGAAGTATTTATTCCTTAGGGAGCATACATTGAGTAGGCCAATTGTTAGCTGGCCTGAGGGGGGGTTTAGGGGAGAGAGACATGGTGGCCAGTGGGAGGGAGGGAATGCAAGTACCAGTCAAAGGAACGAGTAGGTAAGGGCTGGGGGAAGGTAGCCTATGACCCCAGTGAACTGGGATTGTTTGCGAATAGTACATGATGAGGCTACAGAGCAGAGGTCCAGGGATCTTAAAACAGCAGATGGTGCAAGATGTCATAGTCAAGAGAAGAATGCGCAAGAAGGATGAGCACAAAGGAGCATGAACAAGGAGCAAGGCTTGCTCCTTGTTTGTGCTCCTTCGTCACAAGCTTGCGGCAAGCACCTATGCGGTGTGCATTGCTAAGACTCTTCAAGATATAGTACCCACTCGCTGAGGTCACTTCCGGCAAGAGGGCGGACTTAGCAGCTTGTAAACTGCCACATTCACAAGGTTTTTCTGCATAGGGAAGACAGCAGGCAGTAAGGAAATCCCTGAAAGACACAGCAAACATCAGCAGGCAAGCATCAAGTATCTTTATTCTCAGTGCACCTGTCCCAGAGCGTTTTAGGCTCCTAATACATTCATTGGGACCATTGTATAAATTTGTGTCTTTCTTTTATAGTGTTTTTTTACATGTTCATTTTTGTTTTTCTTGAAGATTGACAGCTTCCAGGTGACCTCCGGATGCTGCTACAATTGGATTTTGTTTCTATAACATCTTTCTGCTCTATAATATATTTGACAGGTTTGTTCTCAAAGATATATCTGTATGTAATCTAGCCCCATGAGCCCTCAGATTTAGGTACACAATAGTCTTTTTAGGATGTTTCTCATGCCATTTATTCTCTATAGATGAAATACAGTGGCTTTGTACACTATGGATTAGTCTAATCATTGCTATTGGATCTTTTGCCTTGCTCATTCTGCATGATATTTGGTATTAACAACCCTTAAAAACATTGCAATATACATTTCAATAAACATTGCAATATACATTTCAATAATGTATATTTCAAAAAAGTACAATCTCAATAAAACATACATGTTTAATTGAGATTGTATTTTGTGTAATATACATTATTAAGATATTTTATCTACATTTATGATTATTCATATTTGTTTTAATGTATTTTTGAGCTATATAAATGACCGTGTTGGCATTTTTAATGCAGAATTGTTATTGTACTTAGTTTGAAGTCATTTCACACAATTCTGATTATGTTGTATTTATTAATATATATATTTATTCTTATTTTATGTATTTATTTTCTGTTTTGCTTGTTCTTTAGAGCTTTTTTGACTCCTGAAGCAGGTCCTTTTAAGTTGGTGCTTTGCCAATAAATAGTTGTTTTTTTTTTTAACTTGACTGCTGGGTCCACACCATAGGGTTGCACACCATAGGGGCTTTTGTCCTCTTCATTTTGGTTGATATCCCTTTCCTCTCTGGCTCACTCACTTAAATGGTTTCCTGCTCCTGTGCCAGGCTTGCTAGCTTCTGCTCAGCAGTTGCCGCATCAGCAGCAAGCAGAAGGCAGGCGCGGGAACATTCCCCTGTGCAACCGGCTCTGCTGGACCCAGAAAAAGGAAGTTACATCAGGCATTTCTGCAATATAAGCAATGAATTACTTATAGAAATGTCCTGTTATAAAATGGCTCCTTTTCTTTTATTCATGCAGGTCTCGATACACAGTTTCTCTTATATGCCACCCTAACACAGTGTACACTCATGAGATTAAATGATTTGAGTTTCTTTGGCAAACCATCGTGACTGACTCAAAATACTATGTAGGCTGAAAATGTGCAATATACAAACATTATACATCTCATCCATATCATTGAACATCATCAGCATCCTGTCAAAATGAATTAACCTTTCGGTGGTTTTCTTCATGTATTATACATAATAGCCAAAATGAATTACAGACAAGCAAATTGCTTGCTGGAATGATGTATTAAAATAGTAGAATCAGTCAAATAAAAGTTTAAAGCTTATCTTGTAATATTTTTTTATGTTAAACAATCTATTTCAGTCAATGCAACTGTAAAGATGTAGATGAACAGATGTGAGACTAACATGAGTTAGTGCAGCAGAAGACATAGGTTATTGCTGGCAACTTAGAGCCATCAAAATATAATTCCTGAAACTCATAATTCTTAATCATTAGATATCCAGGGCTGGCCTAACAATTAGGTAAGACTAGGTAGTTACCTAGGCCAGCAGCATCTGTGAAGGCAGCAAATAGCAGCTGCATAAAAGTAACATTCAAACTATAAGAAATGTACCTGTTAACACAAAATGATTATGTCATAACCACACTCTGTAAGCCACTTTGAGCCTGCAAATAGGTGGGAAAAGGTGGGATACAAATGCAATAAATAAAATTAAAAAATAAGTACTGACAACCACAGAAACTCAAAGAACCATCAGCAAATATTTTCAAGTTTCAAGTATATTCAATATTTGATATAATATCCATTGTTACAAACATGAAGTGGTGTACGTGGAGGGATATTTTCGATATGACGTCCAAGTCGGACTCTGGATGTTTTGCACTAAATGTCCCAAATCCGAACAGAAAACATGACCATTTTGAAACCTCAAAATGTCTTTTTTTTAAAAAAACACCATTTGTAACAAGTTTTTGTGTTCTGCACGTTTATCTTTACAGGCCATTTTTGAAAAAAAAAAATCCTTAGAAAGGCAAGCCATTGGGATGTAGGAGAGAGCGTTTTTAGTAGACTGGTCCCCCAGACATCCCAGGAAAGCAATGGGGCACCCTAGGGGGCACTGCTGTGGGCTTCATATAAATGCTCCCAGGTAAACATCTCACCACTGCTCCCTTATCTTGTCTACTGAGCCCTCCAAAACCCACTAACCCCAACTGTACACCACTACAATAGCCCTTATGGGTAAAGGGGGTACCTATATGTGGGTACAGTGGGTTTATGGTGAGTTTTAGAGGGCTCACAGTTTCCACCACAAATGTAAGAGATAGCAGGAGGTATGTGCCTGGGTCCACCTGTTTACAGTGCACTGCACTGACCACTGCACTACTCTAGGGACCTGCATGTTGTTCTAATAGGCCTGGCTATAACATCTGAGGCTGTCATAGAGGCTGGTAAATACTATTTTTATTCACATTTTGGGGGAGGGGTCAGTGACAACTGGGGGAGTAAGGGGCTCATCCCTGATTCCTTCCAGTGGTCAACTGGTCAATTAGGGCACCTTTTTGTGCCTTATTCGTTCTAAAAACAAGTCTAGATCAAAGCATTTAGATTTTCACCCTGGACATTTTCATTTTGTTCCATTATGGCTGTAAAACCCTAAACCCACCTTAATCATGTCTTTGAAACACCCCGGTATGACCCCTTGTGATTTGGGTGCACTGCAGATGAATTGCATAGATAGACATTTGCAAAACAGGTTTCTTATAAGGTGCTGCCCAAAGTCACACTTGCCCCTGATTCCCCCCTCAAGTCACGACACTCCCACCCAGATATTCCCCAAGCAAGTCATGTACCCCCACCTAGAGAGAACCCTAGCAGCAAAGTCACTATCTCAATCTTCCAAAGGCCTCCCCTGGACTATCTTCAAATATTTCTGGTATCTAATGGGATGGGGAGTGATCCCAGTTGCTCCTGCCCTTGCTGGCACTGTATTCAAAATGGCACCAGTGTCCCCTAGCAATAGTCTTGCCGTACTGCCACTAGGGATCCAGTATCCATATAAGAGCCTTTTGCTGCTAGGGGTCACAGGTGCCATTTTTAATCCAGTGCCAGCAAGGGCAGGACTGACAGGAGATCACTCATGCCTGACCCCACTAGACACTAGGGATGTTTGAAGGTAGATCCGGATGGGGGCTTACAGGAGGTGGGGGAGAGGATCTTTGCTGCTTGGGGTCCTTCTGGGTGGGAGGCCATGATTTGGGGGGTGAACCTCTGGGTGGTTGGGGGGGTAATGACTTTCTAAATCTTCAGAAGCAAACTTAGGAGCTTAAGTCTCAAAATTAGAAGTCTATACCCTTCATATGAGCACCAGAATGTCTAATAGGAAAGAATAAGAATGTCAGATATTATTAAAATGTGTTTGCTCTAGAAATACATTGCTGAAAATTGGGTGAAATGATTAATTTCTCTCATCAAATAGTAATATACCAAATGATGGTAGATAAAGACCAAGATAGCTCACCACGTCTACCTAAAAGGGTGTTTCTGTTTGTCACGTGGATTCAGATAGACTTCATTTAACGCCTTAATTATGATGTCTTCCATTCCCCTCTCTTGGGTATATTCTGAGTCAACTTACTTCTATAAGTTGTGGTTTGCCTGTGAGAGAAGAAGATGAATTCTAGATATACTCCAAATTGTATTTAATGATTATGCTGCTGAATTTTATCCTGCAGAGGTACAACATGTAACTTCAGTTCAACTGATGATATGGCTCCATCATGTGGCCATCTGTTCAATTAGCATCAAAAGTATATTGAATTGTAACTCATTTCAGAGTGGTTTTTTTTTTAATGAAGTGTATTATCAAATGAAATAACCAATGCATGGTAACTTTCTCCAATATTGTAAGTTAACAATCAGGCTGCACAAAGTATAAAATTGAGGCTTTTTGTTTTAATTTTTGCATGGCTGTGAGCTCAGGAGATGCAGAAATGCACTGTGGGTTGATGTTCTACCCCCCGGCAGCCTTGTCCTATTTTTATGTTATAGCTCTAAAATGTGTTTAATGCTATTCTCACATCTTAGTATTTTTAGTGCTGTAGTTACTTCCTGTCATGGTATGTGAGCAATACATCATGTGTAATGTAGTCCCATGTATATTGCAGCCACCCCTGCTTAGTGTATAAGCTTCATTCCTATTGGTCTTTTCTTCTGCAAAGACTTCCTCTTTCTCTCAGCAGAGCTTAAGTCCTTTGTCTACCCCTTTGTCTGCTATTCCCTGATTATCTTTACTATCACTGCATTGATGGGTCAGCCAGGGTATGACTTTCTCTTTGACCTAGTCTCAGACTCTGCTCCTATTGTTCCCTTTGCCTTTCCTCCTCGCCTTGTGGGTGTTCTTCTTGTTCTCTTTTGACCCTGCAAGGCAGTCATGTCCATCTTGCCTTAGGAGCATGTTTTCCTCTGCTCCCCTAAAGTGAACTCATCTTTTTACCTGCTACTGCATAACTCAACATTTCTGTGAACCACTTCCATCTACCTATCAATTCTCCTACCTCTGCTATAAAACTTTTTTCTCTTCAGAATTCCACCTTCATCTCCAGCTACAACCTTCAAAAATTCAAAGTCTCTTGCCCTTAGGGCACCAAGTTTCTTAGAATCTACAACTATGAGTAAATTAGCTGCATTTATTCAATAAATTTCAGAAAAAGAACAGAGAATTCTTGTGTGTGTGCTGATATGCAAGGTTATACTGCCTGGATATTAGAGCATGTGTACGTTCTAAGAGGTCCAGGAACAGCTGATTGTTACTTTCCCATTGCCTTGGTATATTTTTGCCTGCTTATTTAATAAACTTATTTTTTTATACTGTGATTGAGTTTTATAATTGTGTTGTGAGTTCTTATTTTGTATTGTCTGATCTAGTAGAGTGGGCTTTTTTTTCTGAAATAATTTTATATTTTTCTGTATCACACAAATATAATTTCCACCTGCCCTGGAGTATTTTCCCATCACCCCAGCTCAATGTCTATTCAGCTATGTCTTCCCTCCAGTAGCATAGCCAGAACTGGACATAATTGTGGGGAGGGAAGGGACCAAGATTAACATGAGTGGACATTAGTGAACCGATATTCAAAGCAATTTAAGCAGGTAGGAGAGGCTCCTGCCTGCTTAAATCACCTGTGGCCACCTACCCCCCCAATATTCAGCAACACTAAAGTGGGCAATGTCACTAAATATCACCTCTGACCACCACCAAAAAAAGGGGCAGCTCAGGGGGTGGTATGGAGGTGGCATTAGGAAGGAGCCTGGGGTTATACGAGTACTGGCAATGTTCAGTGCTGGCACCCGCATAGCTAAGCGTCCTACCTTTGGCTGGTCTAGCTATGTGGGTCCCAGCACTGAATAATGTCCAGGATCTGCATAACGTTTTTTAATCCCCCCCACAAGCCCCCCCCCCCATGAACCCCCCTGAAGCAGGCCACCACCAGACTCAACCCCCACCAAAACACCTCACTCCCTACCACCATCTAGGTAGGAACCCTGTGGCCTATCTGAAGTCTCCGGTGGTCTGTGTGAGTCTTTGGGGGCAGGAATGAAGGCTACTCACTCCTGCCCCTTGCAGCTGCTAAATGAAAATGGCTGCCACAACTTCTCACAACAGTACCACAAGAGATCACAGCAATCATTTACCTTTAGCAGCCACAGGCGGCAGGAGTGAAGTAGCCCCCAACAACCCCCTGAAACTTCAGGTAGGCCCTGGGGGGCCTATCTAGATGATGGCGTGGGGATGGGGAGGTGTTCCAGGGGGTTGAGACTGACAGTGGCCTTGGGGAAGGGTAAAGGGAAGTGGTAGCCTGCTTTGGAGGGGGCTCAAGGTGGGAGAATTATTAAAAAAGTTAAGTGGGTCTTGGCCGAATCCAGCCGAGGCCCACATAATTGTCTTATGCAGGACTAGGCTGAATATCGGCTGGGACCCACATAAGCTCTGGCAGCCAGGACAGAAAAAATTAGTCCCTGATATTCAGTGCCAGTGCCTAGACACAGAGATGCCAAGTTACCCAGTTCCAGGCTGGAGATTTTGGCCCAGTCCTGGTTTTGAACTTCCATTCCTGTAATGTGCTGCAAGTTTCTTTACAAAGGGCTCTAACCACCTATATTCTGCTCATGGTGAGACATTCCTTATCTCCTAACCTCCCACCACCTTTCTGCATACAATATAAAAAATAACAGAGCCCAAGGTGGGGGGACACATTTTAGACCGCCTCCCCCAGCTGCTGCCCCTCCCCCACCACTTCCGACCCCCCCCCCCCCACAGCCGCCCCTTACCCACCACGTTCGACCCCCCTTCCTCCGCCACCGCCACCGCTGCAAGGTACCTTTGCTGATGGGGGTCCCCAACCCCCGCCAGCCGAAGGCTTCTTCAGCGCCGGTCTCCGGTGTGCCGCGTTCGCTGATCTGTGCTGCTGTCTTGAGTCTTGACGTCCTGCACGTTCCTTTAAGTGAAATTGAACATGCTCAGTTTCACTTAAAGGAACGTGCAGGCACGCCGCGTTCACTGATCTGTGCTTACTTCCTCCTGACGTCCTGACATGCAGGACGTCAGGACATCAGGAGGAAGAAAGCACAGATCAGCGAACGCGACTACATGTTCCTGTAAATGAAAATGTGTATGCTGAGTTTCACTTAAAGGAATGTGGAGGATGTCAGGACTCAAGACAGCAACACAGATCAGTGAACGCGGCGCGACGGAGACTGGCACTGAAGAAGGCTTCAGCTGGCAGGGGTTGGGGACCCCCGCCAGCAAAGGTACCAGGGGCCAAGACTAAATCTGTGGGGGCCCATGCCCCCGTGGCCTCACCTAGCTACGTCCCTGGTTTCTTCATAATGCGCAAGAGGAGAGGGAAGCCAGAAGTGTTTCTTGCTGCATCTGCTGCTCCCATGACAGGCCCAAAGGACCGCTTCATCATTCCATTGACTACATCCAGTGCAATTGCCGCGCCTGTGGAGGTAGCATCGAGAGGGGAATGGCTCTCCCCATTATAGGCTGACATCACTTTTAGCCCAGACATTCAGAGCCTACCACTGAAGCCGGAATCATGCCATGTTGAGCAGAGGCTCTCTCCACCTGTACAGGCTGTTGAGGGATGCTTCTTCTGTTATCAGCCATGAATTTGGTGGCATGTTGGCCATAGGTATGACAGTACCAACGTGTGTCAAATTGGCACTACTGCCTGGCTACCGCGTACCCGGGTGTTATTCCAAAATACGCTGTAGAAAATATTTTCTATATTCTAACGCGGGGTGCATACCCAACAGTAATCAGCAGTTGGCATGTGCTGGACATTTAGTGCGTGAGACCTTACCACTAAGTCAATGGGTGGCATTAAGGTCTCGGGCCGAAAATGGACACGCGTTGGTTTTCATTTTGCCGCATGTCCACTTTCCGGCACATTAAAAAAAAATCCCTTTTTTCCAGGCGCACTCAGGAAATGGACCAGCATGCATCCAAAACACATGCCTACACCAGCGCAGGCCACTTTTGGTTGCGCCTTAGGAAAAGAATCCCTTAATAAGTCAACCAGTGCTGATAATTGCCAATTAACAAGCAATTATTGACACTAATTGGCATTAATCACAGTTTACATGCACAACTGTTTAAGAGATTCTGTAATGTGATGCATGTAAATTCTAAGTCGCATAGTTGAAAAGGGGGTGTTTGGCCATGGATGTACAATGGGCGGGTCACAGATTTTTCACAAATCTATGTACGTTGTTATAGAATACACTCAGCCTGTGCCTAATTTAGGCATCGACATTTACACTAAGTTTTACTTGGCATAAGTACCCATGACTCAAAAAACATACAGTAGAATTAGAAAAGGTACAGAGAAGGACAACGAAAATGATGGGATGACTTCTCTATGAGGAAAGGCTAAAGCAGCTAGGACTGTTCAGCCTGGAGAAAAGACAGCTGAGGGGAGGTATGATAGAGGTCTATAAAATAATGAGTGGAACGGGTAGATGTGAATCACTTGTTTACTGTTTCCAAAAATACTAGGACATGCAATGAAGATAAATGGCCCAGATGCACTAAACCTTAACAACCCCTTAACGACCCTTTTAATGACCCTTTACTGACCCTTAACGAACCGTAGCATGCATCAAAGGCCATTTTCCCACGAAGCTAGCACCTAACGAAAACAGAATGCAAACGAGAAACTACCATTGAAATGTGGAGAATTCGGAATGCACTAACCATACGACGATTGCAACGAATCATCTACCATCTGAAATTTAACGTGAGCTCAGACCTGTCATTAAGGCCTGAGCTGTCATCTCTCTGCTGGCCCCTGCACCATAAAAATCATGTTTAAAAATAAAAGTGAGCTCCCTTCTTCCCTCTGCCTAAAATAAAAATGAAACTAACATCAAAAAAGGATAGGGAGGGGGCAAAGGCACTCATCAGGAGTGTCCTGTATAGACAGCCTTGCCCCCCCCCCCCGCCCCGCCCGAGGTCGTCGCTGCTCCTCGATTCCCCCTCCATTATAAATAAAAAATCAAATCATAACTTTAGCAGCCCGGCTCCCCCCCCCCCCCTTCCTCTCTACTTTTCTCCCCACAGCTCCGCCTCCCGAATCCTCCGCACTGTGCCCCGCCCCCTCTGCCCCCTCTTGGAGTCGTCGCCGCCATTCCCCCCCTCCACCGGGCCCCCCCCCCTACCGGGCCCGTGCAGCGCCTCTCACCTCTGTGTGAAGGCTCTGCACAGGCAAGAAGAACAGCTCAGCTGATTCTTTCGCCCAGTCTTCGTTCGCGTCTCTCTCCTCCTGGGCCCACCCCCGTCTGACGTAAGTAACCTACGTAGGCTACTTACGTCAGATGGGGGCGGGTCCAGGAGGAGAGAGACGCGAACGAAGACTGGGTGAAGGTATCAGCTGAGCTGTTCTTCTTGCCTGTGCAGCACCTTCACACAGAGGTGAGAGGCGCTGCACGGGCCCGGTAGGAGGGGGGCCCGGTGGAGGGGGGGGAATGGCGGCGACGACCCCAGGAGGGGGCAGGGCACAGGGCGGAGAATGTCAGGGGACGTGGCTGGGAAAGAGAGGAAGGGAGGGGGGCTGGGGCAGCCTTAAAAGTTTTTATTTTGGTTTTGAAGCGGGGGGAAGCGAGGAGCAGCAGCGAACTCTGGCGGGGGCAAGGCCGTCCATGAAGGACGCTCCTGATGAGTGCCTTTGCCCCCTCCCGATCCATGCAATGTGTTTGTGTTTTGATTTTTTTTTGGGGGGGGGTACTTTGGACATTTGTGGCATGCGCAGAGCAGCCAGCATAACACTTGGCTGCTCTGTGCATGCTTTAGGGGCAGATTACCAACGGGGAGTACACAGGTTTGATGCATTGTACTTTACAGTACCATACCAAACATGTGCGACCTTTTTTTTTGGTGCATCCTTCGTTTTTTAAAATTCGTTAGGGACTTCAACGTTTTAGATTTTTTAACATTTGGTTGATGCATCTGGCCCAAAGTAGTAAATTTAAAACAAATCAGAGAAAATATTTCTTCACTCAACATGTAATTAAACTCTGGAATTCGTTGCCAGAGAATGTAGTAAAAGCAGTTAGCTTAGTGGGGTTTAAAAAAAAGATTTGAATAGCTTCCTAAAAGAAAAGTCTATAAGCCTTTATTACAATGGACTTGGAGCAAATCCACTGCTTATTTCTAGGATAAGAATAAAATGTACTGTTTTGGGATCTTGCCAGATACTTGTAACCTGGATTGGCCACTTTTGGAAACAGGATGGTGGGCTTGATGGACCTTCGGTCTGTCCCAGTATGGCAATACTTATGTACTTAATAATCTGTGAATGAGCTCAGCCAAGTTATAAGCCCTTCCTCCAAAGAAGTCAGGCACCTTAAGCTTGAATGTGGAAAAAATGTATCATAATTCTAAAAATAAATAAATAAATACAAATCCATATTCAATTTGGGGAGATGATGGTTGAAAACATGCTGTCCAATAACCAAAAGCACTTGCATGATAATGTCCACTATTCACACTTACAATTATGTGCATAGATGCAGTTGGGTGCTAACTGGTATTCTTGTTTAGCACGCAAATGCAAGGAGGAATTAACAGGGGGAGGCATGGAAATGTCCAACAATTATGAACTAAGGGCCGGATTCTATATATGGTGCCCACTTTATGCGTGTAACTTAAGTATTGAGTCAATCAGCACTGATAATTGGGTGACAATAAACAATTATTGGCATTAACTGGCCCTAATTAGGATTTATGTGCCTATTGTATTCTATAATGATGCGCACATGAATCCTAATGTACATAATAGTTCGGGAACAGGATTAGGGGCATTCCTAAATTTTACATGGTTACATATAGCATATGGCCAAAATGCACCTAATTTAGTAGGCTCATGTGTTAAAAGTTTGCTTAAGTGCTATTCCATGACTATATGTATATCTCCAATAACATGTAGTTTGCAGGTGAGAGTATTCATGGGTGAAGTCTTGGCAGAGCATGGGTGGGATGTACACTTATGCATGTAACTTCTAGAGAATTATCAATTATGTTCATATATTTAGAACGTGGGTGCACTCATTTAGGGGCCCTTTTACTGAAGCTTAGCATATGCTAACAGACATTAGTGCAGGCTAAATGCTGGGTGTCCTATGGGACATATGGCATTAGTGCATGCTAATGTACTTTACTAAAAGGGCCCCTTAGCCAGCTCTATAGCGGGTGTAACTGCCCACACCTAGGTGCATAATGCATATATATCCAGTAACCCTTGTATTTTATAAAGGAAAGTAGAGACCTACTTTTCTTTATAGAATATGCACCTATCAGATGCTCGGTTATAGAATAACCCCTCAGAGGGGCTGAATATCTTGGCTATAGATATAGCTTGACAGCTGTATGTATATTCTATGCTTTAAATATTAAACCATTGGTTGCTTGCCTATAAATTGGGTCATTGATATTAAGATGGATTTTTGCAAGGGTGAAAGTTTCATGAGTTGGGGGAGTCTATGTGCAGCCAGTGCTGTTATATTGAAAGTGTTATTCTTTTCATTATATGATGCTTGTGTTGTATTTTACAGTTTTTAATTGAAATTTTTACAGTTGTATCCAAGGAATATCACTTGTTCAGAAATACAGAAACAAACTTAACAATATTCAAGGAAATCAAATACATGTAATTGGCAAATAAGTCATTTCCCTATTAAGTCCATGACATTGCGGAGAGGTGAACAAGCTGAGATCAAAGGAAATTAAAGAGAGAGAAAAGAAAAAAAAAGCTATCCTCTCTAACACGCATCAAATAAGCTAAATTAGCATCAAATGACACTACAGATTATATATTTACTGCAGATCAGTAGTTGCTACTCTAACCAGAGAGCTAGAGACTGCTTTCTTACTGCTGACAAAAATAGACAATGGAGATGGCTCAAAGAAAATATATTTGACTGATTTCTGTTTAACAACATATTTACACGGGAACTTTAGAAAAAAAGAGTTCTCCCAGCTGTAAAACAGCCAGTCTAATTAATAGAAAATCCTTTGAACTTTTTTGTGTTTCTTTAGTCAGGTTAGGAAATATTCTGGTAACAAAATAGAGGGTAAAACAGTACACAAACACAAGCAACCAAAGAAGCACAACTGGGCCTTCAAGACTGAGACAAACAGGAGTCCTTTTAGTCTGGAAAACCCGACACAAGCCGTGTTTCGGCTTAAAGGTGCCTGCTTCATGGGTCCAAAATCACAATACTCTCAGAGACACAGAAAAAAGGAACACTGTAGAAACAGGTTCCTTGCTGTGATAATGTCTCCTAAAGAAAAGGAAACGCTTGTGCTCGCGCTTTCGTAGTGAACGCTGACATCCCAGGAAAAGCACATTTTTTCTTAAACAATCACAACAACCAAAGGGGAAATTCTCTAAATGGTGCCTAAAGTTAGGCATCGGGAAGATCCATGCTAAACAAGCATTCTGCAAAGGGCACTCTGCCTGGAACGCACTTTACAGAACACTGGCTTAGCACAGATCTTGTGCCTAACTTTGAGCATGGTGCTTATGCCTACTGAAACCTGGTGTAAATACTGGCGCATATATGACTCTATTCTATAACATAGCACCTAATTTCTGGGGAATGCCCCTCTCATGGCAACGCCCCCTTTTGAGTTGCACACCATAAAATTTAGGTGCGTATATTATAGAATAGGGTACCGAGCAGAGCCACACATAAACACAAATGATTGCCAATTAACACCAGTTATTGATTGTTAACAGCTCATTGATTATGCGTAGATCTGGGATCCATGCCCAACTTTGAGCAACCTAGGTAGAATCAAGGGGTAGTAATTCATTCTGGGTGTTATGCAAAAGAACACATTTACTAATAATGCGAGCTAATATGGTAGCACCTTTGCTTAAATCTAGCCGAAGGAGCATTGTTCCTACAACTTCAACATTTTTGGCATGGCATGGCACTAATCTAAAAGTGAACCAATGTATCTTGCATTTGTCACCTTTCCTACTTTCACAAAGTAAATTGCCTTTGATTAATCCCATCACGCTTATCAAACATTGAGACTGCTTCACTTTTCTGAGGATATGAACTCCCCTACAATGTATAGAATGACAATGATAGCAATCACAGAGAGGAACAGTCAGTATTTCTTAACTTTAACATGGTTAATACACTTTAACAATTAATAACAGTTTAAATCTCAAAGATTTATTTTCTAATTAGTACCTACAAAACTACATTTGCAGAATAGTGTTGGCAATACTTTGTGCTCTAGTGTATGGCCATTCTGGTAGTTCCAGTCCTCTGCCAGCTTCTATGCCTAGGGCAATTCTACTTTGCCTCCGGCTACCGGATCTTTTATACAAAGGTGCTTTCATGTTTATGCCTTAAGGACATTTCCATTCAATGTGACTTATTAATACTGCTGGATTTTTGTATGAAAAATTCAAGGTCTGTGTGAATGAAGCAAAACCTCTTGAAAGGTCTCTATACAATTGGAGTATGACCAGAAATTCAACGCTGCAGTCTAACAGTTATCCAGGATCATGTCAGGCCTGTGTCTAACCTAAGAGACTTCTCAACCAGCATTATTACCATATACTTCTTTTTCTCCTTTTCAGCTCCCTGTGAGGCCAGCACATTCTTCTGCCATAGTAACATGTGTATAAATAATACATTGGTCTGTAATGGAGTGCAGAACTGTGTGTATCCTTGGGATGAAAATCACTGCAAAGGTAATGTATTTACCTAGAATGTTCTTATTTTTTATTTTGTTGTCATGAGTGAGAGACATAGAGCAGGTCATGTTAATTTTCAACTATTAAGGGGAAAGGAAAGACGATTATATTTATGTATATTCGCTCATATGATATACCCCTAATTCTGATGCATGGAGTTTGGGTGGAGAGCACGGACTAAACAACCGAGAGAGGAGTTGGGGAAGATCTGGGGCAAGCATCTGAAGGGGTGATACAGAGTGCCTTGAATGAATTCCTTCAAAGAGGCGGTAAATAAATCCTAATAAATAAATAAACTTGGATAAAGGGACAATAAGGACACGATAGGAAATGGAGGGAAAGAAAATGGCCAAGGATTGAGGTGATGAGGAGAGAAACAAAGGACTACTGAAGATGAGGGAGAAAGTATTGTTGTGGGAGAGAAACGGAAGAGTGATGATAGTAAAGGGGAAACCAATGGGAAGAATGGGAGAAGAGAGGAGAGGATGAATAAAAAAAAGAGCAAAAGAACACCACAGGAAAGGATAGATTAGACAATCAGATGAATAATTAATAAGGAACTAAGAGAGAGAGGACTGGGTATCAGCAGGGAGGGTAAGGACAGGCCATCGATCAGTCACAGGGCAATTGGAAGTCCAGTTAGGGTTCGTGGTAGAGAAGGGCGTGGGCACCCGCGGTAACCACGGGGATGGGGACAGAGCCGGTGGCGACAGATTCCGCAGAGATGGGGTGGGGATGGGGACAGAGCTTATGAAGATGGGGACAAACTTTGCCCCCGTGTCATTTTCTACTTTGAAGCCTGTCAATGACCTGGACTGTTATTTATGTTTGAGTGATACAAATGACAATATTTTGAATTTTTGGAAATACAAGAAAACATGCTGGCTACAACTAGCAAAATTTGCATGGGAAATCCTGTACATTCCTGCTACCAACACATCTTCTAAGAAGACATCTTCTATTGCAGGAAGGACTGTGGAAGACAGGAGTGCTAGACTGAATCCTGAGATTGTTGATGACTTCTTATTCATCCACAGATTAAAAAATCTTAGCAGTGCTTCATAGGGTATATTTCTCCCCTGCTAGGGCATACAGAACAGGTTGTATTTTGTAACCCTGGATACTTTATCAGAGTGGATTAGGGTTTCTTTGGGTAGTAGAAATCAGCTATTGTTGGAGTTGGAAGGGTAGAGGGTGGGGTGGGGCATTTATTATAGTTGCTCGTTGTTATTATTGTTTTCTGTTTGTGATCTATAAACCACATCCACTATACTCCAGAGGTCTTTTGATTTTATCAATAACAAATAATCAACTTTATTTAAGCACTATTTAAGTACAATACTTGCCATATAAATTCACCTTCATTAAACCCTAAATTACTCCACCCTCACTCAACATTCACTACCACATTCAACACATAACATTCTGTTCAAGGGGTAACTTGTATTCCCTTCTGGTGCCCATTACAAATTCATTTGACATTTTCTCATTAACGTTTTTAACTTGTTCCTTTCCTTGAATAATGTCCAGTCTTTCCCTTCACAATAGTCCTTGTTACTGCATAGTCTTCCATTTTCTCCCTTACATTAGGGTGTATGAAGACTTTCCGGCTACATTAGTAGCCTGCTTGTTACTTGCTGTCAAACTTATTTCATCCAATGTTCATATGGTCTTTATAAATCCACATTGAGCATACTCTGCTTGCCATCCAATGTCATCTCACTTGTTATCCATACTAGGCACTCCACAAGATGGGACTCAACTTCCCCTCTCCAATATCACTCTTGTCTCATCCCAAATATAACTTCCACGTTACTTTATGCATAAGCTTTTTTTTTTACTATGTTTTTATTAAAGGTTTTGTCATACAGATAATATAAAAGTAAACACAAAATCAAACAGAAACCCCCCGAAATAAACACAAAAAAGATCAGCATAACATAATCAGAGTTCCATGGCAATACCTGGAGACAAATAGCAGGGATACACAAGGTCAATGAGTGCTATGTGGCTCCTGACAAAAGAGGTCTAAACGAGCCCAGGTCCTCAAAACAGACTTAATGTTTCGACACCTATGGGCCAAAATTGTTTCATATTTTCTGATCACGCATACATAACTCCACCATTCATTATAATTCAGGTACACACTATTTTTCCAATTGGAGACAACTAAATGCAAGGCAACAGCTAGCAGTATGTTGTACAATTTCTTATCAGACTCCAAAAGAGAGATAGTAGGACAAGAAGCTCGTAAGATCACAACCTCATAAGAGAGCACAGTGGACTCAGGCAAATGAAAGATAAGACACATTTTTGTCCAAATAAGTTGCCAGTAAGCTCTGACGTTTTTACAGAAGAAAACCATATGCGCCAGTGAACCATCTCTTTCCTGACAAGACCAGCAGTTGAGGTTGACACTCTTAGTGATTCTGGCCACTCGAGCAGGAGTCCAATAGGCTTTGTGGAAGATGAAATGTGAGGATTGGGATATTGCTGCTGACTTCGTGGGACGCATGGAGTTAACCCAGAAAGTGGACCAATCAAATTCAGATGCATCCAAACCAAATTCCGCTTCCCAAGACATCCTCAATGGAGCAACTGCATCGGCATATAGATCCTGAAGTTTTTTTTATCTAGCAGAGATGCCTTCTTTCCACCTGATGTAATGGTGTGACAAAAGGAGATAAACTCTGAAAGATTCGACATAAGTGAATTGGAGACCTGAAAGGTTGAAATATATGTGGAGATGTCCTTCCATGTGCCAGAATCTAGTAAAGAAACATTATACAATACAGACAGAGCAGCAGGCGATAACAGAGTACCAGCAATATACAGTTGCGACAGCTGCCATACACCCCTCTCTTGCCATTCCGCTGTTTGAGACTGCAGGAGACCAGCTGGAAAACCAGAGTTATACCAGAGAGATATATCCTCCAAAGAGATAGCACGGATTCCAAGACCAGCTCTAAACATACGGATATCAGCTTGTTCCCCAATACGGACCCGTATTTCACATTCTTCTTCAGGAGGAACAAAATATCCTTTAGCACCAAAGGCAAGTATCAGTTAATGTTCAAAAAAGCTTTTACATATCTTAATACATTTAAACTAAACAATCTTAGACCACAAGCTGCTTACTGGGGGAAACCGCGTCCAAGGCCTGCCCCCTTTCCACTTCCGGTATCACTCCTGGAGTACCTTCATTATTACCAACAGGGATTTATAGTCTGAACTCACTCCCCCTCATTAGGGTTCATTACATTCCTGCTCCTTGTCATTACCACTCCACTTCTAAATTTAGACCATTGGGGACCACTGTGCGCCATGCAAAAATTACCTCTGTAACCTCTGTTCTTGCATTCCTAGCACTTCACTGACATCTCCACCACGTTTTAAAGACACATGAATTAATGCTGTAAATTGCAATTCCTCTATTGCATGATTTGCGTCTCTCCAGTGGGTCACTAATGGGGTTTCGAGGCGGCCATTTCTATACAGCTTAAATGCTCAGCAATACGCTGCTTTAATTTTCTATCCATATGCCCTACATAATACAGCTAACACGGGCATATTATACAGTACACAACCTGTTGTGTCTCACAGGTAGTATTGTGCTTAAAGAAAAATCTTTTTGTTGAACCTGGAACAGGCACATTATCGACTGACATCGAATAGGTACAGTAGACACAGTTGCCACAAGGGGAATGGAATCCATTTACTTGATCATTCCGATTACATTTCAAAATCTCCCTCATATTTGCTCCACATTTTTATGCAACCTTTGGGCGTTCTTGGAGAGCCGCATGAACCCCTAGCACTCCTCAGTGTGCATGGATTATCTTAACAGCAATACCTGCTGCCTGAGCAGAATGTGGTATAACATACATGGGGGGGATTAGAACCAGACATGTTTTTGGATGAGACAAGAATGATATTGGAGAGGGGAAGTTGAGTCCCATCTTGTGGAGTGCCTAGTATGGATAACAAGTGAGATGACATTGGATGGCAAGCAGAGTATGCTCAAAAATGAGGATGTTATAATGCCTTTGTATCGCTCCATGGTGCAACCGCACCTCGAATATTGTGTTCAATTCTGGTCGCTGCATCTCAAAAAAGATATAGTGGAATTAGAAAAGGTGCAGAGAAGGGCGACAAAAATGATAAAGGGGATAGGACGACTTCCCTATGAGGAAAGGCTAAAGTGGCTAGGGCTCTTCAGCTTGGAGAAAAGGAGGGGAGATATGATAGAGGTCTATAAAATAATGTGTGGAGTTGAACGGGAAGATGTGAAGCGTCTGTTCACGCTTTCCAAAAATACTAGGACTAGGGGGCATGCGATGAAGCTACAATGTAGTAAATTTAAAATGAATCGGAGAAAATGTTTCTTCACTCAATGTGTAATTAAACTCTGGAATTTGTTGCCAGAGAAGGTGGTAAAGGCGGTTAGCTTAGCAAAGTATAAAAAAGGTTTGGACGGCTTCCTAAAGGTAAGTAGTATAAAATGTTTTGTACACTTTTGGGATCTTGCCAGGTATTTGTGACCTGGATTGGCCACTGTTGGAAACAGGTTGCTTTGCTCGATGGACCTTTGGTCTTTTCCAGTATGGCAATACTTATGTACTTATGATTTACAAAGACCATATAAACATTGGATGAAATAAGTATTTGACAGCAAGTAACAAGCAGGCTACTAACGTAGCCGTAAAGTCTTCATACACCCTAATGTAAGGGAGAAAATGGAAGAGACTATGCAGTAACAAGACTATCGTGAAGGGAAAGACTGGACATTATCCAAGGAAAGGTTCGAATAGATTATCTTTTGAGAAAGTTAAAAACGTTAATGAGAAAATGTCAAATGAATTTGTAATGGGCACCAGAAGGGAATACAATTTACCCCTTGAACAGAATGTTATGTGTTGAATGTGGTAGTGAACGTTGAGTGAGGGTGGAGTAATTTCAGTTTTAATGAAGGTGACTTTATATGGCAAGTATTGTATTTAAATAGTGCTTAAATAAAGTTGAGTATTTGTTATTGATAAAATCAAAAGACCTCTGGAGTAAAGTAGATGTGGATTATTAGTAAACTCTAGTGTTAGTGAGAGTGCCCCCCTAATTAGGCAATTATCTGTGATTTATAAACAACAGTTGCACAGCATATTGTTCCTTTTTATACTTTGATAAAAAGATTTAAATATAAAATCATAAATGTTCAAGGCTTCTGCAGTTGAGGACAGAGCTCAAGGGGATGGGTCAGGGTCGGGGACGGAAACAGGGCCCGCGGAGACAGGACGGGAATGGAGACAGAACCCACGGGGATGGGGTGGGAATGGAGACAGAATCCATGGGGAAGGGGCGGGGATAAGGACAAACTTTGTCCCCGTGTCATTCTTTAGTTTGCGGAAAAGACAGCAACACTTAGCCGTACATTTTCTGGAATTGTGGAATACCTCAAATTTACCTAGAATCAATTAAATGTGTTTCATAGCATATGGTTAAGCCATTGTGCTTTTGAAGTCATCACCAGAAACAAGAATATTCCTTAAAGTAAAACACTGACAGAACTTAAAGAGGAATAGCCTTCTTATACCGTACAAGAAACTATTGTCCTTGGCCTGGGTGGTTACTTCTACAAGAAAATGGGAAATGTACTTTTCCTTTTATGAGAGAAATTGTGGAAACAGACTCGGTCAAAATAAGAGAAATATTTTATTAGTATTTATCTTATTGTCTATGTAAAATTATTTATTCATGCTTATTTTTTTTTAGAAATAGGTTATTAGCATTTTTAGTAGTTTATAAGTTTTTATTTATTTAATATTTTTTGCACTGTAACTGTATAGTAATTTATGTTCATTCATTCTTTTTACAGGATTGTTTTGCACTTGAAGTAGCCCATTCAGGGTAAAATACAGCTGTGTCAGGCACATTTTTAACCTTACTGCTAATAAAATATTTCTCCTGTTTTGGCCAAGTCCGCTTCCACAGTTTCTCTCTTACTGGATCTAGCTTGATTGCCTGCCAGTTTGCTATTTGAAACTTTTCCTCTTATGTGCACTGTAGGGATGTGAACAAGGCAAACATTTTTGGTTGGTTTGGGCCATTTTTCCAGTTTTGTTACATTTTTCAGTTTGTTTCACATGTTCATTTTTTTTAATTATCATGTACTAGAACTTTTTAAGTTTTAATGTGTGCTAATTGAATTTACACATGTTAATTTATAGGTAAATGTGTGTTAAATTGAGTTAGCATTCACTAAGGAGGTAATTCTATAAAGGTCGACTAAAGGTAGATGCTAGGATAATGCGAAGCATGAATTCTATATCAGCAATTAAGTTCACAATAACTGTTACAGAATACTAGCACAAGGCAATATTTACATGTATCATTTTAAGTGCAACAATCAAAAGCTGGTCTAAATGCTGACGCCTAAATGCTGTCAATTATGTGCAAAATTCACAATATTCTAAAAGGTTAGCACATAAGGTTAGCACCCCTGCCCAGTCCATACCCCTCCCACATTCACACCCTTTCGCAGTTATACACTATGGAGTTTGGCACTAATATTATACCATAGTGCTTAAGTGTAGTCAGGTGCATAATTGCAAATTAGTACCAATTAACTCCAATTAGCACTAATTGGTTATTAGTGCCAATTTGTATCTTAGTAATCAATAAACTTACATGCATAACTGCCATTTTTCTTAACCTAGACAGGCAATTTTGTGGCTAAGCACAAAAATGTGTACACAAGATTATAGAATTAGGGAGTCAAAGTACAATTCTATAATTAGGCACCTGCACACATGTGCACACAAACCCCCAGTTTCTATATAGGTGAAACTTAAGTTGCACTTAGAAATTCAGTCATATTATGGATTTGCATGCATAATTTAATTAGTTAACAAGCCAATCAACGCTGATAATTGCTACTTAACAATTATTAAAACTAGTTGGCATTAAGTGTATACTATAATGTGGTGCATGCAAATTCTAAGTCACATAGATGAAAAGGGGTTGTTGAATTGGCAGGTCATGGGCACTTCTAAAATACTGTGCAATCCACTTACAGTGGGGGAAATAAGTATTTGATCCCTTGCTGATTTTGTAAGTTTGCCCACTGACAAAGACATGAGCAGCCCATAATTGAAGGGTAGGTTATTGGTAACAGTGAGAAATAGCACATCACAAATTAAATCCGGAAAATCACATTGTGGAAAGTATATGAATTTATTTGCATTCTGCAGAGGGAAATAAGTATTTGATCCCCCACCAACCAGTAAGAGATCTGGCCCCTACAGACCAGGTAGATGCTCCAAATCAACTCGTTACCTGCATGACAGACAGCTGTCGGCAATGGTCACCTGTATGAAAGACACCTGTCCACAGACTCAGTGAATCAGTCAGACTCTAACCTCTACAAAATGGCCAAGAGCAAGGAGCTGTCTAAGGATGTCAGGGACAAGATCATACACCTGCACAAGGCTGGAATGGGCTACAAAACCATCAGTAAGACGCTGGGCGAGAAGGAGACAACTGTTGGTGCCATAGTAAGAAAATGGAAGAAGTACAAAATGACTGTCAATCGACAAAGATCTGGGGCTCCACGCAAAATCTCACCTCGTGGGGTATCCTTGATCATGAGGAAGGTTAGAAATCAGCCTACAACTACAAGGGGGGAACTTGTCAATGATCTCAAGGCAGCTGGGACCACTGTCACCACGAAAACCATTGGTAACACATTACGACATAACGGATTGCAATCCTGCAGTGCCCGCAAGGTCCCCCTGCTCCGGAAGGCACATGTGACGGCCCGTCTGAAGTTTGCCAGTGAACACCTGGATGATGCCGAGAGTGATTGGGAGAAGGTGCTGTGGTCAGATGAGACAAAAATTGAGCTCTTTGGCATGAACTCAACTCGCCGTGTTTGGAGGAAGAGAAATGCTGCCTATGACCCAAAGAACACCGTCCCCACTGTCAAGCATGGAGGTGGAAATGTTATGTTTTGGGGGTGTTTCTCTGCTAAGGGCACAGGACTACTTCACCGCATCAATGGGAGAATGGATGGGGCCATGTACCGTACAATTCTGAGTGACAACCTCCTTCCCTCCGCCAGGGCCTTAAAAATGGGTCGTGGCTGGGTCTTCCAGCACGACAATGACCCAAAACATACAGCCAAGGCAACAAAGGAGTGGCTCAGGAAGAAGCACATTAGGGTCATGGAGTGGCCTAGCCAGTCACCAGACCTTAATCCCATTGAAAACTTATGGAGGGAGCTGAAGCTGCGAGTTGCCAAGCGACAGCCCAGAACTCTTAATGATTTAGAGATGATCTGCAAAGAGGAGTGGACCAAAATTCCTCCTGACATGTGTGCAAACCTCATCATCAACTACAGAAGACGTCTGACCGCTGTGCTTGCCAACAAGGGTTTTGCCACCAAGTATTAGGTCTTGTTTGCCAGAGGGATTAAATACTTATTTCCCTCTGCAGAATGCAAATAAATTCATATACTTTCCACAATGTGATTTTCCGGATTTAATTTGTGATGTGCTATCTCTCACTGTTACCAATAACCTACCCTTCAATTATGGGCTGCTCATGTCTTTGTCAGTGGGCAAACTTACAAAATCAGCAAGGGATCAAATACTTATTTCCACCACTGTAAGTGCGAGGGTCTGGGACCAAAGAAATACATGCAGTTAACCAAAGCGTGCACTTAACCGTTGTGACTCAAAGAAGCTTGACATCTGATAAACATATGTACAGTACTGTTTATTATACGTACAATATACAGTCTCCGTTAACTGACGTTATACAGTCTCTGTTAACTGACGTTAAGCTTACTTGAAGTAATCAGTCATAGTCCCCATAGACTACATCTGCCAGACGGTAAAAACTGTCATAGCCCTGACATCCAGTGGCCTCCAAATAGGCCCGCACGGTGTTGAGATTCTCCAGCGCTCTTGCAAAAGTGACAGGAGGTTGTTGAATTTCATCAGCATGTGCCTCGTTGCTCATTTCATCAACTGTTTTATCATCAGCCATTCATCTGACGTGTTTGCAACAGCTGCATCTGTTTTGTCCTTCTCCACATCCCTAACAAAGCTTGCCCGCTTGTAGCAGTTCTGCCATGAGTGGGAAAGCGCGGACTACAAATGTAACAAAACAAACAAACAAACAAACAAACAATGGTTGCCTGTGTAACATGATTCCAGGTTTCTTTCTACATATGTAGGCAATCCAACAGTGATAGATTACGAGCCAGTTCAACAGCACGTTTATTCTTGCCAGTCTGGTCATCCATAACGCTCATCAGACGACGTAGCACAAGAGCCCGATAATGTTGTTTGAAATTGGCTATTATGCCCTGATCCATAGGTTGGATCAGAGAGGTAGTGTTTGGTGGCAGGAGGACCACCTTGACGTTAGACAGCCTGACATCATCCCTGTGTGCAGCACAATTATCATAAAGCAACAAACTCGGACGCTTTTGTGCCCGCATTCTAGTAGCCACTGCTTCCAAATTTCCCAAGTCATCCATGAATTTGAGTTAGCCTCGTATGACACAGGAAGTCGCTTAACATTCTTGAAGCAATGGGGCTGTTTGCTCTTTCCAATGATGAGTGGTTCCACCTTCTCACTCCCATCCATATTGCAGCAAATGAGGATCGTCAGTTGGTCCTTCGACGTTTTACTTCCTGTAGTTTCGGCTTGTTTGAATGCAAGTGTTCCATCAGTAATCGCTCACCAGTAGAGACCATTTTCATCAGCACTGAAAATGTCACAAGGTGCAAACTCGTTCAAGATGGTAGGAAGAACTGAAACAACCTAATTTTCAGCACCAAAGTCATCAGCGTCTTGTTTTTCACTATGCTGTTTCTTGAATTTTATGTTGTTCCTCTCCTTCCATCTTTCCAACCATCTGACAGTGGCTTTGAATTCAGTTAGTCCAAGACTTTCAGCTAGCTGATTAGCTTTCTCCATAAGCAGTGGACCACTGACAGGAAACTGTCTGCTCCTGACTTGAGAAAACCACCAAGGAAGAGCATCTTCTACATCCTCAGCTTTTCCCGCCCGTTTACGTTTCTGGTGTGGATTTGTATTGTTTTGCCAGTCTTCCAGAAGCTGGTCTTTCTGCTTCAAAATACGTGAAATTTGACTGGGATTGACACCATGTTCTTTAGCAATAGATGCTTGACTTTGTTTGTTTTCTAATTTTTAAAGAATTTCTATTCGTTCAGCCAGTGTTAAAGTCTTACGGTTGGGCGACAACGTCACCAATGTACACTCTAACAACATTCTTTTGCTTATTCTGCCTGTGGCAGTTAACCAACGAGATTTCAAATTTACCGCCCCTTTGTCACGCGCCAATCAGCTTCCATATTCCGTGCAGGCACTTATGCGGAGTCTTTCCTGCAGAGGAGCAGTCTTAAGCCATGCATATAAGCACATCTTGCACTTATCAGTAGTGCGCTAAACCGAAGTTTTCCCCCATAGAAATTGATGGCGCCAAAAACGGGACCGAAGTACGGCATACAGTTAAACAGAGCATGCGTTTATCCGACGTGCACTTAAATGGAGTGCACTGTATATAAATGTTGTTATAGAATATACCTGGGTCACCCAGTAATTTAGGCACCAGCATTTACACCAAGTTTTACTTGGAGTAACTGTCTGTAACTAAAATTAGTCACATGGATGGTCACTCAGCATATTCTGTAAACCAAGTAGAAATTTAGCCTTATTTTATAAAGTACACCTAAATTTAGGCATACTTTATATAGAATACGCCTAGGCATATTTTGTTTTGGCGCCAGTTTTTAGTCATGATATATAGAATCTAGTCCAACATGTACAGAATACGGGAACTATTTCAAAAATTTGTGTTGAATAAAATATTTTTTCCAGCCTCTATGCCAGCCTCAAATATCATACCCAGCTCCATGACAGCAGTATGCAGGTCCCTGGAGCAGTTTTAGTGGATACTGCATTGCACTTCAGGCAGGCGGACCCAGGCCCATCCTTCCCCTACCTGTTAAACTTGTGGTGGTAAATGTGAGCCCTCCAAAACCCACAAGAAGCCCACTGTTCCCACATCTAGGTGCCCTCCTTCATCCCTAAGGACTATGGTAGTGGTGCACAGTTGTGGGGAGTGGGTTTTGGGGGGGGGGGGGTTGGGGGGCTCAGCACACAAAGTAAGGGAGCTATGCACCTGGGAGCTTTTTCTGAAGTCCACTGCAGTGCCCGGTTAGTGTTCTGGCATGTCAGGGGGACCAGTGCACTATGAAAGCTGGCTCCTTCCACGACCAAAGGACTTGGATTTGGTCGTTTCTGAGATGGGCGTCCTCGGGTTCCATTATCGCCGAAAATTGGGGACGACCATCTCTAGGGACAACCATCTCTAAGGTCAACCTAAATGTGGAGATTTGGGTGTCCCCGACCGTATTATCGAAACGAAAGATGGACGCCCATCTTGTTTCGATAATACGGGTTTCCCCGCCCCTTTGCCGGGACATCCTGTGAGGATGCCCTCAGGAAAACTTGGGCGCCCCGTTCGATTATGCCCCTCCATGCGACCTAAGGATGATTGCCCCAAGTGTGGTGGTTATAGAGTGTACCTGGGTCATATGTTTTGGCCTTGTCTGGTAGTTCTCTGTTTCACACTTTTGGTATACCATCTGGAAGCCCAATCCTTTATTATTTGACTTGTTCCAGCTGTGTGGCCCTGTACCAGCAGCTATGAGAGTTTTCCTGAAACATGCAAAACTTATGGGAAAAAAGACCATCCTTGGAACTTGGCTCTCAGCAGATCTTACCACACATTCACATTGGAGAGCCTCTATGATTACTCTGGGTACATTAGAGCTCAAGGATGTTGGGGGACCTCTCCTCTGCTCAAGGAGACCACTATCTTCAACTTTATTCTCCGTTTTGCGACACACTTACTCCCTTTGCTCATAGCAGAATTTTTAATGGATAGCACTCTGACACGATCTGTGAGGGTCTAGGGTGTGGAGGGGGGGGGGGGGGGGGGTAGAGGTTTTGTTTCTAGCATTATGGTTTTGGACTGTTACATGGCTTGTATCATTGTATTTGTACTTTGATCCCAAAATGTTATTATTTCTTCATGGTTACATTTATTTGTTTATTCTAATAAAATAAAACATATTTGGAAAGAAAAAGTGATGTGAAGGAAGCTATTAGAGCTAAAAGAAAATCCTTCAGAATATGGAAAAAGGATGCGACTGAAAATAACAAGAAACAGCATAAGGAATGGCAAGTCAAATGCAAAGCGCTGATAAGGAAGGCAATGAAAGACTTTGAAAAGAAGATTGCGTTGGAGGCAAAAACATAAAGTAAAAACTTGTTTAGGTATATTAAAAGCAACAAGCCGGCAAAAAGAATCAGTTGGACCACTAGATGACTGAGGGGTAAAGGGGGCAGTGAGAGACGACAAGGCCATAGCGGAGAGATTAAGTGAATTCTTTGCTTCGGTCTTCACTGAGGAAGATGTGGGAGAGATACCAGTGCCAGAAATGGTATTCAGTGCTGACGAGTCAGAGAAACTGAATCAAATCTCTATAAACATGGATGATGTAATGGGGCAATTTGACAAATTGAAGAGTAGCAAATCACCAGAATCGGATGGTATACATCCCAGAGTATTGATATAATTGAAAAATGAACTTGCAGAACTATTGTTAGCAATATGTAATTTATCTTTAAAATCAAGCATGGTACCGGAAGATTGGAGGATGGATAATGTAATGATTTTTTAAAAGGGTTCTAGAGGTGATCCTGGAAATTACAGACCAGTGAGCCTGACGTCGCTGCTGTGCAAATGGTAGAGATTATTATTATAAAGAACAAAATTACAGAGCATATTCAAAAGCATGGATTTACTGAAGGGAATGGAAAACGTAGATTTAACGGTAAAGTATTCCACAATAATAACTTGCAGCTGTGCTTCCTCCCCTTTTACACTTTTCTTGGCAGTCACCTCTTCTTTCTCACTGTATTGTATAAAAGGCAGGAGGTTTGTGGAAAGAATAAGTCCACAGCTTTATTAACATATAATAATTTAACATTTTTAGCAATCATAAACCAATGCGTAATGAGGTCGGGGTGGTGGGGGCGGCAAGGGGGTGCACGGAGCAGGCACACATCTGTTGGCTCCGCCGGTCCCCTGCCCCCTCTGACATTACTTCCTGTTCCAGGGCAGGGGACCGGTGGAGCTGACAGATGCACAACTGCTCCATACTCTCCCAGGTGGTAAAGATAATGCACTTCGGAGGGGGGGGGGGGTGATGTGCCGAGAGTGGGGGGGGAGTGATGCACCAGGGAGGTGTAATGGTGACCCGCCCTGGGTGGCAGCCAACCTAGGTATGCCAAAATAATCATAACAGTAAATCAAATATCGGGATTATTTTCAAAGGAATGATATTTGCAAAAACATCTATTTAAACAAGGAAAAGGGCCCTCACAACTCTAGGAAAAGGGGAATTAGTAAGATGGGGCTGGGGTAGACCTCGAGCTGTTCCTGCAAGATATGTTTAGGGATATTATTTTCAGCTTCAGTGTGTAATTCCCAATAATGAGCTTCTGCCCATCTTCAATGTGTAATTTCTGATAGGGAGTTTATTTTTATCTCCACTGTATAACTTGTGGTGGGGTTTTATTTTTAGCACCAGTGTGTAATTCCCAGTAAGGAATCGATATGTTCAGCTCCAGTGTGTAATTTCCAGAGGGGAGTTAATCTTTTGCTCCATTCTGCAATTTCTGATTTGGACTTTATTTTATCTCCAGTTTGTACTTTCTGGGAGGGAGCTTAATTTTTGCTCCAGTGTGTCATTCTCAGTGGAGAGTTCATTTTTAGCTCCATTGTGTGGAATTCTCACAGGTGGTGGTATGGGGAGGGGCAGGGGTTTATGTTTAGCTCCAGCATATGATTCCCACAGTGGAGTTTATTTTTAGTCCAGTATGTTGTTCTCAGAGAAGCAGAGCTCCAGCGTATAATCCCAGAAAGTTCTTCATTTTTCGCTTTGGCATGAAATTCTTGGTGAGGAATTTATTTTAGAAGCAACATGCTATTTCCAGTGGAGAATTTGTTTTTAATCTTCCTTGTGTTATTCCGTCTTAGGCCCCACTCCCCATTTGAAATCCTTGCATGCACCTCCCATCTATTCCCATAGATCATTCTTTAGTTGATTCATAGTTGGTTCAAAACATGTATGTGTACATATATATGTAAAAAAAACAGTTATATTTTTAAAAAAATGTTAATGCTGAATATCATGCAGAATGCATAGAGCAAAAAAGTCCAATAACAATGATTAGACTAATCCAGTGTACAATAACACTATATTTCATCTGTAGAGAATGAATGTATCATGGCATGAGAAACATCCTAAAAAGAGCAATCTGATTACTGGGTTAGCTTCAAAGGGTCTAGTTGAAGCAGTCCTCTTACAATATTTGTACTCTATATAACGAGGAAACCATTCAAATAATTTTTAGGTTTACTCATACAACCTTGTTTGCCATGCAGACTCATGCTCCTGATTGCAAGAGGTTCATTTGTTCATTTTTTACGTTCATTTTCAACAATTATACACAAACACATATTGTGTTTCCCTTTTATATTCTCTGTGCCCCTGTCCCAGAGCATTTTAGTCTCCTAATACATACATCCGGACCACTGTGAAAATTTGTGTCTTTGTCCTATAGTGTTTTTTCAGAGGTTCATTTTTGTTTTTCTTGAAGATTGACAGCTTCCAGGTGACTTTCGGTTGCTGCTACAATTGGATTCTGTTTCAATAACATCTTTCATCCCCATAATACACTTGACAGGTTTGTTATCTAGCCCCATGTGTCCTCAGGTTTAGGTGTACAATAGTCTTTTTAGGATGTTTCTCATGCCATGATACATTCATTCTCTACAGATGAAATATAGTGTTATTGTACTCTGGATTAGTCTAATCATTGTTATTGGACTCTTTTGCTCTATGCATTCTGCATGGTATTCAGCATTAACATTTTTTTAAATATAACTGTTTTTTAACATATATACGTACACATACATGTTTTGAATCACATTTAGGGGGCAGCTAAATGATGAAAAGGTGTAACTAAAAGGTCAATAACATATTGCACTTGAAGAGATATCTCTGATCTCAGGGAAAACAAAATATAGCATTTAAAATCCTAATGTTAATTATGAGGGCTTGAACCCTTCACTAAGAAAATATATATAAATGTGTTGAAATAAATTCCTTACAAAACTGGAATACCACATACAATCAAACCTAAGGGGATACATATCCAGAAAAATGTAAAAATTAATAATAATAGTTACAGAATAAAGCCGCTGCTTGCCTCAAAAATTCAGCTACAAACTGCGGGAAACAGTAAAAACCATGCAGGTGCAAAAGGCACATTAAAAAACAGAGTAGCACATTGGCATAAACAGTGGCCAATAAGGTGGCACCAAAGAAAAATAACATGTAAACCGTTAAAAAAAAAATGTGTAATTGGAAAGTGGAGCAGAACCAAAAGTTAATCTGCTGAGTTTTGCCAGTACAGGATGGCCAGAACAAATAAAAAATGAACAGCAAGAATGTTTCTCTAAGGGGAATATATAGACATAAGGCGTATGTTGTATGAAACAAGTAGAGACTGTAATAACTCGTGTATAATGCTAATATCATAGATATGAGCACTTTGTATATAAAAATTACAGGCGTGTATAACTTACATACGCAATAAGATGTATAAAGCAAATGTCAAATGCTTACACACCAGCAGCAAAAAAAAGTAAGTGTATATATATATATATATATATATATATATATATATATATATATATATATATATATATATATATATATATATATATATATATCCATCCTATATAATAAAACACACCTCCAACATTCTGAAGCTGACTGCATGGCTGAGGCATTCCTGCTCTCTGTATCCATCTCCTGAATTGACATCACGTACTTCCGGGTTCGTCACAAGCAGAAGTGACCAACCACACGAGGTTTCTCGGCTTCAGAATGTTGGAGGTGCATTCTATTAAATAGGATTGGCCAGTTCCTTGAAGCACAGCCAGAGCTCAGCATCCTGCACAATAACGCTCAGACACCAGAGAGAGCGAGGGGGGGCTGACACCAGAGAGGGGGGGGGGAGGTATCTCTGTCACACACATACACTCTCTCTCTCACACACTCTCTCACAGTTAATGTCTTTCTCTCACTCTCACACACTGTCTCTCACACACTATATAGTTCGTCTCACACTGTATCACATTCACTCTCTATGTGTCACACAGTCACTCACACACTCTCTTGGTCTCATACACTCAGTCTCACAGAGAGTCTGTGTCTCACACACTCTCTCTCTCGCACACACTGTGTCTCACATACACACTTGCACAGACTCACATTCTCACACATACACTCTCTCTCTCACAGACACACTCACACCCAGACTCACTCTCTCTCTCACACACACTCGCACATTCACTCTCTCTCACACACACAGTCACTCTCACATACACTCTCTCAAACATACACACTCTGAGGAAAACCTTGCTAGCGCCCGTTTCATTTGTGTCAGAAACAGGCCTTTTTTACTAGTATATATATATATCATGCAAACTTTAGAAAATCTCTCCAAATCCAAGACAAAAAAATACATATATATATTCAGAACAGGCAAAAGGGGAATCAAATCACTTTTCAGAGAGCAAAAGGAAGCAAAACATACTGATAAAAGATGCTGTTAGACTGCTGTGCTACTTAGTGACTGGGGAGCCGTTCCACCCCAGTTTTTAAATCTACATGCAGTACTGAAAGCTAGGGAACTCTCATATCATTTAAAGGAAGGGGCAGAGATCTAGTTCTAGATTTAATCCTGATGGAGTAACAGATTGAAACTTATATACGAGCCTTTGTTCAACACGCAGGAGGCGACCATCTATATTTCCACCCCTGCAGTTATCTTTGATGGCACAAAAAGCAACACATTTTAAATCATTAATGGCAAGACCAGCTGTGTTCCAATGTTCAACAAGTGAAGCAGGTGACACATTTAAATTTATGCAGCTCCTATGTTCAATAATAGATGTTTTTTTAACATTCTTTTGGTCTTACTAATGTATATGAGTTTGCAAGGAAATTGTACAATGTGCATAACTTGTGATGTATTGCGGTCTGAAAAGCAGAAAAGTAGAGTGGAAAAGTCTTCTTAGTGAGTGGATGGTCTAAGATAGAAATAACCAGACTGTGGGTGCAGACAACTACTGTTGCCTCCATATGTAGCGGGTGGTGAATCCAGATTTAAAGGCAGCAGGGCTAATCTCTCCCGGAGGTTATGCTCTCTGGAATATGCTACTATAAGACTTATCTCTGAAGCATTGGTGGCCTTCTAGAATGTGCCAGTGTTTGCAAATGATCCTTTGAAACTCATCTGCTAGATGTGAAAATCTGAGTGTGCATATAATATCCGGTGTAACCTTATCAGGTTGTGTCATGAATAGCTCATTTCTATTTGGCTCTAGCTTTACAGTATCTCTCATTAATGTGTCTTTTGGGTAGACTCTGCTGAAAAAACTTTGGGCCATTTGGTCTGCCTGTTCTTCATTCTGGTCCAAGCAAATTTTCTTTAGTCTCAGAAACTGCCAATACATTAAGTTCTTTTTCAGAGCCAAATGATGATAGCTCGTGTAATGCAAAAAGGCATTCTTGTCAGGTGCTGATCAATAAATCCAAATAATTTATCTCTGTGTCATGGTGCTGCATCTTAAAAGACAAATGTTGGTCTCTGTTATAGGGCCCTGTAAAAAATGATTTAAGACTATCTATGTCCCCCTTCCAGAGTAAAAAAAATGAATCTATATACCTTTTGTTAAAGCAAATGTTATTTTTAAAAGGATGATCTTTCAAATGTGTCTCTTCAAGGCGAGCCAACATATAGGTTGGTAATATTGTGAGCCGTTAATAAAACGTTCCTTGGAATGCAAAATATTTTTTGGTGAGTGCAATAGCGCTGAAGTGACAATGAGATGATTGGGATTCATGGGTAGTACACTTCCTGAGTGTATTCTCGATGACAAGTAATGCTTCAAGTTGTGGAATGTTAGTATAGAGGGAATTGATGTTGAGAGTGACCAAAAGGTTGTTGGACAAATCACCATCAAATTCTTCTAGATTAATCATATGGTCAGAGTGTCTAAAGTAGGAGTTAATAAGAGATACAAATGGTCTTAAAAAGAAGTCAACAAAAATTGACAATGGCTCATGAACTGAACCATTGCCTAAAACAATGGGCCTCCCTGGGAGGTTGGTAACAGATCTGTGAATTTTGTGCAGCATGTAGACAGTGGGGACAACAGAATGTTTGACTATGAGAACATTTTTCTCCTTGGGCATGAGGTACCCCATAGTGGATGCTATGCTTACTACTTTTTGTGGAATCTGTGGTGAGGAGGAGAGTAATATTGCCTGTTCTCAATTTGTCTCTTTGCTTCACATATATAATCAATCTTATTTTGTATAATAATACCTCCCCCTAAGGATACCCAGTAAGCATGGGCTCCTCAGCACAGACATACACTGTGTGCTGTTACCCCATGGATAAATTGTAAGCTCTGTCAAGCAGTGACCATCTCTTACATGTTTGGTGTACAGTGCTCTGTACGTCAAGTAGTACTATTGAAATAATAAGTAGTAGTAGTATAAGATAATTAGGTGCCTCAAACGTTGAGGTATAAAATATTACAAGGTGTCACAGATACAGGGGTGGTGAGCCCTTGGACAGCAGCCAGGCTGCAGCAGACAAGTCCTCTGAGAAGGTTCAAAACAGAGGCGAGCCAGACACTGAATACAGACAAGACATAAGACATAGCAATAGACAGTGCACACTCAAGGCAGGGTACAACAGAGCCTGGCAAAAGAAAAAACCAAAAATGGAGCATGACAAAAACAGGAACAAAGGAAGGACAGTCATATGGGCCGCAAGGCCAAACTGGAACCCACACGTACCAGAGGGAAGGGAAAAGAAACAGAACAGAATTCCCTGAGTAGATACTACCCAAGCAGTGCACACACACTTCACAGACAGAGCCACAAACAGGAGGTCAAAAGACCCTACACACAAGCACAAAGAGACTGAAGGGGAAACCACACAGGAATACAGCTCAGGTCTGTGCTTAGAACCACAGCTATATGGATGGATAGGCTAACTAACTCAAACAGGAATCATACAGAGAGGTAGCTCAGGGCTGAGTTAGTACTCCCAGCAAACCAGAAGAGCAGACCGCTCATGCCACACACAGAGGCAGCTCAAGGCTGAGCTAGTAGACACAGCTAAACAGAAGAACCACCCACTCATACTCAAGTAGAAACCAGAGAGGGTGCTTAGGGTAGAGCTAGTAGCCACAGGGACATGGAAGAACAACCCACTCGAGCCACACAGAAAGGCCACTCAGGGCTGCACTAGTAGTCACAGCTAAACAGATGAGCAACTCACTCAAACTCAAGCAGAAACCTCACAGAGAGAACACTCAGGGCTGTACTAGTAGCCACAGCTAAACAGATGAGCAACTCACTCAAACTCAAGCAGAAACCTCACAGAGAGAACACTCAGGGCTGTACTAGTAGCCACAGCTAAACGAAAGAACAACCCACTCAAACTCAAGCAGAAACCTCACAGAGAGAACACTCAGGGCTGTACTAGTAGCCACAGCTAAACGAAAGAACAACCCACTCAAACTCAAGCAGAAACCTCACAGAGAGAACACTCAGGGCTGTACTAGTAGCCACAGCTAAACGAAAGAACAACCCACTCATGTCACAGAGAAAGGCCGTTCAGGGCTGCACTAGTAGTCATAACTAAACAGAAGAGCAACTCACTCAAACAGAAGCCTCACAGAGAGGACTCAAACAGAAAGCATACAGAGAAGTAACTCACGACAGGGCCATACGGTCATTCTAAGATAAAGGGAAAACACACAAACTCAAACAGAAGCCTCACAGAGAGAGGACTCAAACAGAAAGTATACAGAGAAGTAACTCAAGACAGGGCCACACGGTCATTCTAAGGTAAAGGGAAAACACACAAAAACTACTCAAGGCAAGGCCACAGAGTCAAATACAGACATTAGAGACAAAGGGGGGAAAGCAGGCAAAAAGGAAAGGCTGCTTTTACAAACACAAGAGCCAGGAAGCAAACACAGCAGGCAAAGAATTAAAGCAGACTAAAGAAAAAAGCTGCTTTCACATATACAAGTCAGACAAGCAGTAGTGCTCAAAAGAGTCAGGTAACAAACACAGCACAGAAAGGGAAAAAGCAGATTAAAAGGAAAAGCTGCTTCTAACTACAAAAGTCAGGAAAGGGGCAGAGCTCACAAGAGCCAAAGAATAAACACTGCACACAAAGAGTTAAAGTAGGCTACAGGGAAGACTAACAAACAAAGAAGCAATGTGCGTACCAGCACCCACAGCACAGCAGTGAAGTAATCTGGGACAAGGCAGGTACTACAAACCCTCAGAACAAACTGAGAAGAACTACACACACCCAGAAATAGTACAGGCAGAGCTTGAAAACGAAGCTAACTGGAAAGTAGTCCATTCAGGTTTAAACCAGAAGCACACACACAGGGAAACAGAACAGGGCTTACAGAAAGCAGGAACAGAGAATAGCTAATACAAAGAGCAGGAACAGAGCTTGGCTTAAACAAAGAGCAGGAACAGAACTCAAAGCTGTGCCTGAGGAGGCACAGCTAACAAGACAACCAGTTTCCTCAGAATCAAACACAGTATAACTATAACCAGAAGAGGGAAATAGACCTATTGTAAAGGCAACCCAGGAAAATTCTCCAGGTCCTTATAATGGCTGATGATGTCACACTGGGCAATGAAGCTTGGAAGCAGAGAGATCAAAGCAAAGCTTGGCTTCAGAGACACCAAAGCGAGGCTTGGCTAGCAGGAACATCAACAGCAGGGAAAGAGTCTGGAGGGGTCACAGAGCCAGATACAGAGAATCAGAAGGTCTGGACATAAAGGCACGGCCACAGCCATGACAGAAGGCAAATATGTTGATTTATTTGCTATGTTGTGGAGGGACCAAGATTAGGGGGAGGGGCAGGGGCATAGGAAGGAAAAAGGTTAAGGTGCCAGAATCTATTTTTAATTGGATTTTGGCATTTCATATTTATTTTAGTGTTTTCATTGAGGAGAAGTTGACTTTATATCCTGGAATGCAGCAGTATTCAGATTTGATTCTAACACCTTACAAGACTGGGCTTGATTCGGCTACGATGAACAGTTTCATAAATGTTTTGCTAGGGATAAAGCAAACTCTAGTGTTGCTTAGGACTTACATAGGGGCTACTTCTTCAGGGTAGCAGTTACAACAGGGATGTGTGAGGTCTGCAGCTGTAGGGCTTGCAAACCAAGCAGCTATACAGGTGCTGCCAGTTCAGTCATTTCTGTGAACAACAGGGATGCAGTGAGTAATGGCAGGCAGAAAAGAGCTTTTGGATGCCTAATTTTATTTCAATGCTGGGCTGTGTGAACACCTAGCCTGTTGTGAGGGTTTGCTTCTGGCTTTCTGATGCTTCTTGCCCATTTCCATTCCTGACATAGTGCAAGGTATGCAGACAGTGTAAACATCTCCCACAGGAATGCTTCCTGAAGACCTCATCCCCATTAGGTTGAAGGCATTACAGCACTGGTTGCAGAGTTCTGGACCATGCAATGGTTCTGATTTTATGGGAGAAACTTGCTCTAGGTTTTGTTATTCAATTTTTTGGTCGGTATTTGGTGCAAAGAAGTGCCAGCACCCCTTCAGTGCATGCCAACAAGACCATAGTCCTTGAGAAAGAATGTCAACTTGGTAGGCTTTCATAACTCCACCATGGAAACATTTGGTTCTACTTTAATCACAACCTTTCCTTCTCCTTGGAAAGGATAGTGACCTCTGCATTGGTTCTAGTTAATGTATGGTGCATACGCATCGTTTGGGCTGCAAGGACCTAGGTCCCTTATGACCAAAACAGATATAGAGGTAGCATTTATTTAGTTAGTTAGATTTTGCTCACACCTTTTTCAGTAGTAGCTCAAGGTGAGTTACATTCAGGTACACTGGATATTTCTCTGTCCCAGGCGGGCTCATAATCTAAGTTTGTACCTGAGGCATTGGAGGGTTAAGTGACTTGCCCAAGATCACAAGGAGCAGCAGCAGGATTTGAACCGGCCGTTAAGCATTAAGACTCTTACCTATTTATCCAGATTCCTTTTATTTGATGGGCTTTTAAATTTGGGGAGTATCTTTATTTTGACAGGTGAATGTTGATGGGCTGTTTTGTAGCCTGTGCTTGTTTTAAGGCTTTTTTGGCTTTCTTATATTAGGCAGTTCAGCATAAGAACATATGAATAGCCATACTGGGTCAGACCAATCTAGCCCAGTATGTTGCTTTCGACAGTGGCCAATGTAGGTCACAAGTACCTGGCAGAATAGTAGCAAGATCCCATGCTACTGATCCCAGGGCAAGCAGTGGCTCCCCCATGTCTATCTCAATAGCAGACAATGGACTTTTCCTCCAGGAATATGCCCAAACTTTTTTTTAAACCCAGATATACTAACTGCTGTAGCCATATCCTCTGGCAACAAGTTCCTGAGCTTAAATATTCATTAAGTGAAAAAATATTGCCTCTTATTTGTTTAAAAGTATTACCATGTAATTTCATTGAGCTTCTGCTAGTCTTGTACTTTTGAAAGATTTTTAAAAAATGATTCACTTTTACCCATCCTACACCACTCAGGATTATGTAGACATCTATCATATCCCCCCCCCCCCCCACCCCCAGCAGTCTCTTTTTCCAAGCTGAAGAACCCTAACCTATTTAGCCTTTCCTCATATGAGAGGAGTTCCATCCCCTTTATCATTTTTGTCATCCTTCTTCAAACCTTTTCTAATTTTGCTATATCATTTTTGAGATTTGGTGTCCAAAACTGCTTTCAGTACTCAAGGTGAGGTCACACCATGAAGGGATACAGAGGTAGTATAATGTCTTATTTTCCACCCCTTTCCTAATAATTCCCAGCATCCTGTTTGCTTTTTTGACTGCAACCATACACTGGGCAGATTTCAGCATGTTGTCTATGAAGACACCTAGATCTTTCTATTGGGTGCTGACTCCTAAGGTGAACCCTAGCATCAAGTAACTCTGATCTAGATTATTCTTCCTAATGTGCATCATTTTATCATTTTGCATTTGTCCACATTAAATTTCATTTGCTATTTGGATGCCCAGTCTTCTAATTTCCTAAGGTCTCCCTGCAATTTTTCACAGTCTGCATGTATTTTAACAACTTTGAATAGTTTTGTGTCATCTGTACATTTAATCACCTCACTTGTTCTGATTTCTAGATCATTTATTAATATGTTGAATAGCACCAGTCACAATACAGATCCCTGTGGCACTCCATTGAGAAAAGTGACTATTTAACCCTACCCTCTGTTTTCTAGCCATTAACCAGTTTCTAATCCAGAACAGAACATTGCCTCCTATCCAATGGCTTTTCAATTTTCTCAGGAGTCTCTTATGAGGAACTTTATCAAAAGCTTTCTGAAAATCTAAATACATTACATCAGCCGGCTCACCTTTATCCACATGTTTATTCACGCCTTCAAAGAAATGAAGCAAAGTTGGTGAGGCATGACTTCCTTTGGCTGAATCCATGCTGACTCTGTCCCATTAAACCATGTTTGTCTATCTGTTCAGTAATTTTATTCTTTATGGATAGTTTCCACTATTTTGCCTAGCACTGAAGTCAGGAGTTGTTCAAGAATCCTGCAAAAAAAAGTACCAGCTGAAAGCAAGGAGTCCATTGTCTCTGAATTATTGTATCACACAGTAGCACATTAGCAGTCAATACAATCAGAGCGGATATGCAGTTTACTGAAGATGTACATTTAAAATGAATGTGTGCAAAAATGAAAGAAACACAAAAATTGGGAAAAATTCAGAAAATACGAAAAGTATTCTATAAAGTACTTCTTTGCATAGTTGCATATCTGAAGGTAATCATCCTCTGATATTTTTTAATTCTGAAATAAAGATAATTGGTCTGACTTAAAGGATAGAAACATAGAAACATGATGGCACGTAAAGGCCATAAAACCCATCCAGTCTGCTCATCCTCTGTAACCCCTAATTCTTCCTTTTCCTAAGCGATCCCACATGCTTATCCCATGCCTTTTTAAATTCTGGAACAGTCCTCAACTCCACAACCTCCACCTGGAGGCCATTCCATGCCTCCACCACTCTTTCTTTGAAATAGTACTTCCTTAAATTACTCCTAAGCCTAATCCCTCTTAACTTCGTCATATGCCCCCTCATTCAAGAGCTCTCTTTCAGTTGAAAAAGGCCCTCTTCCTTACATAAATGCCCTTGAGATATTTAAATGTCTCTATCATGTCTCCTTTCTCCCTTTTGTCTTCCAGTGTATACATGTTGAGGTTCATAAGCCTGTCCCTATAATTTTTGCGTTCAAGACCACTTACTAATTTTGTAGCCGCCCTCTGCACCGACTCCAGCCTGTTTATATCTTTCCATAGGTGCGGTCTCCAGAACTGCACACAGTACTCCAAATGGTCTGCTCTACTGAAACTTTGCCAAAGTGCATAGCACTTTTGGCACTATTGAGATTTGCAAAATAAAAGCTAGCAGCTGTCATACAGATGGGTGTGGTCTTCCACAATGTGATATATGGACACTAAAGGCAAAATAGGGTTGAGTGGAAAGTTTTTTTTCTATTGTAGATGATGGCACGGGATCAGGAAGGTGATCATCAAGGCAGTTTCAAAACGTTTTGTGGCTGATTTCACCTTTAGCAGTTTTAGCCTTCAGGAGTCTAAATATCTACTGCTGTACTCAAAGATATTTGGCAACTTTGATATGCTTGCAGACTCTGATAAAGATATTCAGACTGGCCTGAAAAAACTATAATTTAAAGATACAGAAGGTGAAACCCATTTGCATCATGCATTACTGGTAAAAAAAAAAATGTTATCAATGGAACCCGTCACCTTGGTAGAGTTTTCCCATCTCAGCTCCCACATTTGTACTCTGTTCACTGCTTTAAAGTATTATGGGGTATTTGAGTCTCTGCATGGTGATGTAAAAAAAAACATTATTGTTTTAGCTCTTTGTCAAACATTGTATTAAGCATCTCTGAGAGACAGAAGAGATACCTTTGTAGAGATGTCCTAAAATATCAAATGGTTAACACCACTGTTCATCAGCTCTTTCTTCTTCCTATAGTCAGCTAATACCTTGCTTCTATCAGTATAATTTCAGATCCTTGTTGTTACTGCTCATGGTCTGTCTCTTCCTTCTTGGCATATCCCTAGGTGATGTGCTCTATCTACTGTCACTGGTGTCTCCTCCTTCAGTAGACCCAGGCCCTTTGTTAACCAGCTTCTTATAAACTTGCTGTAAATCTTGCTCTTTGACCGACTCCAGCAGCCCTATTATATATACATTGTTTTTTTCTTCCTCTCTTTACCTGGTCTTCTACCCACTCCAACAAGTATTTGTTTTGGCTTCTAGCTCCTGTAGCTGGGCCTCCACTCTCCCTTTAGTTCTCCTAGCAGGCAATTCACTCTTCTGCTTCCTGCAAATGGCTGTCTTGGGCTAGTCTAATCTCATTGATTGATTTTAGAAAGTTTATCACTGAGGACTGCCATTAGATTTCTTGTCAGCTCTTTTACCACTTCCTCCTGCAACATAAACACCAGAGATCCATTGTTTGCAGCCATCTTGCCTTTTGACTGTGTGTTCTTGTCCTTCTGAAATTGTGATACTCTGTTTGCCATGTCCAGGACTACCCTGCATTGTGTTCTGGATTTGTTTACCAAGTATTGAATGATTTCTTCCTGATATTATTATAACTTATTTTGGGTGTTGTGGCCAGATCCGCTGTGCAAGGGCAACACAGGCACCTTCATAAAATAGACTTCCTGAACCAACCCCAATAGTGTACAAATGCCCACATACAAATTTACACCTACTTGGAAAATGTTGTAAATATGTTTGTGTACTCTATGCATATCCCATATATTTTACGAAACACGCATGAACATCACAATTCCACCTGTGGTTCACCCAAACTACTCCTTGGAGATGCCTATGTAATTAAAAAAAAAACTGTGTTTTACGTGCAGAAATGGCTTTTATATGCAAAAACCCATTATAAAATGGTGTCAGAATGGGGTCCTGACTGCTATATATGTGATCTAATCATTATTAACAATTGTTAAATTTGCAATTATCTAAATAAAGCTCTCTACAGCAGGAGTGAGGCTAGAAGTTGATTTGGGGGGTCTAGGGTGAATTGGAGGAGGGGGCAAGTATTTCCACTCAGTCCCCCTCCTCCTGCTGCCACCATTGCTCCTGTTGCTGTGCCCCCCCCCCCCCATCATACCTTTGCTGGCGAGGATGCTCAAGCCCTGCCAAATGAAGTTTCACCACCACCCGCCATAGCCCTGCCTTGCCCTGCTGTCTGAGAAGCAGGAAGGCTGCTCCAGCCTCTGAGACCAGCACTTCTGCGCATGCTTACTTCAAATTCATGAACTGAGCATGCGTGGAAGTGCCAGAATCAGCTGCTAGAGCATCCTCTGGACTTCCAGCTTCTCAGGCAGTATGGACAGGGATCTGGAAAAGAAACTCTTTGGCTGATGGGGCTTGAGCACCCCCACCAGCCATGTATTGGATGCCACAGTGTTGGACTGGACCTGAGCCCAAACTGGGGAGAGGCAAACCCCTGAGCCCCCCTATGACTACACCACTGCTCTACAGACCATCCACATGAGTATGACAAAGTGGTGGAAGAGTACCTTCCAGAAAGGGCACAGAGATTTAGAAGGTCACATGTTTCAGAAAACAGCCATGCTAGTGTTGGTAGCTAGATTACTGAAGTGCTTTGTAACTAGACATTGAAAATGAGCTGTGCTTTGTATGAATGAAAGAGAGGACCTTGTAAACTTACCTACCCCAAGATAGTGGGGATAAAGAGAGGAAAACAACAAGGAGTGATAATCTTATTAGCAGCTAAGCTGTATTGCAGGCAGCAGTGATATATCTCTGACAGTGTGAGAAGGAGAAATTGGGCAGAGTGGATGAACCAATTGGTCTTTGTCTTCCATCCTATTGTTCTGTATATGTTTCAATGATAGCATCAATATTTGTATTGACAGATTCAAAACCATCCTGACCAAACACATTTCAAAACTTAATGCACTTTTTGTTTCCTCTATCATGCAGAAAAAAGAAAAACTAACCTTTTGGACCAGCTTACCAATACCAGTGGAACCATAATTGGGGTCACTTCTTGCATTGTTGTCATCCTTATTATTATCTCTGTTATAGTGCAGATCAAGCAGCCTCGTAAAAAATTCATCCAAAGGAAAAGCGACTTTGACCAAACAATGTTCCAGGAGGTGTTTGAGCCACCTCACTATGAGTTATGCACTTTTAGAGGGGCAGGGGCTGTTGCTGACCTTGCTGATATTGCAGATGACTTTGAAAATTACCATAAACTGCGAAGATCATCATCAAAATGCATTCATGACCATCACTGTGGATCACAACTCTCTAGCACTAAAGGCAGCCGTAGTAACCTCAGCACAAGAGATGCTTCTGTTTTGACAGATATACAACCCCAGTTTGTTGTTAAGCCCATCATCCAGCCCCTGAACAAGAGGAATATCCTTGTCATGAAGCATAACTACTCACAAGATGCTGCAGAGGTGTGTGACATTGATGAAATCGAAGAGGTTCCTACAACAAGTCACAGGCTATCCAGAAATGATAAAGCCGTTCAGCGGTCAGTATCAATAGATTTTTGATGGACACTGTAAAGACTTCATTGCTTGCAAATATTCTCTTCTTCCATTTCATCATTGTTCTTTTTTGTTTGTCCATTTTTATCTTATCAACACACACCTCACACACTAGTAAAGTAGATAACAAAAAAAAAACAAAGATACAACTTTTATAACCAAACTAAAGACGTTTAATTTCAGACTTTTGAAGAGCTTATTGCACATAACTTTTTTTTAAACTAAGATAAAGCTTAAAGCATGAATTATAGAAAAGGTTGCATTACTATATAATGTGGTTCAAGAGAAACAGTAGTCAAGTTGAATGAAATAAAGTATTTCTCCACCTTTTTCAAACCTTATTCACTGTAAGGTGAAAAAACAATTATTTCAAAACAGTAAATAACAGGTTATTTGCTATAGGATCAATGCTTGTCATGGTAGTGTGTAATGGTGCCCAGATTTCTGAAGAGGTTGTGGTAGAGTGTGGTATACCATAGAATTTGGTCCTATCGGCTTTATTATTTAATATCTTTTACGGTACAGCTGGGCAAAGTGTTTGAATAGTTAGGTGTTTTTTTATTGATTATACGCTGATGGTGTTCAGGTTTTTATTCCATTAGTGGTTTGGGGCCATAGCTTAGATGAACAGGTATTTTTCTATATTGAACAATTGAGGAACTGGATGATGGTGAACGGTCTGGTTTTAAACGTTGCCAAGACCGAAGTGATGATTGTGGGGAGAAGCAGGCAGGATTCCTGGCCTGAATGTGTGAATTTGGGTGATATGCATATTTGTTGTGCAAAAAGAGGTTATTGGGAGTTCATTTAGGTAGTACACTCGATATAAGTGTGCAGATCAGTAAGGTAGTTCAGGCTTGGTTTTTTTTTTTTTCATTTACATTTTTTCATAGGCTTAAACCTATGCTGTCCTCGTATGATTTCAGCAATGTGGTGCAAAGTTTAGTTCTATCGCAGCTGGATTACTGCAATGCCCTGTACCTTGGGACAGATTCTTCAAGGCTCAGAGCATTGCAAGTGGTCCAAAATGCGGCAGCATGATTGATTGTTGGTGTATCAAACTTTTCGCATGTATTACCATCCCTTAAGAATTTGCACTGGTTACCAATTATTCAACATATTCAATATAAAATGTTGGTTATTATTCATCAAACTATTTTGCTGCTGCTCTTTTTTTTTTTGACAAGCCCTGACAGTGTACCACCCAAAAAGTCCTTTAAGACAGAAAGTGCTATGCGTCTGCCTTTAGATTCATTGGTGCAGACACCTTAAGTGGAAACTAGAAGTTTTTCATTCACTGTTGCTGGCACGCAGTTGTGGAACACTTATGCAGCAATGTGATTCAATTTAAGAAACTTCTTAACACACAGTTGTTTGTAGCAGCGTTTTATTGAGTTTTGAAAATGCACTGTCTACTTGATTTACATCAATTTGAATTCTGGTTTTAGTTGATGAGCTGAGATTGTATGTTAAGCTTTGTTTTTTTTTTCCATTATGTATGTTATCCTAGAAACCACCTAGTTAATTAGGTGGTATGTACGTTTTTAAAATAAATAAATGCTAAAATATATAAAATTATGCTTTAGAAAATAGAAATCAATTGATGCCAAAATGAAGGACAAAGGGCTAGATGGGACGTGTGGTCTTCATCTGCTGTCCAATTCTGAATAGATTATTATAGCTGAGATGGGTCTTTCTATTAAAGGAAACATTGAGAAATGACATGATTTTATTTTAATAAGCATCTTCTGATGTATACTGCATCCCTAATGCTTGTAAATAAAGCTGTATCTATGAACCAATCATTTGGTAATCTTAGGGTCCTTTTTACTACCCGATGGTAGGGCTGCTGGCGGCTTTATGCATGGGAAATCGGTCCTACCATCGGGCTTGCTCAGGAGCCCAGCAGTAGTTCCAGCTTTCAGAGCATGCTGTTTCCGGCACTAGACAATTTTTAAAATTTGCTAGTACCAGGGGCATGCCCAGCGCTACCTGGTTACCACCAGGTTAGTACCAGCGGCCCCCATTAACTTACCACTCACCAATGTGTTTAGCTAGCGCATGCCCATTTACTGGCCCTTTAAGGCTAATTACCTTTTACCCACAGCAGTAAAAGGTGACCTCGGCAAGTGGTAATACCGCATGCCAATGCCACCACAGGCCACCTTTTACCGTCATTTGGTAAAAGGACCCCTTAAATCCCTTGTGGTCTTGCTATGTGAAATAGTGCTTTCTATCGCATGCATCTTTTGTGTAATTCTGTATCTGTGTGCATGCACTGCAATGCTTTGTTTGCACACTGAATTGTCCTGATCTGTCAAATAAAATCTCTTCACATTTAATGTTTCTTGCATGCCACTGTACATCTTTTAAGCTATTTTCAGATGTATTTACAGCTGTATAAAAATTATTGTATTGAATGAAATAGCCATAACATTTCAGGTTCTGCCTCATTGGGTCTCTAAGCAAACCTGAGTCTGAATACAACACAACTAGGGTCTAAAAGAAACATGCAAGGTAAGCAAAGATACATATTATCCTATAATGCCTTTTATTCAGTACATTTATATCTAAGGACTCATTTACTTACAGCGTTGGTGCTTTTATTTTAAGATATCTGCAATCCCTATGACCATGGGCCCTTGTATTACAACATGATGTTTTTATACTGTCCCTTATCATCTTTTTATTTGTGATCCTTCAATCTCTTTTCTTATCCGTTTCAGATTGTCCTTTTCTTCCCCTCAGTTGATTATTACCTTTCCAACTCTCCTTCTTCAACATCTCTTCATATTCTTTCTCATACCCCTTTGTCTTCCTTTATCTTTCTGCCTGTCTGTTTCTCTCATCTACCCCACTTTCCTATCTTTCTTATTACTCTACGTTCTGACTTTATCCTGCTATCTCCTCCCCTTCTATTGCCCTATCTTTTCAATCACATCTCTTACCCCTTTCTCCACTCTTTGGGCCCCTCTCTCAATCACTTCCTTTCTGTCCTATCATCTAACTGCTAATTCTTACCCCTTACACCCCCAAGAAATGTAAAAAAAATAGAATATGTGTTTATAAATATTAAATGTGGAAGATAAGAACTAACCTCTAACTATATGATCTCCCCTGTTTGTAGATCAATGACAGGTCACTTTTATAGCATCGGAAATGTATTATCACTATCTTTCCCTAGTCCTAGAGAAATAATTCTGAAGAAAATGTTCACTTGTTTGTTTGCATACCAAACAGCTAGTTTATGGACTTCCTTTTCTTATGAATTAAAAAGTAGACCTGACATTGACACTTTTAAAAAGGGGATAAAAGCAATACTATTCTGCAAATATGTTTTAAGAAAGTAATTATATACTATTAATTCTATTTAAAGGATGTTTATATGAGCAGGGACTGTCTCGTTATGTCCAGTGTATAGCACTGCGTACGTCTCAGTGGAGAAGGGTAGTTAGTGGGGTCCCGCAGGGGTCTGTGCTGGGACCGCTGCTTTTTAACATATTTATAAATGACCTAGAGATGGGAGTAACTAGTGAGGTAATTAAATTTGCAGATGACACAAAGTTATTCAGGGTCGTCAAGTCACAGGAGGAGTGTGAAAGATTACAGGAGGACCACGCGAGACTGGGGGATTGGGCATGGAAGTGGCAGATGAAGTTTAATGTTGAGAAGTGCAAAGTGATGCATGTGGGTAAGAGGAACCCGAATTACAGCTATGTCATGCAAGGTTCCACGTTAGGAGTCACAGACCTAGAAAGGGATCTGGGAGTCATCATTGACAAGACGTTAAAACCTTCTGCTCAGTGTGCTGCGGCGGCTAAGAAAGTGCACAGAATGTTGAGTATTATAAGGAAAGGGATGGAAAACAAACACAAGGATGTTATAATGCCGTTGTATCGCTCCATGGTGTGACCGCACCTCGAGTATTGTGTCCAATTCTGGTCGCCGCATCTCAAAAAAGATATAAAGGAATTAGAGAAGGTGCAGAGAAGGGCGATGAAAATGATAAAGGGAATGGAACGACTTCCCTATGAGGAAAGGTTGAGAAGGTTAGGGCTCTTCAGCTTGGAGAAAAGGCGGCTGAGGGGTGATATGATAGCAGTCTACAAGATAATGAGCGGATTAGAGCGGACAGATGTGAAGCGTTTGTTTACACTTTCAAACAACAACAAAACCAGGGGACACAAGATGAAGCTAGAATATTGTAGGAGAGAGTTTTTCTTTACTCAGCGTGTAGTTAGACTCTGGAACTCGTTGCCGGAGAATGTAGTGACAGCAGCTGGCCTTACGGAATTTAAAGGGGGTTTGGACAGATTCCTGAGGGAAAAGTCCATTGAACATTAAAAAAAAATGGGGGGGGGGGGTTGCCGGGTTCTTGAAGCCTGGCTTGGCCGCTGTCAGAGACAGGATGCTGGGCTTGATGGACCCTTGCCACCTTATAATTGAAAGAGAAAAACGCCTAGATTTTGACCCAAATCGGGAGATAGACGTTTATCTCACAAAAACGAATAAATCAGTATAATGGAAAGCCGATTTTGGACGTTTTCAACTGCACTCCATCGCGGAAGCGTACAAAGTTGACGGGGGCGTGTCGGAGGTGTGACAAAGGTGGAACTGGGGTGTGGTTATCGGCCGAGGATAGATGGGCACCTTTCGCCGATAATGGAAAAAAAGTATGCGTTTGTAGCTAGAATTTAGGGCACTTTTCCTGGACCCTGTTTTTTCACGAATAAGGCCCCAAAACGTGCCCTAAATTACCAGATTACCCCCAGAGGGAATCGGGGATGACCTCCCCTGACTCCCCCAGTGGTCACTAACCCCCTCCCACCACAACAAATGATGTTTCACAATTTTTTATTTTCACCCTCAAATGTCATACCCACCTCCCTGGCAGCAGTATGCAGGTCCCTGGAGCAGTTGTTAGGGGGTGCAGTGGACTTCAGGCAGGTGGACCCAGGCCCACCCCCCCCCCCCACCTGTTACAATTATGCTGCTTAATGCTTTGTCGTCCAACCCCCCCCCCCCCAAACCCACTGTACCCACATGTAGGTGCCCCCCTTCACCCCTTAGGGCTATAGTAATGGTGTAGACTTGTGGGCAGTGGGTTTTTTGAGGGGGATTTGGGGGGCTCAACACACAAGGGAAGGGTGCTATGCACCTGGGAGCTCTTTTACCTTTTTTTTTGTTTTTGTAAAAGTGCCCCCTAGGGTGCCCGGTTGGTGTCCTGGCATGTGAGGGGGACCAGTGCAGTACGAATCCTGGCCCCTCCCATGAACAAATGCCTTGGATTTATTCGTTTTTGAGCTGGGCGCTTTCATTTTCCATTATCACTGAAAAACAAAAACGCCCAGCTCACAAATTGTTGAATAAAACATGGACGTCTATTTTTTTTGAAAATACGGTTCGATCCGCCCCTTCACGGACCCATTCTCGGAGATAAACGCCCATGGAGATAGATGTTTTCGTTCAATTATGCCCCTCTATGTCTTTTCCAAGTATGGCGGTGCTTATGTACTTATGTAGTAGCTCTATAAAAATGATAAGTAGTAGTAGTATGTATCACTGTGTAACTTCCTAGATGTTTGTTCTAGTCATCTTAATCTGTAATTCATGGAGAACTGTTTTGTCTGCTTTAGCAGGCTATAAATAAACTAACTGTAATTGTATTTGACAATTGTTGCACTTCTAATTGTAAGAATATTTTTTTTAATGTGGATGGGTGGCTAGAAATATTTTAAATAAATAAACAAACATGCAAACAAATATTTAAAAACTGTACAGTTATAGCTAACAACCCAGATATTATTAGGGCAACTCTGTAAGTGGGTGCCTCCATTTAGGCAACCCCAGGACATGTGATGAAAGCCTGTTCTACAATGGCACCTAGGTGGCCAGGTTCCATTATAGAATACGACCTCATGTAACTGTGGGCGCCAAATGCAGCAAAGGTATGCATTACCAACAGCAGTGTTTACCCAAGTCCAGTCCTGGAGTACCCCTTGCCAGTCAGGTTTTCAGGATATCCACAATGAATATGCATGAAAAGGATTTGTATATAATGGAGGCAGTGAATGCAAATCAAGTTCATGCATATTCATTGTGAATAGCCTGAAAACCTGACTGGCAAACGGTACACCAGGACCAGACTTGTGGAAAATGACCTACAATATTCTGTGAGTTTCAAACATAACTGGGAGACCTACCCATGTCCAACTCATGCTCTGCACATGTGCACACCCCTTTGCAGTTGCGTGATACAGCACTTATGTGCACCTTATAGAATAGCGTGTAGTGTGTGTACACATGTAAGTACTACTTGTTGCTGCATTTACACACATACTAGGGAACTCTATATATGGTGCCTAAATTATGCGCTATCCCCCGCATTCTATATAACACGCCTAGCATTCTGTGCCAAAATCCAAGCGTATTCTATAGCAATGTGTGTAACTTAATTGGCTTAATAAGCTAATCAGAGTTGTTAGCACCACTTAACAAGCAATAATGAGCACTACGTGCCTTGATTTATGCCACATTTTTGTTGGTGTAAATGGAAGCACATAGTTTTAGGCTCTAGAATATCAACTAAGCATATTCTATATACTGTGCCTAGATCTTAGCGCCACTTATAGAATACACTTAAGTGGAAATGTTTACTACACGGTACTTCTAGGCGCCATATATAGAATCTGGCCCTATTTCCATGCTGATTTTTCAGCACAGAAAAGAATTTAAAAAGGGGATACAGGCAATAATATTCTGCAAATATGTTTTAAGAAAGTAATTGTATACTATTAATTCTACTTAAAGGATGTTTATATGAACAGGAACTGTCTCTTTATGTCCAGCGAATAGCACTGCGTAATGGAAGGAAGGCACCAAAATGTGCCAAATATGGTAGATCCACGCAGAACTACACTTATGCACCCAGTTGCAGAATAGCGCCTAAGTGTTTCCATGCAGATCTGAAAAGGGGGCATAATGAGAGGGACATCAGTGGGTCAGGGGCATTCCGATAAAATGTGCACAGTTATTGAATTAGAGGGATCTGTGCCCACTTGTATACCGGAATTTATACCAGCTTTCAGTTAGTGTAAATCCTCACGCCTAAAGTTGGGTGCAGATTCCAGTGCTACGTGCTGTTCTATAAATGGTGATTATTCTTAGGTACCCTTTATAGAATAACGTTTAGGGACAATTTTTTTTTTTTTGGGGGGGGGGGACTTTTTTTTTGCATCATATACTGAATTTATCCCTGTGATTTTGTGAGCTGAGTTGATACCTTTGGGACCTGCAATGGCCCGGTACTTCTTTAGAGAGATCTTTCACCTTCATGGTCTACCAGAATCCATCATCTAGGATCAAGAAATCCAATTCACCTCCCAATTTTGGCGGAAGCTCTGCAGGTCATTGAAGGCCAAGCTGAATTTCTCATCTGGATATCACCCAAAGGCCAACGGCCAAACATAAAGAGTTAATCAAATTCTGAAAACCTTCCTTGCAGCTGCATCTCAGCTCAACATAACAACTGGTCCCAGTTGCTGCCCTGGGTGGAATTTTGCCACAGCAACCACATGAGTGAGTCTTCAGGAGCTTCACCATTCAGAATAGTCTTCAGGCAACATCGAAGAGTACATCTGCCAGTACCCCAAGCATCTTTGGTTCCAATGGCTATTGACTCTCTCACCTTTGGGAAACCACATGGGAACTCCTGATTCAGGCCAGCCAGAAGTATAAGAAACAGGCCAATAAAATGAGGTGTCCATCCCCCCGCTTTCATGCAGGAGACTTAGTCTGGCTGTACACCCAGAACTTTTACCTTAAGACACTCTCTGTCAAATTTCCTCCCCAGTTTATTGACCATACCCAGTTGTCCAACAGGTGGACCCCGTGACATATCAACTGAGGCTACCAGCTAATTTACAGGTTCATGACACATTTTATGTGCCCCTCTTGAAGATCCTTGTACTGAAAAAGAACAGCAAGGTCCCTCCGGTGTTTGTGCCCATTGATGCAGATCCTGACACAGAATATGAAGTCCTTGACTCCCGGATGGTAAGGGAGAAGCTTCAATACCTCATCACCTGGAAAGGTTACAGCTTAGAGGAAACTTATTGGGAGCCAGTGAACCAAGTCCACACCCCAGTCCTCCTCCATTGATTTCATTGTATGTTTTCCCATAAGCCCGGACCAGGGCCTGGGAGGATGGAGCCTTTAGGGGGAAGGTACTTTCATGGCCATGGCCATGTTATTGCCCCCCAACTTACTGCACAGTCTGCACCCCTTTTGCCATGGTGGACCATGGGCCAAGGCCTTCCCAGTGCTTCTGATGTGCTCTGGCCCGCATCTGACCCGCCGTGCCCCAACACTGGCAGGAGCCAGCTTCCCTAGGCATGCACACATGCTACAGCACAACATTTAAGGAGTTGGCATCTGCTGGTGCACCTTGATGAGATCATCCTGTCCAAACTATATAGGGTGCCCAGACTCCTTCCAGCTTTGCATTGTAATTGCTGAGACCTGTGCTTCTGGCTCCTATCCAGCTCAGCTTCAGAGGTCTGCCTCCAGCTCAGCATTCCTCCTTCCAGTCAAGCACTGCTCCAGTAGCTGTCTCCAGTCCTACATTCCTGCCCAGCTGTCTCCAGTCCCGCATTCCTGCCCAGCTGTCTCCAGTCCCACATTCCTGTCCAGCTGTCTTAAGGGTCCTTTTCATAGCCACCCCAGGTCCTAGTTCACTGGACCTGCCCCAAGAGTACTTTTCAGGGCCATCCCATCTCACCATTCGCTGGGCCTGTCCTAAGGGTCCTTTTCAGGGCTACCCCAGGTCTCAGTTCTGCTGGTCCTGTCCCCAGGGGCTCTTTTCAGAGCCATCTGTTGGACCCCTCCAGTCAAGGAGTGACTCATCAGTCATACATCAGGTTCTTCATGGCCCTCGGGTTGGGAGCTTGGCAGCGGCCCAAGGGCTCATCTATCCTAGACTCGTGACACATATCCCATGTCATTATCAAATGAAAAATGAGCAGAAAAACCCAGTAATTATTTTATCATTTGCTGATAATAGTGCATGCTCTTTCAAGAGAGCGCATACTGTTTGCAAAGAGGGCATCCAGGAGCATGCAAAAACTATTGCACATGTATACATAGTTTGGATTCTTAGAAGGAGCCCATCCTGTTTGCATATAGTGTGCCTTCTTTCAAAACAGTGCAAACTCAACTACTTTACTACCATGACCAAAAAATGGCCAAACAAAATCGATGAAAATGAACATTCCCATTTCTGTTTTTCCGTACATTTACGTGATAAATGTGAACGTAATTAAGTAAAATGATAAAAAAAAGAAAATGAACATTCCTAGAAACAACATGGGAGATGAACATTTTTCTGGCTGCCCATCCCTAGTGTATATGCCTTTATTCTAATTTGCACACATAATTAGCATGTAGATGTTATCACCTGTTTGATAGAATTACCATCGTTTATGTTCCTTCCTCTCACTTCCAGCCTGTATTTGAACTGTATTTTCCCTCATCCTAGCACTCATTACCCTCCAGTTCTTCATTTCCCAAGCATGCTCTTTTCTACCTATTAATCTCACTCTCACTTTCTACCTCCAGGCATTCTTCTCTCACCTTCATGACCAGTTCACACTCTCTGTCTCTCTGAGTTCAAAATTTCCCAGTTTTCTTAATCATCAATCTCTCTTTTTTATTCTCCTTCACTCATCTCCCACTGCCACCTTTCAGCTTCTCTTTCCAAGAGAGTGTACGCAGTAAGAGATTGATATGTACTAACCTGACGGTCCTCTTTTCCTCCATTCTCTGACTAGAAGTGTACATTTCCAGTTTAGAGTAGATGCATGCACGTTACAAGTCACAACTATAAGGATAAAGTGTACTCACCTCTTTTTCTCCAAGGAGAAAACAGGATTGCAAAACAGGATTGCTAAAGCCACACAAGCAGTGATATCAGCACCTCACATAACCAATCAGGTGCTGAGCATACATTATCCTTCCTGCCTTAACCAATTAAACTGTCACCTTAGTTTTTTTTTTCAGTTGTGATCCCATACAGTCGGGCTGTGCCTCCCTTTTATCACGTTATACCAAGTTTCTTTCAAAATAACAGGAAATTTTGTGTGTGTGTGTTTGATTTAGCAGTAATTTTCATGACATCAGAAAAATAGATTTAAGAGGGGATACAAAATGTGACTCTAAGATGTCTATTAACGGTACTCATGCCTTGTGTGCGATCTATCTTGGGCCCTCTCATGATGTCCTGGACTTTGGGAAATACACCTGAATTTTTCCTCATGCCATAAAAACATAGGGGTCAATATTCAATGCAATTTAACTAGCCAGATATGGCTTTTGACCAGTTAAATCACTTGTTTGGAGCTGGCTGCTCATTTTCAGTGGCACGTAACTGGTTAGTGCCACCGAAAATGTCCAGTTAGCGCCTAATGCAAAACTGGCTATTTTGGGGGCATTCCAGGGATGGAGTCAGCACTTAACCAGCCAAGGTAACCACACAAAAGTCAGTCCTATCTTTATGCAGTTTACCATAGCTGGTTAAGGGCTGAATATCGCACTGAACCTACTATGTGTTAGCGAGCTTTGTAAACTTGGAAATTCAATGCTGTAGCCCAGTCATGGCCTGGCATTGAATTTCTAGGCATAACACTGGTGACAGTCAGCAAAATACTGAGCACCGCTGGCTGACTATCAACCTGATGAAGTTTTAAAATCAAGGAACATCAAGAATAAGTCATCACAAGAAAAAAAAGAAGAATTCTTTGCATAAGAGTAGCCATCACAACCTGCATACAGGGATGAGATAAGGCAGTGGAAAAGAGAGGTGGTCTAAATAATAAGACAAATCACACAGATAATACAGATCTCACTCATCCAACAAATATCCCTTCCCATGGAGTTAACTGGTGAGTGTCCTGAAAAACGGTGCCAAATGCTGGAAATGATGTCAATAGCACTGACACACTCAATAGACACTGAAGCCCTATTGATGCACAGAAGTCCATTGAAACAATAACATTGCAGTTGTAGCTCTTCATCTGTTTCACTGATTGCATGAGCTGAAACAGGGGTTTCTCCAACTCCACTACATCAGAGGGAATCCCCCTTGAGACATCAATCGTAGCATCATAGCTCCTTCCACTCCTCCTTTTTTGGAAGAGCAAACCAAGCCTCTCCAGTGAAATCAAAGCACTGACCTTCAAGGAATTCCCCAGCATTATCAGACAAAAGATCTTCTCCCTCTTTGCACCGAAGACATAAAAATAGCAAAAGCTCTTATGTTTGTACAGGTGATAAGACTACACAATCTCTCACCACATCAGTCCCTTAGACATTCAGTGTCATCCCCTGCATTATCAGATCATTCAGCTATAACAGGAAAAGACACCAAATTATCCTGCTGAGCCACATCCAGTTATCACAGAACTTTGGAGGGAATTTTACAAGAATGCCTTGGTTCTTCTAATCCAACACCTATAGAAATGGAACGCCTTAAAAGTTCAAAACTTCCTTCTGAAATTAATGTTTTCCATCCATCTTCTGCTTTGTTGTTCGTGTTTTCAAAGTTTTGGGACTTTGACCAATCCATTAGTCTAGAGTTTGCACAATAGATTCCCCAGGAATTCCATCTGATCCTTCTTTTTAACAACCTATGGAAGAATTTCAATCAGAAGATTCTTTCTATCCCAAATTTGTACAGAAACTCACTAAGGAACTTTGTTTATTACAGCAGGAAGATCAGGACACTAGGACAGAATTTCTACATATTTTGAAGTATTTAGAAGTGCCAGAAGATATAATGGTTCTTCCCATATATAAAATTACAAAAGGAAAGCATGGAAAAGCCTGCTCACAGTCCAGCAGACTTCAAAAGGATTAGAAACAACACATAAAGTCAACTCAGGAATGGGACATGCAAAGCTTCAGCTTCCTTATCAGTCAGTAGTAATGGAGTCTGTTCTTTAAAAGGCTAAAAGTTCTAGGTTGTATTCAAACAGGGAAAGATCTCAAAGACTGTGAGTTGCAAGCTATATCGAAATATTGTGTTTTCTGCCAGAATCGAAGTGCATCAGTTTCAGCTTATGTACTACATTTTTGCACTCACAGAAAAGTATCAAATCCTCAAGGATAATTCATATTAATTATTTCTAAAACAATGTGCCCCATACTACCAAAAAGCAACATAGATAATTAAAATATTGCTGAATTATTCAGAGATACAGAGGAATGTTCAAAATATTTAATACAGGAAGGGGATGGGATTTGATATACCACCTTTCTGTGGTTTCAATCAAATTGGTTTACATGTTATATACAGGTAATTATTATGTACCTGGGACAATGGAGGGTTAAGTGACCTGCCCAGAGTCACAAGGAGCTGCAGCAGGAATCAAACCCAGTTCCCCTGGTTTCCAGACCACAGCAGTAACCATTAGGCTACTCCTCCACTTTCAGCTGCTCCTCCAAGCTCAGCCTCTAATACCTATGAAATAGCATCTAGATAGGCAGCAGTAGCTCTAGCAGCTCATAGAATGGTTTGGTTGAGAGATGTAGCAAATGCCCTATACTCAAGGGAGAATATTTTTAGAGATAAAGTAAGTGACAGTGACAGTGAAAAACATAGTTCAGAATTTGTCTGCACATAGACAGCAATGCAATTACTACAGGAAACTTTATCAACCTTATCTAAATGCAATCAGTAGTTCTAGAAAACAAAAGTCATCTTAACAACATTTCCAGCAGAGAAAAAGATTGAGGGATAAAAATTCCCTGAAACCATCAAATCAGGAACAGACAAAAACAGTCCCTATTTTTTTTTTTTGTTTTTATACTATATTAAAGACCAGGTCCCAGTAGGGGGCAGAATATCAATGTTTTTAAATACTTGGAAGATGATAACAATGGACAAATGGGTAATTGGGTAATCAATATTATCAGACATGGATATTAACTTTGTTTTTGCCCAGTTCCACTAAATCAATCTCCCAGTCTTCACACCTTAATGAACCATCAATCTATTTTCTTTCAGCAAAAAGTCAACAAATTAATCTTGACAAATGCCATAGAAAAAGTTCCAGAAGACAAAATGAATCAAGGATTCTACTCCAAATACTTTGACTCGCAAGAAAATGGTAGGTGTACCCCCAGTTCTAGATCTATGGGAACTCGACGGATTTACAATAAAAGAATTCTTTGGAGACTATTCTCTCAACGTTATAAAAGAACAATTAGTTGGCATAATTAGTCAATAAGGATGCATATGCACATATTCCAATTCATCCAAGTCACAGGTGTTTTCTCCATTTCAAAGTTTTGAATATACATTTTCAATATAAAGTCTTCCTTTTCAGTCTATCATCAGCCTCATGGGTGTCTACACAGTGTGCAGCATTCATAGTGGAGAATTTATGGCGGGGGGGAATATTCCTCTTTCCATACCTGGCTAATTGGTTGATCACAGGAGCTAGAGGCTGAACAAATTTCAGTTTTGGTTGTGGCTTCAGTGCCGAAACCAGCCCAAAAGAGTTAGGCAGAAGCATTGTCTTGTATGAATTACTCGAGGTGTGTACAAAGATTTATGTTTATGGCAGCATTTTTAATCGGAATTTAACGGAATAAATCTTTGGCAGTTGCCGGCAGTGTCAAATACAGTTTTGATCTTGTTCACTGATGCTTCTGGGGGTGGAAGGTTTGGTATTTATTTTAGTGGGGCATGGTGTGCACATGAATGGCCAGACTGGTAGAGAGAGAGAGTGGTTGGTGTGCAGATGTGTCTTTTCTGGAGCTTTTTTCCAATTTGAGTAGCTTTAGTGCTGTGTGGGGGATGAGTTGATGCATCGGAGGATGGTCTTTCATTTGGACAATGCAGCAGTGGTTACAGCACTAAATCAGAAGTCTGCTCATTGTCCATTAATGGTGGAAGTGTTGCGTTTGATTGTATTGTGCTGTTTAAAGCTCAATATTTGGTTGAGTGTGCAGCATTTTCCTGGTGTGTGTGTAATGAGATAGCTGATCCATTGTCTCACTTCTAGTGGGCCAGATTTCGAGTGTTGGTGCCAGAAGCGGATCGATCCTTGAAGACCATGCCTCCAGATGTTTGTCCAGTTTTCTTCCTCCTTCAGAGCATTGTTGATGGGTGCATTGGCCTTGAACACTTGGAAGAATTATAACAGGGGTTGGCATATTTTCCGATCGTTCTTGATGAATCAGGGGTATGAGCTTTGCTTCTCTATGCTGGTTTCCTGGAGTGTGGAATTCATTTTATTTTCTAAGGTGTATCATTGGTCTGTGGGAATGGTGTGACAGTCATTAAACTGTATTTCAGATTTGTATGGGTTTTTTTTTTAATTTTTTCTTTATTGAATTTTAATTTTTACAAAGAGTAAACTTTGATCAGATATACCAACATATCCACACCAATATTCACAAAAAATATTTCAAATAGACAAAATATACATTGTCCACTAAAGATAATGTCTTTATATTGGATTATAGTCCACAATATGGCGGATGGAAGCAAAAATTATAAGTGCCATTGGAAGATGGCTTATATATAGGAAAAATCAAAAAGAATAATCGAGTAGGGATTAACCCCTATCTTACAAAATGAACCTCTTGACCTATGACTGCTCTTCAATACTCTGCACATTAAGAAATTCTCGCAGTTGTTCAGGTTCATAGAAAATATATTTCTTTTCTTTGAAAAAAAGCAAACATTTACACGGAAATCTCAACTGAAAAGTTGCTTTTTTCTCCATGGATTCTTTTTTCATTTCCAAGAATTTTTTCCTTCTAATTTACGACCATTTAGATATGTCCGGAAATATAGATATTTTTCCACCTTTAAACTCTGGCTGTGTTTTTTTAAAGAATAATTTCAACAAAGTATCTTTGTCCTGCAAAAACACAAATGATACCACCAGAGTTGATCGAGTCTCAATATTATCCAATGATTTTTCCAATAAATCTGTAACATTCATTATACCTTCTCCTTCACCTTGCTGTTCCACATTTCTTTGTTGTTGCTTCATTTTCTGTCTCAAATAATATATACTCTGTAATGGAGGCAAGACTTGTTCTGAATAGTTATATATTTCAGTTAAACATTTCACAAACATATCTCTAGGTGTCATATATTGAGACTGAGGAAAGTTTAGTAATCGAAGGTTTAAATTCTTGGATGCATTTTCTAAGTTCTCGATTTTTCGGTGTAAAACCAAACGGTCACCAGCAATATGAGCTTGTTGTGTGGAAATTTTTTCCACTTCTATTTCAATTGCTGTTTGTTTAGATGAAATTCCTTCAATTTTTTTCTTTCAAAGTCTTAATCTGAGATGCATTATTTAAAGAAACAGTTATAAAGGATGTACACACCTTGTGCAGAGATTCGAGAGCAGTCCAGATTGAGCTTAGCGAAATTTCAGCTGGCCTCTCCAGTGGCTGAATTGCCACAAGGAAACTTCTTCTCTCAATTCCACATTTAAATTTGGTTCAGCCGCTGTTTTGTCCGATGTTGTGCCTGAACTATGCAGCTCTACCTCCTCTCTCTGCATGCTGTTCCCAATACCCGCTTCCAACGATGGAGTGCGCCGCCCCTTCGAGGCTATTGTTTCCACAGGCCCCGGAACTGCCTTTCCGTCTGGTTGCGGCGGTGGAGGAGTTAGAGGTCCCAGGGGGCTAAGCGATAACTTGCTCTCCAAGCTGGGGCTCTTCCCTGCCCCAGCAGCGGATTCGTCCCGTTTCGGGGTGGAAATCAGAAAGGAAGAGATGGACATTTGCCCAGGTAAGGAAGGAGCAGGTTTTGGGAGGGGAGGGCCCTTCGACTTGCCTTTCCTTTTCGGCATTTTTTGCAAGAATTAAGTACAAAGGCAAAATATCGTGGGAGCGTCCTTCTCATCCAACCACTTGGCAGCCATCTTGCTTCCCCTCCAAGATTTGTATGGGTTTAAGCATGCAGGTGGAGTGCCCTTGGTTAAGAAATTGTTATGTGGTTATGCTCGGAGTTGCCAACCTGGAATAAAGTGGTTCGCTGTCCACCTGGACATGATCTGCTCTTGAAGTTGTTTAGTGTTTCGAGTGATATTTGTTTTTTCTCCTGAGGTGGTCAGTTTGTTTCAATTGGCCTTTTCGGTGGCATTCTTTGCTGCTTTATGGATAGGAGAATTAGTAGCTCAGAATAAAATAGCAGCTGGGGACACTGGTTTGTTATGCTTTTCTACTAATCATTTCTATAGCACTACTAGATGTATGCAGGACTGTACACATTATATGCAGGTACTTTATCTGCCATTAGAGGGCTTACAATCTAAGCTTTTGTACCTGGGGCAATGGAAGTTTAAGTAACTCACCCAAAGTCACAAGGAGCTACAGTGGGAATTGAACTCAGGATCAAAGTTTGTTGCACTAACCATTAGGCCACTCCTCTACTCCTTTCTTCTACTCTATTGAGATTATATATTCATCGGTCAAAAACTGACCAGGAGGGCAAGGAGCATTGCATCTTCTTGCATAGTTGTCCATCATTACTTTCTTGTATGTGCTTTGTGCCTGGGTATTTATAGTTTGGCAACCAGTTGGGGGTTTGTATTGGTTGGTGCATGGTGATGGGTCCCCCTTGACAAGATATCAATTTGCAGCAGTTTTAAAACAAAGTTTATTGGCAGCAGGAAAGGAGCCTCAGTTTTTTGGGGCTCATTCTTTTTGGATAGGTGCTGCATCAGTTGAAGCCATGAAAGGGGGATCAACTAATATGTTGAAAAGACTGAGTAGATGGAAAAGTGACTGTTATAAACGTTATGTGTGGGTGGACCAGTTGGGATTGGAGAATTAATTGATAATGTACAGCGCTGCGTAACCCTAGTAGCGCTCTAGAAATGTTAAGTAGTAGTAGTAGTAGATTTGTTGCCCATTGACAATTGTGTTTGGATATATGGGCATTCATATGTGTTCTGGGTGGAGAAGAGAGCTGTAGAATAAAATTGGGGATCCAATTTAGGATTATCTGCATTGGGAGTGTGTATAAGATGGCTGGGTATTCGAGGAATGACTTGGGACCAGCTCCTGCCCAGCTTGCTGCAGGCTAGATGATTTTTTTCACCACAACTTATAATTGTTCATCTGGGTGGTAATGGTATTTGTAATGTAAAATGTGTTAAATTGATATGTTGGTTGTTGTTGCTTATTTTCCTGATGCTAGACTTGTTTGGTCTTGCATAATTCCTTGGGTGGTTTGGAAAGGGGCAATGAAAGCAAACGTAATTGAGTGTTTGAGGAGGAGAGTTAATACTGAAGTGAGACATTTTGAGTCAACCATGAGGGGAATGGCATTGTTGCATGATTTATTTTATAGGGATTGTCTGGGATTGCATTACCAGGACAGGTGTCACTTATCTGACATTGGGTTACGTATTTTCTTGAGCGATACCCAGAATTCGTTAGAGGCGTGTTATGGCAAAAGACAGGCTGCAGCTTTTTTTGGGGGGGGGGGGGGGGGGAGCAGTGACAAGCTAATTGTTTACACCGCTTATGGCATAATAAAATGTGGGGTAATCTAAGAAGGGTTGTGAATATGTTGGTAAATAAGTATGACTCGATAAAAGTTATGTTCAATTGTGTTCATGTGCGTCATTGCCCTAAGCTGGGGGAGTTCACTCCTCAACACCACGGAGTGCGTGTTGGGGTAATTAAATAATAATGTTTAATGCAAGAGTAGTTTGATATTGACTGGTTGTGAGGGGTGGGTAAGGGTTGTGGTAAAGTTTTATGATTGTGTTTTGTTAATAAGTGAAATTATTGTTTATGCAATAAAGATGCAGCCAATGTATTTGCCACTATTTGAGGGTGTTGTGTGAATTATTTATTAAGTGTTTTCAATTTTAAGGAAATGAGAGTTTGTTCAAATGCCAATGTTAATCAGCTAGAACCCAGAGATAAATAAAGAGAGGCATTTTCGATATGACGTCTAAACTGTACACCGCCTTGAGTGAATTCCTTCAAAAAGGCGGTAAATCAATCCTAATAAATAAATAAATAATTTGTCTTTGGACGTTTTGCTAAAAACATCCAAAAATCAAGTACTGAAAATGACCATTTTCAAACTAGAAAAACATCTATCTTTTTTCTTTGAAATGACCATTTCTTAGATGTTGTGCTTAGTATGTGTATCTTTTTGGACCATTTAAAAACAAAAATGTCTGAGTGAAAAATGCACAAAATCAAGCCATTGGGATGTAGGAGGAGCCAGATTTCCTAGTAGACTGGCCACACAGGCATCCCAGTAGAGCAGTGGGCCACCCTAGGGGGCACTAAAAGATCCTAGGCACACATTTCACAATTACCCCCATATATTGTATGATGAGCTCTTCAAATCCCACAAAATAACTACTGTACCCAACTATACACCACTTCAATAGTCCTTATGGCTATAGCTGTCACCTATATGTGGGTTTAGTAGGGTTTTTTTTTTTTTTTTTGGGGGGGGGGGGTTAAGGGGCTGACACTTTCCACCAGAAGTATAATAGAGTAGATTATGGGTCTGGATCACTTTCTCTACAGTGCACTGCACTGACCACTAGTTTACTCCAGGGACCTGCTTGCTGCTCTAATAGGTCTGGCCATAACATCTGAAGCTGTCATAGAGGCTGGTATGTAATGATTTATTTATATCTTTGCAGGGTGGGAGGAGGTCACTGACCACTGAAGGAGTAAGAGGGTGTCATTCCTTTATTCCTGCATTAGTCATCTGGTCATTTAGGGCAATTTTCTGTGGCTTATTCGTTTAAAACAGGTCTAGACCGAAACATCTAACTTATAGCCTTGGATGTTTTTGTTTTGTTCCATTATGGCAGAAAAATGTCCCAAGTGTTAGGAACGCCCAGATCCCACCCTTAACATACCCCTGGCACACCCTCTTGTGATTTGAACGCACTTCTGATGGACTTCATAGAAAAACAAGTAAAAATTGGTTTTGAAAATACCAATTTGGACATTTTTGTGAGAAAAACATCCAAATGCAGAATTATGCCACTTTTTGGATGTTTTTCTATTTTGAAAATGAGCCCCATAGTTTTCAAACATTACATAATCAACAGTGAGTGTTGTCTAGTAATTGCATGTAAAAGTTTATATATGTAACGGTTGTAACCTGCCTAGAATTATAGGATAGTGCAGGACAGAAATATTTTAAATAAAAAAAATAGTACTTCAAGTTCAAACTGACAATCAGGTTCCCATGTTCTACATCAACAAGCAAGGGTGAACGGGATGGAATGTTACTAGTATATAATCAGAACCAAATTTCTGACTCTGAGTCAGAATATCAACTCATCTGAGTAGCCCCTTGACAGCACTGTACTCCAGAATATATTCAGCAAATGAGATAATCCATTGATAGATTTGTTTGCGACTAGTCTCAGTATAGGAGGTACTCACTTTTTTCGACCCCCATTTCCTGACAAACATGAAATAGTGATGGACACTTTCTCAATATTCTGGAGTCAAGACCTTCTGTATGCATTCCCACTAATTTATCTCATGTCAAAAGCTATTCTAAAGATCATAAAGGATGCAGCAAGTCATTTTGATAGGGCCTAAGTGGCCCAAGGCAGATTTGGTACTCTTCCCTCAGAAAATAGCACAAGACCCAATATGTTTTTCAGTCACTCTGATGTTGCCCATGTAACAGAAAGGCACTGTGCTTCATTTCAACATCATATCATTCTCTCTTATGGCCTGGATGCTAAAAGTCTCTTAAGGACAGAACACCCAGTTTTGCAAAATGCTATCCAATTGTGGCAGCTTCTAGAAAACAATCTACTAGAAGATTGTATAATTTCAAGGGGAAGAGATTTGCTGCATAGTGTTTCAACAGAAATGAAGACCTATGTACTTTGATGGTCCCACTGGTACTTGAATACCTTCTAATGCTATCAAACTCAGGTTGAGCTACCAGTTTGGTCAAAGTCCATCTCTCAGCTATTGCAGCATACCATGACCTGGTACAGCAACAACCTTTATTGAAACATCCATTAGTTTCTCGCTTCATTAAAAGCCTTTTCAATGCAAAACCTCTGATTCAGAAACCAGCACCTGGGTGGCATTTAAATTAAGTACTCTCTCCTTTAATGAAGTTTCCCTTTGAACTGCTAGGGTTGGCTGCTTTAAAGTTTCTCTCTTGGAAAACAATGTTACTTACAGCAATTACTTCTGCCTGCCATCATTTTTGAATTGGATGCACTTGTGCACTATGAACCTGATACACAATTTTTCAACAGTAAAGTAGTACTGAGAAAACATTCAAAGTTTCTACTCAAGTCGTATCAGATTTTCATATTGACCAGCCAATTGTTCTTCCAGTTTTCTTTCCATCTCTACAGCAGAGTGTCCACCAACCAAACTTGCACTTGTTAGAGTGCAAAAGAGCACTAGCAATATCTTCAAAGAACTGTTTCACCTACTAGACTGTTACAGCTTTTTTTTTATACTAGTCTGAATAAAGTAGATGTACTGGTTACTAAATGAGCATTATCTGCCTGGATTTCACAGAGCATATCCTTATGTTATGCTCAGTCAGACGCTGCATTATAAACCAAAGTTACTGCTCATCAGCTAATGTCCAAACCAGCAACAGGGCAGCTACAATCTGTGTCAACAAAGGACTTTTACAAGGCTGCAACTTGGACATCTATTCATACTTTGACTAAACATGTCTGTATTGATAAGTTCTCTTCTTCTGACACTAATTGTGGACAGGCAATTCTTGAAAGTGTTTCTGATTCCGTTGTTTGAAATTTTGCTGTTAAAGTTGTATAACGCTGCAACCTGCCTCCTTCTCCTACATCTCTAATTAGTTTGGGTTGCAAATATAAAATTAACAATAATGATGTTATGTTGAAACCCTCAGCTCTGTAGTCACCACTTTTGATGCTGTCCATGGAAAAAGTGTAGTTGCTCACCCTGTAACGAGAGTTCCCAATGGACAACAGGATCCTACAGCCACACAGTCCCACCTACCCATTCCGAGATTGCACCTTGCTACTATACCACTGAGGTAATGGTTAAGATGCTCTGAATTTTCTTTAAACCTACTGTACCCAACTGTACACCACTACAATAGTCCTTATGGCTGCAGCTGTCACCTATAGGCTTCTGATGCTCAGAATTTTTAAAGGCTTCTGAGCTCTGGGAGTAAACATCCAGTTGGTTATATCAAGTGCTGATATCACCGCTCCTATGGCTGTAGGGTCCTGCTGTCTATAGAGAACCTTCATTAAGGGGTAAGCAATTACACTTTTTCTTGTCCTCATTGCCTGCATTACCTCACAACGAGAAAGGCATTGATTTTGCATCACCGTAGCTAACAAATTGGGATTTCCCAGCTACAGAAGATTTCCAGGCTTCTTTGTAGCAGTTAGTTAGCAGTCTGTAAATATCCTCCTCAACCACAGAGGATCAGGTCCACTTCCTTTTCTTGTCTCATGCAGAGTAGTATATAGAAGAAACGCTGCTCTATGCTTGTAGCATGCTCCCTCTGTTCCCATCTGGTCTTGCAGAAGGCTTCTATGATTGGAGTTGTTTTTTAGATATATTACTCACCTTTTACCAAACCTGAGCTCAAGGACAGTTACTTATTTATACTCGGGTATATTAGTTATCTTTCTTCCCAAATGGGCTCACAATCTGAGCTATATCTGAGGAACTGGAGAGTGAAGTGACTTGCCTAAGGTCACGTGGAGGGGCATTTTCAAAAGGGACGTCCACGTTTCAATTTGGACATCCTCGCAAAACATCCTGATCCAGGGGCGGGGAAACCCGTATTTTCAAAGCAAGATGGACGTCCATCTTTCGTTTCGATAATACGGTCAGGGACGTCCAAATCCTGAAATTTGGTCATCCTTAGAGATGGTCGTCCCTAGATATGGACATTTCTGATTTTCAGTGATTTTCGAAACCAAGGATGTCCAGCTCAGAAACGATCAAATGCAAGCCATTTGGTCATGGGAGGAGCCAGAATTTCTAGTGCACTGGTCCCCCTGACATGCCAGGACACCAACTGGGCACCTTAGGGGGCACTGCAGTGGACTTCATAAATTGCTCCCAGGTACATAGCTCCCTTACATTGTGTGCTGAGCCCCCCAACCCCCCCAAAAAACCCACTACCCACAACTGTACACCACTACCATAGCCCTTATGGGTGAAGGGGGGCACCTAGATGTGGGTACAGTGGGTTTCTGGTGGGTTTTGGAGAGCTTGCTGTTTCCTCCACAAACGTAACAGGTAGGGGGGTATGGGCCTCAGTCCGCCTGCCTGAAGTGCACTGCACCCACTAAAACTGCTCCAGGGACCTGCATACTGCTGTCATGGACCTATGACATCTGAGGCTGGCATAGAGGCTGGCACAAAATATTTTGAAAGATATTTTTTGAGGGTGGGAGGGGGTTAGTGACCACTGGAGGAGTAAGGGGAGGTCATCCATGATTCTCTCCGGTGGTCATCTGGTCATTTCGAGCACCTTTTTGTACCTTGGTTGTAAGAAAAACACGACCATGTAAAGTCGTCCAAGTGTTCATCAGGGACACCCTTGTTTCTTTCGATTATGGGTCAAGGACGTCCAAGTGTTAGGCACACTCAAGTCCTGCCTTCACTACACCTCCGACATGCCCCCTTGAACTTTGGCCGTCTCTGCGACGGAAAGCAGTTGGGGACGTCCAAAATCAGCTTTCCATTATATCGATTTGGACGACCCTGTGAGAAGGACGTCCATCTTCCGATTTATGTTGAAAGATGGGCGTCCTTCTCTTTCGAAAATGAGCCTAAAAGTGTCAGTGGGACAAGCAAGATTTGAACTGCTCAGCTGCTCTTTCACTTCCAGGTATAAGCATTTCCATGGAAGCTTATGCCACAGAGCACCCACATTTCTATGTTTATGTGTCAAATATTTGCTCTGACACTGTCAGATGTTAATCTAGCATCTGCCTCTTAATTGCCCATTGACTTGCTAATTTAACCTAGAATGATAAATTCATCCTAGAATACATCGTTCATTCTGGTAAAAGTGAAGAAATATTTAATACTAGCTTGAATAGTAATAAAATGATAAATGATATTCAGTTTGTGTTTGGGCATTTTTAATAACAAATGTCTTTTATATATTTTTTTAGATATTTTATATATCACAGAGTCTAAATAATAAATGCATCATTATTGTATGATTACCAATTCCATATAAACATTATTGAAAATAAGCATCATTTAAACATCTCATAACCTTAATATTTGTCATGATATTATTAGAATGATGTGATATGCTATTTCATTTTCTTTACAAAAACCTAAGGCTGTGTACAATATATTATGTTCTGGATGGGAACCTTTATGATTGCTACTCCAATTGCATATTATAGCACAAGTTTCTGCTTCTAGAAATAATCACATAGCAGTTTTTTAAGTTGTTTTATTTTAAATCTTTAAGAGATTGTGGTGTTTTTTTTATTTTGTTTTTTAGTGTGGATATTTATAGGCCTATTTAGAGGGCTAATTACTAAGCTGTGATAAAATATTGTTTTTTTACTGCAGCTTAGTTTACCATGGGTGTCCCTAACATGTGGTAATTCAGTATCACAGGTTAGTAAGTACTGCATCATATGAATAATACAACTTAGGTGAACCTTGCAAGCTGCATTATTTTCTTCCTCAGGCACATCGGACTACCAACATGCAGCCCAATGCTCCCAGAAGCCTTCTTAAAGGGGGCAGTGCCATAAAGACCCTCTTCCCTAGTCAAGATACAACCATTCCTGGACCCCAAGACAAGCCCCCACCCCCTGAAGACACCCCTGAACCCAAATCAATACTTTTACTTCCAGACCCAAGAAAGTGCTCCCATCCCAAACTCAAAGACATCCCACCCCACTAAAGCTCAAGACAAGTGCCCCAACCAATGAAGATTCCCCAGGGACCTACCAGGGGGTTTCCGTTGGCTAGGGCAGGAGTGACTGGGGATCACCCCTGCCATAGCCACTAGAAACTAGGGAAAGCCCATGGGAGGTCTTCAGGAGTTAGTGGCTTGTCCTGGGGTCTCAGGTGGATGGGGACTCTTGGCTGGGAAGGGGTCCATGCAACCACTAGTCACCAGCCTCTAAGATAGCATCTGAAAGCAACAAGCTATGCATTAGTGGTCCAATGCTCCTGGGCAGAAAAAATAATGTCAGCTCCAGCTGGTGTTTTTTTTTCCATGTATAATGCAGCATGCAAATTCATTGCAAAGTGTGTGATCCAATTTGCATAATAATGAAGTGCTTTAGACATTCACATGCTTTGCATTTTATTATTACTCAGATGTGCTGACTTAAACATGTGTTACAATAAAATAATACATGATTTTGCTGTTTAATACACATTAAGAGACAAATATTGTACATTATTCTCTTAATGCAGGTTATTAACTACCATCCTTATTTATTGACCAGTGGTAAAAAAAAAAAAGCACTTTGTACAGTGTTTTACCACAGGAAAATGTACTGTAGTACTCATTAAGCTTACTTTACTTGGTGCTCCCTTATTTGGTAGCCTGTCCTCCCCCTTGCTGTAGTGCCATGTGACTACTACCAGGGCCACCGAGAGGGGGAGGGACAGGGGAGACAAAATTCCCAAGGCCTCCAAGGGGGGCCTGGCGCCACAGTCCCCTCCAGCCACCCCCTCCGTCCACCACCGGGCTTGGCCCCCCTGAATTCAAATCATAGCGCCTCACCTCAACCTCGCTCCGTGTGAAAGAAGCGCAGCAGCGGCAGTCTGCAGATCGCCTCCCTTCGGGCCTTCCCTCCCTGTGTCCCGCCCTCGTCTGATGTAACTTGTGCGAGGGCGGAACATAGGGAGGGAAGGCCCGAAGGGAGGTGATCTGCAGACTGCTGCTGCTGCGCTTCTTTCACATGGAGTGAGGTCAAGGTGAGGCGCTATGATTTGAATTCAGGGGGGGCCCGGCCCAGGGGTGGACGGAGGGGGACAACAACGACCTCGGGGGGGGGGGGGCGGGATGAGGCAGTCTCTCAGTGGCCCTGACTACAACTAGGAGTTCAAGGCTGCCATTTTCAGTCAGAGCACCAGGGACTGGAGCACCCAGAGATTGCACCTGCATCTATCCACTATCCACCAGAAAAAAAAAAAAAAAAAACATGGGTTCCGGGGATGTGAGGGTTTGATGGGTTTTTGGGGAGGTTTGAAAAGGGATCAGCATAGAGGGCTATTTATTACTAAGAACCAACCCCTTTAAATTGTTCCTCAGAGTATCACGTTGCGTGTTAATAGCCCTATGCTCTTGGGAAAGACAGTTGTACACTACATTTGTAAACTTTCCGTGAACAACCCAACTTGTGAAGTTTGACACAAGCTGCTTTATCTATTTTTCATAATAAAGAGCTACTTTATTATGCATGCAGTACTTCTCATTTTTTAATATGTGCTGTATCAGAGTTTCATCTGGTATGTGAAACACATGCTTAAATGCAATTAACACAAATTCTAGGGCACTGGTTCCCAACCCTGGTCTTGGAGGCACCCCAGCCAGTCAGGTTTTTAGTAGATCCACAATAAATATTCATGAGATAGATTTGCATGCAGTGGAGGCAGTGCATGCAAATCTCTCTGATGAATATTAATTTTAGGCACCCCTGGTGCCTCCAGGACCAGGTTTGGGAACCACTGTTCTAGGGTTTTAATGTGCTTTATTTGCTCTTTAATATACACTATTGCCATAATGCAGCTTGGTAAGAAGATCCATTATTTTGTAAGCAATTGCACCAGGTTTCTGATCTAGACCATATGTTCTATAGCAAATTTTTATTTCTGATTTTAAGATATTACTGGAACAATTTTGCTTGTTTGCAATGACATGATTGATTGTTATGGTTATTATTATTAATCTTGTTTTCAATCTTTTTAGAGAAACATGATTTAACTGTCTCTCTTGTTTTCAGAGATGAACTGTTTTAACAAACATACGGAGTGCGAGCGACATATTCCAGAGAGTAAACGTTTCTGCTCTTTGCAAGAAAAATAAAAATTCAGTAGAACAAAGCTTAAATATTAATGACAATAAATAAAACTTGAAAGCAAAAAGAAAATATGTGGACTTTTTTCTAAACTCATCCCACTGCCTTTCTTCACACTTAGGAATTACAGACATTTTATCCTCAACAAGATGTCTCCCCTTCTTCCCAGGGACATGTTTCTTTGGTAGTTTGGCTGTTTCTTTGGTAGTTTTGTAGTTTTTAAATACATTTTGAGACTTACTGGAAACTTGAAGATGAACTGAGTTCCCGACTGCAACAACCACCCCAGCTTTATTTTATTATCCATTGATTTTTCAGGTTTCTGTGCTCTTTTTTGTCTCTGCTATATGTTTATTATGCAACATGTAAAAGAAAAAAAAACACTGACATGTTGAGTTTGTTAAATGTACATTGTTTTCATTATATACAGACTGCTTGGGGGAAAACCTATTGCTCAGTTTCCTGCATCAGTGAAATGTGGAAACACCAGCTTGAGGTTTTTATAGACTGTGTTGTAGAAGCAGCTTTTCTCACATCATCATTTGAAGCAGCAACATGGATTGAATAATGGTGCTAATGGACAATTAGGGAAGCTAGTTTGTTTCTTTTTTTCTTCAGCATTTGATCTTTTTAAAAAAATGTTGGAAGATGTCCATTTTCACGAATAGTCCCTCAGATTCTATATATATGGCACTCAAAATTGTGTGTGCTCAATTTCCACATGCAATTTAATTGAATAATAAAACAATTAGCACTGATAATTGGGTGCTAATAATCAATTATCTGTGCTGATTGGCAACAATTAGAATTTACACATGCACCATCCTAGGCGTATTCTATAAAGATGCATTCATAAATTAGCGTGCAGATCCGAAAAGGGGGGAATGCCAAGGGAGGGGCATGGGTGGGTCATGAGCCTTCTGAAAATGTGTGCATACTATTACAGAATATGCTGATCCGTGCCTGATTTAGGCGTAGGGATTTGCATCAGGTTTCAGCTGGTGTAAACCCTCATGCCTAAAATGTAGGTGCAGAATCTGGTGGTAGGCGCTAATCTATAAACAGTGCCTAACTCAGAGCACCGTTTATAGATAACGCTTACAACTGATCTTTTTTTTTTTTTTTGCACCAATTTTTCAGCACCACATATAGAATTTGGTCCAGTGTGTGGAAATCAGGTATTTCATTAAATATAAACACTTCTGTATAATTTCTGAAGTTTGCTGGAGGAGAATATAGCAAAGCTGATGCCTGGAGAAAGAGATTGAACATGTATGTTACTGTAGGTTTCAGTTGGCAAAACCTATTCTATATAGGTTACCCAAAGTTAGACAATAACCTCCAGATTCTGCATTTCACGCCTGAAAATCCGCACAGAAATCAAAGCGTATTCTGTAACAATGCACGTACCTTAATTGTTTAACTAGCTAATCAGTGTTGTTAATTGGATGTTAACAAGCAATTATAAGCACTAATTGGCATTAAAGTTTACGGGCACAACTTGCGTGTAAATTCTAAGTTGCATAGCTGAAAAGAGGGTGTGGCCATGGACATTTCTAAAATCTATGTGCATTATTATAGAATACACCCACTGTGTGCTTAATTTAGACGTCGGGAGTTACGCCAAGTAAAACATGGCCTAAATGGACTCACCCAAATTTGATCGTGTGGAGAGGCACTTGGCGTATTCAATATGCTGTGTGGAAGTTTAAGCCTATTTTATAAAATTTAGGCATACTTTAGAGAATACGCCTATGTATATTTTATTACTGCATGGAGTTTTCAGGTGCCATATATAGAATCTGGCCATTAAACTGTGTGCACTGAGTGTAAATTCGATAATCGGATTACAGCATACACTAGTATGCAGACTAGTAAGTCTGCAGGTATGTGTGTAACTGTAGGTACGAGCACTTTACTAGCTCAATGGCTAGGGTCAATGCTTATGCTTAAATGTTCTCAAAGCTTATCGCATCAGTGCTGGGCCTACCCCTGCCCCTCCCATGTCCATGCCTCTCTTGCAGTTACACACTATAGAATTTATGCGTTGCTGTTGTAGAATAACACTTAAATGTGGTTACATAAATTAGGCCAAATTTGCTGATTATTGGTTGTTGGTGTCAATTCACACCTAATTAGGCCAATAACTTGAGTGCCTAACTACTACTATTCTATAATCTATATACACAAATGTACACTCAGGGCACATAAGTTTTAACGTGAGATTTTAGAATGAGGGGGTATGAAGATAATTTTATAGCAGGGTGTCTGCTTTAAGATGCCATGCAGGCATAAACTTAGGCACCATTTTATGAAGGCTCATAGGTATCTATGGGGGTGTTTTACAAAAGTGTGCTAAGTCTTAGCGCACTTTGTTGTTAAGGCATGCTAAATGCAAAGTGCAGAGGCTGTGTGCTAATGGGGGGGGGGGGGGGGAGATGCCCACTTGTCCTCAGCAATTACTGCACTGAAAAGTCCATTAGCACATGCATACTTTTATTTAAATTAGCACAAGGGCACTTAGCATCTCCTATTTAGGAGGTCATAAGCAGTCCCCCACTAACAGAAAAAGTTAGTAAGTGTGCCAACTGTAACATGACCTCCCTGCCCATTTTCTGCCTACTCCCTGACCTTATGATCAAATGCATTTAATGCATTAATATCCACATGCTGTCATGACTCGGCGTGCTTGTGGATTAGCTGTTAGCAAATACAAATTGGCACGTTAAGGGCTGGATTCTATAAATGGCACTCAAAAATGGATGTATGTCCTTTATAGAATCATGCTTAGCGTCAATTTCCAAGCCCTAACTTTGGGTGATAGACTTACACCTGCAGAAACCTAGTATAAATGCTGGTGCCTAAGTTGGGCATGCTGACCCATAATTCAGTACACTTGTTGATCACAATATTTTATCAACACATGTACTTGCAGACTGCCCATGCTCTGCCTAGACTGCATCACCAGGTACAGCTTCTGGCAAAGTATGCACCTTCAAAACAAATTTAAGCAAGTTGGTATTTTAGAAAAGGCCTTTTATTCACATTTGTGGGCACATAGAATTATCCTATGAGGGTAAGTTTATAAACTTTCAAAGGCATAAAAGGCCTCTCCCAAAATTAAGTCACACCTAAAAGTGGTGCAAGAGAATGCATACTAGTACCGTAGGCATACTCACCTGAGGAGTTTGGGTGGGGTCATGTTTTATATACTTGCTTTATAAACTACATGCATACTTTTACATGTTAATATTTAGGCCTGCCTGCTCCTAAGCAGGCATACATGTCAACAACCACAATCTAGTGCTATTTTTGCAGAATTTGTACTACTATGGTAATGACGCATAGGTGCCTATGTGGGTTTATAAAATAGGCGGAAAATTAGTGCCATCCTGCTCTATTAACCTAGGCACTCTGTTATAAAATCCCCCTCTATGAGGCATGCAATTACAGATACTGTACTTCCTGTTCTATTCCTTTATATCTAATTTGTATTATTTTATTAAAGTAACATCTTCATATTTTAAATTAGATTCTAGGAGTATCAATGCAAAAACAAATTAAGAAAATTACAATTTTGTTTTGCATGCTCTCCATTTTAAGATATGAGTTGTTACGATTCTGAAAGGAAAAGTGTGTAGCCAACCAAGCACGCCTGTCTTCTTTGAATACATTTATGCTAATATGTTTGTACAGGACAGACTTGCATCATGATTTTCAAATTATTTTCAAGAAAAATAATATATACATAATTTTGTAACCTGCATGATTTGTTGTTCAAGTTTGTAACTGGGCACTGGGTTTATTTATGAAAAACACAGTTCTTTTTAGAGCAACTATTTTCACGTTTTTCAAAGGTTAAAAAGTACACTGAAATTTTGTTTCATGCAGGATAAAGAAAAACAGGAACATGACAAAGAAACATGGGCATAGTTGTAAATTTTGACTTTTACATTCTTTTATCATAATTCAAAGAAAATAATGTTTTTAAAAAGCTGCATTAAAAATCCTGTTCAAAAATATATAATATCCCGGCGCTGGCACTTCAGAACTATATTCATATATTGAAGGAGCTCCATTTTCTTTAATGCACATAAGTAGGAATAATATTGTATATAAAGTGTAAATGAATCTTATAATTCATTCATGCATAAAACATACAGTACTGTACAAAGTTGTTATTTATGCACCTTGGGTCCGAGTATGATCAGGAACGAAATATTTCCCCCAATGTATGCCTCATTTTTACTTGATATTTGAAGTAAAAAGAACTTTTTATAAATCTTGACTTGTTTTTTTTTTATTACTAGATTGTGTCTTGGATTCTAATGTCTTTATTTATTTTAGGGGCCCTTTTACTAAGCTGTGTTAAGCACTACGTTGCACTTCCCACAGCTTAAAATAGCTTACCACCAGACACACACAGATGTCTTACGGTAAGTTCCAAATCTGCACTAAAGTATATTTTTAAATTTTTGTAGAAGGGAGTGTGTCTGGGAGGCAGAGAGTAGACATTCCTGCACTACACAGCACAGCTACATTACTGTGTGCTAACTGGTTAGTACAGGATTAGCAAATGAGCCCTTACCGCCTATACAACTACAACCATGGAATGCATTACCAAATGCCATAAAAACAGCGCACGACCTAACAATCTTCCAAAAATTACTAGAAACCAACCTGTTCAAAAAGGCATACCACAATGATCCATCCTAAATACCAGACAACGAAACTCTTCCAGAACTAGACAAAACCGAAAATACTAGGACTAGGGGGCATGCGATGAAACTACAGTGTAGTAAATTTAAAACAAATCGGAGAAAATATTTCTTCACCCAACGCGTAATTAAACTCTGGAATTCATTGCCGGAGAACGTGGTGAAGGCAGTTAGCTTGGCAGAATTTTAAAAGGGGTTAGACGGTTTCCTAAAGGACAAGTCCATAAACCGCTACTAAATGGACTTGGGAAAAATCCACAATTCTGGGAATAACATGTATAGAATGTTTGTACGTTTGGGAAGCTTGCCAGGTGCCCTTGGCCTGGATTGGCCGCTGTCATGGACAGGATGCTGGGCTCGATGGACCCTTGGTCTTTTCCCAGTATGGCATTACTTATGTACTTATATATGTACTTATATTTGACAGGAGTGGAGGAGTAGCCTAGTGGTTAGAGCACCAGTCTTGACATCCCGATGTGACCAGTTCAAATCCCACTGCTACTCCTTGTGATCTTGGGCAAGTCACTTAACCCTCCATTGCTTCAGGTACAAAATTAGATTGTGAGCCCTCCAGGGACAGAGAAATACCCCCAGTGTACCTGAATGTAACTCACCTTGAGCTACTACTGAAAAAGGTGTGAGCAAAAATCCAAATAAAAATAAATAACATAAAAAAAATAAAAATCATATTTGCTAGTCATTGATCACTGGCCACTTGACTGTGAAATACAAAAAAAAAGTACTTTAAAATGGACAGTATTTAAAAGTCTCAAATATGATTTGCAGAGAAACAAAGTGGGAAATTACTTCAGGACGCTGAGACCATGGTGGTATATAAAGAAGTAAACTTTATTGTAGACTCGACACAGTACTGTGTTTCGGCCACAGGCCTGCCTCAGGTGTCTTGAGTGATGCAAAAAAAAGTTTTTAATTACTGGCCTTGAGCAATACACAAAAAAGTATCCCAAACTGGTTAGTCTGTAGCGGTGGAATTGTTCCACCCTCACAACTGGAAAGCGACTCTGCAGCTTCAGTAGCATGGCCATGCTATGAAGCGGTCAGGGGCGGATTTCATTAGGTAGCTGGGACAGGTATCTAGTTTACAGTGAGTGTTGGAAAACCTACTAATCACCTGGGTAACTGTTTCGACAGTAAGGAGGGTGAAGTTTAACCAGGTATGATCTGCCGGGTATTCTCCAATGGTTGGGTCCAATTCATTAAGGAAGTTTTCAATGTCGGTGTTGTTCTGAGGTAGCGTGTTGCGTAGGTTTACAATTTTTTCATTGAAGTACTTCACAAGTTTATCTGCAGATGGGATGTCTGTATTCATGGTAGTAACCAAGTTGGTGTCTAGGAGTTTGTTCACGAGTTGGTATAATTTCTTCATGTCTTTGTAATCTGTCCCTATTTTGGTTTATAGTATGATCTTTTGGCCAGTCTTATTGAATATTTGTATTTTCTTTTTATTTGTTTCCATGTATTGAGTGTATGTTCATCTTTTGTTTTATTCCATGCTCGTTCAAGTTTCCTGGTTTGTGTTTTTAACTTTTTCAGTTCATTGTTGAACCATGGTATTGAGTTATGCTTGCGTGGGGTTCTTGTTCGTAAGGGCACAATTTCATCTAGTATGTTTTTGCATCTCTTGTCCCATTCTATGTCCCAGTCTGTTTGTGTTGCCCATTTGTTATTGTATATTAGTTGCCAGAATGTTTTCGTGTCTACTTGGCCTCTTGTGCTGTAGGATGTGTGTTCTAGTATTCGTTGTTTACACTTCTTCCGCCAATGTAGGGATAAGTTTAGTTTGTAGGGTGTCTCTGTCCATTTTGCATTTATTGTTAGGTTCTGGTCTGTTGAGAGTTTGTGTGAGATGAGATCAAGTGTGTGCCCTTTAACGTGGGTTGCTTGCATTTGTGGCCATTTGAGATTGCATAAACGGAGAAATTCCTTACATTCTCCTGCGTTAATAGAGTTCGGGTCTTCTAAGTGAAGATTGATGTCTCCTAGTACTAGTGTTTTGGAGTTGGTTACACATGTGGTTGAAATGAAGTCCATGAAGTTGGTCTGGCCTTCGTTCGAATTACCTGGAGGTCTGTAAAACAAAACACAATTCAAATGATTGCGTACGGTTTTGTTGTGGATTCTGATTGAGGCAATTTCAAGTTGAGGTGTTATGGACTCGGCAGTGGTTTCGGTGGTAAAGTGGGACCGATAGATTAGTGCTCTGCCTCCGCCTCTCTTTTCTTTTCTGGTCCAATGTGTGATTTTGAATCTTGAAGGGCACAGGTCTAGGATTATAGGGTTCTTTTAGTCATGGATCCAAGTTTCAGTGAGGAAGAGTAGGTCGAGGTTTTCTGACATGATCCAGTCTGTTAGTATTGCTGTTTTATTTACAGCGGATTGACGTAGCCCCGTAGTTGTATTATATTTTTTGCGGGTGTCTTTATTCATCTCTACATATACTGTTTAATCAAATATATGTATGTTATTATTGGATATATTTTATTTTTAGATGTTGTTGATGTTTACTATGTATATTCAAGAGAATTTGGTTACAAAGATTTTGTCAATGAATACATTTTTTGTATATATGTTTTTATTGGACTTTTATACATTCTTTATTTGTAGTGTAACCTTTTGACCCCTGATGCAGACGCTTTTCTGCGTCGAAACACAGCCTGTGTCAGGTCTTTTATTATTGATATAATAAAGATTGTTGGACTTAAGTCTCCAGTGGTGAATCGTCTTTGCTTAGTCTCTACTTTTGCCTTCTGTGATTCGTTATCGTAGAGAACTGTTCTTGTTCTGTACTTTGGCCGGGCTAAACCGTATTATCGAAAAAAATGATGGCCGGCCATCTTTTTCGATAATACGGTTCTGGCCAGCTGTTGTGCCACCGCCAAAATAGATCGCTGGCGACGTTCAATTATGCCCCTCCACGCGCCTTAGTAAAAGGGCCTCATCATGAATTAATGCAAAATTCTACAAAAGTTACTCAGGACATATAAAACAAATCTACTATGCCATTACAGCACCAAAAAGGACCTTCCTACGAAAAGGCAGCATTGTAAATATTTCAGTGAGATCTATCAGGAAAATTGAACATACTGGACTATTACAGTCCAAGCAGACAATGCTAGCAGAATACCAGGCCTCAGGCACTAGAACATAAACAAACCCTCTCCAAATACAGGATAAGTGACCACCAACTAAAAGTAGAAATATGTAAGCAAAGATTAAACTGAAATCTCAAGAAGCCAGACTCTGCAGGCAGCACAATATTAAGGATATAGAAAGACATACATTTCATCTTGTGCAAAATATAAAGATAGCAGATGTCAATTCCCCCAAAATGGCATATTCCAATCAATAACTGGAAAATAAACTTTTTTTTCTACCTTTATTATCTACCTTTATTATCTGGTGATTTTATTTTTATTTTTTTATTTATTTATTTTTTAAACAATTTTACAATAATTTCAAGAATACATCTTGGTTAGAAAAGATGATTAACAAAGAAAAAGGATTAATAATATAATCTTATATGATTTCCATCTTATATTTAGGTAACATAAAAGAAAAAGAAAGTAAATAAACTAGTCAAAGTTAATAGGTTTAAAATATAAGATGAAAAATCTGTATCAGACTTCCATTATAGTATTCATCTATAGTCCACTATTTAGGAGGCATATCAATATATCTGAGGAATTATTTCATTAGGAAAGTAAAGGCTGAGAAGAAGTTGCAGGAATTCCTAAATATTTCACGGAGTTGATGTAATAATTTGTCCTTATTGTACTGGCGGTAACAAGGCTATTTTAGAGTCCAAAAAAACATTAAATTGCTTAGAATCAAAAAACACATATTTTACAGAATTTAATTTTACAACACATTTGCATGGGAAATTTAACCAGAAAAGAGCGCCCAACTGTTGTACCTTTGGGCATAATTTATGAAATTCTTTGCGGCATTTTTGAGTTGCTTTAGAGATATCTGGATATATTCTTATTTATAAGTCAAAAAGAGTTGTTCTCTATGTAGGAAATATTGCTTAAGAATCCAATCTCTGTCCGGTTGTAATACAAAGGAGACTATTAAGGTTGATGGTATTAAGCCTAACTTATCATCTTCTATAACTTGTGTTAAGTTCAGTTTCAAGGTATCAAATGGTATTTCTGTTCCTGGATCCTCCAATTGTTCTTTCTCCTTTTTTTCATATGGTAACAGGTAATATATTTTTGATATAGGAGGATATGCATTTTCTGGAATCTTCAGAACTTCATTTAAATATCTTTTAAAAGTTATTAACGGGGCTATCATAGCCTGTTTTGGAAAGTTTATCAATCTAAGAGTGTTAGACCTCTGTGTGTTTTCCAATATTTCTATTTTGTTCTGAAGGTATTGATTTTCTTTTATTAAAGTGGCTTGTACCTGTTGAGAGTGTTGTATTTCTTTCATATTATTCTCCGTTGATTTATCCAACATTTGTAACTTTCCTTCTAATACAGGTATTTTATTAAATACGGTCTGAGATTGATCAAGAAATGAGGAAAATTGATGTGAGAACAAAGTTTCCAGTTTCTTTAGAGCCTCCCAAATGGCTTCCAAGGTTATATTGTCTGGTTTCAACCCTAATAAAGACTTACTTGATGAATCTGCATATATGGTTCCTTCTATTGGCCCTGTTGCCTTCACCAGTTGATCTCCCGTCAGGATTTTCCCTTCCATTGTTTCCAGCACTGCTTGTGCGTTCTCTCTCGGCAGAGCTCCATTCAAGTTGGGTCCCGTGCCGGTAAACCCCGTCGCCTCTTGGGTACTAGGGATTTCCTGGTCCCTTCTCAGAATGTCTACCGGCATGGGAGGGGCTGACCATTGTTCGGAGCTCAATGTTGTTTCTGTCTCCAGGTGGAGGGGTGGCTCTCCTTCCCCCGCTCTCTCCGTCAGCGGAGCTCCAGCACCCGACATAATTCCTGTGCCAAAAAAAACGCTTCAACGTGCCAATCGACGGCACAACAGTAGCTGCGGGAATCACTCTCTGCCTGCCTCTTCTCTTTGGCATCTTAGGAAAACGTTCAGAAGGAAATTAAGGTAAGTGGACAAGAGCGTCTTCTCAGCACTCCCTCCCAGTCACCATCTTGCCTCCTGTGATTTTATTTTTCAAATCATATTGGTTCCTATCTCTAGTTCTTCTTTTCTCTATCCTCTTAGCTCGGTGTCTGGGGCCTCCTGCCTATTTTGCATCTATTTTTTCTCCTCCAATCTTTATCATTTTCTCTACTCAGACATTGATTTTCCACTCACTTTTCTTTCATTTATTTTTCTGCCTCTCAAATGTCATCCTCCTACTCACCCTGCATCTTTAAGCTCCCTTCTTTCACTGCTTTTAACTAGGTTTTCATCTCTCCACCTCACATGTCCAGTATCTCCCCTCTCGTTCCTTCCTCTCCATCTACATGAGGAAACTCCTGCCTTCTCTCATATCCAGCATTTTCCTCTGATCTCTCTTTTCACCTTTCTCTGTCTCCAGCATGTTCCTCAATTTTACCTTCTACCTGTGTCCAGCATCCTGTTCTCCCACGTCCATTGTCCTCCTCTGATCACCTCTTACATTCTCCCTTCTGTACAGCATCTCCCTGATCTCCCTTTCTACTTTCCTTCCTGCCAACATGATCCCTAATCTTCCCTCCAACCTCTGTATCCAGCATGTCTCCTGAACTTCCCTTTCACCTGCCCTGTGTCCAGCATGTCCCCAATCACCTTCTTTAGGTTCAGAATGTCCCCTGATCCCCCCCCTCCACCAGGTCTAGCATGCCCCTTGATCTCCCCTTCCAATCCTCCATGTCTAGCATGTCTTCCTGATATCCTCTATGTTCTGCATGCCCCTAATCTCCTCTTTCCGTGCTATCATCTGCTGTAGAAAGTGTGTGCTCAACTTTCTCTCCCATACCCTCTGCTGTGATTTCAGAGGTCAGAAGGGGTGGAACCGACAGATGCTGAGCATGCACATGGGTCCCAATGCACAACAATGGTATTTTCTTTATGCCACTGTGACTGCAGTTCACTCTTGCTCATGCCAGCTCCAATCTCAAAATGGCTGCAGGGACCTCCAGCAGCAGTCTCATGAGACTGTCACAGGAAATCTTGGCAGCCATTTTGTCAGTGGAGTTGGCATAGGCAAAAGTGACTGGCTACCAGACCAACCACTAGACCGCCAATGATACAGTAGGCCCTGGAGGGTCCTTCTGTTCTGGGTGAGAAAAAAAGCCTCTTTCTGTTCAGGGCAAGAGGAGAATGGATTAGGGGGGGGGGTGTAATGAGTGGGAGCTGTTCCTATATGGGGGCCAGCCAGTTTCAGTTTCGGTTTTGGCGGGAAAACTGAGTGGTGAATTTCAACTGCAGATTCAGTTTTAGTCAAACACCCCCCCCCCCCCCAAAAAACAAAACAAAAAAAAAACAACAACAACAACCTGGTTTTGGTAACATTTCCCAAACATTTCATGATAGTTTTAGGCTGAAACAACAGGGGGACAAAACAAAATGTGAATTGTTTTTGTGTGTCAGAAATAGTACACACTGTTGGTGAATAATACATGCTCTTCAAATGAAGCATATACTTTTTGCAAATAGTGCGTACTCTTTCATACACTGCCTAAAATGAGAAAAAAATTTCTTTAAATGATGAGAAACTAAATAAAATGAAAATGTACACACTGTAACATTGACTCTTGAAAGAAATTAAATCTGTACATGCCCAGATTTCCTGTTAAGTTTTTTTTTTTGTTATTACATTTGTACCCCTTGCTTTCCCACTCATAACAGGCTCCATGTGGCTTACAAGGGGCAATGGGGGGGGGGGGGGGTTAAGTGACTTGCCCAGAGTCACAAGGAGCTGGCTGTGCCTGAAGTGGGAATTGAACTCAGTTCCTCAAGACCAAAGTCCCAAAGTCTACCACCCTAACCACTAGGCCACTCCTCCACTCCACAGTTTAAAGAAGTTTTCTTTATCCTTGCATTGCATTTTTTCCATTAGAAGGGCATCTTGTGATCCATATTGTGGACTTTTGTAAAGTAAATCAATATCATTTCCTATTATCTGCTTTGTTTAGTATTTTTGATTAACATTTATTTATTTATTTGTAGCATTTGTATCCCACATTTTCCCACCTATTTGCAGGGTCAATATGGCTTACATAGTTCCGCAATGGTGATTACCAGTTCCGGAAAAGAGAAATACATAGTTAACTCTACTTTTCTGTACGTTTACTTGTACTATAATTTAAAGAAACAATAAATAAATATATAAAAAAAAGAAGTAATGTCAGGAAATTCTTTTTCACGGAGAGGATGGTCAATGCCTGGAATGCCCTCCCAAGGGAGGTGGTAGAGACAAAAAGAGTGACAGAATTCAAAAAGGCGTGGGATGAACACAGAGGAACTCTATTTAGAAAATAGATGACAGAAAACAAAAATAAATGTTTAAAAAAACCCTTAAATGGCTGCAGAGGGTGGATATGTGAGTGACGCTTGGACAGCTACTACAGCTGTAAAGAACTAAGGCTGGTGCCAGGCAGACTTTGAAGGTCTGTGTCTGTATATGGCAATCCGGTTTAGAATAAGCTGGACAGGGCTTCAATGGCAACTTCAGTAGCTGGAACCGAGGACAGTGCTAGGCAGACTTTTATGGTCTGGGTCCCACAAATGACAAGACAGATTTGGATAGGATGGAGTGGGATTTGACAGCAGCTCCAGTAGGTGGAACATAAGTCAGAGTTGGGCGGACTTCTACAGTCTGTGGCCCAGAAAAGCCAATGAAAAACTCATGAAAAGTATATAATATCACACTCATTGTTGATTTAAACATACATTGATAATGTCTAGATCTTCTCCAAACAAAAGGTAGCTTGCTAAATGTGACTTAGAAGCCACATTATCTGTCCAATGCCTAAGCCTGAGCTATCTTCTTGCTAAGAGGATCAAAAACTGGCTGTGCATTGGAGCTAACTAGTGTGGCCCAGAGCCAAAGCTAGATGGTGTAGCAGAATATGGCTGTTTGTACTATTGTGCACAACTGATGCCAAGCTGCAGTGGGACTTAAACCAGCAACCTCTAGATCTCTGTGCTCATGCTCAGCTGGTTGATTTAACCATTAAGCTAGTCTTATACATTGAAATAGCTCTGTAATAATCACTAGCTGGCCAATACAATGAAACGGTGCAAAAGTGCAATAGAAGCATTTAGAAACACTGACATATAGCTAGTGATGCTGCTGATACAGTGGTGACTGGAGCTAGTATGCAATAGTTTTAACCAGTGTCAGTGTGCAAAACTAGAGAGCAGACCTGCTGCGGAAAACCAATACACTACTACTACTACTACTACTACTATGCTAACCTTTAGCACTGTAGCGTAGTATTAGATGTCCCAGCCTCAAGCGCACCCCATTTCCGGCATGCCGGAACATATTTTTGCTATATTTACTGTGGCGCTAACCCAGCAGTAATTGGGCAACAGTGCGTGCTGCCTGGTTATCACCACCTTAGTGGGCGGCAGCAAGTGCTCCCCACCGCATGGTCACACGGTAAGAATCTTACCACATGACCATTTTATTTTTAGGGGCTTTTTAATCTGCTGCTGTAAAATGAGCCCTGGCACTTGGGGAAAACGGCCCCTGCTGCTACCACAGGGCCCTTTTTACTGCAGTTTGATAAGAAGACTCCTATGTTCTTGTGTAACAGTGGGTATCTAGACGACAAGCATAACAGGCCAAGTAAACATTGATAATATAAATGCAAGTATTTATACCAGTCATAGAGCTGCTTTAAATGCTCATGCCTAAATTGCTAACAGACAGCTCCATCCAGACTCCAACCATGTGAATGCCCACATTCAAACTACACGCTGTCACATTTATGTTCCTTGTTATAGAATAGCATGGAGCCAGAATATTGCATTTATACATGTATGTGCGCACATATAAATACAAAGTGGAGATGAGAAAAACCGGAGGCAAGACTACAGGTCCAGTTAAAAGTCTTTGGGGTTCTTTTACTAAGGTGCACTGCAGAACGGCTTGCAGTAGTGTAGGCATGGATTTTGGGCGTGCGCCAATCCATTTTTCTGCGTGCCTGTAAAAAAGGGCGCTTTTTTATTTTTGCTGAATATGGATGTGAGGCAAAATCAAAATTACCGCGCGTCCATTTTGGGTTTGAGACCTTACCGCCAGCCACTGACCTAGCGGTGAAGACTCATGCGGTACCCGGGCAGTAATGACCTACGCACGTCAAGTACCACTTGGCGCACGTCCGATATGTGCATCTGAAAACAAAAATTATTTTTCGGATGTGCATCGGACGCGCACCAAAAATGAAATTACTGCAAGGGCCATGCAGTACCCATGCGGTAACTCCATTTTGGCGTGTGATAGGCATGCATAGACAGTTACACAGCTTAGTAAAAGGGCCCCTTTATTTGCTGACCCAACATAGCAGTGTTTGAGCACAATGCCTGTGTCAGGGGTCCTATTAGAAAACATAAATAATCCAATATAAAATAATAAAAATTAAAATAAACTAAATACAATAATAAACAATGACTAATAAACATATACACAAAAGAGTGAATATAAAATTGTATAATTAATCACAAGAGATATAAAAAGATGCAAGAGAATCAGAATCTGTTGTGTATCAAAAACCATATTTTAAAAAAAACAGTCACATAGAGGGGCATAATCGAACTGGGCGCCCATCTTTAAGGGCGCCCCGGCGAAGGGGCATCCTGTATTATCAAAACAAGATGGGCGCTAATTTAGGTCGACCTTAGAGATGGCCGAGCTCGATTTTCGCTGATAATGGAAACCGAGGATAGCCATCTAAAAAACGAACAAATCCAAGCCATTTGGTCATAGGAGAAGCCAACATTCGTAGTGCACTGGTCCCCTCTCACATGCCAGGACACCAACTGGGCACCCTAGGGGGCACTGCAGTGGACTTCACAAATTGATCCCAGGTGCATAACTCCCTTACCTTGGGTGCTGAGCCCCTCAACCCCCCCTCCCAAAACCCACTACCCACAACTGTACAATACTACCATAGCCCTTAAAAGGTAACGGGCGGCACCTAGATGTGGGTACAGTGGGTTTCGGGTGGGTTTTGAAGGGCTCCCATTTACCACCACAAGTGTAAGGTGGGGGGGGGGATGATGCCTGGGTCCGCCTGCCTGAAGTGCACTGCAGTACCCACTAAAAATTGCTCCAGGGATCTGCATGCTGCTGTGATGGAGCTGGGTATCACATTTGAGGCTGGCATAGAGGCTGGGAAAAAATGTTTTTCAATGTGTTTTTTTGGGTGGGAGGGGGTTGGTGACCACTGGGGGAGTAAGGGGAGGTCATCCCTGATTCCCTCCGGTGGTCATCTGGTCAGTTTGGGCACCTTTTCGAGGCTTGGTCGTGAACAAAAAGGGACCAAGTAAAGCCGGCCAAAAGCTTGTCAGGGACGCCCCTTCTTTTTTCCATTATCGGCCGAGGATGCCCATCTCTTAACCACGCCCCCGTCCCACCTTCAGTACACTGCTGACACACCCCCTTGAACTTTGGTCGTCCCTGTGACGGAAAGCAGTTGAGGACGGCCAAAATCGGCTTTCAATTATGCCCATTTGGCCGCCTTTAGGAGAAGGACGCCCATCTCCCGATTTGTGTCGGAAGATGGGCGCCCTTCTTCTTAGAAAATAAGCTGGATAGTAAATAAAGATTCTTGGTAAGCCAACCAAGCCAATTGCTAAAAGTGTATATTGAATTTATACAGAAGACCAAAAGTACAATAAAAGAGTAATAAAAGACCGAAAAGTGTGATAAAACCAAGCTGAGAAAAAAAAAGGAATCCATCCCACACCTGCATGATGGTGGTAACAATAAGCAATTGTTCAGTGAGAGAAAAAATTAAAAATGGAATCAAAGTTCACATACTCTGTGCTAATAAATGTAGCATTCATAGTGCAGAAATTCCACAAGGCTGAAAGGAAACATAAAAATCCATATAATGAAAATAGTGCATGGAAGTAAAACAAGCAGGATAGAAGGAGGGAGAACATCACGGGTCGGAAAGCTGTGTTGCATGCATAAATTCATCTTATAGCCATGTATCAGTATAACAGAATATGGACATTTGATAAATCATGGTGAGAACAAGAGGATTTATGAGTATATAAGCTTGGCTGCTATGCAATGTAACAGGATATGAGCATTTTGGAGGTCAGAAACAAATGTAATGTCAGGCTTATTGTTAAACACATATGTTTTACTGAAGCGCAGTTGTTTAAAGAGCAGCTCACTGAATAGAGTACAGAGATCATCAAACATGTATTAATCATGTCACAAATAACATCATAATTTAGATGATTCATTTGAGGACCAGCAAAAAATAAATAAATAAACACAGCCCTGACATGCGGCCAAATGCTAATGGCTGCCTAAAACTTATCAACGGAAATAGAGGATGCATAATGTTATAAAGACTTATAGTGCCTTCCAACATAATCCTTTGCTAGTCACTAGTGAAAAGGAAGGAAAATCACACACCTTTAGCTGCTGCAAAGGGCTGTATTTATTTATAAATAATAAAGACTTAATTGGACCTGTAGTCACTCCTCTGGTTTTTCCCATTGTCATTTCATACTTCACTTGTATTCTGTGGAAGACTTACGTATGTTTTGTTGCTGTGCACACATATGTGCATATATGCCAATATTCTTGTCATTTATGCATCATGTATTAAGCATTTCAATGTTAGCGCCCATTTTAACTCCTAAGTGATCATGTATAGCACTACATATCTAGTTCTTGCATTTGAGTGAAGAAATATCAGGCCTAGATTTTCTGCTTCAGTTCTAGGCTCAAAAAATTAGATGAATTTTTATCCTCATTTTTTTCTAAACTTTAAACACCTAAGTGGTCCTTTTACTAAGGTGTGCCAAAAAATAGCCTGTGCTGTTGTAGGCACATGTATTGGATGCACGCAGGTCCATTTTTCAATGTGCCTGCAAAAAAGGCCTTTTGGGGGGCTGAAAATGGATGTGCGGCAAAGTAAAAATTGGTGCACATCCATTTTGGGCCTGAGACCTTACTTTCACCCATTGATTTAGAAGCAAGGTCTCACGCATTAACTGGGCGGTCATCATCAGCGCGCACACTGCTGATTGCTGCCCGGTTAGCACCATGCGGTAGAAAATAAAAAATATTTTCTGCTACACATATCAGGCACGTGTAAAAAATGGAATTACTGCCCAGGGCATGTGGTAGCCAGGCAGTAGTTCCAAACTGATGTGCGTTGGATGCGCGTAGGTGCCTATGCACCTTAGTAACAGGGCCCCTAAGTAAAGAAGTCAGCAATTACCCTATTTAGGGCACGTGGAGGGGCATAATCAAACGGGGCCGCCCATCTGTAAGGGCGCCCATCTGTAAGGACGGGCCGGCGAAGGGGCAGGTAAAACCGTTTTATCGAAACAAGATGGGCAGCCATCTTTCATTTCGATAATACGGTCGGGGATGGCCAAATCTCAGCATTTAGGTCAACCTTAGAGATGGTCGACCTAAATGTTGAGATCGCCGGACTTAGAGATGGCCGACTTTGGTTTTCGCCGATAATGGAAACCGAGGCCAGCCATCTCAAAAACAACCAAATCCAAGCCATTTGGTCATGGGAGGAGCCAGCATTCCTAGTGCACTGATCCCCCATCTAAAATGGAATTACCGCCTAGGGCACTCGGTACTTGCAATTTGACATGTGTTTGACGCACATAGGTGCCTACACACCTTAGTAATAGGGCCCCTTTATGCACAGCTTATAGAATAGTGCTTTTTTTGTGTCAGTTTCTTGGGTGCCATATATAGAATCTAGCTGTAACCCCCAGATTCTATATAGCGCGCCTAGAGTTAAATGCAGTTCCGTGTGTAAATCTAGGCGTATTCTATAAATACGCATGTAGATTAATTGTTTTAACAGCTAACAAGCAATAATGAGCACTAATTGGCAAAAATTAGAATTTACGCACGAATATTGCTAAGCGTATTCTGTAATGTACTGCACCTAAATTCCAATGTGCACAGGCAAAAAGAGGCATGCTTAAGGGCGTGAAAATGGATGTTTTGTGGGCTTTCCAAAATCTATACGCGTTGTTAAAAAATGTGGGCCAGTGTGCGTAAAGGTACGTGCAGGGATTTACACCAGCTTTTCATTGGCATAAATGGATTTAGTCACATGAACTACTGAACTATGCCTAATCATATTCTAATACCACACATAGATTTATGCATGTATTTAGAATATGCTTAGGTGTGATTGCCCAACGTACGTTAATTTTAGGTGCCATATTTAGAATTGGGCCCTAAGTGCCTAACACATTTTAGTAAATGGGCCTCTTATTGTCTTTTAGTTTATAAGCCTCTAAACTGTATGAAAAACTATATATTTTTTAAATTTCCCACGCTTCAATGTTCGTGCATGAAATTTAAAATTTTCCCAAAAGAGAGGATGGTTACAGTTAAAAATTGACTGTCCAGCATTTTATGAACTGAATTGATGACCCTACTTAATGAAAGTTAAAGTATATCTTGGTGTTTATGCATTGGTTTTCTTTAGGTGGCTTTCTCTGATCACAGTATCATTTAAGAAATTTTCAATGTTGAAAAATCCTAACATAAGACCAAGAGGTCTGGAAACTCAGTAAATCTGGATTGCATGACTGAGATTTAGGATAACTTTATATTTCTTTGTTAAGGTAGCTTGCTGAATGTTTCTTTGTTCTGCATGATACTGCACAACAAGGAACAGCAACACTTCTTTTCTCAAAAACAGCTTGTGTTTAAGAAATATTTTATTTATAATTATCTGCGTCTGGGGGTTTATGCATTAAAAGTTGTCACACATTTTGCATCTATGGGGAAAATGTTTGCTATACTGGATTCTTAATCATATGCAGTGGATTTGACACATTAATGGCTGTAGTAGATTAGACTTTAGTACCAGTGTATGAGAAATGAGATGCAGAATGTGATTGTGATAAAAACAGCATGGCAATAAGAATTGTGCTGCAGTCTTCTCTGCTCATGCTTCGCAGAGCTATTTGAGACAAAATGAAAAGATCAATTATCATATTTAATCCTCCCCCCCCCCCCCCCCCAATCAATACCAGAACAACTTCTATTTTCCCGGCCCGGTTGTGGTCCCCAAATAGAACAACTTACCTCCCCACCTCCCCCCGAAGACCTCTAACCTCCCTCTCCCACATCGCCCTCTCCAAAATAAATATAAAACCCAGATACTGAATCTGCAAATTTCTAGATCTTCTGAGAAAAGATGGAGTTGGTCTTTCTCCTTCTGGTTCAGATGCACAATGTAATGCTGTCACTTGAATGCTAAAAATCACAAATAAAATCCCAGCATATCAACACTTAACTATGAATATTTATAATTCATTAGGTTAATATTTTCAAGTCGCAATACTTCCAACTCTTCATTTAACAGCTTCAAAACGTCAAATTAGTCAGTGATCTGTAACAATGCTGTACAAAATAGGACTTTCAGAATGAGGCACAGTTCAGGAACATAGGACCAGATTCTATATAAGGCACCTGAAAAACTCACGCGGTATACATTTCCGTTTAAGTGTATTCTATAAACAGCACCTAGATTTAGACGCAGTATATAGAGTACGTTTAGTTGATATCCCAGCACCTAAAACTACACGTTTTCATACTGGCAAATGAAATCACCTATTATTACAGTGTGGCCAGATTTGTTTGATTCCTAATTTCTGTTAACATTTCATCATCTGTCTGTTCATTCTGGCCAGGTGGATGGTAGTATAGCCCCACTACTATTCTCTTTCCCTTCACATATGGAATTTCTATCCATTTGGATTCCAGATTACAATCTGTTTCCTTCTAAATTTTTATTCTGTTGGACTCAAATCCCCTTCAACATGTAATTCCATCTCCCTCCAATTTGATCCCCCCTAACATTGTAATATTTGTACCTTGGTACCATGAGTGTCCCAATTTTGAGCCTTCTTCTACCAGGTCCCTGAGATGCCTATTTTATCTACCTCTTCATTTTGTGCTATATATTCTTAACTCTTCCCATCTTATTGTTTAGGCTTCCAATATTTGTATATAAACATTACAGTTTTGCTATTACATATTATATAATCTATCTATATATCTATCTACATATAAAACATAATCTTATGGGTGTCTCTGGCATTGGTGCCCACTGTTTTTTGCCGCGTGCTAAAAGCGCTAGCATGCCTATAATGTGGCTTAGTAAACAGGGCCCTAAGTATTTCATTACACCTGTTCCTAACTCAAATTTTACTGGTTTAATATTATATGATGTATTTTACTTTCTGTTAATATATTTTGAACACGTTCACGCTTTTCTAATTGTTGTGGGGCTTTTTTACTAAAGCACGCCAAAAAGTGGCTTGCGCTGGTGTAGGTGTGTGTTTTGGATGCATGCAGGTCTATTTTCAGACTGCCTGGAAAAAAGGCCTTTTTTGTGACTAAAAATGGATGTGTGGCAAAACTAAAACCAACAGGTGTCCATTTCCGGCCTGAGACCGTACTGCCGCCCACTGACTTAGCGGTAAGGTCTCACTTGATAACCAGGTAGTAAGCGTCAGCATGCATAAAAGGCCGATTACCACCAGGTAAGCATCACGCGGTAGAAAACAGAAAATAGTTTCTACCATGTGTTTTGGCCGCACATCAAAAATGGAATTACCGCCCAGGGCTCTTGGTAGCCAGGTGGTAGTTCCAATTTGATGCATGTTGGATATTTGTAGTCACCTATGCACCTTAGTAAAAGGGCCCCTATCCAGCTTATTTTTGAAAGAGAAAGACGCCCATATTTCGACCCAAATCGGGAGATGGGCGTCTCTCACCCATGGGCGCCCAAATCGGTATAATCGCAAGCCGATTTTGGGCGTCTTCAACTGCAATCTGTTGCGGAAATGGCCAAAGTTGATGGGGGCGTGTTGGAGGCGTGTTGGAGGCGTGGTGAAGGCGGGACTGGGGCGTGTTTATCGGCCGAGGCGAGATGGGCGTCCTAGGCCAATAATCGAAAAAAGAAAGGCGTTTTTAGCGCAAATTTGGGTCACTTTTTTTGGACCCTTTTTTTTTCACGAACAAGTCCCAAAAAAGTGCCCTAAATGACCAGGTGACCACTGGAGGGAATCGGGGATGACCACCCCTGACTCCCCCAGTGGTCACTAACCCCCTCCCACCCAAAAAAAAAAAAAAAACAATTTAAAAAACTTTTTTTCCAGCCTGTATGCCAGCCTCAAATGTCATACCCAGCCCCATCACAACAGTATGCAGGTCCCTGGAGCAGATGTTAGTGGGTGCAGTGGACTTCACCCAGGTGGACCCAGGCCCATCCCCCCCTACCTGTTACACTTGTGGTGGTAAATGTGAGCCCTCCAACCTGCCCCCAAAACCCACTGTACCCACATCTAGGTGCCCCGCTTCAGCCATAAGGGCTATGGTAATGGTGTAGAGTTGTGGGCAGTGGGTTTTGGGGGGGGATTTGGGGGGCTCAGCACCCAAGGGAAGGGAGCTATGGACTTCAGAGGTAGTTAACTTTTTTTTTAATTGTTACAAGTGCCCCCTAGGGTGCCCGGTTGGTGTCCTGGCATGTCAGGGGGACCAGTGCACTACGAATCCTGGCCCCTCCAACGACCCAATGCCTTGGATTTGGTCGTTTTTGAGCTGGGCGCCTTTGGTTTCCATTATCGCTGAAAAACGATACCCGCCCAGCTCAAATCCGCACAAATACGATGCATTTGGCTGGCACAAACCGTATTATCGGAAAAAAGATGGACGCCCATTTTTTTTTCGAAAATACGGTTTGTCCCGCCCCTTCATGTACCCGTTCTCAGAGATAGACGCCCATGGAGATGTGCGTTCGCGTTCGATTATGCCCCTCTATGTAAGCCACATTGAACCTGAGTTCTACACAGGCTAATGCGGGATATAAATGACATAAAAAAAAGTACAGAAATGAAAGTTGTGTCTGTAAATTTAATTTTTGCCAATTAGTGCTCATTATTGCTTGTTAAGTGCTGTTATCAATGCTGATTAGCTTATTAAGACAATTAAGTTATGTATGTTATTATAGAATATACCTGGATCTCTAGACATGCTATTTAGAATCCGGCAGATAAACTTTTTTGTTGTGCAATGATTGCCCACAATCGTCACTGGTCCAAAACAATGTTTTTTATTCATTTTAAATATCAAAGTTTTTAAACAATTTTAGTAACAGAATTTATCAATTGCACTTAGCTTTACGTTGGCAGTGCCATGTTGGCATTTAATGTGGAATGATGATACTACTTCCCTGACAAACACTGGCCATTCTGGGTAGTGGGTCTGGCAATGCAAAGCTAAGTGAAATTATATATTTTGTAACTAAAATGGTTAAAAATTTGTTAAAAAGTTTGATATTTAAAATGAAGAAAAAATTGCTTTAAACCAATGACAATTGCAGGCAATCATTGCACAACAAAAAAAGATTATATGCCTGAACTGTGACGCTCTTTTTGAAGGTCCTATTTTGTATAGTAACGTGACAGATCACTGACTGATGTGAAGGTTTTAAGCTGTTAAATGAAGAGTTGGAAGTATTGTAACTTTGAAATATTAACCTAATGAATTATAAATATACATACCCTGTTTTCCCGAAAGTAAGACATCCCCCGAAAATAAGACCTAGTAGAGGTTTTCCTGAATTGCTAGATATAAGGCCTCCCCCGAAAGTAAGACCTAGCAAATTTTTGTTTGAAAGCAGGGCCGCCGAGAGCCAGACAAGGCTGCCCCCGGGCGGCCCCCCCACCACCCGCTCTCCGTCGCTCCCGGAACTAACCTTAAATGCCTCCTTTCACCTTCGCAGCAAGCAGCAGCAGGGCAGACCTCTCCTTCCTTCCGTGCCCCGCCCTCATGGACGTTATTGTCAGGCGAGGGCGGGACATGGAAGGAAGGAGTGGCCTGCCCTGCTGCTGCTTGCTGCGAAGGTGAAAGGAGGCGTTTAAGGTTAGTTCCGGGAGCGACAGAGGGCGGGCGATCCAACCCCGATGTTTCCCCGAAAAATAAGACAGCCCCTGAAAATAAGACCTAGTGCATTTTGGGGGGCAAAAATTAATATAAGACAGTGTCTTATTTTCAGAGAAACATGGTAGTTAAATGTTGATATGCTGGGATTGTATTTGTGATTTCGTGAATTATCCGTGCACCTATAAATTTTGCCCAATTAAATAGATTTATCAAGTAACTTCAATGCTAAAGCATGTGATATTTGAATAAAAGTGTCACCACTAGTGCCATATTCAATCATTAGCCACTGAACTGCATGCACATTAATAAATAATACTCTCAAAACTGAAACGTTTTGGAATCTCAAGGTGCAGACAATATAAACTCTTTCAAATTAAGCAAGTAAAAGTGAGCATTAGAAATAGAACAATTGGATATATTCCTTATATTGAAAAGAAAACTGAAAGAAAGCATTTCAAGGAACAAAAGCTACATAGAGAAAGTTGAAAATAAACTAGCAATTATATTTTATATTCTGGTAGTATAAAAGCTATCGCCAAATTCTATAAATGGTGCCCAAAGCCAGGCACAGAATTGGGTGAATGATTATAGAATAGGATCAATTACTTGCATAACTTAATTTGCTAATTAGCAATAAATTGGCAGTAAGCATCGATAATTCTTCTTAACAAGCACTAATTAGTAGTTATGGACCAAATTCTATAAATAGCACCGAAAAATCAGCAACATTTAAATTCCTCTCTCTGAACCTGCTGGCATACATCTAACTTGCCCTATTTCAATCCCCTTCCAGATCCAAAACAGTAGCTTTAGCAACCCCTGATCCCCCTCCCCCAGTCCTCTCAATGGCTATAGCATATCTCACCCTCCTGGACACCCTTAGTTCAAGAGTCTCCCTGTTATCTAGTGGAGAGCAGATGTGGTCCCTTGGATGTGTCTCCCCATACATTATCAGGTTCAAAATGGCTACTTTGACAATCTAGTGGCAGTCTCACAGTACTACTACTCTATGAGTCAAGCTGCCAAATAAGGGGAAGATTGTAACATGCCCTGAGCGCTGTGTGAGGCAAGGTGTGGAAGAAAAATAAAGATAATATTATCCATATTATTTATATAACGTTTAACAGTGCCATGGGGATGCAACCCAGGACTGCCTCTTTTTGTCCAGCTAAATTTTGTGTGGCCAGTGATTTCCCCAGATGAAAATTAGCCAGTCCATGGAGGGGGAAAAAAAAGTCTGTCCAGCTTACTCCTAGTTAGCTGAAGACATTATATGAATTGAGGCTCCATTATCTTAGTATATAAATTTGGTGAATTTCAGATCCTTTTTGAAGCATCATTGTGCCTTCAGATGGTCAGACAGACATTGATCACTTTTAAATAATTCTTACAACATTCCATATATTAGAATGCATAAAATATAATAATAAATACCAGGTATGTTGTCAGGACTGTTAAGATCTCAATCAATGACTCTTTTGGATGAATCTATAATTTATGCTTTACTTGATATTACATTTTTTGTGCATAGCTTAACTTCAGTTTTCAGTGAGGATATTTCAGAAATGATTAAACCATTCCCATTTATAAAAGCCAACATGACCTTTAATTTTCTTAATAGTAAAAATACTGATGGCAGTAAAGGTCTCACAGCGGAGCTTTGAAAGATTCTCTATGTATCCATGCCTAGAGATTTCACTTTATAATGACGTTTTAAAAGAATCATTATTCATTCTTTTCCTATTATTTGCCAAGAACATCCTAGTGTATTTAACAGCAGGAGAACAAATCAACTTTTTGCTCAATAAGGGTGGTCTGTGGAAATGAACATCTCATTATTTGATCATGTAAAGGCAAATACAGCAACAGAAATCTTTTCCTTTTTAAAGCTCTTTATACAAATGCTAGAAATCTAAAAAATAAGATAGGGGAGCTAGATTATATAACCCTGAATGAAGAGGTAGATATTAGGTGGCATCTCAGAGGCATGATAGAAGGAAGATACCCAACGGAACAATGTTATAAAGGTAGAAATCATATCACAATGATAATGCAGATCAAATTTGTGCATGGGAAAGGGAATGGGATTTGATATACCGCCTTTCTGTGGTTACAATCAAAGCAGTTTACATACAGGTACTTATTTTGTACTTGGGGCAATGGAGGGTTAAGACCCCCCTTTTACTAAGGCACGCTCATGTTTACTAGGCGCGTTCCTATGGGCGTCTCTAACATTTAGCACATGCCCAATTTTAGCGAGCACTAAAAACGTGAGGTCACCTTAGTAAAAGACCCCCTAAGTGACTTGCCCAGATTCACATGGAGCTGTAGTGGGAATCAAATCCAGTTCTCCAGGATGGGAGGTTCTAGATGTTAGAGGGCATTGAGTCAAATACATAGTAACATAGTAAGTGACAGCAGAAAAAGACCTGTACGGTCCATCTAGTCTGCCCAACAAGATAAACTCATATGTGCTACTTTATATTGTAAAGTCGATCCTCTTTCCTCCTGGGTTGCAGCTCTTCCAAGAAAAAGCCAAACAAAACAAACCACACTCCTGTATGGCTCCCCTTTTCCTCAAAAACACAAATATAAGGAAGCTTTTTATTGAATAGGAGGAACGTCCCTCCTTCTCTCAATGGCTTCTCCAAAACTACAAACACTGCTACCCCGTGCAGGCTTCAACCGCTGCTTTCTCTCCCGGTCCCCTGGAGAGTAGCAGAAAAAAGGAAAAAAAAAAACACCCAGCGATGGCTTTGCGCGGGCTCAAAGCCTAGGGTCCCACCCTCTTGGTCAGTCATACTCCTACCTGACCTCCTCCCGCTTGACCCGGCTTGGCCACGCTACTCTCTTGGCTTTCGCTGAGCCAGAGCTGAAAAGTCCATCGGCTCTTCCAGGGCGCTCTCCGGTTCAGCTAACTCCATAGGGCAAGGCTCACTCTCTTCCTCTCTCTCCTCAGGAGCCCAATCCATATTCTCTTCACCCCGCCCTTCTCCCAGCTGCTCACCCTTTCTTTCATTAAAGCTCTTTGGTGTCTCTTCTTTCTCCACCCACCTGTTCCACCACCTCTTCCCCCAGGTTGGAGAATCAGCCTTACTCCTTCCCCTGCGGCCCTCCTCTGGAGACTCCTGGGAATGCACATAGTTTCTCTTATCCCCGGGCTCCCTTGGGGCATGCTGGGAGTTGTAGTTCTTTATTTCTAGTTTTTTCCTGGGGAATGCCTGCCTATAACGGGGGTATTCTGGCCTATCCCAGGGTTCCTTTGGGGCCTTTCCTACATACTCTTTACATACCCCCCCCCCTTAAATTTCCACCCCCGCATTCTTTTTCCTCCTCCTCCTCCACCTGGGACAGGGCATCAACATTTCCTAAACATCGCCCGGGACGATGCTCCACCGAATATTGGAAAGGCTGCAATGCTAAGTACCATCGCATTAGTCTCCCATTATTATTCTTCATCACATTCAACCATTTCAGGGGAGCATGGTCCGTTACCAACTTAAATTTTCTCCCTTCTAAATAGACACTACACTCCTGCACTGCCCATCGTATGGCTAAACACTCCTTTTCTATGGTGGAGTAATGTTCCTCATGAGGCAGGAGCTTCCGGCTTAAATAAAGCACCGGGTGTTCCTCCCCTTCATGCTCTTGGGACAGCACTGCTCCTAACCCCCTCCCTGAAGCATCTGTTTGAAGGACAAAGGACTTTTCAAAATCAACTGCCTTCAGCACAGGTTCCTGGCACAGGGCCCTCTGCATCTGTTCAAATGCCCTCAACTCCTCCCCTCCCCACCTCAAGTGGTCCGGCTTCTTCCCTCTCAGCATGTCAGTTAAGGGAGTGGCCATTGCGGAAAAATGAGGGATGAACCTGCGGTAATACCCTACCATCCCCAGGAATCTACGCAATTGTTTCTTGGTGTTTGGTCTGGGAAACTCTTGGATGCTTTTAACCTTATTCAATAAGGGCCGGACCTCTCCCCTTCCCACATTGTACCCTAAATACTTCACCCTGTACTGCGCAAAATAACATTTTTTTGGGTTCAGGGTGAGACCTGCCTCCCTAAAAGTCTGCAGCACTGCCTCTACCTGGTTTAAATGGGTGTTCCAGTCTCCACTATGTATTACCACATCATCCATATATGCGGCGGCATATGCCTGATGGGGTCGGAGAACCCTGTCCAGCAACCTCTGGCAGCTTGCAGCAGCTGAATTAAGGCCAAAGGGCAATCTTTTGAACTGGTACAGGCCTATGGGCGTACTAAAGGCGGTCTTAGCTTGTGCCCCTGACGTAAGGGGAATCTGCCAGTACCCTTTTGTCAAGTCCAGGGTGGTGAGATATTGTGCAGATCCTAGCCTGTCCACCAGCTCCTCAATATAGGGCATAGGATCTGCATCTGCTTGAGAGATATTATTAAGCTGGCGGAAATCTATGCAGAATCTCCACTCCCCTTCGGGTTTTGGTACTAACACCACTGGGCTTGACCAGGGGCTATTTGACTCTTCGATCACCCCGAAGTCTAACATTTCCTGGACCTGTTTTATCACCTCCCTCCTTTTCATGGGGGACAGCCTATATGGCTTTTGCCGAACTACTTTACCCCTTTCCGTTATGATGTCATGCTCCACTAGGTGAGTATTTCCAGGGCAGGCCGTCAACACATCATCAAACCCTTTCAGGAGCCTTCCCATCTCTTTCTTTTGTACTTGTGTCAACCGGGGATTAACCCCTGGTTCACTGGGCTTGAAAATATCTCTTATTTGCGGTCCCAACTCCTCTCCCTCCTTTTCCTCTCCCCGGGTCTGAAAGCCTACCCTTGCTACCCAGGGTTTCATCAGGTTAACATGGAAGGATTGGACCCGCCCCTTTTCATTCGCCACCTCATATGTAAGAGGCCCAAGTCTCCTCCTCACCACCCAAGGACCCTTCCACCTAGAGGCGAACTTATGAGGATCCTCCGAGATTAGTATAAGGACCCTATCTCCTATTACAAACTCCCTCTCACGAGTACCCTTATCATAATATTTCTTTTGACGATTTTGGCTCTGTTCAAGCCTATCCTGGGAATATTCCTGTAACTTATCTAATCTGGTCCTCAGATCCTGTAGGTATTCGACCACTGACTGATCAGAGGTGTCCGGGGGTACCCAGTGTTCCTGTAAAATATCTAAAATTCCCCTGGGCCTTCGTCCAAACATCAATTCATAAGGCGCAACTCCTAATGAGTCCTGCACCTTCTCCCTGTAGGCATATAGCACGAAGGGTAACAGTTGGTCCCAACCCGTCCTATCCTCTCCTAACGCTTTTTTTAACATACCCTTTAAAGTTCTATTAAAACGTTCCACCATCCCATTAGTTTGAGGATGGTAGGCCGCTGTATGGATATGTTGTATCCCAAAAGCCTCCCACACTTGCCTTAAGGTACTTGACATAAAGTTGGACCCCCTGTCGGTCAAAACTTCTTGGGGGAATCCCACCTCACAAAAGATTTTTATCAGTTCCCTGGCAATGCCCTTCGCTGATATGCTTCTTAAAGGTATGGCCCAGGGGTACCTGGTGGCCATATCCATAACCACTAAAACATAGAGGAAGCCTCTTTGAGATTTTGTTACCGGGCCAATAATATCCATTGCGATTCTCCTCCCCGGTTGTTCCACTCTAGGCAGGGGTTTTAAAGGTGCCTTAGGCGGCAGCCGGTCTGCCACCTTCTGACAGTTGGGGCAGGACTTGCAATACCTCTCCACCTCCCCATAAACTCCTGGCCAATAAAACCGGCCCAATATCTGAGTCAGGGTAGCTTGGGAGCCCTTATGCCCCCCCAAAGGGTGATCATGCGCGAGCCTTACTACTAGGGGACGGAAAGCTTGGGGGACTACTAGCTGTCTCCCCGCTTCAGAGTTCTCCCAATTGGGAACCCTGCGATATAGAATGTCCCCCTCTATCATGAACCCCGGGGCTTCCTGGCCCTCCCCCTGTCGGGCCCGTTCCCAGGCATATTCTAAAGTAGGGTCCGTGGCCTGCTCCCTATGAAACTGGGGAAACTGCTCGCTCAATTCTTCCGGGGCTACTGGCAGATAACTTTCTTTTCTTGCCTGCTCCAAGGCCTCCCGTCTGCCCCTCTGCTCCTTTTTTTTCAAAGCTTTCCCCTTTCTCTCTTTTCCCGGCTCCCCTAAGACCTCCCCTTGAAAAGGAAAAATACCTCCTATTCCCTCTTCCTCAACCTCAGGGTCTCGCCGAGCCTGAGAGCGGGTAGTGACCAACACACTTTTTCCACTAATACATTCGGTAAAGGGGGGCCAGTCCCTTCCTAAAATCATCTCCTGTGGCAACCTGGGCAGCACGGCAATGGCTATCTCTATCTCCCCTGTGGGCCCCTTCACGTGAACCCTATGGAGGGTATAACGAGTACTGGCCCCATGTATACATTGAATAGCCACTGCTCCCTCATAGGTATCCTTATATCCTGTCCTCCTCTTTCTTATTTGTTCCCATAACCTCCTAGAGATCATGGACTGGTCTGCCCCGGAGTCTAACATGGCTACAATCGGTAAACCCTCCACCTCCACCTTAGCAGTATACCGAGGCCTAAACCCTTGGGCAACCTGCGAGGTCCATCCCTCTCGACCTGGGCAATCCCTCCTGAAGTGCCCCGCCTTCCCACACTTATAACAGAATTTTCCTTCATACGAGGGGGCCTTTTTTTCAGGGCCTGAGGGCACTACGGGCTTTTTACCACCCCAGCCGAAATCGGGTTTCCCTCCCTGGGGATCTGGCTTAACGAAGGAACTTTTGGAACCCCAGCCTCCCACAGGTCGGGGCTTACCACCCTCCAGGTCGGGTTCTCCCCAATGTTGGGCTTCCAAATAACACTCCAACCCGGCTGTCACGGCCTCCACCGTCCTACAGCCCCTTTGGACCAATCCCGCCCTAATCTCCCTGGGAAGGCCCTGCAGGAACTGCTCCACTACTAATTCTTGAAGAATCTCTCCCGTGGTGTGGCGATCAGGTTCCAACCATTTTTTTACCAAGTCCATCAGTCTAGTGGCCACAGCTTTAGGGGTTTCCCCCTTTTCCCATTTAGTGGACCGAAACTTACGCCTATAAGCCTGGGTACTTAGTCCATATCTGTCCTTAATGGCCTCTCTCAACCTCCCATAGTTGGCAGCGTCCCCAGGAGCCAAGTCTCTAAAGGCTCCTAGAGCCTCCCCAGATAAGGAAGGCACTAACCGCATGGCCCACTGCTCTTGTGGCCATCCTGCGGCCACTGCCACCCTCTCGAATGCGGTCAGGAAGTCATCTACATTATCCTGCTCAGACAACTTTCCCCAAGTAAGTGAGTTTATGGATAAAGGGCCTACCGCACCGCCTACTCCGGGCCCCTGTCCAGTTGCGCCGGCTCCACCGCCTCTTGGAGCCTCGATCCCTCTCTGAAAAAAGTCCTGGAGCATATTCAGCACCGGTTGTTGCTGCTCTCGTGCCGCCGTCAAGGAGTCCTCCACCATCTTCCCCATCAGTTCTTGCTGTTTCTGGAACTGCATCGTCATCCAAGCGAAGATCTCCTTGGGGTCCATCCCTGCTCCGGAACAGCGACTCCTGCGGGGAAAAAAAACAGAGGACACCTCCAAGTGCGGTTTCCTTACTTATGTTTCCCCTTTTACTAGGATCCCTTTATTTCCCCCAATCTAGGCCCCGCTTACCGGAACCCCAGACGGGTCTGCGCCTTTTTCAGCGTTGGCCCCTCCGTCGGGCTTTTCTGTCTGGTTCGTCTTGGCCTCCTCGAGCGACAGGTCCGTGAAGTGATCCCACTCCTGACACCAATTGTAAAGTCGATCCTCTTTCCTCCTGGGTTGCAGCTCTTCCAAGAAAAAGCCAAACAAAACAAACCACACTCCTGTATGGCTCCCCTTTTCCTCAAAAACACAAATATAAGGAAGCTTTTTATTGAATAGGAGGAACGTCCCTCCTTCTCTCAATGGCTTCTCCAAAACTACAAACACTGCTACCCCGTGCAGGCTTCAACCGCTGCTTTCTCTCCCGGTCCCCTGGAGAGTAGCAGAAAAAAGGAAAAAAAAAACACCCAGCGATGGCTTTGCGCGGGCTCAAAGCCTAGGGTCCCACCCTCTTGGTCAGTCATACTCCTACCTGACCTCCTCCCGCTTGACCCGGCTTGGCCACGCTACTCTCTTGGCTTTCGCTGAGCCAGAGCTGAAAAGTCCATCGGCTCTTCCAGGGAGCTCTCCGGTTCAGCTAACTCCATAGGGCAAGGCTCACTCTCTTCCTCTCTCTCCTCAGGAGCCCAATCCATATTCTCTTCACCCCGCCCTTCTCCCAGCTGCTCACCCTTTCTTTCATTAAAGCTCTTTGGTGTCTCTTCTTTCTCCACCCACCTGTTCCACCACCTCTTCCCCCAGGTTGGAGAATCAGCCTTACTCCTTCCCCTGCGGCCCTCCTCTGGAGACTCCTGGGAATGCACATAGTTTCTCTTATCCCCGGGCTCCCTTGGGGCATGCTGGGAGTTGTAGTTCTTTATTTCTAGTTTTTTCCTGGGGAATGCCTGCCTATAACAGGGGTATTCTGGCCTATCCCAGGGTTCCTTTGGGGCCTTTCCTACATACTCTTTACAATATGTATACCTGACCTTGATTTGTGTCTGCCATTTTCAGGGCACAGACTGTAGAAGTCTGCCCAGCACTAGCCCCGCCTCCCACCCAATAGCCCCACCTTCTAACCACTGGTGCTACCACCCAATCTCTGCTAAGCTTCTGAGGATCAATTTCTTCTGAACAGGATTCCTTTATGTTTATCCCACGCTTTTTTGAATTCTGTTACTGTTTTCATCTCCACCACCTCCCTTAGGAGGGCATTCCAAGTATCCACCACTCTCTCCATGAAAAACAAATTCCTGCAATTTTTCTTGAGTTTGCTCCCCTTCAACCTCATTTCATGTCCTGTAGTTCTACCGCCTTCCCATCTCCAGAAAAGGTTCATTTGTGGATTAATACCTTTCAAATATTTGAATGTCTGTATCATATAACCCCTGTTTCTCCTTTCCTCCAGGGTATACATGTTCAGGTCAACAAGTTCTGCAGAAAACAAAGTGCACAATGAAATCTTCATGGATAGAAATTCTACTTGTGATGGGGAAGAGAATAGCAATAGGGATATACTACTGTCCACTAGCCAATGATAAGATGCTAATAGAAATTAGGGAAAATAACAAATTTAGCAACATAGTTATGATGATTTTAATATTGCATCAGGACGTGCTAAGGTGATAAAGTTTCTACATAAAATAAATGACTGCTTCATGAAGCAGATGATTCAGGAACCTGCAAGAGGAGGGTTATTTTTTTTTAATTATTTATTTATTCATTTCTTTCAATAACTTTACAAGCAAAAAATACTTGCACAGAAAAGAGAAATTAATACAAGAAATTAAATAAAGAACATGTAAAAAGAAAATATAATTATTCTTAATTCTCATAAGTCCTCATCTGGGATCCCAAGATGACATTATGGAGAATGTGCGGATAGAGATCTAAAAAATCCCTTTAAATAATATTTACACAACTGGACATGTGACGGTTTATTTATACTTGAGCTTCTAAGGGAGAAGGGTTATTTTAGACTTAGTCCTTAAGGAGAACAGGATTTGGTATGAGAGGTTAAAGTGTTAAATTCACTCAACAAATCTCCTGGATTATATGATATAAACCCTAGAGTGCTGAAAGAACTCACAAATAAAATTGCAGATCTACTATTAGTACTGTGTAATATATCATTAAAATAATCTGTGGAAATCTGGAGATTGCCCAACATAAAATCAATTATAAAGATTGGAGAGTGACCAACATAATGCCAATTTTTAAAAAGGGTACCAGAGATGATTTGGGAAACTACAGACCAGTAAGCTTGAACAACATTACTGAACACATGGATAGACTTGGTTTAATGGGACAAAGCCAATATGGATTTAACCAAAGGACATATTGCCTCACCAATCTGCTATATTTTCGAAGGTGTGAATAAACATGTGGACAAAGGTGAGCTGGTTGATATAAAGGCCTCCCCCCTCCTCAGAACTGAGGTATAGGTGCACCCTCTTTAGTCTGAAGAAATCTGTCCTTCAGATGGACACATGGAATTGTCTATAAAATAAATCTGATGGTGAACAGGGTCATTTTGCTGCCCCTTCTAATTTGTAACAACCTGTATTCCATCCCTTTGGGATTGCTTTGTAGTGAAAGTTGCATGTTTCTTGCAAAGATTACCATATATGTCAGTGTTTGTTGGACTGGTATGTATTTTAAAGGGGAGCATTCATTGCTGTAGCATTTGAAAGGTTAGATCATGGTGGTTTCTATGCAGATGGTGCATCTGCCCCCTAGTTTCTGCTTGCCTCAACATTCATTTTCTTGAATTCTCAATGAATTACTACTATTTCAGTGGTATGAGATTCAAATGAGTACAACTTTCAGCTTCTGCTTGGTTTGTTCATTATTCAGGCTCCTGCCAGATACTCCTCTTCCTGGTTGCTCATCTTGGCAAAATACAATTCCCATGCAGCCCTTAGTGCCTTTCTTCCCAATGGCTGACAAATTTGCTGACTGGTAGAATTTAAATCACTTACTCTTGCTGACAGCAGCAATAATGTGCTGTGACAACAAATTTTATTGCTTGAATTTTACAGCGTTCCAGCATTGTCCTCTGGGACCTTTTTAACTTTTGAATCATTTCTATATTATTTTATTAGTTATTTGAAACTAATACTGTTTTTAAATCCTGAATTCAAACCCATTTCATTTGGTATAGTTTGGTTCCTATAGTGCTTAGGTGCCATTCACTATGCTAACATACTGTATACTGTTTCTGTCCTGCTTTTCATTGTACCCTTTTTCCTGATTTTCCTTTTCTGTGCTTAAGTCTTGTCTGGCTTAATAATTCATTCTCATTCTGTTTTACCTTCACTGTTAGATTTCTGCAGTCTTATTCCATTCCCATTCAGGTCTCATCTCCCTCAGAATCACCACCATTCCATTTCCAAAATGAACAGTCTCATTAATCTTTCTTGCTGTGTTTTGTCTTACCCTTCATTTCAAATGCATGCCAGAATATCCATTCTATAATAAAATAACAAACACACTCACATTTTCTTTCTATATTTTTCCATTATGTCTCCCTATCTCATACAGATTTATTGCTCTCTCCACCCTTTCATTGCAAATTAAATGCACAGTGGAATGGTGACTTTTGGGACTTGTATGGTATTTCAAATAGTGAGAACAGGTGAATATTGGTTATTTATATGGAGAAAAATTCAAGGGATAAATTTTTTCAATGTCTAATTTAAAAACCACCACATTCATACTAGGATATGCCATCCCTGGAGGGGACTGAACAGGATGAGAATGTTGCAGGAAGGCAGACAACAGAAGAGGCCCATGTGGTAGTCCAGCAACAGGCCTCTGTGGCAGAGAACCAGCAGCCACCAGACCAAGGAACAGCAAATTTGTATTCCTTACCCCTTTCCCTCTTCTCCTCAGAGCCTTGGCTTCTCTTCATCTTATCACTGGTTTTAATATATTCTTTTTTCTTTCTCTTCTTGTGCCTCCTTTTTTCTTTTGTTAATCACTGTGTAAGTGCAGTATATGGTTTGCCCTGAAGAGGCCACCAGAGAGAGCTCTCCTAGTAAAAGGCTGGTATAATGACCAGAAAGGGTCACTAGAGGGAGCTCTCTCTTATAGGTGACAGCCAAAAGCCAGAAGGATAGAGGAAAGTGGTCTGCCCCTTTGTAGGATTAAGAAAAGTTGGACCTATCACAGAGGTGAAGGGGGCATTTCCCCTTTAATAAAAAGGGAAATGCCCCCTTCATCTCCTGGAAAATGCCTTTTTAGGGAGCTAATTTTAGGGGCCAGAAAGGGGTGGAGAAGCTATTAGCTCCCTAAAAAGGCATTTTCCAGGAGGAGGAGGAGGTGAGAAGGGAAGGGGACCTCGAAGAAGAAGGAAGCCTGCCAAATGACTGGTGAGTGGAAACCGGCAAGATGGACCAAACCAGGCTGGAAACTCCAGGGCACAGACCCCAAAGAAAAGAATCCATAAAGGCCTAAGGAACAAGGTACTTACCTAAATGCCAAGATGATAGGAAGGATAAAGGATTATGATATGTACCACAGTGTGGAAGTAACACTGTGTCCTTGAAACTAAGACAGATATTAAAACGGAGGGAGGAGAACAGGACTATAAAGTTATGTAGAATATTAAAGTCCTATCCAGGGGTGGAGGCTGTTTAACTGAGATTCCAATTCTTTCCCAGTTGTAAGAGTGTTTTATGACTTATCTGTGTGAAGAAGTCGTCCCCCCACAAAGTGGTTAGAAAATGCAAGAGGAAGCTAATTTGAATAATGGTGGAGCCTGAAAGCAACTACTTTGTATATTATCTCAGCCTGATAACCAGTGTGTTGAAGTGTATGAAATGAGCCAGATGTCTCTGAGCAATTTCTTAGAGGCAAAACTCTGGTTACTATTGGCAGAGAACCAGTGGATGCCACTTTTGGTCCCCTTGTGGTACATCTAATGTTCGCAAATAAATAAAATACAAGTTACCATAATGTTTTGCTTGATAATTCTTGTTGTTATTCCATACATCACGGCCACCTGCCAGCCAATATGCGAACAACACAGTCATCATTTCTCATTCAAGATGAGGCTACGTATCACCAAGCATCCTGTACCATCATTAACTTTTTTTTTTTTTTTTGTTACATTGGTACCCCGCGCTTTCCCACTCATGGCAGGCTCAAAATGTCTTACATGGGACAATGGAGGGTTAAGTGACTTGCCCAGAGTCACAAGGAGCTGCCTGTGCCTGAAGTGGGAATCAAACTCAGTTCCTCAGGACCAAAGTCCACCACCCTAACCACTAGGCCACTCCTCCACTGACAATGGTAATTCATCCCCCACCCCTCTCCTCCCCAAAAGAAATGCTGCAAAGTATACAATTATTCATACAAGTTGTTCATGTGTATTCCCTACATCAGCACATGAAGAAATGCTCTTAGAGGTACCTCACAAAACAATACCTTTATGTCAGGCACACGTTTGGTCATGATCATAGCAACCATTGGGGGATTAAGGAGGTGTCCTGCCTTAATCCCTCTCGTGGTCTGCTGCTCAGTCGGAGCACCTTTCTGTATCCTTGATCTGACTGAAACAGGTTTAACTGAAGGTGTCCTTCTTTTTAGGCTAGGACATTTCTTCCTGTTGGGTTATCACTATTGGATGTCCTGATTTTGGGCTCTCCCTAGTCCTGCCCAAAACATACCCCCTTGCTATTTGGACACACTGCAGTGTTGGATGTCCCTTTTCTGCCTTTGCAAAATAGGAATTTGGATGTTTCAAGCACATGGACGTCCATTTGGGCATTTTGAGACACCCATATACTTTGAAAATAAGTTCCTCAGAGTTCACAGTGACCTTCTGTTTGAGGGGTGGATGCAATGGCAAAATGGAAAACACAATGCAGCTTGTCCTTTCCCACGAAGACCAGCAGAACTATTGATAAGGTGTAGGAGCTGTGTTAAACAAAAAGTCAATGTCTTTTCCTGCATAGAAAAAACAAACTGCTCAATATTCAGCTGGTGGCGGTCAGCCGTGTTTTAAATGCTGACCACCACAGGCAGAATTATGCTCCGATCATCTGCACTGAATGTCAGTAACTGACTTGATTGTGTCAGGCTGCTGGCTCTTATGGGGGTCTTGTCTTGCCAATACTTATGTGGGTCCTGTCTGAATATCTGTTGGGATGTGCATAATTGATATGTCCATCCCCCCATCAAGTAAGTAAGCATCCTTTCCCATGCTCCCAGTCAGAATAGTCCCCCCCCCCAAAAAAAAAAAACTTCCTGAATGCATGTGTTGTTCTAGTGGGGCGATGGGTGCAAGAGTGAACCCCCACTCACTCCTGCCCCCAGCATCTTCATCCCAAAAATGGCCAATGCTGCAACCTCTAGATATAGTCTTGCTGCTAAAGGTCATGGTGGCCATTTTTATCATGGAGCTGCTAGGGGCAGGAGCGAGTCAAGTTCACTCCTGCTCCCATCACCCCGCATTCAGATAGGCCCAGGGGAGCATATTCTGACTGGGGGGTGGGGTTGCTTACTAGTTAGAGGGTGGGAGGGAGGGGCATATATCACACCCTGTGCCTGCCGGTCCCAGAAGTTAAGCACTCAGGGAAGACAAGGCCATAGCGGAGAAATTGAATGAATTCTATGCTTTGGTCTTTACAGAAGAAGATAAGAGATCCACCTATATCAGAAATGGTTTTCAGGAGTGATAATGAGGAGGAACTGAAAGAAATCTTGGTGAACTCGGAAGATGTACTGAACCATGTTGACAAATTAAAGAGTGATAAATCACCTGGACTAGATGCAAAGTGTATTGAAAGAACTCAAACATGAAACATGATATTGCTGATCTGCTGCTAGTGACTTGTAACCTGTTGTTAAAATTCTCCATAGTACCTGAACACTGGAGGGTGGCCAATATGATCTGGGAAATTACAGACAGGTAAGCATGACTTCAATGCCGAGCAAAATAGTGGAAACTATTATAAAGAATACAGTTACAGAACATGTAGACAAACATGGTTTAGTGGGACAGAGTCAGAATGGATTCAGCCAAGGGAAATCTTGCCTCAACAATTTGCTTTACTTCTTTGAAGATGTGAATAAACATGTGGATAAAGGTGATCAGGTTGATGTAGTGTATCTAGATTTTCAGAAAGCTTTAGACAAAGTACCTCATGAGAGACTCCTGAGAAAATTAGAGTCATGGGATAGAAGGCAAGGTTCTGGTGTTGATTAGGAATTGGTTATTGGAGAAAAACAGAGGGTAGGGTTAAATGGTCATTTTTCTCAGTGGAAGAGGGTGAATAGTGGAGTGCCACAGGGATCTGTATTGGGACAGGTGCTATTTAACATATTTATAAATGCTCTGGAAATCTGAATGACGAGTGAGGTCATTAAACTTGCAGATGACACAGAACTATTCAAAGTTGTCAAAATGAATGCGGATTGTGAAAAATTGCAGGAAGACCTTAGGAAACTGGAAGACTGGATATCCAAATGGCAGATGAAATTTAATGTAGACAAATGCAAAGTGATGAACATTGGGAAGAATAATCCAAATCATAGCTATCTGTTGCTGGGGTCCACTTTGGGGGTCAGCACTAAGGAAAGAGACCTAGGTGTCATTGTAGACAATTTGTTGAAATATTCTGTCCAATGTGTGGCAACAGACAAAAAACAATCAGGATACTAGGAAATATTAGAAGAAGGATGCAAAATAAGATCAAGAATATTATAATGTCTCTGTATCGCTCCATGGTGCAACCTCGCCTTGAGTACTACATTCAATTCTGGTCACCTTATCTCAAAACAGTTATAGTGGAATTAGAAAAGGTTCAAGGAAAAGTGTCCAAAATGATAAAAGGGGTGGAAGTACTCCCATATGAGGAAAGGCTAAAGAGGTTAGGGTTCTTGAGCTTGCAAAAGAGACACAGCTGAGGGAATATAATTTAGGTCCTGAGTGGTGTAGAACGGGTAGAAGTGAATTCGATCTTTCACTCTTTCAAAAAGTACAAGACCAGAGGACACTCAATGAAATTGCATGGAAATACTTTTAAAACAAACAGGAGGAAATGTTTTTTCACTCAAAGAATACTTAAGCTCTGGAACTCATTGCCGGAGGATGTGGTAACGGCGGTTAGCGTATTTGGGTTTAAAAAAGGTTTGGACAAGTTGCTGCTTGCCCTACGATTAGTAACATGTAATATTGCTACTAATTAGGTTTAACATCCAAAGTATATCAAAAAAAGGGGAGGAAAGGCCACACCTCAGAGATAGTCCCAAGGTAAATATAGGAGTATTACCAATGAGGCAATGGAAAAATCACTCTAAAAATTGGAAAGCAAGCATACAACCCTCAATACCTTTATATGTATGCTAACATTGCTACTTTTTACTTTATATCTCTTTTATATAATTATGAAACTTATTGATTTAAAACAACAAGGAAGGAGAGGCTTTGGCATCAGATAGCCCCACAAGGCGAGTTATCGGACCTCTTATAGCACTTACAGCTATTTCAAGCCCAAGCTCTTAATTGCAATCCTCAATCATTTGCCTCCGCTCTCCCCCTCTAAGAATTTTTAAAGGAACAGAAAAGCAACAATTTATCTTAATGAACACATGAATTCAGCGCTGTGGTTTCAAAACATACACCTGACACCAACATTAAACAAATTGCATTTCAGTTTCCTGACCTTCTTCGGGGGATATATACATTGTCGCTAAAAGTGCTATATGTGCTTCTACTGGCAGAACACCGCCATCTTAAACCGGAGCAGGGCTCCCACTGCCGCTCACCTCTAAAAGTGTTGATCTTCTGCAAAAAATACTGCATTGATTTTAGACTAATTGGGTTTAAGCCAGGTACTTGTGGCATGGATTGGCCACTATTGAAAGTAGGATACTGTGCTAAATGGGACCACTGGTCTGACCCACTATGGCTGTTCTTATGTTTGAAGAGTTCAATTTGGATTTCTATTGTGTGTCTCAAAGGACAGGAATAATAAACTATTTATCATTCTTGGACAAGATCAATATTAAAAACTAAGGGGTGGTCAGCATTTTTTTTTTTTTTTGCCACTGCTGGTATTATACTGCTGGGTATGTGTGGCTGGCTATCACTTATCTGGTTATCTGAGATATTTGGCATTTAACCACGCAAACTAAATTGGACAAAATTAGGACTGTGTTTTATCTGGTTCTATTTGAATATCAGCATTTAACTACATAAGTGATGACTCCACCCCTGGACCTCACACAAAATCGCTAGCTTTGAGTTTCATGGTTATTGCTAGAGAGGTGTGGTAGCCGTGTTAGTCCACTCTTAAAGGTTATCAATAGAAATCAAACAAAATAAAACATGGAAAAGAAAATAAGATGATACCTTTTTTTATTGGACATAATACATTTCTTAATACATAACTTAATACATGGTTATTACTGATATTCAGCAGTACTGTCCAGTTCAATGCCACTAAACACCAGCAGATAGCTCTGCACAAGTGGCTTAACCAAGGAGGAACCTCTCCTGCCTGGATAAATCGCTTTGAAAAATCGACCCCTAAATTTCTTGAACGTCATTTGAACTTGCTGTAATGTATAATGAAGAAAAAGCTATTTATAACAATTATAGTGCTCCTTTTACTAAGTTGGGATAAGAACTAATGTGTGCTTACCACAGTAAAAAAAAAATGCCATACCATGGGGCACACTCAGATGTCCCATTCTCCACCCCCAGACCCACCCCAGTGCTGAAAAATAAATTTCATGTTTTAGTCCATGGGTAGTGTGTGCCGATCCCAACATTTATTTTTTAGTGCTAGGGCAAGTCTGGGGGTGGAGAGTGAGTGTGTTCTGCACTAATCAGTTAGTGCAGCTACACTGCAACTCGCTAACTGATTAGCGTGTGGTTAGCCCATGAGCCCTTACTGTCTACAAAATAGGTGGCAGTAAGGGCTCATGTGCTAATAGGAAAATGAGTGCATAGCCATTAATACTAAAAATGGAAATATCAGCCATTTTACCCATATAGGAAAAAGGCCTTAGTGCGTGGAAATGACTAACAACATGCTAAGGTCACTTTTTTCTATAGTTTGGTAACAGGGCCCCATAATGTAATCATTACAAATTTTGGGAAGTATTGTGCCTTCAGAAAAATAATTGCACAAACTCAGTGAGGGAGTCAGCAAAGAAAGAGAATAACTATCAAAGGCTGTGTCAGCTTCTACACACATACAATATGAGATGTTACATAGTTCAATGTAATAAACACATTGGAAATTTTCAATTCACTGAGTTTACTGGGGAAGAGCAATTATAGAAATAATGGAACCAATTTTAAATGGCAGTAGTGACTGATTTAAATGCTGGTGATAATGTAAAAAATATTTCATATATTCAATGCTGTTATACAGCCAAACTCTTTCAATATTGAAGACTCTTTCCTGTGAAATTCACTACCAGATTACCTCCATCTACAAAATACAGTTGCTAGATTTAAAGTTGGTTGTAAGGCCTATTTTGTTTGTCAGTCCTTTAGCCTTTTCTGATACTGACCTTGGTGCCTGGAGTGATTTGCTTATGGTTGATTGCTTTCTTCCCACTCCACTAGACTGCCTTATTTTCTTCTTTTTTTTTCTCCGTCATTAGTTTTTCCTTATTGATTGCCTATGACATCTGTGAAGGATTCTATATAAAGAGTTATAGAATGCTTAATAACATACACAAAAGCATTAGTCTGTACATACTAGCAGTTATCATAGGAATTTTTTATTCATGTTCTTTTAAAAAAAGCAATAGAGAAAGCAAAGAGATATTACTATTCAGCTCAAATGGAGATGGCACCAAACTCTGGGAAATTATACAATAATCTGTAGCAATTAACAAAACCTCTCTTGACACATTCTGCAACTGGTATTACAGCAGATGCTCTGGCAAAATTCTTCTCAAAGTTCAGACTTTGCAGCAGTCTTTCTCTGCCTCAATGCCTCCTGCCCTTAAGTCATCTATAGATAATCACACTCTTATTATCTAACACCTTTTCCGTTTTCACATTACCCTCTCAGTTGATGATTCAAAAGATACTACAGGGCATATGGTCAAGAATGACAATTCATGATCCAATGCTTTCTAAGTTTAAAAAGATATTTCCGAATAGTCTGCTTCCATTTATGGTTTATAGTTTATTACTTTTTATCTGTCTTTATCCAAAGCAGAGTACAATATAACATACATATTCACAGAACAAAAAAAACACATAGGGGGAGATTCTATATATGGCACCTAAAAAAAATCAGCGTGGACATCAATGCCGACTAAGTGTATTCTATTTATTTACTTACTGCATTTGTATCCTGCATTTTCCCACCTAATGGTAGGTTCAATGTGGCTTACATGGAACAATGGGGTGGTTACAAGTTATCGAGTGGAAAAAACAGTTCAATAGAGTGTTATTCTGGATGTGAGCCCTTGAGCTGAGGCCTAGTATAGGATTTTGGCCAAGGCCTAGGGTAGACCGAACAGGCCATCTGTACCACCCCAGCCACCAAGCCCCACACTCACACACAACAGCTAAGAGGCACCACCAGAAAATGGGAGATAGAGCATTCAGGCAGGCCTCACGGCCGCTCGGGAACCCACTCGCACAGAGTCCAAGCAAGCGGGCCTCACGGCCGACCGGGAACCTAGTCACACTCTGGGAGAGGAGAAAGAACAATGAAGGGTCCCCAAGGGACTGGAGTAGAAGCAGCGCACACAGTGCAGGGTAGCGACACAAGGAAAAGGTATACACAAGGTTGTGCCACAGGATTATCAAGAATACAGGAAGCCCCAGAAGGGAACACTCTAGGCTGTACCATACAGCACTCAAGGGAAAAACGGAACCAACTATAGGAATACACTCTAAGCTGAACCATTCAGCGCTCAGGGAAAGGGGAAGTCACTCAAAGGAATGCTCTACGGTATGCCACTAGGCACTCAAGAAAAAAAGGGAAACCACTCATAGGAATACACTAGGCTGTGCCCCACAGATTCAGCAAACAAAGAAAACTAAAACCAACAGAAGCAATATACAAGGACAGGGGAACTGCCAAATGGAGGCAGAACCACAGGGAGCAGAGCAACAGCTCGGCACAACAAGGAACAGAGAAAGAGAGAAAACTAAACAAACAAACTGGAACAATACAAGACACAAACTTACCACAGACAGCACAACGTTAGAGCAGCAGAAAGCAGACCAGATGTAGGGAAGTGAGGCAATCAAGCTCATGCTGGGAATACCCAGCGCACACACACACACAGAATAAACAAGTACCGAGGAGAAAGGCTAAACTCCAACGTGAACACAAGCGCCCAAGCACAGGCTGGCTTCAGATGAGCAAACAAAACAATCAACGCTAAAGCAAGGATTGCAGGGAAAGGCAGGCTTAAATGGATCAGGGTTCTGATGTCTGCTGTCTCAGCCCCTGACAAGCCAATCAGGAGCGAGTCCCAAACATTCCCCTCCTATCCAGCAGAATCATAACATAGAGACAGCGAAAGTGTGTAGAGCTCTCTTGCGGAGGTATTGAGCCAGGTTAAGATCTTAGGAGAATCGCTGTAGTCTATAACAAAAGGGTCAATTCAGGTCATAACATAGTCGAATAGGATTAAATAATCATTGGTCAGGCCAAGTTGCTATAGGACAGTGGGTACATAGTTTGTAGGATGGGTTGGGTTGTAAATTTTGGAAGGTGTGATAAGTGATTCAGTCCCGGTTGGTCATTGTGAGCTTGAGCTGTTTTCTATTCCATCTGTGGGTTGATCTGATTGGTCCGCTGGAAGGTTAGGTTGGTTCATTGGGGATATGTTTTTTAAATAGATGGGCCTTTAGGTGTTTTTGGAAGGTTATGAGCAGTGCCTAGATTTAGGCGCAGTAATATATAGAATATGCTTAGTTGATATTTCAGCACCTAAAACTACGTGCCTCCATTTACACCAATGAAAATGTGGCGTAAATCCTTGTGCGTAGATTTAGATGCAATGGGCCATATTCTATAACTACATGCATAAATGTTGAAATGCCCACGAAACACCCATTTCCACACCCATAACCATGCAGCTTTTTGCCTGCACACGTTAAAAGTTGGGCACACTGTTACAGAATACACTTAGTGAGTTGTGTGCGTAAATAGAAATTATTGTCAATTAGTGCTCATTATTGCTTAAGAGCTGTCATCAAAGCTGATTAGCTTATTAAGCCAATTAAGTTATGCACATTAAAATAGAATACGCTTGGATTTCAGCACGGATTTCTAGGTGCGCTATATAGAATCCAGGAGATAATGCATAAAATATAATCCCAAAAGAAGTACAGCAACAATAAAACTCATTAGGTCTACTGGCTAAAAACATGTACTATAATCTAATCACAGGAACTCCTGTAAGCTAACCTAAATAAATCATTCTTCAGCTGCTTAAACAAAAATAAAAGTGTATCTGTTGTGTCCTGAGTGCTACTGGTGACTGATTCCATTCCCTGGGCTCAGTAATTGCAAAACTGCCTCCTCAAATCTAAAACTGCAGAGATCAGGAACAACCACACTGCAAGACCCTTCAAATCACAATGCCCTAACTGGAACATATAGCTGCAATATTTGCTTCAAATACTGTGATGAAACATGATACAGCCCTTGATGGATCAATAGCAAAGTCTTAAACTTCACCTGCCAAACAACCAGGAGTTAATGTAACTTAACCAGGTGAGTCATACCTAGGTATCCCCAACAAAGACAAAACCTAAGGGGCCCTTTTACTAAGCCACGTAAGCGTCTATGTGCGCCCAACATGCACCAAAATGGAGTTACCACGTGGCTCTTAGGTAATTTCATTTTTGGTGCGTGTTCAATACGTGTGGCCAAAAAATAATTTTTATTTTCTGCCGCAAGTATCAGATGTGCGCCAAGTGGCATTTGGTGCGTGTAGGTCCTTACCACTCAGTTACCGTGTGAGACTTTACCGCTAGTTCAATGGCTGGCGGTAAGGTCTCAGACTCAAAATGGATGCGCAGCAATTTTGATTTTGCTGCACGTCCATTTTCGTTAAAATGTTTAAAAAGGCCTTTTTTACAGGTGCACTGAAAAATGATTCTGCACGCGCCCAAAACCCACACCTACACTACTGCAGGCCATTTTCAGCACACCTTAGTAAAAGGACCCCTAAAATGGCTAGAAAAAGTGAGAAATGGTTTGATCTAGAATTACTTGCTATTAAACAAGATTGCAGAAAGAAAGAGCATATATGGAGGAAGTCTCTGACTTCAGAATCTAGACAGGTTTAGAAAGCCTCCGCAACTCTATATAAGAATACTATTGCTATTAAAAGGAAAGAATTCTATTCCAAGTTGATTAATTCCCCTTTCACCAATACTTATAAGCTATTTAATTTAGTGAATAGTTTGACTAATATAGAATACACCACGTTACCTCTTAATGTAGTTATGCCATCAGCAGAAGCATTAGCATTATGAAGCAGACACTGATGTGATACGTGCAGTCAACGCAATTTATGTTTTTCCAGACCATACCCCGAGGCAGCATTTGCGAAATCTGCGTGTTGGTGGTGTCGTCCGTGTCTTGCCATATTTGAAAAATTAAGTGCCAAATATTTAAGCACATTTAGAACTGGAAAAAAACTTTTTATGTATGTGGAGAATTGATGAATAAAATAGAGAACTGGATGTCCTAAAGTGATATTTTGGATGCTTTTTGAATAAATATACCTGCGAAGAAAATACTTGTGCATAATGGAATGGATTGAGATATAATATCTAGCTGGGAAACTGTGAATGTTTTAAGTGTCCCCGCTATTACAGACAGTTACTACTACTACTACTACTACTATTAAACATTTCTATAGCGCTACTAGACTTACGCAGCGCTGTACAAATTAACATGAAAAGACAGTCCCTGTTCAACAGAGCTTACAATCTAAATTGGACAGACGAACAGACAGCTAGGGGTGGGGAAATTGCAGTGGTACGGGTGATAAGTGAGGGTGTTGAGTAAGAGAGTCATGGTTAGGAGTCGAAAGCAGTAGCAAAGAGGTGGGCTTTAAGTCTAAACTTAAAGACAGCCAGAGACTAAGCCTGACGTACTGGCTCAGGGAGTCTATTCCAGGCATAGGGAGCAGCGAGATAGAAGGAACGGAGCTGAGAGTTAGCAGTGGGGGAGAAGGGGGACGACAGGAAACATTTACCCAGCGAATGGAGTTCACAGGGAGGAGTGTAGGGAGAGATGAGAGCGGAAAGGTACTGAGGAGCTGCGGAGTGGATGCAGTTTGCACTGACCGTTTAATAGAATATTTCAAGATTGGCATGATAATTTGAGAACCATTACTATCTCCCCGTTTACAAAACTGCGCTAAGCAGCTGGTGGTGTGCTAATGCCGACACAGCCCGTTCACTTTGAGTAGGCTGTGTCAGCATTGCCGTATGGCTTTGTAAACAGGGGCCTAAGTATGTACAGTTGATTGAATAATGGACTTTATGCAATTATCTCAAACTTAATGTGATAAAACTAAATTTGTATAGTTTGGCCTTTTTCTGTTGGTTTTCCTCAGGGTTTTAACATAGCCTCAGATTCATTTTTGTTTGCATCTTATTCCAGAATATTAGGGGTTGAAGTAAACAGTTTGTTATCTTTTTCTCACCATATTTAAATTTTGGTTCATAAATGTTTTTATTTATTAAAAATTTGAGAACTATTTGTAAATTTTTCAATAGTACAAATTTCAAATTGCCGGTCCAAGATCAGGTCCAATATAGATTAAACTATTGCAATGTTATTTATGTAGGATGCTCAAGTATGCTGAAAGTTCAACTGATTCAGAGTGTGACAATTCAGTTGATCTTCTATTCCTATAAGTTTGATTTGATAACCCCGTTGCTTGCGGAGTTGCATTGGCTTCCAGTTGAGGCAAGGTCCCAATTTAAATTGCGTACCATCATATTAAAGATTTTGACTGGTTTGGCCTCCTCTTACTTATCTGACTGTGCGATTCTTCTCCATAAAAGCTCTATTGGTAAAACTAGAAACCAAATATTACTACTCTTTCTGACAGTTAAAAGTATAAAAATCATGTAGAATCTTTATGTATCAACTATTTGGAACTTGCTGCTAGTATATATTTTGAACAACCACAGACTACATGATTTTTCGTCACCATGTTAAAACTTGTTGTTTTTTGTTTTAGAAATACCTTTTATAGATAGTTGTCTTTTTTGCTTTATCTATTAATGTAATTCTTGGGTGTGTTGTGTTCAGCCCCTTAAAATTTTAATCCACATGGAACTAAATAGGTTGTTGTGGAGTAGAAATAATGTGTAACCGTAACAAAAGACATATGGCTAAATTCTGTTAAAACTATAATGCCTGAATGGGAGCTGCCACCCCCCCCCCCCCCAAAAAAAAAAAAAATTGCAATAATCTAGCCCAGTAAGGACCAAAGTCTGTAGCAAAATGCTAAAATTCACAAATGATGAAGGTTTCAACTTGCTCAAAAATCATAATTTGAAACAAACGTTCTGTATCACAGCTTGTACATGTGACCTAAAAAGTAAGACCACTCCCCCGCTTTTCACCTGAGGGGAGATCCTGTCCACATTACCATACAACAGAATATGTGACAGAACCTCCAAGGATCGATCCTGTATTACCAACAAAAGTTCTGTCTTCAAACTGTTCAACAACAACTTATTCCCCTGCATCCAATCAGAAATTCCATCAAATCTTACTCTTGAAATTTAAAGAAATTGGTATTACTGATGTGGCACTAGATAGGTAAGACTAGAACCAATCAAACCACACACATAGAGAGTTCTTTATGACAGAGCTTATTCAGAACTATATACTTAAATGTCTTTGGCCCCCTTTTACAAAGCGGCAGGAAGTACCGCCGGGCTATCACAGCAGCTCAACAGTACTTCCTACCCCCAGATTGCCGTCATATCTGGCGTTACAAAACTATATTTATTTTTGTAGCACCTCGGTGTACCTGGCGGTAATTAGGCAGTGCTACTCGCTGCCCAGTTACCACTGGGTTAGTGCGGGAGACCTTAACACCACCTCAATGGGTGGTGTGGTAAAGGCTCCCCCTGAAATTGCGGGCACGACAAGGGCTTGCCGCATGGCCATTTGCTGCATAAAAGAAAGACTGCCGTTTTACCAGCTGCGGATAAAAGGGGTCCTTAATGCACTTCAAAAGCACGCATCGATGCCAGAGCAGGCCCCCTTTTGCCACAGCTTGCCCTTTGTCTGATTACTGACTTTAATGTAATCCTTGGGGACAGCAGCATTTGCATATGCTGATGATTTTCAAATACTAACAATTTTTGGACCCACAGAATACTCAAGATATACTTTCATTCAACACAAGCTTGATGTAGTTGCTAATTGGTTATGCCAGAACAAAATGAAACTGAATCCAGAGAAAATTTATGGGCAAGATTTTTGAATAAACAAAAACACATTACATCTGGCTCCATTGTCAGATACTGCAGTAGATTGTTTCAGAGAAATGGTCCCATTATGCTAAATATTGAGTTATGAATAGAGAGATCTAAGGGAGCAAGGTTTTGAGCTGAAGCAGGTGGAGGAGGACATTGGTCTGTGGTAGGAAAGAGAAACATAACAGAGAGTGCAGGTGTGAGCTGGGGGTATGAGCTGACTGACAGTAGCTAGCTCATGCCAAGCATGGGGGGAACTGTGCTGTGCTGAAGAAAACAAGGGAGAAAATGTTGGTTGAGATGGGGCACAGCATTGAAGAAAGAAGCAGCAGGTAAGGGTTTCTGCACTATGTATTTATTTACTTACTTACTAGCCGTTAAGCCCGTAAAAACGGGCGAGATTTCCAGCTACCCTCCTCACCGCCGCTCCCTCCCCCCTCCATGCCAGACCCCCTGCACTGACCTGACAACGCCTCTCACCTCCGTGTGAAAGCGCTGCAGGCAGCAGCAGATCGCTCTGCTGCTGCCTGCAGTGCTTCCACACGGAGGTGAGAGGCGCTATCAGGTCAGTGCAAGGGGCCCGATGCGGAGGAGGACGGGAGCGATGGCGGGGATGGGGGGAGGGTGGAGGTTGGTGCGCGCGATGTTTGTTTCCAGGCGGCAGCGTCCGACAGTGACTCCGACTCTGTTTCCCTCTCTGTTCTGCCCTCTGACATCATCATGTCTTGACACGAGGGCGGGACAGAGAGGGAAGTCTCTACTGCGCATTTGCAGGTGAGTCGGTCACTTGCCGTTTATATGTTTGATTAGCATTTATTTACCGCCTTCTTGAAGGAATTCACTCAGGGGTCCTTTTGCAAAGGCACGCTGAAAAATGGCTTGCGGTAGTGTAGGCGCGGGTTTTGGGTGCGTGCCAATCCATTTTTTAGCGCGCATATAAAAAAGGCCCCTTTTTTGCAGAAAATGGATGTGCGGCAAAATCAAAATTGCCACGTGTCCATTTTGGGTCTGAGACCTTACCACCAGCCATTGACCTAGTGGTAAAGAATCCAGGTGGTAATAACCTACGCATGTCCGATAAATGCGCCCAAAAATAAAAAATATTTTTCAGACATGCGTATCGGACTCACGTCAAAAATGAAATTACCACAAGAGCCACATGGTAGTCGGGCGCTAACTCCATTTTGGCACGCATTGAGCATGCGTAGACGCTTACACGGCTTAGTAAAAGGGCCCGTTAAGGCGGTGTACAGTAAGAATAAATCAAATATGAGCAATAGACAATTACAGCAGTAAATATATTCAAATAGCAATACAAAGTATGGCATAGTATACTACTTACAATGTCAACACAATATGAAATAGACCATTTTAATTGACAGTGAAGGGTATAAGCAAAGATGGATAGTCTCGTGTTAAGCAGAACATTTCAGGCAGCACATTCCAGAATGTGGGGGCTACTCCAGAGAAGGCTCACTCGTGGGTATCATATCATGTAATGTCTTTTGAAGAAGGTGTTATTAATGTTAGTCCCTGAGAGAATCTTAGTGTCCTTGGCGGTGTGTAGAGGATCATCCTATTCTTCAGGTACTAAGAGCCATTTCCTTTAAGGGCCTTGCAGATCAGACATAGAGTTTTAAATTTAGCTCTGTATTGTACTGGTAGCCAATGAAGTTTTTGCAAAAATGGTGTGATGTGATCACGTCGCTTGCAACCTTCTATGAGTCTTGCTGCAACATTCTGAATCAATTGGAGCTGGTGCAGGCCCTTTAGTCAGACTGTTGAATAGTGCATTGCAGTAATCCAGGCTTAATATCATGGCATGCACAACTGGGATAAGATTTACCTTCTCGATGTTAGGAGAGAGGCAGCGTAGCTGTCGCAAATAGTAGAAGCAACTCTTGAAGGTTGCTTGGATTTGAGGAATCAGAGTAAATGTTAAATCTAGCTGTATTCCAAGGTTCCTGACTTGTGATTTGAGGGGGAATTCGTACTTCCCAAAAGAGATTTTGATTTCAGGTATGTATCCACTTTTGTTAGAGACCCAGAGAAGCTTGGTTTTACTTGGGTTCAGGCAAAGTTTGTTGTGTTTAGCCCATTCTTGAATTGATGTTAGACAGGTAATCAGTTTATTCAAGGCTCTAGGTAAGTCAGGTTCAATGGGTATGAGTAGCTGCATATCATCCATGTAGATGTAAAACTGAGTGTCCATCAACCAAATCAGCTCAGCTAGTGGCTTGAGGTAGATATTGAACAGAATAGGTAACAGTATCAATCCTTATGGTACCCTGCAGGTCAGTGCCCATGGCGGCAATGAGTTGCTGCCAAACATTATGGATTGTTGCCTGTCTGATAGATAGAATCTGAACCAGGCAAGTACTGTTCCATTGATACCTGTTTCTGTCAGTCGTGCTAGCATGATATCTTGATCCACAGTGTCAAAAACTGCTGAGAAATCTAGCAGTACTAACACCGAAGCAAATCCCTGTCTTGGATTCTGTGAAGATCATCTAGAAGGGATACATGAACTGTTTCTGTTTCATAACTGGATCAGAATCCAGATTGACACGGATCTAGCTGGTTTCTCTCTTCTAGCCAATCATTAAGTTGAACACAGACTGTTTGTTCTATAGGTTTCCCTAGAAATGGAATGTTGGATACTGGTTGGTAACTTTCAAATTTGTCCAAGCTTGTCAAGATGATTTTTCTTTAGCAAAGGGTGAATCACTGCCTTTTTAAAAATGCTGTTGGTAGTTGCCCATTAGAAAGAGAGGCATTCACAATTTTTGTTGCACCTTCTATGAGGTCCATCCTTGCTTGCTGCACTATCTTTGATGGCCAGGGGTCGAGGAAGCACGTAGTTGGTCAAATCTCTGTTAGGATTTTGTCAAGACTCTCCTCTGTTATTGAGTTAAAAGTGTCCCATATGTCTCTGTCAGGAGGGGGCGAGTTTGTGCACTCCTGGTTAACTGATTGGAGGCTGGATCCTGGCAGAGACTTTTAATTTTGTTGGCAAAGTATGCAGCAAAATCATTGCAGTTCAATTTTGACTGGGCAGGTTGGTTCTGTTGTGGGGGCTGCAGTAGGCTGTTTACTATACTGAACAGCTGCTTGGCTGAATTGGCAGCCTGTGCAATGCATTGAGAGAAATATTTTTTGTTGTTGTTGCTGTTAAGGCTTAGCGGCAGTGGCATAGGAAGGGGGGGGGCGCGAGGGCAGTTGACACCCGGGGCGGGTCGCCGCTGCGCACCCCCCCCCCCCGGGTGCAGCATGACGCACCCTCCCCCCTCCGTAGCGCAACACCCCCCCCCCCCCACGAGAACATACCTGGAAGGCGGTGAGGGGGGGTGGGAGGGCCAATCCGCCGAGAGCACGCCGCTGGGGGTGTCAGCGCCTCGCTGGTTCCTTGCTCTCTCTGCCCCAGAACAGGTTACTTCCGGGGCAGAGAGAGCAAGGAACCAGCGAGACGCCAACACCCCCCCAGCGGCGTGCTCTCGGCAGGGCGGGGGGGGGTGTTGCGCTACGGAGGGGGGAGGGTGCGCAGCGGCGACCCGCCCCGGGTGTCAGCTGCCCTCGCGACGCCACTGCTTAGCGGTACTTTGTTGTGTGCTTCCTACAGTTTGTGTGCTTCTAGGGTAAAATGGGACCTGTTTGAGCTAAAGAGCTATTTTAGGAAAATATTTAGGGGTCCTTATACTAAGCTGCAGTAAGCACTAACGCATACTTACCACAGTTTAAAAGAGCTTACCACTGGGTGTGCTGAGGCATCCAATAGTTAGTTTCAAATGTGCACTCTACCCATGTGCTAAAAAATATCTTTTGGGGGTAAAGGGAGCATGTCTGGGAGCGGAGCATGGGCACTGCCTTATGCTAAATGTAACATAGGCTTAGTGCGTGAGCCCTTATTGCCTACATAATAGGTGGTGGTAAAGGGCTTGCATGCTAATTTTTGTTAATGGCCACATTCTAACAGCAACATTAGTGCATGGCCATTAGTTTAGAAAATGGAAAATCATCCATTTTCCAGCTGCAGTGGAAATGAACTTAGCGTGAAGGAAAGACAAGCTTAAGGGTATGCTAAAGCCACTTTGTACCCACAGCTTTGTAAAATCATGGACAAATGCTTGAGTTAAGTCTGGTGTGGTGTGTAATGGGAGCCTGCTTTAAACAATCATTTGTTTGATTTCCTGAGACATTTTCTTTTCTTTACTTTTTTTCTGATATTCAGTACAGGAGCTGAGGGAAATGACAGACTGTGAGTGTTTGACATTACAGCTGGAAAGTGTGGAAAGAGTAATGACATGTGGAATTAAAATAGAAAACTGAGACTTTATTGAAAAGAATATCAATAGGGAAGAAAAAAAAAAGCAGAATGAACACGAACAGGGCGCGCTCACCACTATGTGCTGTATGTAAATCAAAATTTCCACAAGGTGAGTTGCACCAACTTAACTGTTTACTTTAGCCAATCTTAAATGTGAGAAATGTATACAAGAAAAAGTGATATTGAGGGGTTTTGTTTAGAAAGGATGTTCAAATCGGAATTGAGACATCCAAATCAGGACGACTCAAATTCCACTAATGATTTCCAATAGAATCTATTCTAGAATACATGAAGACATGGATGTTTTTGTGTTGGTTATATGTGGGATGAATATGCATTTTAGAAAATTAAACATCTAAAATAGCAGCAGGTCATAAAAGGGGGAAATTATATACTGCCTTTCTGAGGTTTTTGCAACTACATTCAAAGCAGTTTACATATATTCAGGTACTTATTTTGTACCAGGGGCAATGGAGGGTTAAGTGACTTGCCCAGAGTCCCAAGGAGCTGCAGTGGGAATTGAACTCAGTTCCCCAGGATCAAGGTCCACTGCACTAACCACTAGGCTACTCCTCCACTAGCAACATTCCACGTAGAAGCCTGCCCTTGCAAATCAGCAACGCGGCCGCGCAGACTTCTGTTTCTGTGAGTCTGACGTCCTGCACGTACGTGCAGGACGTCAGACTCACAGAAACAGAAGCCTGCGCGGCCGCGTTGCTGACCTGCAAGGGCAGGCTTCTACATGGAATGTTGCTAGTGGAATAGCAACATTAACATTCCGTGTAGAATCTCAAATAGTAGCAACATTCCGTGTAGAATCTCAAATAGTAGCAACAGAATCTCCAATAGTAGCAACATTCCATGTAGAATCTGAAATAGGGAAAGGGAAATGGGACTTGATATACCGCCTTTCTGAGGTTTTTGCAAGTACATTCAAAGCAGTTTACATATATTCAGGTACTTATTTTGTACCAGGGGCAATGGAGGGTTAAGTGACTTGCCCAGAGTCCCAAGGAGCTGCAGTGGGAATTGAACTCAGTTCCCCAGGATCAAGGTCCACTGCACTAACCACTAGGCTACTCCTCCACTAGCAACATTCCACGTAGAAGCCTGCCCTTGCAAATCAGCAACGCGGCCGCGCAGACTTCTGTTTCTGTGAGTCTGACGTCCTGCACGTACGTGCAGGACGTCAGACTCACAGAAACAGAAGCCTGCGCGGCCGCGTTGCTGACCTGCAAGGGCAGGCTTCTACATGGAATGTTGCTAGTGGAATAGCAACATTAACATTCCGTGTAGAATCTCAAATAGTAGCAACATTCCGTGTAGAATCTCAAATAGTAGCAACAGAATCTCCAATAGTAGCAACATTCCATGTAGAATCTGAAATAGGGAAAGGGAAATGGGACTTGATATACCGCCTTTCTGAGGTTTTTGCAACTACATTCAAAGCAGTTTACATATATTCAGGTACTTATTTTGTACCAGGGGCAATGGAGGGTTAAGTGACTTGCCCAGACTCACAAGGAGCTGCAGTGGGAATCGAATTCAGTTCCCCAAGATCAAAATCCACTGCACTAACCACTAGGCTACACCTCGACATACAAGTTTAAGTTGTGGAATAGCAACATAAATGACTGAACACAAGTTATCTTCGCAAATTAAGGAGTCCTTTTACAAAACATCAGTAAGCCCAATGTGGGCCACCATCAGTACTTCCGCCTTGAGTGTGTGCCATTTGTGGCATGCCAGAAATGTATTTTTATTTTATAGTGTGGTGCTAACCCAGCACTAATGAGGCATCACCATGTGCTGTCCGGTTACCGCAGGAGCCCTTGCCGCCATCTCAATGGGTGGCGTAAGTGCTCCCCCCGCATGGTCATGGGGCAAAAGTAATCTTACCACATAGCCATTTTTTAGGGACTTTTTACCCACTGTAGTGAAAAGGTCCCTGGTGCATGGGATAAACAGCCCCCGCTGCTTCTGCAGGGCCCTTTTTCCTACAGCTTAGTAAAAGGAACCCTAAAAATATACATTTTTATTTTTCCTGAAGTTGTCACAGAATGTCCCTTCCTAATTAAGCATTTCAAGGGGGGGGAGGGGGAAGAATCAATCATTGCGGGAGACCTCCCCTACTACTAGTAATCATTTTCTACAGCGCTAATAAATGTACCAGTGCTGTATGCATTATATGTGGGTACTTTCTCTATCCCTAGTGGGCTCACAATCTAAGTTTGGTACCTGGGGCAATGGAGGGTTAAGTGAGTTGCCCTGAGTCACAAGGATCTGTAGCGGTAATAGAACCCAGTCTATTGCACTAACCATTAGGCTGCTACTCCTCCACTCTAATCTCTGTAATGGAGGGCTGCTCAGTTGGTTCATTTTGCTTAAACATAGACGTCCTAGGAAACAGGTGGAAATCCCAACATTAATCTGTTAGGACTTAGACGTTCATGCCCCTTCTGAAACGGGGAATACATGTTCAATTTCTAGGCCCACGCTAGTCCCGCCTGAAATGCATCCAGACCACATCCCTTGCTATTTTCACACTCTTCAGTTTTAGACATGTATTATCCTGGCTTTTTAAATCAGAACTTACACATATGCACGTCAAAAGACTAATGGTGCTTGGTACACACAAAATTATTAACCATGCATATAAAGTAGAGTAGACAGATTTCTCTCTTAATTATTTGAGAGAGTAGAAGACAAGGTGTCCTGAATTTTCTGCTGCTGGAATCCATACCTGGTAGGAAGTGACCTTTTTGAAATTGCCCAAAACAGGATTTTCTGGAGAGATAGGTGACTGAGGCAAAACAGATTTAGAAAATATAAGGTGCAAACCTTAACTTTCATACCTGCCCAGGGTTAAAATATAATGTTTTTTTTTTTTTCAAACCTGTTAGAAAGGAAAGAGAAGCATTCAAGAAAAATCTAATTTATAAAGAAACACTAATTGGATAACCTTGTTAATGAAAAGTTTTGAAATACTTAGCTGAGGTGTAGTACAAGTGGAGGGGCATAATCAAACACGAACGCCTATCTCCATGGGCGTCTATGTCCGAAAACGGGTACGTGAAGAGGCGGGACAAACCGTATTTTCGAAAAAATGGAGGTTTTTAAGCTGGGCGTTTGTTTTTTTTAGCGATAATGGAGACTAAAACGCCCAGCTCAAAAACGTCCTAATCCGAGCCATTTGGTCGTGGGAGGGGCCACAATTCGTAGTACACTGGCCCCCCTGATATGCCAGGACACCACCTGGGCACCCTAGAGGTCAGTGCGGTGGACTTCAGACAATGCTCCCACATGCATAGCTCCCTTACCACGGGTGCTAAGCACCCAACCCCCTCCCCCAAAACCCACTACCCACAAATGTACAACACTACTATAGCTCTTAGGGGTGAAGGGGGCACCTACATGTGGGGGTTTTGGAGGCCTCCCATTTACCACCACAAGTGTTACGGGTGGGGGGGATGGGCCTGGGTCCACCTGGCTGAAGTGCACTGCGATACCCACTAAAAGTGCTCCAGGGACCTGCATATAAGCAGGCCTCTAGGACTTGTTGCTGCTATATAACATTGGCACACCAGTTGATACCTGAAGACTAATCTCTCTGAAAAAATCCTTTACTGGAATAAGCACGCTTACTCACCTTTAACTGCAGATCAGAGGTTGTGCCCCACTGGCAACGAGTCTCCCTGGTACTGAGATTAGCAGTAGGTCAGAGCTGGCAGAATGCTGTACAATGCCCTCTTTCAGCCACATTCAAGGGAAGAACTAAGTTCTGTAATGTGGCTAACACGTGAAAGAGATCTAAAACTGACTTACAAAAATGGCCAATACCTCATGGACTACCGGAAACAAAACAGGGCACACTCTGACCCAGTAAGCAGGGGGAAAAGCACCATGGGAGTAGAGCCTACCAACTACCAACATTGTGAGCATTTGCCACAAGCTAGTGGAATCACGGAGCCCAATACCCTACACCCACCACAATGCATTGCTGATGTGACTCTGCAGTGTGCATAACAGAAAAGGTGTCACACTCACCCGAGAGCCACATCAGAACCAGGGAAAGGCTGTCAGAGAATAGAACACATTCTGCTGTCATGGAGGTGGGTATGGCATTTGAGGCTGGCATAGAGGCTGGAAAAAAAGTTTTTAAAGTAGGGTTTTTTGGTGGGAGGGGGTTAGTGACCACTGGGGGAGTCCGGGGAGGTCATCCCTGATTCCCTCCAGTGGTCATCTGGTCAGTTGGGGCACTTTTTTGGGACTTGTTCGTGAAAAAAAAGGGTCCAAAAAAGTGACCAAAAATCACGGTAAAAACGCCTTTATTTATTCGATTATCAGCTAAAGACGCCCATCTCTCCTCGGCCGATAACCACGCCCCAGTTCCGCCTTCACCACGCCTCCGAGACGCCCCCGTCAACTTTACCCGTTTCCGCGATGGATTGTAGTTGGAAACGCCCAAAATAGGCTTTCGATTAAACCGATTTGGGCGCCCACGGGAGAAAGATGCCCATCTCCCGATTCGGGTCGCAATATAGGCATTTTTCTCTTTCGATTATAAGCAGGATAGGCTTCTAATCATTCTAAGCTAATTGAAATAATCTAAAAGAAACCCCAAATTGTATGAAAATTGATACACTGCAGATCTGTCAGTAAGGAAAACAAACAGGAGAACTCAGCACAAAAATTGCTTGTTATGATCTTAAAGTATTAAAAATGTACATATTTATATCTAATTATGGGGTCCTTTTGCTAAAGTGTGTTAGGCACCTAACTTGCATTTAACGCATGAAAATAGGTTACCAAGTGACTGCTTTAAAGCATTTTGTGTTTTTACACATTAAATTGTACCTTCTTTAAAATATTTCTTTCAAGGGGCGTGACACGGGCAGAGAGGGGGTATGGGAGCTTTAGCCAGATAGCACTTATACTTACCATGTGCTAACTGGTTCCTTATCTCTTGCTTAACTATACAAAGAACTTGCCTTATGTTTAGCCAACCATCTGTACCACACATCTTGTTCCTATCATATATCTGCTCTTGGTCCCTCAGCTATATGGTAAGTCGTATTGTAGAAAATCTTTAGCATCATATCTATGTTAGTTGAATGTTCTAATGCATGCTTATTAGGTGTCTCATTACTATTATGCTAACATTGTATTATATCTCTGGTATTTGAATTCCAGTGCTGTTAAATGTGTATATTTTTGATACTGTTTCACAGTAGTTCTATTATTAGGTTTCAATTTACTGTTTTCACGTTTGCCTCATTTATTGTATTTATGTTTATTCTTGGTTATTTTACTATTGTTATGCTGTTAACAAAATTGTAAGTTTTTATGTTAAATTGGTGATTAATAAATCCCAATAAATAAATGCATTGTTAATGTGGGACCACTTAGGGCCTCCTAAATAAGAGGCAGTATGTGCTCCCACATAAACTTTCTGCAAGTACTACACAGTAATGGTAACATTAATGCATGACCTGTAATAAAAAATGTAGGGAATGCCTCCAAAAGGTGCTGCATTAAATCTGAACTTAGCACATGGTAACATCCTGCGTTACAGTATGTTAAGCCAAGTTTCTAGCACACTTTAGTAAAAGGATCCCTATATTTTAGACACATTTATTATTATTTATTCTATTTATTCCTTATTTTACTGCCATTCTTGGACTATTAATTCACTATATTATTCTTTAAATAAATAAACAGTCACTAAAGCGACTTTAGCTACTTCAAAATACATCTGCTAGACTGATCTTCAATTTGGGAAAATTTAGTGTGGCTAATCCCCTTTTAAATAATTTACTTTAGCTAAAGTTAGAATGCAGAATTCATTTTAAAATTGCGCTTAATGTATACATGTTTTTATGGTTTGAACTCTGAGTCAGAAACGGAAACACCAGAAGAGGAACGAAACATTCTGCAGTGCAGAAAGTAGTCCAAAGAAGAGCAGAACACATGTCTAAGTATGATAAATAGGCTTTATTTGTGCCACTCTGTAAAAAAGTCCCAACATGGTCATGTTTCACTTAACTAGAGGCTACATCAGGGGCTAAAACAGCTATTGCGGTCCCAAAAGGCACAAACACGCCTTTGCTGTGTTTCTATCTACCCTGCAAGCTGCAAGGCTGAGTGTTGCTGCTTTCATTGGATTTTAGCGTGTGCTCTGCTCTTCTTTGGACTACTGAACTCTGAGTCAGTTGGTAAGTTTCTTTTATTTCCTACCAATAGAAATCGTTTGAGAAATTTTAAACATTTATCACTTGATTTTCAGTGTGTAAAGAAGATAATTTTAAAAACTGTGTGGGAACGCTCATTTACATCTCAGGATGCTAAAACATGTAATAGTATACCTGTTTTTACACCCTATATTTTTTTCATAAAATGCTTAAAACATACTTAATTTTATTTCAGTGATTTTAATCTGTAACAATTTAAATCAGACATCCAGTTCTGGGTGACCAATGAACTGGATAATCTACTTGGATTTCAGCAAAGTCTTGATATGGTCCCTCACAAAAGACTCATGAATAAGCTAAGAGGACTGAACTTAGGACCCAAAGTGGTCAAATGGATTGGTAACTGGTTGACCGACAGGCGACAGAGGGTGGTGGTAAATGGAATCTGCTTGGAAGAAAGGACATTGAGCAGTGGAGTGCCTCAGGGATTGGTGCTGAGGCTGATTCTGTTTAATATATTTGTGAGAGACATTGCTGGAGAGTTAGAAGGAAAAGTTTGCCTTTTTGCAAATGACACAAAGATAGCCAATTGAGAGGATACACTGGAGGGTGTAGAAACCATGAAAAGGGATCTCCAAAGGTTGAAAGAATGGTCAAGGGTCTGGCAGTTACAATTTAATGTGAAGAAGTGCGGAGTGATGCACGTGGGATGCAACAATCCAAACGAGATGTACTGGATAGGATGGGAAAGATTGGTAAGCTCGGCTCAGGAGAGGGACCTTGGGGTGATGGTATCTGAGGATCTCAACGTGACAAAACAATGCGACAAGGAGGTGGCCGCTGCCAGAAGGATGCTAGGCTGCATCGAGCAGGGTAAAATCAGAAGAAAGGAGGTGTTGCTGCCCATGTACAAGTCATTGGTGAGGCCTCACTTGGAGTATTGTGTTCATTTTTGGAGGCTGTATCTTGCTAAAGATGTAAAAAGTTTGGAAGTGGTTCAAAGAAAAGCTTTGAAAATGGTATGTGGTTTGCTTAGCAAGGCATACGAGGAGAGACTTGACGACTTGAACATGAATACTCTGGAGGAAAAGAGAACCAAGGGTGAAATTATAAAAAACGTTCAAATATTTGAAAGGTATGAATCCTGTTTAGAAGGAAGGAATCAATCCAAAGAAGATTAGTGGAGATTAGGTGGCAACACTGGCAATTGGGAAGCAAAGCCAGTGCTAGGCAGACTTCTATGGTCTATGTCCTGATTGTGGCTGGATAGATTTGGATGGGGTGGAATGCAGCTATTCAAAGGCTTCAGTGACAACTTCAGAAGTTTTAGAACAAGGACAATGCCAGGCAGACATCTACAGTCTATGCCCTGAAAATAGTACAGACAAATCAAGATCAGGTATACATATGCTGTATCACCTCATACCTTTATGTAATTAGTTTATCTTCTTGAGCAAACTGGATGGACTATAACGGCCTTTATCTGCTGTCATCTACTATGTTACTGTATTAAAATAATGTACTGCTTGCTTCTTGATGTTATTCAATCTCTGTTTGGGGGTTCTCTTTTATTTATTGTGCAATCTGCTTCATACTGACAGGTTAAAAGCAGAATAGAAATGACCAAATACAATACAGTTCAATTTTAAATTTAAGATTTTAAAAATAAAGGGGTCAATGTTTAGTATGAAGTTCCTACCCATTTAATTATGCTGGCCTGGTCCTATGCTGATATTCAGTGGCATTTAAGTGGAGAGAGCCATTCAATATCGACACCGATCCCCATGGCACGCTTCGCTTAGTCCAGCAGAGGAGTGAAGGTGGAACCTTGAGTTATTCAGGCACTGCCGACATTGAGCGAAAGTGCCTGGATAACTAAACGAGCAAGTAGGACTGCATAGAGTATATAGCAGTCCTAACTTGCCCGGATAGCACTGATATCAGTGATACCCATATACCCCTGGATTCTATAACAGGTGCTTAAATTTGTGCCCCCCAAAAATGGGTGCGATCCTGAGATGTGTATGCTACTAAATTGGGTAACAAGTCAATTAGTAGAGGAGTAGTGGAGTGGAAGAGTGGCCTAGTGGTTAAGTCACTTAATCTTCCATTGCCTCAGGTAAAAACTTATATTGTTAGGCCGACAGGGAACTACCCAGTGTACCTGAATGTAACTCACCTTGAGCTACTACTGAAAAGGTGTGAGAAAACTCCAAAATCCAAATTAATGTCAATTGGATGCTATCAATTATTGATGTTAATTGGCACCAATTTGGACTTGCGCACACATCTGGGTGCACACTATTCTATAAAACTGCACGCCAAATCCCACAGCTCATAACCCAAAAGAAGGCATGGGCAGGTCAGAGCCAGGGGCATTCTGGACATTTGCATGCAGTGTTATGGAATGCCAGGGATGCCCGCCCAAACTGTAAAAGTAGATTTAGAAATATTATCAGAAATTAGGGAGGCTAACAAACAGGGGAACACAATAATATAATGGGTGATTTCAATTACCCCGATATTGACTGGATAAATGTAACATCAGTGCATGCTAGAGAGATGAAATTCAGTGATTGGATCAAGGACTGCTTTATGGAACAGCTGGTTCAGGAGCCAACAAGAAGAGGAACAATTCTAGACCTAGTCCTTAGTGGAGCGAATGATCTGGTGCAGGAGGTAATGGTGCTGGGGCCGCTTGATGACAGTGATCATAACATGGTCAGATTTGATATAAGCTCTGGAGTATGTACAAACAGGAAATCCAATAACGTTAGCATTAAACTTTCAAAAAGGAGACTATGATAAAATGATAAGAACGGTGAAAAAAAAAACTTAGAGGACCAGCTGCGAAGGTCAAAATTTAAATCAGGCGTGGATGCTGTTCAAAAATACTATCCTGGAAGCCCAGGTCAAATATATTCTGTCTATTAAAAAAAGAAGGAAGGATGACCAAACGACAGCCAGCATGGTTAAAAAGTGAGATGAAAGAAGCTATTAGAGGTAAAAGAAAATCCTTCAGAACACGGAAGAACTGAAAATAATAGGAATTTACATAATGAATGGCAAATCAAATGCAAAGCGCTGATAAGAGAGACATTGGAAAGAAGATTGCGTTGGAGGCAAAAATGCATAGTAAAAACAATTTAGGTATATTAAAATCAAGAAGCTGGCAAATGAATCGGTTAGACCGCTAGATGATCGAGGGGTAAAAGCAGCACTCAGGGAAGATAAGGCCATAGTGGAGAGATTAAATGAATTCTTTGCTTTGGTCTTCACCGAGGAAGATGTGGGAGAGATACCAATGCCAGAAATGGTATTCAGTGCTGACGAGTCAGAAGAACTGAATCAAATCTCTGTAAACCTAGAAGATGTAATGGGGCAATTTGACAAATTGAAGAGTAGCAAATCACCAGGACCGGATGGTATACATCCCAGAGTATTGATAACATTGAAAAATGAACTTGCAGAGCTAATATGTAATTTATCTTTAAAATCAATCATGGTACCGGAAGATTGGAGGGTGGTCAATATAACACCAACATTTTAAAAGGGTTCCAGAGGTGATCTAAGAAATTACAGACCAGTGAGCCTGATGTCGGTACCAGGCAAAATGGTAGAGACTATTATAAAGAACAAAATTACAGAGCATATTCAAAAGTATGGATTAATGAGACAAAGCCAACAAGGATTTAGTGAAGGGAAATCTTGCCTCACCAATCTACTACATTTCTTTGAAGGGGTGAACAAACATGTGGATAAAGGTGAGCTGGTCAGTATTGTTTATCTGTATTTTCAAAATGTAAAGGACAAAGTACCTCATGAAAGACTCCAAAGGAAATTGGAACATCATGGAATAGGAGGTAGTGTTCTATTGTGGATTAAAAACAGGTTAAAGGACAGAAAACAGAGAGTAGGGTTAAATGGTCAGTATTCTCAATGGAGAAGGGTAGATAGTGGGGCTCCACAGGGGTCTGTGTTGGGATCGCTGCTTTTTAACATATTTATAAATAATCTAGATATGGGAATAACTAGTGAGGTAATTAAACTTGCCGACAACACAAAGTTATTCAAAGTTGTTAAATCGCAAAATGACTGTGGAAAATAGCAGGACGAACTTATGAGACTAGCAGATGATGTTCAATGTGAGCAAGTGCAAGGTGATGCATATGGAAAAGAGGAACCCAAACTAGAGTTATGTGATGCAAGGTTCCACGTTAGGAGTCACCGACCAGGAAAAGGATCTAGGAGTCATCGGTGACAATACTTTGAAACCCTCTGCTCAGTGTCCTGCAGTGGCAAAGAAAGCAAATAGAATGTTAGGTATTATTAGAAAAAGAATGGAAAATAAAACTGAGGATGTTATATCGCTCCATGGTGTGACCACACCTTGAATACTGTGTGCAATTCTGGTCACCGCATCTCAAAAAGATATAGTGGAATTAGAAAAGGTACAGAGAAGGGCGACGAAAATGATAAAAGGGATGGGACGACTTACCTATTAGGAAAGGCTGAAATGGCTAGTGCTCTTCAGCTTGGAGAAAAGATGGCTGAGGGGAGATATGGTAGAGGTATATAAAATACTGAATAGAGTGGAATGGGTAGATGTGAATCGCTTGCTTACTCTTTCCAAAAATACTAGGACTAGGGGGCATGCAATGAAGCTACAAAATAGTAAATTTAAAATGACTCAGAGAAAATATTTCTTCACTCAATGTGTAATTAAACTCTGGAATTAATTGCCAGAGAATGTGGCAAAAGCAGTTAGCTTAGCAAGGTTTAAAAAAGGTTTGGCTGGCTTCCTGAAAGAAAAGTTCATAAGCTATTTTTAAAATGGACTTGTCCACTACTTATTTTTGGGAAAAGCAGCATAAAATGTATTGTACTGTTTTGGGATCTTGCCAGGTACTTGTGACCTGGATTGGCCATGGTTGGAAACAGGATACTGGGCTTGATGGACCTTTAGTCTGCTCCACTATGGCAACACTTATGTACACCTGTTTCAGCAGGCATAAGTCCTGGCACCATGCATTATTCTATAAAGGGCACTCAACCCAGAGTGTCCTTTATAGAATAGCTCTGTGCTGTAACCATTTACTTAATCTGGTCTATAACTTCCAGAATCTTCCAGATATTCAATCCTTGTACACGGATATAGGCTGGTACTAAATATTCGGGTCCAATTCAGCCTGTAGTAGCCAGCATTTAAAAGCCACTATTCACTACAGGCTCAAAATTGCCCAGATAACCTTTAAATGAGATCTGATTCTCTTTTATAGTCTAAAACTATATTTCTCACATTTCTTACTCATTTTATTACAAAGAAATGTGTGTATATTCAAAGAACAATATAGTAAGGAAATTGTAGAGAAGACAAATTCTGAAGAAATAGCCACTTGCATTTACTATGACTAGATTATGGGACCCTTTTACCAAAGAGCCTTAGAATCTGGACTTTCCCATGTCTTAACACGAGGCTTTTACTGTAGAGCTAAAGAATCTGGGCATCGGTGCCATTTTAAACCAGGTGCAGCCTTGTGATGGGAGCGGAGGGGACGATTCCCACCCTGGGTTGAGGGAGAGGGGAAGGATCAAAGTCTTTACTGGGAGATGCTCATACTTGAGAAGTCTACTTTGGAGCAGAGTCTGTGCTTGGAGATCAGATGGGGGGGGGGGGGCATTTGTGCTGGGGGATGTGTCACTGGAGCTTTCACATTTTTAAACTGGGTCAGTGGATAAGGTGGCATTAAGTGCAGCCATGCTAACGACAGTCTTGACAGCTAGCACAAGGCACTGCCATGTCATGACAACTAGCATTCCACCCCTGCCATGCCCATAACCCATTCCTACCTAGAGACAGCGTGGGATTTTTCTTTTTTTTTTTACTGCACTAGTTGGTTTTAACATGCACTAGCTGTCCACACTAATGTCTCCTGCATTGTAAAATCTACATTAATTGCTTAACTCCTATTAAAAACAGATCCTTAAGTTTTCTGTCGCAGTGATTGAGGGGAGACATTTTCTTGTCAATCCAAGAAGGAAGTTCAGAATTTTATATGAACTTCCAAATCTATTATCCATAGCATTAGATAACAAGACTAATATTTTCAGTACTGTATATCAAAATGAAATGATTTAAGTCATGGTAAATAGATAGAAAATATTTAGCTCCTTCTGTTTCAGCTGAGAGACCTTATACCTTGGTGCAAATAATTCCTTCTGTACTGAGAAATCCTATGGGAAATTTCATTCTGAATAGTTTAAACTGTATGTACTTTAATGGCCGCTTCTTCAACAATGAAACATAGATAATGTTTGATTATCTCATAGACAATTCCCCTGACTTAGTTATGATTGCTGAAGTATGATTATAAGAGATGGAAGGTCCAGAATTGGTTTTAATGTGTCCAGAGATATATGCTGTGGAATATATTTCAAGGCTTCACAAACCAGAAGAAGGGAAGATTAGTATATAAAAGCTGGAAATTTACTATACTTAAAGCTTTGCTTCCTCCCTGCTGGGAGAGTTTACTACGCCTTTGGTCCCCCACTGTGATTTCTTATTGATTTATTGTCCAGTATGGGTGAATAAATCAGAAATTCAGGATTTACTGACATTTATTATTAATATTTTTATTCAGTTGAGTTTGTTTAAACAGAGATTTTAACTTACACTTTTAGAATACTAAAGATGTGTTAGCACACCATTTTTGTCCAACTTATTTGTTTTGGGATTAAAGCAAATTAACTGAAGGCCTATGGATATTGCAGGGCATAAATTGGACTTCATTCTATCTATTGAAGATTTCTCAGAGATTGTGAGTCTGCTGAACAAGGTTAGATTATTCTTAATTATCGTTTACTATGAGCGTAAATGGTGTCCGATAACAAGCAACGAGAACCAGTGTATGATTCTGGGTAGACGCAGGGGCTTAGCCAGACCTCGCCAGGAGGGGGGGGCCAGAACCCGAGGTGGGGGGTCACTGTTTGGCCACCTCCCCCCCCACCCGCGTGCCCACCCGCCGCTACTGCCGCCGCCACTTTGGACCCCCCTGCTTATTAACAGCATGCCATTCAAGACTTGAACCCCCGCCCTGCCACCAACTCTCCCCCGCCATCGCCGCCCGCCCCACCGCCGCATCAGATACCTTTTTTGCAGCCGAAGAGAGTCTTCTTCAGCGCCCGAGTAGCGCCTTCGTTCAACAAAGTTCCTGCGATCAGCTGTTTTGATGCCTTATGTCCTGCACGGGGCTACATGCATGGTGCAGGACGTAAGGCGTCAAAACAGCTGATCGCAGGAACTTCGTTGAATGAAGGTGCTACTCGGGCGCTGAAGAAGACTCTCTTCAGCTGCAAAAAAGGTATCTGATGCGGCGGCGGAGCGGGCGGCAATGGCGGGGAGAATTGGTGGCGGGAGGGAGGTTCAAGGGGATCATCGGGAGGGGGACCAGGGCCAAATCTATGGGGGCCCAGGCCCCCTCAGGCCCCTCATAGCTTCGCTACTGGTAGAGGCATAACCGAGAGTCAAACATGTACAGTCCATCAATTTAGATTTTCTTAATCAGAATCATTTAGATATTGATATCATAGTTAAAAATTAGAGCAATGTGTTTTTGAAAGCATTGAATATAATGGCCCCTTTAAAATGGGAGGAAAACATCTATAAAAAATGCCTCCCCATCTCTCTTAAAGAGTCAAAGTACTGTTAATTATTAGAAAGAACTTGGAAATAGGATAGGAGTCAGATGAAAGGGGGGGGGGGGGGGGGGAGAGAGGGAGAGAGAGAGAGATTGATTTAAGCTTAATAAATGGGAAATATACCACAAGCTATGAAACCATATTCATATCAAATGGTGAGAGGAAAAACTGAACTAAGGAGCTTTTTCTCATTTCCCATAAATTACAGAAAGCTACAACTATTAAGAATGATGTATATCTCATTTAGGACTGAATGCATGCCATCTGCTGCAATTTTTGGATGATAAGACTGCAAATATTAGAAAGTTGCTTTTAAAAGAGAGGATTACTACAGAAAGAAGCCTATTAATGAGATTGTCAATCTCTATGAAGTCATAAGGGATTCTGACAGTGTATTAATTACCGTGTGCTAATTGCAAATGTGCAGTCCATGCCCCACTCAGCCCCTATCCCTGATAAACAGAGCAGGAGTTTCAGCATGTCTGTTATATTATTTATTTAAAAATTATATTCTGCACAATCTACTATCCTTGGTAGATTACAATCAAACATACATAGAAAGAACACTAACATTATACATAATTAGACACTAATTATATGCTAAAAAACCTGTCGGTCGATATTCAGCTGGCAGTGCTCTGTGTTTTGCTGACCACCGCTGGTGCTAAAGTCAGAAATTCAATATTGAGCCATGTCTGGACACTGGCATTGAATTTCCGGGTTTGCAGAGCCGGCTAACACATGGCCAGTTAAGTGTGATATTCAGCACTTAACTGGCTATGGGTTACTGCATTAATATAGGATTGTGTTTTATGTGGTCCTATTTATGCGATTAACCTGCCCAGTTAAGTTCTAACTATTGGCCAGATGCAGACTCCACCCCTGGAACACCCCCCCCCCCCCCCCAAAGTATCCAGTTTTGAGTTCAGTGCCAACTGGTTATTTTCAGCAGTGCTAAACAGTTAGGTGCTGCTGAAACTAACCAGTTTGTCTCAAAGAGGCGATTTAACCAGCTAGGAGCTATTTCTGGCCAATTATCTCATATTTGTCAGTTGCAGTGACGTAGCCACAGGGGGCCTTTGGGGTCTGCTGGTTTGGCTGGCAGGGGTCCCCAGGTCCCGCCAGCACAATCTTTCCAGCGGTGATATTTGCCACCGCATTACCTGCCCTGCTTTCCCCCTTCCCCATGTACATACTTGTTTTTAGTGAAATTGAGCATGCACAAGCTTTACGAATGCTGAATTTCACTAAAACTGAGCATGCAGACTGGGATGGGAAAGCAGCGCAGGCGGTGTGGTGGTGAATATCACCACAGGAAAGCTTCTGATGGCAGGGCTTGGGGACATCCACCAGCCCAGGTATGTGGGGTTACGGTGGGGGGTCGAGAGCAATGGGGAAAATGGGGCAAAATGTGCCCCCACCATTTTGGGCTTATGCCCCCTCCCAATTCGAGGTCTGGCTACGCCTCTGGCTCAGTTGTTCTAGTGCATGGTAGTCGTTAGTGTGCCCTACACTAATGGTTAGCATACACTAAACCCCAGCCTGACTGTTTAGAATACTTTAGTAAATATGTCTGAATTCTCTTTCCTACTTGATTGAGAAGGCTTGAAGCAACACTATAGACATTGCTGGTCCATGTAGAATGAAGCTGCCCATTGGGCTTGAATTTCCCCATAGAACTTAATTTGAGGAAAACCATTGAAGAACTTGGACAGCTAGGAGATAACTTTTTAACTTATGCACTCACATTTATACATGTATTTCTCCAGATTCTATAAAGGTCGCCCAAATTTGGATGCCCAAAATTGGGCACGGATCCCAGATTGGTGGCCAAAACAATTAGTTAATGGGCTCCAATGATTTAATTATTCGCACTAACAAGCAATTAATTGACACTAATTATGATTTGGGTGCCAATCTATATGCTATTCTGTAACAATGGGCACCTAAAGTGGATCGCATTCAACTTAAAAGAGGGTGTGTCCATGGGCGGATGAGGGGTGATCACAAAAGATGAGCAGTGTTACAGATTAGCGAGGATCCACACTCAATTTGTAAATCAGAATTTACACCAGGTAGCTGGCATAAGTTCTTGCACCCAGAGCTACTGTAAGTGCTTAATTTGGTACCAAAAGTTGAGCACCAAATTCGGTGCTCAACGCTATTCTATAGAGTGCTCATCCCGAAGCACCCTGTATAGATTAGTGTTGAGTGCCAAATTTTCAGTGCCAGGTACAGAACTTGGCCCATTTTGCATGGAAGTGTTTAGAATACTAGTACAGTCACACATTACATAAGTATTGCCATACTGGGATAGTCCGAAGGTCCATCAAGCCCAGCATCCTGTTTCCAACAGTGGCCAATCAAGTCACAAGTACCTGGCCAGATCCCCAAAAAGTACAATATATTTTATGCTGCTTACCCTAGAAATAAAAAAAATATACAAACGAATATGAATGCAATTGTTTATATGTATAAGGTGAAGTGGAGTCTCATATGCTTGACACGAAAAAAGTTCTTTTCACTCAATCCGTGAATGTCTAATTCGTGTGCATGGTTTAATCATTGACTCGACCTCCACCAACCTTTCCTAGTCACTAATTTGTAACTTTTATCTGTCCAACTCTCACAATCTAATCGAGGTAGACAAAATATGCACAGCACTTAGCTTTGGCAGGTTGGTGCACTCTCAAACCCCGACAGGTCCCCGTTTCGTAGTAACTTTATCAAGGGGGAGCCACCAATTCCGATAACTGCCTCAAGTGCGTGTGTTCCATTGCTTTGGAGCACACGCACAGGCGAAAACCTGATTGTGATTCATGCAATATTGAGAATTTGTTTATGTATGTTAGAACATTCAACTAACATAGATATGATGCTAAAGATTTTCTACAATACGACTTACCATATAGCTGAGGAAACAAGAGCAGATATATTATGGGGAAAAAGAGGCGTGGTAGAGTCAATTGGGATAATTTGATGGTTGGTTAAACTCAAGGCAAGTTCTTTGTGTAGATAAGAAAGAGATAAGGAACTGATCTAAGTTACAGTGTGTGTAGCAAGCTAATCCAGGTGCAGAATGAGAGTATAGTCAGTCACCCTGTGTATTAAAGGCTTGGGAGAAGAGCCAGGCTTTCACCTTCTTCCTGACATAGAGGTACACTTGAGTTACACGTACCCCCCTGGGAGCAAATTCCAGAGCGTGGGGGCTACTCCTGAGAAGGCTCGCTGTAGCTATAATGAAAAGTTTTTATACTTCCCTATTTCAGTCATTGGCTTTAAAACCCTTTTTCTTTATTAAAAATTTCATTAATTCACTAATTCAGAAGTACTTCGAAGTAATTCAGAAGTACTTCGATAAGTTGCATAAACCAAGTACTTGGTACATACAGCTTATCGAAGTATGTTCATCAGTATAACAGTCTTTAATCTAACAGAATCATATATCTTCACATATGCACACATAACTTAAATCAGCAGCTTCCCAAGCAGTCCTTCAATTGTTTCTTTCACTTTAATGCCAGTTTTGATGCTGTCAGTGTTCCGTGGTATAACCATCGCTGCATCAGGGATTAAAAATGTATCTGCTGTTCGATATTTTATGTTCTAAAAAAGAAAAACTTATGTCAGAGAAGAAAAAACTCTAGCCAAAATAATCACAAAACTTCCCCACCCACTATGAGCTTTTACTTCAAAAATGCTGCTGCTGTTAAAACAAAATGGTGTCAATGCTTTAAAATAACTACCTGGAAAAGGACGCTTTCCAATTGCAGTTTGTCATGTCAGGCTGGGAATTTCTTAAAGGGAATTCATCTAGATCTTCACTTCTAGTTTAGAAAAAATGTTGCCATTCCATACTGACATTTAAACCCACCAGTTCAATCGATCCCATGAGTCTTGGCAGAACGGCAGTGTTGAGAACAAAGGTGGAAGTTGGATTTAAAAGGAATATCCCTATGCACTGCCCTGTTTGGGGGGAAAAAAAGGGGTGAAGTACAGTGGACGAGTTACAGCGCGTCATTGAGCAGACACACGGAAAACTGTGATGGTGAAATTTTCAATTGAATTAGTAATTGGACTGCAATCACAGTCGACATTTAATTCTACTATAATAACAATTTGGTATCCAAGGATTTCTTGAAACAAATGGTGTCATCGGTGCTGCCATCAAGATAATTAATAGTTGTGAAGTCAATGCTTATTAACAGTGGACTGGTTGCAGGGGATTGTTGGGTGGTTTTGGATGTATGAGGGGTATGAATGGTATTTTATGAGACAGTAGTTAGGTGAGCAAAGGTTTGTGATTTGAATGGTTTGTTTTAATAAGAGTTTTGTAATTTCAAGTTGCTATAATAAAGATTTTGCATATGATGTAGTTGCTGAGTTATGGTGGCTAATAAAGTTGGAGATTATGGAAAATAGTATGAGACCTTTGAAAATTAGAGTATTAAATTTTCCTAAATTCCTGTCACTTTCTCCTAAAGAATTTTTTAAGAGGTTCTTGAAGAAGATTTTAAAGTATCCTGAGGAAGCAATTCCACCTGTTCAGAAAGTTGACCATCTTTGTTATTATAAGAGAATATAAGAGTAGCCATACTGGGTCAGATCAATGGTCTTTCTAGCCCAGTAACCTGTTTCCAACACTAGCCAAGCCAGGTCAGGTCACAAGTACCTGGAAGAAATCCAAATCATGGCAACACTTCATGCTACCAATCCCAGAGCAAGCAGTTGCTTCCCTGTGTCTGAATCAATAGCAGACTAGGAACTTTTCCTCCAGGAACTTGTCCAAACCTTTTTTAAACCCAGATACACTAACCTCTGTTACCATATCCTCCAGCAGAGAGTTCCAGAGCTTAACTATTCGCTGAGTGAAAAAATATTTCCTCCTATTTGTTTTAAAAGAATTTCCTTGTAACTTCCTCGAGTGCCTAGTCTTTGTACTTTTGGAACAAGTAAATAATTGATTTACTTCTACTTGTTCTTACACCACTCAGGATTTTGTAGACCTTAATCATATCTCCCCTCATCCATCTCTTTTCCAAGCTGAAGAGCCCTAACCTCTTTAACCTTTCCTGATATGAGAGACATTCCATCCCCTTTATCATTTTGGTTGCTCTTCTTTGAACATTTTCTAATTCTGCTATATCTCTTTTGAGATATGGCAACCAGAACTGAATGCAGTACTCAAGGTGAGATCGCACCATGGAGCGATACAGAGGCATTATAGTATTTTTGGTCTTATTCACCATCTCTTTCCTAATAATTCCTAGCCTCCTATTTGCTTTTTTGGCTGCTGTGACACACTGAGCAGAAGATTTCAGCATATTATCTATAACGGCACCTAGTTCTTGGTAGCTGACCCCCCAGGTGGACCCTAATATCAGATCACTATGATTAGGATTATTCTTTCCAATGTGAATCACCTTCAATTGTCCACATTAAATGTCATCTGATATTTGGATGCCCAGTCTTTCAATTTCCTAAAGTCTTCCTGCAATATTTCACAGTCTGCACGTGTTTTAACAACCTTGAATAGTTTTGTTTCATCTACAAATTTAATCACCTCACTCGTCGTTCCGATTTTCATATAATTTATAAATAAGTTAAATAACACTGGTACCAGGACAGATCCCTTTGGCACTCCACTGTTCACCCTTCTCCATTGAGAGAAATTACCATTTAACACTACCCTCTGTTTTCTGTCCAATAACCAATTCGTAATCCACACCAGAACATTGCATCCTATCTCATGACTCTTTCATTTTCTCATGAGTCTCTCATAAGGAACTTTATCAAAAGCTTTCTGATAGTCTAGATACACTACATCAACCAGCTCACCTTTACCTATGTTTACGCATGCCTTCAAAGAAATGAAGCAAATTGGTGAGGCAAGACTTCCCTTGGCTGAATCCATGCTGACTCTGTCCCATTAAACCATGTTTGTCTATGTGTTCCATAATTTTATTTTTTATATCAGTTTCTGATCTTTTGCCCGACACCGTGAGAGAAGATCCGCCGGCAAGCAGAGAACTCAAACGCCCCACGGTAAAAACAGTAATGTACAAAAAGTGGGAGAGCGACCAAGGATACCAGAAACTGGAGGATGTTCTTTAATAAAAAAACTTTATTGAAAGTTTGAAGACTCTTAATGTGCTTTGCAAATGGATGATTGGTAAGGAATTTTTCTTCAAATTTACCCACATACAAGTTGGCTAGATCTGGTGCCATGCTAGCATCCCTTGCGGTGCCTTTAATCTACTGATAATGCGTGTCTTTAAAGCGGAAATAATTTTTGGTAAGCCACATGTCCATTTTCAGCAAAAAAAGAGCCTTTTTTTACAGGTGCATTAAAAAATGGTTCGGCGCACAGCCAAAACCCACACCTACACTACCACAAGCCATTTTTCAGCGCACCTTAGTAAAAGCACCCCTCAGTAATTTACTTGGCTGGCAGTATTTTTCCAAATAAAATGCAGTTTGCTGTAAAACAGCTTAATAACTACCCCCTTAGTGTGCTCTACACATTTAAGGCATACTAATAAATCAAATATTAACTAATGAATGCATATCCCTGCCTTATATGGACTGGAGACAAGCAGCATCTGAGAATGTGGAGGAGTGGCCTAGTGGTTAGGGTGGTGGGCTTTGGTCCTGAGGAACTGAGTTCAATTCCCGGCACAAGCAGCTCCTTGTGACTCTGGGCAAGTCACTTAACCCTCCATTGCCTACCACATTGAGCCTGCCATGAGTGGGAAAGCGTGGGGTACAAATATAAAATAAAAATTAGATTTCATGGAGATATAAACACATTTCTAACAAAGTAAACAATAATTCTAGCTTCTGTGTCCAATTTAATATTATGTACAGCTTATAAGCATTTCTCACAAATATCTTAGAAATGCTTATTAACTCCTAATAAAATGACCCGGCACATGAAAGCAATCCTTCTTTAATCATTTTTTTTTTTTTTAGTTAATTTCAGGTTTTAAGTGATAAAGCTAGCATTCCAACAAAGTACCTTGTCTGCCTGAAAAATGCAATGCAAAGAAAATCAAAATATTGAATTCTTATTTGGCAGGAAAATGTTATGATAGAAAATGTAAATGAATACTTAAAAGACTTCACTATCAATCTTTATGACAGAACTGGCTCTTTTATTTGGAAATGGTGCCCCCTTGTGGTAATTTGATCAGCTGCTTTTGAAGACTCTTAGCAATGTGTTAAAATCTCATGCCTGTTCCTGAGTACAGTGACTGAGATCAAATCTGTTTGGCTTTTTATATCAATGCTCACTTTTTAACCCCTGATTAACTAACACTTTTCTCTTTGTGTTTATAGTAATGAACCCCCCCCCCCCCCCCCCCCCCCCCCCACTTTGTGGGTGGGTTTATTAAGAATAAGAATTGAGAGAAAATGTCGATAAAGAGTATTTAAAACACAAACAGGTTTATTTTTTTTCTGAGGTGAACTGGTACGTTCATAACTGCCAGTTTGGCATGCCTTAGTAGAACTGCACAGGAATGTAGCTGACTGAATATTGCTGCATTGCAGGAGGGGAATGGGCTCCACAGCAAATGGGAGCAGACAGGCAGCCGGATGATGGGAGCACTTTCATACATTTTGAGGGAGTTAATTCAGTAAAGGGAATAAAAGCTTGTGAGCTAAATGATGTATACACACTGAGTGGAGAGAGCTGGATCAAAACATGGGAATTAGAAAATTTGCTCCCCATGAGTTCAGGGGAGGGGGAGAATGGTGGCCATCTCAGAGAACTTGGGGGGGGGGGGGGGAAGAGGATAGGAATTAATCTTGGGTGAACAGCTTGTCGGAGGGGGGAGGGGAACTCTGGCTCTGGAGGTTACAGAGCCCTGTTAAGGGCTAGTAATTCTGAAACCCAGCAAACAAGTACTCCAAGAGGCTGTCTTGAAGACAAGAACAGCAGCAGCCCTTGGAAGCAGTACTGAAGCACAGGAGCCCTTCGGAGCAGCTCAGGGCAGAAGAAAATAGCCTGTAGAGACACTATCAGTGCCTAGAACTGAGCAGAGGTAGCCCTCTAGTGGTAAACTCTGTTATTGGTGGTTGCAGAGCCCTGTTAAGAGCTGTTAAGCCTGAAACCCCGCATGAAAAGTGGCCTTAGCAAGGGAAAGCTCTGTACTGGGGATACCGCTGCCCACGTTTTAGCACAGCTTAGTAAAAGGGTCTCTGAATGAGCAAATTGACCATCTTCTTTTATCCTCTACTAAGTTACTGTAGCCCCCCCCCCCCCCCCCCCCCCTTGGGGTGTTCTTGGATCTGGGCCCTGACTTAGCTGAAGCCTCCTAAGGGCAGTCTCTGTTGGTCCCTTACTCATTTGGTACTCGTTGCCTCCACCTGGGGAAGAAAAGTATTAGCGGGATATAGATCTCTATATACACCATCTTATGTATGTAAGAATTAAGATGCTGCTGTTGAGGTGACATCTAGCAAGGGACAAGGCCTCTGGTATGTGATCAACACTAGGTCCCAGCAAAGGACAAGGCCTCCAGAGTCCAATCCATACTAGGAGCCCAACAAGGGAGAATGCTCCTGAGGTGTAGTCAGCACTAGGATCCCAGAAGAGAATAGCTCTGGGGAGGACAGCCAGTCCTTAGAGCCCAGAGGAAGCTTCCAGGAGGCCGCAGCAGGGTCAGGCATAGCCAGAAGACTCCTGTAGAGGTGTGAGATCTGGGGGACTGGGTGAAGGTGAACCAGAGTGGAAAGGAGAGGAGGGACCTAGGCAATATAGCCACACACCCATAAACAGACTTAACTAGGAAACTGGGAAGGACTTACAGCTACTACCTTGGTAATCAAGACTGAAGGGGGTTTAAAAGGGTGTGAAAGACTATAAGTTACTGGTTCTGAAGATCTGGGTTAAAAATTAGTGCTGTTGGTTTGAGTGTACAAATTAGAAAGTATTTGATATTTTGGTTCAAGAGGTTAAGTAACAAGATTGTTGGTGTTTTATTATGGTAACTGAGTTAATGTGATAAGAAATCCATAATTCTTACATACATAAGATGCTGTATATAGATATCTATGTGACTAGTTCAATAAACCCTTTTTTAATTTATTAGCCAGCCTTGTTCCCAGTGTTTTGTTTTTTTGATAGTTCCTGGGGGAGAAGAGGGTAGTCCCACCCGCTAATACTTTTCTTCCCCAGGTGGAGGCAATGAGTACCAAATAAGTAAGGCACCAACAGAGACTGCCCTCGGGAGGCTTCAGCTAAGTCAGGGCCCAGATCCAAGAACACCCCAAGAGGGGGGAGGCGCTACAGTAACGTAGTAGAGGATAAAAGAAGATGGTCAATTTGCTCATTCAGAGACCCTTTCACTAAGCTGTGCTAAAATGTGGGCAGCACAGAGCTTTCCCTTGCTGAGGCCACTTTTCACGTGGCGGTACAATGGCCCCATTTTCCATTTCCCTATTAATGGCAATGCACTAATTTTCCCATTAACACGTAGCCATTAGTGCATAAGCACATACCAACTACCAACGTCTATTTTCTAGGTGGTAAGGGCTCACAAGCTAATCAGCATGCGGCGATGTAGCTACAGTAACTGATTAGCACAATACACGCCTACTCTCTGCCCCCAGTCACACCTCTAGTGCTAAAAAATAAAATCTATTTTTAGGGTGTAGAAAGTGCGTGCAAATGCTGAAACTACCACAGGATGCCAGAGCATGACCCACAGTAATGGTTTGTAACTGCAGCTTAGTAAAAGGAACCCTCAGTTTGCTCAGTTATTCCTATTAGCACTGCAAAGATACATGCCAGCTACCAGCCACAGAAGCTTGACTCCTTGTAAACAAGTTAGTTTTTATTTTACTCACTGATTCTCTACCACAATGAGCAAATTCTATTCATTAATCTCATATACAACTTCTACCCTTAAAAAAGGTCCCAAAGTGGTTTGCAAAAATTAAAATAAAAGTTACATAAATACAAAAGAAGCTAAAGAATAAATAAAGCAAGGCTTCAATTATCAGAAAAAATAATGTCTTTAAATATTTTCCACATAAGCCTACAGGATCCCATATTTAATAGGGATGTGCATTTATTTGAAATGACATGAGAAATGTCACATTTTCTATTTTGTTTCGTGACATTTTTAACCCATGATGACAGAAAAAAACACACAAAAGCTTTTTCCCCTATGCCTTCAATAGTGCACACTACTGCACAACAGAGAACCCTGTTACTCAATAATGTGGACATTTGAGCAACAGCACACCCTATTGATGATATAGCCCCCCCCCCCCTAAAAAATGTAAGCAAAACAAAATAAAACATTTTGGCCTGCACATCCTAATATTTTATCTGATACCAGATCCGCCCAGAGGGGGGGGGGGGGGGGGGGGGGGCAAAATTCCCCGGGCCCAGGACTCCAAGGAGGGCCCAGTGCCGGGGTCTCTCTCGCCCTTTGTTGTTCCCAGGCTGCCGGCGCCGCAGTCCCCAGTCTCCACCTGCCTACCCTCAGCTCCCTTTTGTCTGCCACCCAGTCCCCTGCATTTAAAAAAAAATCTCGAAATCGGCAGTGCAGCGCCTTCTGTGTGAAAGCGGCAGATCGCCTCAGGTGGGCCTTCCCGCAGTGTCCCGCCCTCCTCTGATGTAACTTCCTATTTCCATGAGGGTGGGACACAGTGAGGGAAGGCCTGCCCGAGGCAATCTGCCCATTTCACACAGAAGGCACTGCGCTGCCGATTTCGAGAATTTTTTTTTTAAAGGGGGTCAGATGGCAGACAGAAGGGAGCTGAGGGAAGGTAGGTGGAGACTGGGGACTGTGGCACCGGCGACCTGGGAGCAAAAGAGAGAGGTGAGAGCAGTAGCAAAAGTAAATAAAAGCAAGAGAAAAAGGAAACCGATATGGTTCTCCAAGCAAGTGGTTGAGAAAATAAAGGCAAGAGTTGGCGTTCCAGAAATACAGAAAAACTCAAGAAAAGGAACACATGGAGGAATACCGGATGAAACTGAAAGAAGCCAAGAGAGAGATACGACTGGCAAAAGCGCAAGCCGAAGAACAAATGGCTAGAAATGTAAGGAGGGGTGACAAAAATTTCTTCAGGTATATTAGTGAAAGGAGAATGACTAAAAAGGGAATTGTGAGACTAAAAGATACTGTGAACCGCTATGTGGAAAATGATGAAGAAAAAGCAAATTTGCTAAATAGATACTTTTGTTCTGTTTTCACAGAAGAAAATCCTGGAGAAGGACCGCGATGGACTGGAAATAGTACAAATGAGAATGAAGTGGATAGAGCACCGTTCACCGAAGAAAGTGTGTATCAACAACTTGAAAAGCTAAAGGTGGACAAAGCCATGGGACCGGACGGAATCCACCCCAGGATATTGAGAGAGCTCAGAGAGGTTTTGGTGGGTCCTCTTAAAGATTTGTTTAATATATCCTTGCAGATGGGAAAGGTTCCGAGGGATTGGAGAATGGCAGAGGTGGTCCCTCTTCACAAAAGTGGTGATAGGGAAGAAGCTGGAAACTACAGGCCGGTAAGCCTCACTTCGGTTATTGGAAAAGTAATGGAAGTGATGCTGAAGGAAAGGATAGTGAATTTCCTGGAAGCCAATAAGTTGCAATATCCGAGACAACATGGTTTTACCAAAGGGGAATCGTGCCAAACGAATCTCATTGAGTTCTTTGATTGGGTGACAGGAGAATTGAATCAGGGACGAGCTATAGACGTAATCTACTTAGATTTCAGCAAAGCTTTTGACACGGTTCCCCACAGGAGGCTCTTAAATAAACTGGATGGGCTGAAGATAGGACCGGAAATGGTGAACTGGATTAGGAACTGGTTGACTGACAGACGCCAGAGGGTGGTGGTGAATGGAATTCGCTCGGAGGAGGTGAGTAGTGGAATGCCTCAGGGATCGGTGCTGGGGCCGATTCTGTTCAATATATTTGTGAGTGACATTGCCGAAGGGTTAGAAGGTAAAGTTTGCCTATTTGCGAATGATACTAAGATCTGTAACAGAGTGGACACCTGGGAGGGAGTGGAAAACATGAAAAAGGATCTGAGGAAGCTAGAAGAATGGTCTAAGGTTTGGCAATTAAAATTCAATGCGAAGAAATGCAAAGTGATGCACTTAGGAAATAGAAATCCACGGGAGACATATGTGTTAGGCGGGGAGAGTCTGATAGGTACGGGCGGAGAGAGGGATCTTGGGGTGATAGTATCTGAGGATTTGAAGGCGACGAAACAGTGTGGCAAGGCGGTGGCCTTAGCTAGAAGGTTGTTAGGCTGTATAGAAAGAGGTGTGACCAGCAGAAGAAAGGGGGTGTTGATGCCCCTATATAAGTCGTTGGTGAGGCCCCACCTGGAGTATTGTGTTCAGTTTTGGAGGCCATATCTTGTTAAGGATGTAAAAAGAATTGAAGCGGTGCAAAGAAAAGCTACGAGAATGGTATGGGATTTGCGTTACAAGACGTATGAGGAGAGACTTGCTGAACTAAACATGTATACTCTGGAGGAAAGGAGAAACAGAGGTGATATGATACAGATGTTCAAATATTTGAAAGATATTAATCCGCAAACGAACATTTTCCGGAGATGGGAAGATGGTAGAACGAGAGGACATGAAATGAGATTGAAGGGGGGCAAACTCAAGAAAAATGCCAGGAAGTATTTTTTCATGGAGAGAGTAGTGAATGCTTGGAATGCCCTCCTGCGGGAGGTGGTGGAAATGAAAACGGTAACAGAATTCAAAAATGCCTGGGATAAGCATAAAGGAATCCTGTGCCGAAGGAATGGATCCTGAGGAGCTTAGTCAAGATCGGGAGGCGGGGCTGGTGGTTGGGAGGTGGGGATAGTGCTGGGCAGACTTATACGGTCTGTGCCAGAGCTGGTGGTGGGAAGTGGGACAGGTGGTTGGGAGGCGGGGATAGTGCTGGGCAGACTTGTACGGTCTGTGCCAGAGCCGGTGGTTGGGAGGCGGGGCTGGTGATTGGGAGGCGAGGATAGTGCTGGGCAGACTTATACGGTCTGTGCCCTGAAGAGCACAGGTACAAATCAAACTAGGGTATACACAAAAAGTAGCAAATATGAGTTATCTTGTTGGGCAGACTGGATGGACCGTGCGGGGGGGGGGGGGGGGGGGGGCGGAGGCGGAATGGCGGCAATCCTTGGGGGGGGAGTCTCTTGGCAGCCCTGTCTGATATCATGCTTTTCCCTTCTTTGTGAGTGTCAGAAACACCTAACCACCTGCCTGGGGTTACCCCGCGACCACTGAGAGGGTCTATCCCCAGAATAGCTCAGGTCTGCCAATTGTTTATTGTCTTCTTTGTCTGTACTAATAAAGAATCATGGTGGTTTGTGTGTTGGGTCTGTGAGTGCTTTCTGGGAACTGTGGAACCACTGGGAGTGTGGCTCAAGTAATCTAGAAATCAATGGGGATTATTTGAGAGCGGGAGACTTCCCCAGAGGTGGTTGTGACCCAGTCAGTGGAAGGAGGGTGCTAGTGTAGAGCACAAGTGTCAGGTGCAGGTGGACCTGAGCTGTGCTGGGGATAGGCCCTTTAAGTGGCCGCGGAGTAAACACAGGCGGGTGGCTAGGCATTTTGTGACACACACATTGTTATAGAATTCAAGGGAGCGTGCCTACATTTTGGCATGGGTATTTATACCAGGTTTTCAGTGGCTTAAATGGCCACCCCTAATGTAGGTGTGTTCCCTGGCCCTATGTGCTATTCTATACACCATGCCTTACTTTAGGCGCATTATATAGAATAGTGCTAAGCACCTTTTTTAGATGTTTCTAGATTATAGATGCCATTTATAGAATCTGGCCTATAACCTATGAGGAAAAAAATATATTTAAAATCTTTTTAGTGTGCTCATAGCCATTACAAGCCAGCACAAATATCTCATGTGCAATGCTTCTCAAGTTTATAATAGTATCTCTGCCAGTTTGACTAATGATCAGTTACCATTGTTGCCCAAATGTATCGTCTTAACAGATAAGAATTTCCAGGGCCAGTGCTAGGGTTGCTGGTGCCCCCCTGCAAGCTGTCAGTTGCCCCCACCCCAGTCCAGCCCAGCCTAGCATCTCCTTTCTCTCTTCTCCCTCCCCTCTTCTCCCACCTGCCCCCTTTTTCAGCCCCAGCTCCATTCTCTCACCCAGCCCCGGGATCAGCTCCCAGCTCTGCTTCTAGTCAAACAGGTCTGGCACACCGGCAATGCATGCTGCTCCGAGCCACAGATTAACCTCTTCTGGTTTCACAAAACCGGAAGTAGTTAATTTTGTGACTCAGAGGAGTACACAGTGCTGGTGCATCAACCATCTGACTAGAGACAGATCGGCGGCAGCGAAAAAGAACAGGGCAGATGGGGAGGGCTAAAGCTAGGTGCCATCGAATGTTGGTGCCCCCCTGCCCTGCATACCATGCTTATCATGTTCCACCAGCCTGGGAATTTCTCTTCTGATTCTACAGTCTTCATTATTAAGTAGCTACTGAAAGAGGAAGATAAGTCAATAACAGAGGGCTTGGAATAAGGGGGCAGTACACTAGCAAATATCTCTGCTATTAAAACTTCAGAAAAGTGCATTAAACATGCCTGGAATTGCTCGACTAAATTATTAAATAACTCTTATGGGCATATAAAAAGAGGTTTAAACCATTAGAACAGATATATGTCCGGGAACACTAAACAATCTGAATCTTGAAAAGCTCTTATTGAGTCTTTAAATCAAGCAAAAATGCAATGTTTCAGTGATTGGTAATTTAGTGTGCCTATTAATACAGTAATTTCTACTCTATTCTGTGATTTTCTTATTCCTTTTCAGGTCATAACTACTTTTTTGTTTTGAAACTATAACTTTCTTTGTATGAGCCACACATACCAAGGCTCTTACAAATTGTAATTTCAGGTAGATTTGCGGTGCACATCTAAATGGTGTCTCATCTAGGGCTGAGTTTGATATCCAAAGCTATGGGGCCAAATAGGATAAATCCCAGGACACTGAGGGAGCTCAGAAAAGTCCTGGCGGGACCTCTTAAGGATTTATTCAATAGATCTTTATAGGCAGGAGAGGTGCTGTGGGATTGGAGACGAGCTGATGTGGTCCATCTTCACAAAAGTGGAGACAGAGAAGAAGTGGGAAACTACAGGTCAGTAAGCCTCATGTTGGTGGTAGGAAAAAATAATGGAGTCACTGCTGAATGAAAGAATAGTTGACTTTCTAGAAGCCAACAGGTTACAGGATCCGAGGCAACATGGATTTACCAAAGGAAAATCCTGCCAAATGAATCTGATTGGCTTCTTTGACTGGGTGACCAAAGAACTGGATGAAGGATGTGTGCTAGATGTAATCTATTTGGATTTCAGCAAAGCCTTTGATATGGTACCTCACAGAAGACTCGTGAATAAGCTGAACTTGGGACCCAAAGTAGTGAACTGGATTGGAAACTGGTTGACCGATAAGTGGCAGAGGGTGGTGGTAAATGGCATCAGCTAGGAGGAAAGGAAGGTGAGTAGTGGAGTGCCTCAGGGGTCAGTGCTGGGGCTGATTCTGTTTAATATATTTGTGAGAGACATTGCTGAAAGGTTAGAAGGAAAGGTTTGCCTTTTTTGTGGATGACTTGAAGATAGCCAATGGATTGGATACTCTGAAGGGAGTAAAAACCATGAGAAGGGATCTTCAAATATTGGAAGAATGGTCAAGGGTCTGGCAGTTAAAGTGTAATCCTCAATAGCCAGGAAATACACATTACATAACCTGTGCTCCTAATCAAATCAATTACATCTAAAGCACAGTAATTATATACTCTAATTACCACACACATATCACTTGTATGTGTGTGTGTGTTTTACAGAATATAATTACTGTGCTTTAGATGTAATTGAGTTAAAATTTAATACCAAGAAGTGCAGAGTGATGCACTTCGAGTGCAGAAATACAAAACAGCTATACCCAGGGCTTTTTTTGAGGGGGTACTTGGGAGTACTGAGTACCGGCACCTTTTTCATTGTCTGCTAAAATTGACTCATGGTCCACAAGTTTTTTTAATATTAATTACTAAAAATTTTTACACGTAAAACATGCAATTTGAAATACATTGTATAACTTGAATAATTCAATAAAACAAAATTAGTCATGATATTGAAAATTACAAGTACATTCATTAAACCTAGAAGGAAAAAACAAGTTATACAATTGATTAGACCACAATTCAGTCAATGGGGGAGGAGTGATTCAGATAATAGGAGATCTCAAAAAGAAAAAAAAAAAAGAAAAGTACGTATATGGCCTGACCTTATCTTCCCTTCATAACTTTGATAATCAGATGATATTTCTTACTCTGCACGTTTAATGGCTCATTTTTTTCATTTCTAGGAACGCTTTAAGATGTTCTGGCTCAAAAAACGTGTATTTTACCCCCAAGTATTTGACCAGACATTTACATGGGTAGGCCAATAAATATGTTTTGAGGTGTACTTGGGGGTACTGAGTACCGGCACTTTTTCCATTGTCTGCTAAAATTGACTCATGGTCCCCAAGTTTTAATGAAAGAGCTCAGGCTCTACACACCAATTCTGCCTCATCATAGATTCTGTGACTGGTTGCAGGGGGGCCTGGCTATTGTGGAGTGGGTCCCTCACTGATGACCCCACTCCTGAAGGGTGGCCAATCATTTGAGTACTGGCACATTTTTTGCTAGAAAAAACACACTGGCTATACCAGATATGAGGGGAGAGATTGGTAAGTTTGGCTTAGAAGAGGGAGCTTGGGGTGATGGTATCTGAGGATCTCAAGGTGACAAAACAGAGTGACAAGGTGGTGGCCACGGCCAGAAGGATGCTAGGCTACAAAAAGAGGGGTATAACCAGCAGAAGAAAGGAGGTGTAGATGCCCCTGTACAAATCATTGGGGAGGCCCCACTTGGAGTATTGTGTTCAGTTTTGGAGGCTTCCTCTTGCTAAGGATGTAAAAAGACTTGAAGCAGTTCAGAGAAAAGCAACAAAAATGGTATGGGGTTTACGTAGCAAGACATACATGGAGAGACTTGCTGACCTAAACATATATACCTTGGAGGAAAGGAGAAACATGGGTGATATTGTACAGATATTCAAATATTTGAAAGGTATTAATCTGTAAACAAATATTTTTCAGAAAAGGGAAGGTGGTAGAACTAGAGGACATGAATTGAGGTTGAAAGGGGGCTGACTCAGGAATAATGCCAGGAAGTATTTTTTCACCAAGAGGGTGATAGATACCTGGAGCAGGGCCAGTCTTAGGCAGGGGCGACAGGAGCGGTCGCACAGGGCCTTGCGCCTCCAGGGGCCCTGCGGCGCTTCCTGTCGCTCCCTGCCATATTGTCGCTCAGCTGCTTTCCTTCCAGTCGCCCTGCGTTAAAAAATTCACGGTAGCGAAAAAACAGGCTTGTCTCTAGCCTTTAAGCCTTCCCCTTCTCTCTCTCATGTTGCCTCTTGTTCAGGTCCGACGCTGGCTGGTCCCGGGGGCCCTATCCAGCAGTCAGCGTTGGGGTAGGTAGAGACCCACGTGACACACTACTGCTCCCAGTGTCTCTGAGTCTTGAGGCAGCCATAGGGACCGATGCTCCTGAGGACCTGGACTTGGCTCCAAAATTCTTTTCTCATTGAGCCTCTCTGAACAGTTGCATTCTTTTCTTCATATGAAGACAAAGGACACAATTAGCAGGGCTACGGTCAGGCCCTAGACACTGCAGACACCAAGAATGGGTGTCCATGCCAGAGACTGTCCAATTGCACTTGGTACAGTGCTTAAAGTCACTGGGAGCTTTAGAGGATATGGAAGGAAAAACTTCCAATGCTAAATCAAAAGACACGATGGTGCCTGAAAAAAGGAGCAAGGCACCAGGAAAAAAAAGACGGGAAAGACCCGACCGGAGGCCAGGCCTAAACGCGACCTAGTGCACGGAAAAGAAAGGAAACTTAAAAATTGGACAAAAACTAAAAAGGTACAGGAAGAGAAGGGAAAAACAAATGCCCAAAAAGGCACAACGAAAAACTGCTGAAAAAACACTGAAAGGCACCAGAAAACGAAGCTCTTCAGACCGGGTGTGAAGAGAAGTCAAAGACGCAGTCTTCTCACTGCATTAAAAAAAGAACTGCGGTAGCTGTGTGGGCAGGAAAGTACCAGCACTTGTGTGATGGAGCATATCTTATGCTTCACAAAAGATCTTATGGCTTGTTATAAAGCCCAGACCTGGCAATGAGGCACCTTGTTACCCACTTGTGAGAATTAATGCCCTGCTTGTCCTCTGAGAATCTTCTTTACACACCATCTCCTGAATTCCAACATGATTCGTGGTTTTGCCTTTCTATAATCTAGCCCTTATTTTAAAATATATTCCTACAAGAACTGTGCCAGAGTTTTGGATAGCCCCCCTGCCTGCTGCTGTTATTGCAAGCCCACCTCTTAGACACTGGTCTTGATCTCATTCCACAGAATGTGACATCACTACTGGCAACACTCCTGTCTGCATAAGAGAGTAGCACTAAGGGGCCCTTATCAAAGGGAAGTGTTCTTTTGTATGACTTAGAGCATGCCAGAGATCAGTGCAGGCGAATTGCAGCATGGGATTTCAGTGCATTATGTAGTAGTGGCTTTTGTCTAAAGCTTGCACTTATGTTTAAGTAGGGTGGAATATTTCTCCATTAAATATATATATGCAATTATGTGTTTAATCTCACTTGCTTTGAAAAGTTCTGGCCAGCTGGACATTTTTTGAGGCCTGGAATAAGTAACATGGAATTTATTTATTTATTGCGTTTGTATCCCACATTTTCCCACCTATTTGCAGGCTCAATGTGGCTTACAATAATCATGAATAGTGGAAATATATTAGAAAATAGACATTTAGTGTTGCAGAAGGATGATTACTCTATTTTTGGGAAGGGGCCTTTGCTCATCACTGAAAAAAAATATTAGATTCTCCCCTCACCTCACCCCCACTCATTTCATCAATTGCTTCCGGTCTGTTCAAATATGTACTATCTGTAATTTTATGGACTATTTCTAATTTAAGAAAAGTTAAGATGGAGATAGGGAAGGAAAAAATAATTAAAAAACAAACCAAGATGCAACTTTTTAATGCATGCTTAGTGGCAAATAAACCATTAGTTATTCATGAGCTCTTGGAAGGAACTCAGGTTTAATTTGCATAACAGAGACCTGGCTTATTGAAGTTGTGGGGCCTATATTACTCAAATGATCTCCCCCAGGATTTTCTATTATTCATCAACTCAGAATTGGCAAATATGGAGGCAGAGTATATATTCTCCATAAAGATGCATACTAGGTTTCAAAAATTAACATTTGTCTTCCACAGGGTTTTGAGCATATAGTAATGAAGATGGGTGAGCACTTTAATTTAGACATGTTACTGTATTGCCCAGCTTCTATTTCAGATAGAAATGGTGATAAATTAATTAATGCGGAGGCTCACTTTCAAAGCACATAGACTTACAAAGTTATATAGGTTATTATGTGCTCTGAAAAGGAACACCTTAGTCAACTCTGGGACTACATCTCCCCCACATGATAGTAATGCCAGATTTTTCATTGCCCTAAAACTACATTTAATAGTCCATAGGATTAGAGTTAATATATATCTGAACAAACCAGAAGCCTTGATTTTTTTTGATAAAGTGATGATTCTTACCTGTAGTAGGTATTCTTCGAGGACAGCAGATCTTATATTCTCACAAGTGGGTAACATGGCACCACGTTGCCTGGTCCGGAGCTTATAACAAGCTTTACAGAGCTTTGTTCCTACATAAGTACATAAGTACATAAGTAGTGCCGTACTGGGAAAGACCAAAGGTCCATCTAGCCCAGCATCCTGTCACCGACAGTGGCCAATCCAGGTCAAGGGCACCTGGCACGCTCCCCAAACGTAAAAACATTCCAGACAAGTTATACCTAAAAATGCGGAATTTTTCCAAGTCCATTTAATAGCGGTCTATGGACTTGTCCTTTAGGAATCTATCTAACCCCTTTTTAAACTCCGTCAAGCTAACCGCCCGTACCACGTTCTCCGGCAACGAATTCCAGAGTCTAATTACACGTTGGGTGAAGAAAAATTTTCTCCGATTCGTTTTAATTTACCACACTGTAGCTTCAACTCATGCCCTCTAGTCCTAGTATTTTTGGATAGCGTGAACAGTCGCTTCACATCCACCCGATCCATTCCACTCATTATTTTATACACTTCTATCATATCTCCCCTCAGCCGTCTCTTCTCCAAGCTGAAAAGCCCTAGCCTTCTCAGCCTCTCTTCATAGGAAAGTCGTCCCATCCCCACTATCATTTTCGTCGCCCTTCGCTGTACCTTTTCCAATTCTACTATATCTTTTTTGAGATACGGAGACCAGTACTGAACACAATACTCCAGGTGCGGTCGCACCATGGAGCGATACAACGGCATTATAACATCCGCACACCTGGACTCCATACCCTTCCTAATAACACCCAACATTCTATTCGCTTTCCTAGCCGCAGCAGCACACTGAGCAGAAGGTTTCAGCGTATCATCGACGACGACACCCAGATCCCTTTCTTGATCCGTAACTCCTAACGCGGAACCTTGCAAGACGTAGCTATAATTCGGTTTCCTCTTACCCACATGCATCACTTTGCACTTGTCAACATTGAACTTCATCTGCCACTTGCACGCCCATTCTCCCAGTCTCGCAAGGTCCTCGCAATTAAATACTATAGCATAAAAAGAAAAAATAGGAGACAACTCCTAGGGGAGGTGGGAGGGTTTGTGAGAATATAAGGCCTGCTGTCCTCAGAGAATACCTACTACACATATCTTTGCTTTCTCCAAGGACAAGCAAGCCACTAATTCTCACAAGTGGGGTATCCCTAGCATCTAGGCTCACCAAAAACAACAAACATTGGTCAATTGGGACTCGCAACGGCAAGGACATAACTCAAATTAACTTGAAACTATATACAAACTGAGTGAAAGTGCAGCCTGGAATAGAATAAAACGGGCCTAGGGGGGTGGAGTTGGACTCTAGACGCCAAACAGATTCTTCAACATTGTCCGCCTGAACTGTCGCGTCGGGTATCCTGCTCAAGGCAGTAATGAGATGTGCAAAGTTCTTCAATAGAGGCTGACTGCAAGTGGGCTACCGATGCAGCCATGGCTCTGACATTGTGAGTCTTGACATGACCCTCCAGGGTCAGCCCAGCCTGGGCATAAGTGAAAAAAATGCAATCTGCCATCCAATTAGAGATTGTGCGTTTCCCCGATGGCAACCCCGCCCATCCTGTTGGGATCAAAACAAACAATAAGTTGGACGGACTGTATGTAGGACATAGTCCCCTCCACGTAATAGGCTAATGCTCGCTTGCAGTACAAGGTGTGCAAGGTGCTCTAACCAGGATGGGCATGAGGTCAGGGAAAGAATGAAAGAATGTTGGCAAGACAATCAAGTGGCTCAGATGGAACTCTGACACTATCCTAGGTAGGAATTTAGGGTGCGTGCGGAGGACTACTCTGTTGTGATGAAACCTAATCTAAGGTGCATCCACTACTATAGCCTGAAGCTCACTGACTCTATCAGCTGAAGTAACAGCCACTACGAAAATGATCTTCCAGGTCAAGTACTTCAGATGACAGGAATTCAGTGGCTTTTAAAGAGCTTTCATCAGCTGGGTGAGAATGACATTGAGGTCCCATGACACAGGCGGAGGTTTCACAGGGGGCTTTGACAAAAGCAAACCTCTCATGCAGCAAACAACTAGAGGCTGTCCAAAGATAGGCTTACCCTCTACATGTTGATGATAAGCACCAACTGCACTGAAGTGAACCCTTACGGAGTTGGTCTTGAGACCAGACTCAGATAGGTGAAGAAGGTATTCAAGCAGGGCTTGTGTAAGACAGGACACAGGATCTAGGGCCATGCCCTCTCACCAGATGGCAAACCTCCTCCGTTTGAAAAACCAAAAAAGCAGCTCTTCCAGACTGAAAGTGAAGAGCAATTACAAACGTAACCTCTTCTCAATGCGGTAGAAAAACAACCGAGTTAGCCGTGCCTTTGCGGTGGGTGGGAAGGGACTCACATATACATGCTCCACAAAGCACTGCATTACCTACTTGTGAGAATTAATGGCCTGCTTGTCCTTGGAGAACTCTTTCAATACCAGAATTAAGTCAGATACATTTCTTACTGATGCATAAAACCAATCACATTGACCTCTTGGCTACTACATCAAATATTCTGTTAGAGGAAGATTTGATTTGTGGACTACAGAAGGTGGTCAGCACACTTGAAATGGTCTTATCTTTTAAGATCACATGTTCAAATCAAAACTGCCCATTACTACTGTAAATCTATTCTAATTAGCAGTAAAAAAATAATATTTTTGTTCAATATTCTTTAATACACTCCAGGCTCTATTTACAAAGGCATGCTAGTGTTTTTAGCACATGCTAACCGTGTAGATGCCCATAGGATTATTATGGGCATCTACAGGGTGTAATGCGTGCTAATTTTTAGCGTATGCTAAAAATGCTAGCTCATCTTTGTAATCAGGGCCCTCATTATGAGTAAAATAAGCACGATATAAATTTCAAGTAATTAAGTACAATAAATTTATTTTGCTCACTTTCATGAACATACTGGAAAGGGATTGTTTCCCTAAATTTGGGCCCCTTTGTAGGACAAGTAATCAATTCTATAAGCTTTCACAAGAGAAAGTTGGCTCTTTGGTAGCTCAAGAAAAAAAAGGAGTGATTAGAAATCAGTTTCTCTGTTGATTTCTATATAACCAGGGTCAGAGCTAGGCGGGGCAGGGCTGCCGCCCACCCCACTTGACCCACCACCCACGCTACCCCCCATTCAGGCCGCTACTGCCCCCCGCTCTCTCTCAACTCAGGCAGCCGCTACCCTCCATCCCCCTCCCCCCATAGATCCTTCCATTCCTACCATATCCCCTCCCAACCACAGTGGTAACAGGAAGTACCTGATGTCAGGAGGAGGAGGGACAAGGCAGGAAGACAGAACGATCTGCAGCAATCAGAACAGAAGACTTCGGCCCATGCTTAAATAGTATGTCCCTAAAGTATTTAACCTGTTTGTTAGCCTTATTATCTATTGGTTTGTATGTAATAACTAACCTATGCTGTTTGACCCTGCCTCTAATTCATAGGTAGCTTGTTCCTAATTCATGTTTTATGAAGATACTTTAATAGTTTTTGATATTCTGGATTGGTGTTTTATGTTATATTTATTTATTTAGATTTTGCTCACACCTTTTTCAGTAGTAGCTTAAGGCTAGTTACATTCAGGTACTCTGGATGATTTATTGTATGATATGATATGATTTATTGTATGTTTTTATGTTTCACCACATAGCTGTTTTAGCCTCTGACAGCTTCTAGTGAGGCGAAATGTGGCCACATGAGGACATTTTACAGAGTGGCACAAATAAAGTCTTTTTATCATATTAGACGTGTGTTCTGCTCTTCTTTGGACTCCATTTAATTTTTAGACCTAATGTTTACTTTTATATTTTAATAGGTGATTTGGTGTATTTGTCCTTCTCAAGGACTTTTTGCATGTGTTGACTACCGTAAATTACATACCCAACAATACATTTATACAATTAGTATCTTTCAATTGTGCTGTTATTTACTGTATAATTATTATGTCATTGTTTAATCTTTATGCTCATCTTTTAATTATTTATTTTTAGTACATTTATACCCCACATTTTCCCACTAGAGCGGGCACAATGTGGCTTACAGGGTTACATAAGCTTACAAATCGGAAGATGGACGTCCTTCTCACAGAAACGTCCAAATCGATATAATTGAAAGCCGATTTTGGACGCCCCAACTGCTTTCCATTGCAGGAACGGTCAAAGTTCAAGGGTGTGTGTCAGAAGTGTAGCAAAGGCGGGACTTGGGCGTGCCTAACACTTGGACGTCCTTCACCCATAATCGAAAAAAAGGACATCCCTGACGAACACTTGGATGTTTTCACCTGGTCGTATTTTTCTTACAACCAAGGCATAATAAGGTGTCTGAAATGACCAGATGACCACCGGAAGGAATCGGGGATGACCTCCCCTTACTCCCCCAGTGGTCACTAACCCCCTCCCACCCTCAAAAAACATCTTTCTAAATATTGATTGCCAGCCTCAGATGTCATACTCAGGTCCATGACAGCAGTAAGGAGGTCACCGTGGCAGTTTTAGTGGGTGCAGTGCACTTCAGGCAGGCGGACCCAGGCCCATACCCCCCTACCTGTTACGTTTGTGGAGGAAACAGCAAGCCCTCCAAAACCCACCAGAAACCCACTGTATCCACATCTAGGTGTCCCCCTTCACCCATAAGGGCTATTGTAGTGGTGTACAGTTGGGGGTAGTGGGTTTGGGGGGGGGGGGTTGGGGGGCTCAGCACACAAGGTAAGGGAGCTATGTACCTGGGAGCAATTTATGAAGTCTACTGCAGTGCCCCCTAGGGTGCCCGGTTGGTGTCCTGGCATGTCAGGGGGACCAGTGCACTAGAAATGCTGGCTCCTCCCACAACCAAATGGCTTGCATTTGGTCGTTTCTGAGATGGACGTCCTTGGTTTCGAAAATCGCCGAAAATCAGAAACGTCCATGTCTAGGGACGTCCAAATTTCAGGATTTGGACGTCCCTGACCATATTATCGAAACGAAATATGGATGTCCACCTTGTTTTGAAAATATGGGTTTCCCTGCCCCTGGATCGGGAGTTTTGCGAGGACGTCCAAATCAAAACTTGGACATCCCTTTCGATAATGCCCCTCTATATCTTCATTCACAAATATCCTCATTACTTATGGTTTCTATTGTCCTTCAAGATGGTTAATGCTCCATTTTAATTTTGTCCTGATTACTTTTATATTTTTAATGGGTGATTTGGTATATTTGTACTTCTCAACGACTTTTTGCATATGTTGAAAACTGTAAATTACATACCCAACAATACATTTATACAATTAGTATCTTTCAATTGTGCTTTTTACTGTACAGTATAATTATTATATATCTTACTGTTTATCTTTATGCACATCTTAATTTTTTTGGTTTCTTTAATTTTAATGTACCATAACTTTTGATCACATTTCTTATGTTCTTCAATCAGATATTCACAATGTTTTTATGATTGCATTATTATTATTATTTGTTACATTTGTATCCCACATTTTCCCACCTTTTGCAGGCTCAATGTGGCTTACATATAACTGTTAACGGTGTTAGCCGATTACGGTTTGAACAAATACATAGTATGAATGAATATAAAGTGATATTGTGGTATAATGAGGTATCTGTATGGTAGGAAGCAGTTGGGGGGAACTTAGAGAGAGAAAGGGGGAAGAAGTCAGGTAATGTCATATTTGCCTTTCCATTTATCCACTCCTATATAGATTGTCTTACTGTGTTTTTTTTGTTTCTCTTTGTATTTTTTACTCATATGTTAATGCATTCTTATTGAAAATTTGATATTTTCAGACTCCTGAGGCTGGCAAATATAGCTGAAAAACGGTGCTGTGTCGAGTCTTTAATACACATCAGTAAAGACTGTTTCTACTTTTTGGTGTTCCACAGTTTGTTTGTGAAGTACCATCATCCATTTCCCACTCTCCTTTCCTCTTTTTGGTGATGCATACATAACTTTGTTTATCTAAATGTTGTTGCTTCAAGGGCCACAAGATTATCTTCCTGGCACCACATTGAAGGGGTCACCATGATAAGGAGCTGGGGTTTCATAAACAATGTGTAATGTTGCCAGCCACAGTGCTTCTCCAGCTGCAAGGGAAATTTAAAGAGTCCTTGGCTAGTCTGGCCATGATGTCAGTGCTGATAACATTGTTATTCTGGTACAATGGTAACCTTGGTAGTATTTTCGTGTCTGTCTACAAGGCTGAGGCTCATTAAGCAACAGTGAGTCTGCATTTTATCACGTTGTTAATGCTGGATAGTGCCATGTATTGTAATCCCATATGTCTTTGTTATCCAGGAACAGTGCTATATATATTGCTTTATGCTGCTTGTTTTGCTCCTACAGATAGATGGATTTTTTTTTTCCTGAACTCCAGTATAGGAAAGAATTTACCACAGTTAAGCTACTTGCAGAAATCACAATCAATGCTTTTGAGTTATTTATTCACCATTTCCTATGACAATCACGGGAAACATGGCTGACAAGAGGCCTTTTAGATGCCAGAAAGCTAGTCAGATGCACTGGACTGGAAAAAACAATATTGCACGGATTGATATTTTATTATCCACACATAGGGAAATTAAAAAAAAGAATACAGCTCCCAGCTGTAATACACCTGGCCTAATAAGAAATTGCTCTCTTTTTGAGTTTATTTAGAAACATCTGGGAATCCATTCTTCTTATAATTGAAAAACAATTTATCACAATGGCAAAAATATATTTTAAGCAATCAGTAATTATCAGATTATAATAAAAATGTAACCAACATAATGAGTGGAGTAGCATTTTCAGAATCAGAGTGTTCAACAATAGTGGAAACATCCAAAGTGTCCACTTCTAAAGATGCTGCTCCCCGATTTTGAGGACTTTGCTCTTTCCAGGTGGAGGATACTATGCATAAACATTTGGCAGAATTAAAATCAGGAAGTACCTAAAATCTCCATTACATATCTCCTGTACACTTCACATGGTGTCCCATATATTGTAGACTGTCCCTGCCCAGTGCACTGTGCTGCCCTTTTGAAGAGGGTAGCGCTAAAAGCACGAGTGAGTGGGCATTGCTCCTGCTTCTTTTGAGTTGGGGAGGATCTCAGGGAAGGATTGGAGGGGTGCCACTAGACTACCAGGGAATTATTTTTGCAACAGGGAGGGAGGGAGGGGGCTACTAAATTACCAGTGAATTTGTTTGGGAGGTGGGAGCTAGATTGGATGGATGGAGGGGTCCACTAGACCACCAGGTATTTTATTTTCACAGTTAAGGGAATTGGGGGGGGGGGGGTTCAGGGAGACTTTGGGCAGGATGGTTGGGTTAGAGAGAGGGGGGCTGCCGCTAGACACCCACTCCTCTCAACAACCGTTTATGCTGTGTAGGACTTGGCACAAACATTTCCTATACCACTCATGGGAAAGGTTTTTAGTATTGCTGTGGGGTACCTAATTACCACATTAACATGCATTTAAATGTATGTTAATGCATTCTGTGTTAAGGGTTTCTGTGCAAATTAACACCTGCACTGAAACCTGTGGTAAAACACTATTACACCCAGATTAACTGCACGGTAAGTATTCTGTGTGGACCCCTGGGCATTTTACCACAGCCTTGCTCTCTCTGCTGCTAAGGGCACAGCCCTTTTCTCCCAACTTGGCCCCTTCATTACACTGAGCTCCAAAGCTCAGGTCAGGGTGGGGGCAGCTTGCAATTTAATAATACTTTAGAATCCAGAGGATCCGAGGTTTAGCTTGCAGATCCCACTGTAATATAACAATGAAAGTTGCCTTCGGCCAAACTGATGCAGCCCTTAATGTTAGTCATCACCCTATCATAAATGTCCTTACTGATTCTAGTAGAAAGACTTTTTTTCTCTTTCCCTTTGGTGATTCAGTTCAAATCAAGCAGTGCTCAAAAATTTTATTCTGAGGTACTTTAAAAAAAAAAATCTTGGAATGATTTTTTTTTTTTTTTTTTAACTGAACCAAGAGACCAGCTAGTATTTCAAGTCATGTCACAAAAGGGAATCAGATTAAAAAAAAAAAAAAAAAAAGGTGAGTATCTTTACTGTCACGTACCACCAAGAAATCTTGCAATACTGCTTTGACAATCAGGCTGCCAGTTGCACTGACAGCCTGCATTTCTTTCTACTTGTTTCCTCCGAGAGATGCAGATAGAGATGCGCAGCGTGCTGAGTTTGAACACCAGCGGGCAGTTTTAACTAACGATACAGCTGAATTCTCCAGATCTTACTGTAATGTTAAACTGAAACTTGTCCATGTTCCCAATCATATAATGCAGAGATTTTATTTTAAAAGAGGAAATGAAACTTTTTGGTACACCTAGTAAGGCATTCTTGTTTTGAACATGTGCCATGAAGGGAAATCAGTGCAAAGCTAAGTGTGTTTGTTGAGGCACTATTTTGACAACTCAGCTCTTACATTTGATGGTCAGATAGAGCAATTTCAACAGTTGCCTTCTTTCCTCCCTGCTTGGCTCCCCTATGTACACAATTAGATGAGCTGTGGACAGCTTTAACATTACAGCTTTATCCCAAGGATCTGGAGGATACTCCAGACCCAACTGTAATGTAAAATTGTAAATAAAATGTTGTTGGGGTGCTGCTGATTTCAACAGTCAGCTTTCTTCCTCTAAAAAGGAAAGAAAATCTTTTTTTTTTTTTTTTAGGAATAGCAAAGGAAGTATCTCAGTTTAAATTCTGTCCAAGTGCTAGGCTAGTAATAAAAGATCTACCATTCTGGAAAAAGGGAGTAAGGAGGAAGCACAGCAACATGCCACCACAGAATACAGTCAATTGAATGTAAGAACAATATTTGATATTTGGCGCTTCAAGCGGCAGCTGATTGTTTGCCAGAACAGATAATTTTGGCTCCTGTTGCTGTAGCAATTGATTAAACATTATTTGAATTTTGTCACCTCTTGATGCTAATTGACACTCAATGCAATGTTGAATTTTGGGCCACCTGCTACATGATAGCCACCATGTGCTAGTACAGCATGTGCCTCACTGCTGGAAAGCAGCTCATTATTTTCAGTTTGCTCTGAAAGGACAAGAACAGACAAAACAAGTGTTTTTTTTTTTTTTTTTAAGGCACTCATTGCATTCTGAAGGGCAAAATTGTTTGCCCACTTCACATCTTTGATTTTGTAAAGATGGTGGCATTCCTGTGACAGCCTTGTCTTTTGTAGGGCTTGCCTATACAGTTGCTGTTACTCTTTTCATTGACTTTATTGTACTGTCCTTAGGGTCTTCAAGTACATGGACTCCTACTGAACAGGACAGTGCAGCAGGCTACTGAGAAATTAGGTCTTACCTGCTGACTTTCCTTTAGTCCCACACAGATCAGATTCACTCAGAATATCAAGAAAACTTCAATACAAACAGTGACTCATGATGCAAACACTCTTACTTCTTCTATATGCAGAATATTGATAAGGGAAGAAAAAACACCTCATAAAACTGTGGCACGTATCAAACACAGGGAGCACTGAATCAGCGATTCCATATGCACACAGTTAAAAATATTAATCATAAGTAAAAAAAAAACTTCTATTTCAAATTGCAACCCAAATGTGAAAAATAAAAAAAAATAAGATGTTTCTTCAACTAAATATACCATGCAGGTAAAGTCACAGAATAGACACTTATCTTGATGCAGTAATGGTTCTATGGATGGTCACTGCATCTAAGCAGGGCAAAAGGGAAAAACAGTTTGGCCCCACAGACCTGTTTTACTCCAAGCTTCTTCTGGAACTTCACTGTGCCCCAACCTGCAGTGGAGAGGCTACCCAATAATTGCAGGTTGGGGCACCGTGAGGTCACCAAAAGAATTCCCGGAAGCATTGTATATTACAAAGGCCACAGCAAGATGCAAACCCTCTATATTTCTAGTTTATTATTTTAATATAAGCTATTTTTTGCTTTTCTTAAGCTGGGAGCAGACTTAAGAGATGCATAAATGTGCTTTTTCTGGTAAATATCTTTCTTGGGCTGTGGTCTGACCTATGCTAACTTGTGATAAGTTGCTGGTCAGCAAACTAAGAGCCAGAGACTCCTATGACTAAGGACGCCTGCTGTATCCAGATAAACAATCAGAGGGACAAGTAAGGGGTGTGGGTAACACTGTAGGTTAAACCAAAGGGTGGAGGGGACTACTAGGATGACTGTGAATACCAAGGACAGAGGTCAACTCATATCAAATGAAAACTTATGCTTTATATGAGATTTTAAGCTAGAACATGACAGAAAATGCTGGAACAGGATGCTTGCCATAAAAGGAATAGAATGTTCTGGAAAGATGCATATTCATTAAGTAGGAAGGGTAATTAAGAAGGAAAGAAAATGTATACAAGGGGAAATAGAACTAAGGATGGGGGGCCTCTGTGTGTCCACACAAGTAGGTGGACATATTGACTGCTCCCAGGGAAAACTCTATTTGCTACATGTTATACTCTACTGGGGTCTTTATTTTCTTTAATATCTAATTGCTTATTAGCGTCTTTATATTGGCTTCTCTGAATAAACATTTATTGAATCTAATACTTATTTAGTAGCCAGAGTTTTTTCTTGCCTGGAGTTCTGCCTGGGGAAGTCAAGATTTACTCGAGGGTCTAACTCCCCCAGACCTCCTGAAGGCAACTCCTGTTTCTGAGGCAGACACAGGAGTGCAGTATGTCCTGGTTTCTTTTTGATATATAAACTGCTTAGAACATCTGGGTTGTAGCAGTATTATGGTATGCATCAACAGGTGTGATAGATTTCACCTGCAACCACTGATAAAGCAAAAGACAGAGGTGTTTAATGTAATAAACCACTATACAATCCTGTGATTATGGACAACTGTGCTCTTATATGCACATATCATACTATGGCTTTTCATACATTTGGTGCACTTTTTAAACTTTAGGTGTAGAAGCCTGTACATATAAATAACAGTTGTCCAAGTCAGAGCCTTAGCACAAGTAATCAATAATTCTGCTATACTACTAACCACATTTTCAGTGATCTAAAAAAACAAATGGACAGGTTCTGCTACTAGCATTCTTAATGATCTTCAAGAAGTTTTCTTTTCTTTTTCGGCTTAATTTTTTCTCCAGACTTACTTCTCACTTGTCAATTGCTCTCTGCAAGATCTATTTTTTTTCAGTAAAAATGGTCAGTCAGCAATCACCCATTTTCATTTAAAACATTTTTAATACATCTCGTACATCTTTCTCTCTTAGTTGCAGTTAATTTTTCCATTAACAGGATAAATCCAAAACAGCAGTCACCTTTCATTCATCCTTAACCATTATCTTACAGAAAATTTTAAAAATAAACAAACATACTTTCTCACACATACACTAACTAGCTTTTTTTTTTTGTTTTCAGCAGTTTTGCCCATTTCACACAAAGCTTGATCAAAACACAGCCTTCTCTTCTGTCTCTTGTAAATGCCTCTATCAGAAAACTGTGGTGCAGTGCAAAACCAAACACTCAACACAAGCCTTTTCCTCTTTCATGCACAAACCCCAACACTCCTTTACACACACAGCACTGTACCTTATTCAGCCAGCCTGCTCTCTCCAGGGTAATTTTTTAATTTATTTCTTAACCAACTGATTACATATATGCCACTGGCACAGCTTTCCCAGCATGCTGAGGCTTCAGACTTGTTCTAGCATACACACAGAATGGGTTTATCGGTGAAAATCTGTGCATTGAAGTCACACAAGGCAGTTAGCTAGAAAGCTCTATTTTGGAAAAGAAAAATTCTACTCCACCTCACTGTTATCTGTCTCCAGTGTTCCCATTAAAATCTCTCTTTTCTTCCCCCTATAAATGTGAGCACAGCATCCCCATTATATACCGTTTGGGTCTCAACTTTAAAAGCACCTATACACAGATTGGCAAATTCAACTTCTAACAATCCATGGCCAAATGCCTCTTTTAGAAACAAACCTCTTCACAGGACAGGATTGCAAAATTCAGTTTATGATGTCCCTTTTTCTTCCTCAGCTACCTTTTTCTATCTATTTGGATTTATTGTGTACAATTCTGGAGACCGCATCTTCAAAAAGATATAGACAGGATGGAGTTGGTTCAGAGGGCAGTTACTAAAACGGTCAGTGGTCTTTGTCATAAAGCATATCGGGACTTAAAGATCTCAGTATGTATTCTTTGGAAGAAAAGCAGGAGAGGGCAGATATGATGGGGACATTTAAATACCTACACGGCATAAATGCACAGGAGGCAAGTCTCTTTCAATTGAAAGGAAAGTCTGGAACAAGGGGGCATAGGATGAAGGTGAAGAGATAGACATAAGAAACCTAAGGAAATACTTCTTCATGGAAAGGATGGTGAATTTGTGGAACAGTAGCTCGGTGGAAGTGGTGGAGACAAAAACAGTTATCTGAATTCAAGAGAACTTGGGAAAAGTACATAGCATCTCTAAGGGAGTGTTAGGGAGAGTAGATGGCATGGAAGGGCAGACTGGATAGACCATATGGTCTTTACCTGCCTATATTTTTCTATGTTTTTATTTACTGTTTTTTTTTTTTTTTTTTTAAGAAACTCATCCAAAGTGATGGATACACAAAAAAAATCTGAACATAGGCAATAGACAATTTCAGCAGAAAAGATATTCAGAACACTTCACATTATGGCATGGTATGCTGCTTACAATGTCAACATAAAACTTCTGAACAGACAACACAGAGTGTAAGCAGAAGTGGGACAGATAACAACAGAAGTTAGACAGAAAATAAAGGGTCTAAAAGAAAACTGCCCATGAAGTCAGAAAGGTGCATGAAAATAGGTTCAGCTAGGGTAGGATTGGATAAGGAAGTGCTGATACAGTATATGCAGCTGGTGTTAGTCCTTCTGTGTGTGACTAGCTACTTAGTTATTTCTTCCATTAAAGGCTTGTGGGAAAGTAACTGAAACAGCCACAACACCACAGCTATAGCAACAGCACAAACACGTAGCTGTAGGCAACCAATGGGGATGCAGAAGCAAGCAAAGTGTTCCCTCAATGACCCCTGTGTTTTTAAAATGACTACTCAATCTCTTCTACCTAATATTGCACATCATTTGGGAAGAGTGGGCACTCTCTACAAAGACTGCACGCTATTTATGAACAGTACCCATTATTTTTCAATAGGGTGCACTATTTATGATAGACAAAATGTTACAATATTTCATGGTTTCTTTTAAATTGCTGTTTTTCCTTTGAAACTGACATGAAATGGTACGTTCTATGTCATTTAAGATGACTGCACTTCCCTATCGTAAACGTTTTGCAGCAAGGAACTTCATCGATCATTGTGACACCACTGTACTTCAATTAAATAGAAGTAATGGATAATCAACAGCTCACGTGGATTTATCAAGCACCTCCACATCAGCTGGCACTCCTCAAAGGAAGCTCACTATACAACTTTTTTTTTTAATCTGGCAAGAAAGCTGCTCCCTAACTTTCAACCTGAAGCAATTACAAAAACAGAAAAGCCCTCAAGCCAGCATGAACTAACAAAGAAAATCAGAGAAAGGTACTTCTTGAAGCTCTGTATTACAAAAAAAGTGTTTATTTTCCTGTTGTTTACATATACATATCTACAGTATTTTAAAAGTCAAAATGAAACTTAAGAAGTCAGTCTAGATGCACAGAGAATAAGCTTATTTTGATAGCTTGCCAAGAGCTGCTGCTGCTGAAGTGTGCTTCTGATCTTCCACTGATATCACTGTTACCCTGGTCCCAGATAAAAGCACTAAGACAGACAGACTACACAATTCAAGGCCATAAAAAGAATATAAAGTTTTTCAATGAAACACACGTGATCCATGTTAAATACTAATTAGACAACTGTATTGATGAATAAAAGTATCCTTTTGAAATGGTTCCTTCCACTCTGGCTCCAACTTGTACATCAGAGAATACTTGCTAAGTCCAGTAGTACCAGATGTCGGTTCAGGTGGGTCCCAAATGAGAAACAGTTTCCTCCTCCACCAAGTATCAGCAACCTATTTTCATCTTGCAGAAGGACGCTACTATGATTGTGGAGCATTAAAGGCCACTGGAGTGGTGACTGTGAAGAGAGAAAGAATTAATGTCCATGTTGTTAACAGTACAATCCATTCAGAAATGTAAACAGTGTTCAACTCTTCTGTTCTGGGAATGATATTTTAGGTACTGTATGTATGATTAATGCTGTCCTTGGCACCAGTCCCTCAAAATGTTATTCTTGCCTACCCAGAAAATAACCTGCCACTAGGGTTGTTGAAGGGGAGAGAAAAATGATGGTATGCATGATAGTACTACAAACTTCTCTGTAGATACAGCGAATGCTACATACCTGTAGAAGGTATTCTCCGAGGACAGCAGGCTGATTGTTCTCACTGATGGGTTGACGTCCTCGGCAGCCCCCTCCATCGGAAAGTTTACTAGCAAAGGCCTTTGCTAGTCCTCGCGCGCCCATGCGCACCGCGCATGCGCGGCCGTCTTCCCGCCCGAAACCGGCTCGAGCCGGCCAGTCCAGTATGTAGCAAGACAATACACTTCAAGGGAAGACTCAACTCCAAAGGGGAGGCGGGCGGGTTTGTGAGAACAATCAGCCTGCTGTCCTCGGAGAATACCTTCTACAGGTATGTAGCATTCGCTTTCTCCGAGGACAAGCAGGCTGCTTGTTCTCACTGATGGGGTATCCCTAGCCCCCAGGCTCACTCAAAACAACAACCATGGTCAATTGGGCCTCGCAACGGCGAGGACATAACTGAGATTGACCTAAAAAATTTACCAACTAACTGAGAGTGCAGCCTGGAACAGAACAAACAGGGCCCTCGGGGGGTGGAGTTGGATCCTAAAGCCCAAACAGGTTCTGAAGAACTGACTGCCCGAACCGACTGTCGCGTCGGGTATCCTGCTGCAGGCAGTAATGAGATGTGAATGTGTGGACAGATGACCACGTCGCAGCTTTGCAAATTTCTTCAATAGAGGCTGACTTCAAGTGGGCTACCGACGCAGCCATGGCTCTAACATTATGAGCCGTGACATGACCCTCAAGAGCCAGCCCCGCCTGGGCGTAAGTGAAGGAAATGCAATCTGCTAGCCAATTGGATATGGTGCGTTTCCCTACAGCCACTCCCCTCCTATTGGGATCAAAAGAAACAAACAATTGGGCGGACTGTCTGTGGGGCTGTGTCCGCTCCAGATAGAAGGCCAATGCTCTCTTGCAGTCCAATGTGTGCAGCTGACGTTCAGCAGGGCAGGAATGAGGACGGGGAAAGAATGTTGGCAAGACAATTGACTGGTTCAGATGGAACTCCGACATGATCTTTGGCAAGAACTTAGGGTGAGTGCGGAGGACTACTCTGTTATGATGAAATTTGGTGTAAGGGGCCTGGGCTACCAGGGCCTGAAGCTCACTGACTCTACGAGCTGAAGTAACTGCCACCAAGAAAATGACCTTCCAGGTCAAGAACTTCAGATGGCAGGAATTCAGTGGCTCAAAAGGAGGTTTCATCAGCTGGGTGAGAACGACATTGAGATCCCATGACACTGTAGGAGGCTTGACAGGGGGCTTTGACAAAAGCAAACCTCTCATGAAGCGAACAACTAAAGGCTGTCCTGAGATCGGCTTACCTTCCACAGGGTAATGGTATGCACTGATTGCACTAAGGTGAACTCTTACAGAGTTGGTCTTGAGACCAGACTCAGACAAGTGCAGAAGGTATTCAAGCAGGGTCTGTGTAGGACAAGAGCGAGGATCTAGGGCCTTGCTGTCACACCAGACGGCAAACCTCCTCCAATGGAAGAAGTAACTTCTCTTAGTGGAGTCTTTCCTGGAAGCAAGCAAGATGCGGGAGACACCCTCTGACAGACCCAAAGAGGCAAAGTCTACGCCCTCAACATCCAGGCCGTGAGAGCCAGAGACTGGAGGTTGGGATGCAGAAGCGCCCCCTCGTCCTGTGTGATGAGGGTCGGAAAACACTCCAATCTCCACGGTTCTTCGGAGGATAACTCCAGAAGAAGGGGGAACCAGATCTGACGCGGCCAAAAGGAGCAATCAGAATCATGGTGCCTCGATCTTGCTTGAGTTTCAACAAAGTCCTCCCCACCAGAGGGATGGGAGGATAAGCATACAGCAGGCCCTCCCCCCAATCCAGGAGGAAGGCATCCGATGCTAGTCTGCCGGGGGCCTGAAGCCTGGAACAGAACTGAGGGACTTTGTGGTTCACTCGAGATGCGAAGAGATCCACCAAGGGGGTGCCCCACGCTTGGAAGATCTGGCGCACCACTCTGGAGTTGAGCGACCACTCGTGAGGTTGCATAATCCGGCTCAGTCTGTCGGCCAGACTGTTGTTTACGCCTGCCAGATATGTGGCTTGGAGCACCATGCCGAGACGGCGGGCCCAGAGCCACATGCTGACGGCTTCCTGACACAGGGGGCGAGATCCGGTGCCCCCCTGCTTGTTGACATAGTACATGGCAACCTGGTTGTCTGTCTGAATTTGGATAATTTGGTGGGACAGCCGATCTCTGAAAGCCTTCAGAGCGTTCCAGATCGCTCGCAACTCCAGAAGATTGATCTGTAGATCGCGTTCTTGGAGGGACCAACTTCCTTGGGTGTGAAGCCCATCGACATGAGCTCCCCATCCCAGGAGAGACGCATCCGTGGTCAGCACTTTTTGTGGCTGAGGAATTTGGAAGGGACGTCCCAGAGTCAAATTGGAGCAAATCGTCCACCAATACAGGGATTTGAGAAAACTCGTGGACAGGTGGATCACGTCCTCTAGACCCCCAGCGGCCTGATACCACTGGGAGGCTAGGGTCCATTGAGCAGATCTCATGTGGAGGCGGGCCATGGGAGTCACATGAACTGTGGAGGCCATGTGGCCCAGCAATCTCAACATCTGCCGAGCTGTGATCTGCTGGGACGCACGCACCCGCGAGACGAGGGACAACAAGTTGTTGGCTCTCGCCTCTGGAAGATAGGCGCAAGCTGTCCGAGAATCCAGCAGGGCTCCTATGAATTCGAGTTTCTGCACTGGGAGAAGATGGGACTTTGGGTAATTTATCACAAACCCCAGTAGCTCCAGGAGGCGAATAGTCATCTGCATGGACTGCAGGGCTCCTGCCTCGGATGTGTTCTTCACCAGCCAATCGTCGAGATATGGGAACACGTGCACCCCCAGCCTGCGAAGTGCCGCTGCTACCACAGCTAGGCACTTTGCGAACACCCTGGGTGCAGAGGCGAGCCCAAAGGGTAGCACACAGTACTGGAAGTGGCGTGTACCCAACTGAAATCGCAGATACTGTCTGTGAGCTGGCAGTATCGGGATGTGTGTGTAGGCATCCTTCAAGTCCAGAGAGCATAGCCAATCGTTTTGCTGAATCATGGGGAGAAGGGTGCCCAGGGAAAGCATCCTGAACTTTTCTTTTACGAGATATTTGTTCAGGGCCCTTAGGTCTAGGATGGGACGCATCCCCCCTGTTTTCTTTTCCACAAGGAAGTACCTGGAATAGAATCCCAGCCCTTCTTGACCGGATGGCACGGGCTCGACTGCATTGGCGCTGAGAAGGGCGGAGAGTTCCTCTGCAAGTACCTGCTTGTGCTGGAAGCTGTAAGACTGAGCTCCCGGTGGACAATTTGGAGGTTTTGAGGCCAAATTGAGGGTGTATCCCTGCCAGACTATTTGGAGAACCCACTGATCGGAGGTTATGAGAGGCCACCTTTGGTGAAAAGCTTTCAACCTCCCCCCGACCGGCAGGTCGCCCGGCACTGACACTTGGATGTCGGCTATGCTCTGCTGGAGCCAGTCAAAAGCTCGCCCCTTGCTTTTGCTGGGGAGCCGCGGGGCCTTGCTGAGGCGCACGCTGCTGACGAGAGCGAGCGCGCTGGGGCTTAGCCTGGGCCGCAGGCTGTCGGGAAGGAGGATTGTACCTACGCTTACCAGAAGCATAGGGACCAGTCTTCCTTCCCCCGAAAAATCGTCTACCTGTAGAGGTAGAGGCTGAAGGCTGCCGGCGGGAGAACTTGTCGAATGCGGTGTCCCGCTGGTGGAGAGACTCTACCACCTGCTCGACTTTTTCTCCAAAAATGTTGTCCGCACGGCAAGGCGAGTCCGCAATCCGCTGCTGGAGTCTATTCTCCAGGTCGGCGGCACGCAGCCATGAGAGCCTGCGCATCACCACACCTTGAGCAGCGGCCCTGGACGCAACATCAAAAGTGTCATAAACTCCTCTGGCCAGGAATTTTCTGCACGCCTTCAGCTGCCTGACCACCTCCTGAAAAGGCTTGGCTTGCTCAGGGGGAAGAGCATCAACCAAGCCCGCCAACTGCCGCACATTGTTCCGCATGTGTATGCTCGTGTAGAGCTGGTAAGACTGGATCTTGGCCACGAGCATAGAAGAATGGTAGGCCTTCCTCCCAAAGGAGTCTAAGGTTCTAGGGTCTTTGCCCGGGGGCGCCGAAGCATGCTCCCTAGAACTCTTAGCCTTCTTTAGGGCCAGATCCACAACTCCAGAGTCATGAGGCAACTGGGTGCGCATCAGCTCTGGGTCCCCATGGATCCGGTACTGGGACTCAATCTTCTTGGGAATGTGGGGATTACTTAGTGGCTTGGTCCAGTTCGCAAGCAATGTCTTTTTCAGGACATGGTGCAAGGGAACAGTGGACACTTCCTTAGGTGGAGAAGGATAGTCCAGGAGCTCAAACATTTCAGCCCTGGGCTCGTCCTCCACAACCACCGGGAAGGGGATGGCCATAGACATCTCCCGGACAAAGGAAGCAAAAGACAGGCTCTCGGGAGGAGAAAGCTGTCTCTCAGGAGAGGGAGTGGGATCAGAAGGAAGACCCTCAGACTCCTCGTCAGAGAAATATCTGGGGTCTTCCTCTTCCTCCCACGAGGCCTCACCCTCGGTGTCAGACACAAGTTCACGAACCTGCGTCTGCAACCTCGCCCTGCTCGACTCGGTGGAACCCCGTCCACGGTGGGGGCGTCGAGAGGTAGACTCCCTCGCCCGCATCGGCGAAGCTCCCTCCGCCGACGTAGTCGGGGAGCCTTCCTGGGAGGTGGCCGCTGTCGGCACCGCACGCGGTACCGACGTCGGGGACCTCAACCTGGGCGATGGGCCAGCCGGCGCCACGCTCGACGGTACCGGAGGCGCAAGCACCGCCGGTACCGGAGGGTAGGGCGCAACAGCTCTCCCAGAATCTCTGGGAGAACGGCCCGGAGGCTCTCGTTTAGAGCGGCTGCAGAGAAAGGCTGAGAGGTCGATGCAGGCGTCGACGTCAGAACCTGTTCCGGGCGAGGAGGCTGTTCCGGGCTGTCCAGAGTGGAGCGCATCGACACCTCCTGAACAGAGGGTGAACGGTCCTCTCGGTGCCGATGCCTGCTGGGTGCCGAATCCCTCGGCGACCCAGAGCTCTCGGTGCCGACATGGGGAGGAGACCGGTGTCGATGCTTCTTCGACTTCTTCCGAAGCATGTCACCGGAGCTCCCCGGCACCGACGAGGAGGACGTAGAATCCATCCGTCGCTTCCTCGGGGCCGAGACCGAAGAGGGTCGATCCCGGGGGGGCTGTACCGCAGGAGCCCTCAGGGTAGGAGGAGACCCACCCGAAGGCTCACCGCCACCAGCAGGGGAATGGACAGCCCTCACCTGCACTCCTGACGATGCACCTCCGTCCGACGACATCAGCAGACGAAGTCTCGGTACCACCGACGTCGATGCAGTCGCCCGATGCAGAGGTCCGATGCCTCGATGCAGTCGATGGAGCGGCAGCCAAAGAAGATGGTCCGGACGCTGACGACGTCGATGCACTCGATGCCTCCGGTGCCGATGCCGACGAAGAGCCCGAGAACAAAACGTTCCACTGGGCTAATCTCGCTACCTGAGTCCGCCTTTGTAACAGGGAACACAGACTGCAGTTCTGAGGGCGGTGCTGGGCCCCTAGACACTGAAGACACGCAGAGTGCCTATCAGTGAGCGAGATTACCCGGGCGCACTGGGTGCACTTCTTGAAGCCGCTGGAAGGCTTCGATGTCATGGGCGGAAAAATCACGCCGGCGAAATCAAAAGCCGAAATGGCGAAAATTGAAGCACCAAAATTTAGAGGGAGAAAAAATCTCGACCGAGGCCAAAGAGGCCTACCCCGACAACGAAAGAAAACTTACGGGGCAAAAACTGAGAAATACGGGAAGGGCAGAAAACCCGAAAGGGTCTTCCGGAACACTACCGGAGCACTTCCCGAACTTTTTCAAGGAAAAAACAGCGAAAAAACACGTCGAAAAGGACGCGCGAGGTCGACTCTCTGGGGCACGAACGGCGTAACACGACTGTACCGAACGCGGACGAAAGAAGACTGGCCGGCTCGAGCCGGTTTCGGGCGGGAAGACGGCCGCGCATGCGCGGTGCGCATGGGCGCGCGAGGACTAGCAAAGGCCTTTGCTAGTAAACTTTCCGATGGAGGGGGCTGCCGAGGACGTCAACCCATCAGTGAGAACAAGCAGCCTGCTTGTCCTCGGAGAATAATGTATTATCATACAGCTTCAGATCACAAACAAGTTACGATGGAGGAAACAGGAAGAATGTCATACTACTAGATGCCCCTGCCAGCACATAAGGCATGTGAGCATAGAAATGGTGATTTCTTGCACTCATATGCTTACAAAAATGATACTTCTTTTCTTCTTCAGATTTTTCCTTCCCTCTTTCTACCCCATCGAGCAGAGATGCTCTAGTGCTGGGAACCAAGAGAAAAATAATCTTGCATCTTCCACCGACACTCATAGCAACCTTGGAATTTTAGATGCTGCTGCCTAGGTAAACCTGAATTTATGTGGTAAACAATCTGTGGAAGGGAATTAAACCTATATGAAAAATGTTGTACAGAACCATTAACACAGGGAACTATATAAACATTGAAATAAAAGATTTTCCTCTCCTCATCATACTCTTCCTTTCCACCACAAGTCCACTTGTGTTCCTTTTTCTCCTTCTGTGTACTAAATCCTTGTTTCTGCTCCCTATAGTGGTGCACTGACACAAAAATTCCATGTAAGGAAATGCTGAAGGACTGAGGCAGTATTCAAGTGTTCTCAGGATCTCCCGTCTCTACCAGCAAATGATATAGGTACCAACATTTCAATAAAATAATAAAACAACCCTTTCCTGTATATAATGAAGGAGCTTGCTCAATATTGTGGGTGCTCAGAACCCCCAGGGCTGGCTCCTATGGTTAGTGGCAAGCAAAGCACGGTAAACAGTAGACAGAAAGCATTCTGGTTTCCTGGCTGCTGGCCATGGAAGAAGTAGTAATTAGTGGTGGTTCAATGCAATCTGCTGCCTGAGGGAAGGCATGAACCAGAGCACCCCTTTCCCCCACCCACCAGGGTACTCAAAATGGGGAAGGTCTCAGAGCTCTAGTCAGTAAGCAGGAATGCCCTCACTCAGAAAACTGGTCACTTGAATAGGCACCAATTTTTCAAAATAATTGCAAGTGATAAGGACAGCACAAGTTTTGTACCCCAAGGAAATAATAAATTAACTTGCTCAAAGTTGGGGATGCTTAGTACCCAAATGCATATGCAGAGCTGGTACCTATTGTTGCCCTAAGAAAAAGGGAAGAAACATGTGTAATGCTATTTAGGTGCAGCAAAAATGGTAGCAATTTAAATTATGGAACCTTGAGTTCTAATATAAAGCATACTGACTCTTATATTGGATTGGCATGGTGTTAAAATATGCAAGCTGCTCACATACAAAGAGCAAAAAAAAAAAAAAAACACAACAACAAGAAAGCATTACCACAGTGCATTTTATAACACCAAAATGTCTGCATTTACAGAAACTCCTCCCCTAACAATGGGTGCAGAGCACAGCTAGGACATTTCCCCCTTAAAACCTGAGATGAAAAATAAAATGCCAGATTCTAGCATCGTAAACTAATAAAAAACCCTACAGAACAAATTCAGGACCTATACAGCAAATCTGCCAACCCACCCCTGCACCAATTTCCAAAATTCTTATGAAGGTTCTTGGTCTCACGGCAACTACTGGAAACACTGGACAAGCCAGATTACTACAGTAGAAATCCCTACATAGAAATTCCATGCTACCAGAACACCTGGCCTGGGTCACACAAACTAAACAGACAGACTCTCACCAAGTACAAAATTAGATATCACAAACTCGAAGTACAAATATGTAGATAAAATTAAACTGAAAACCCAAGAATACACACTTTACATGCAGTATAACACCAGAGAAATAGAAACATTAATATATTTCCTCATGTACTGTGCAAAATATAAAAACAGCACATGTAAACTCCAACACCAACATATTTCAATTACTAAACTAAAATAGCTTTTCTACCTTTGCTTTCCGGCCACTTTATTTTTCCCACCACGTAGATCACAGTCTCTGCTTTCTATTGTCCTCCGTCTTATCGCTCTTCTATGGTCTCGTGTCCATCTGCAATTTCTTTACTTGCTCCCTTACAAACATCTCTGCGATCTTTTCCTTTTCTCTTCTTCCCAAGCCCCTTTTTCTCCAGTGTTTTACTAACTCTTCCCTCTCTCTCCCCCCCCCCCCCCAAATATCTATCCCATCTTTCCCTGTCCCAAGTTCAGCATCTCCCCCACCCCACCCTTCATCCAGCAACTCCTCTGTTTTCTCCCTATCCCCTCTCCATGTCCCATATCTTACTTTGGTTTTCGTATGCCTCCCTACACCCAGCTTCTCCCTTCAAATTTCCTATCGTCTCCCTCATTTCCAGCATCAACCCTTTGTCTTCTTTTGTCTCCCTCTTGTTCAGCATCTTCTTTCCAGATCCCTATTGCCAGCATCTCCCCTGTATCTCTGTCTTCCATGTCCAAGATGTCCCACATCTGTGCTCTATCTCCCTATTCCACCTCCACCAAGACCAACATATCCTCTTCCATCTCCCTTGTCCCCCCCCCCCCCACCCTCCACATCTCCTGTCTCTCTTCCCTTCAACAGTCCCCCTGCCACATAATCCTTGTGGCATTACCCCTCCAGCTTTCTGTTCCCTGTCCTAGCATTTCCCTTCCAAACCCATTCCTCTGCCTCCCTGCCAATGCAGCATCTGCATAAGCCATCACAAATAAGATAAAAGAAATTTTGGGCCTTTCCATCCTACGTGCGCTTCGAAGGCCCTTCCAGTCTTTCCTCCTCTAATGCACACTTTCTGCGTCAGAGATGGAAGGACTGGCAAGGCCTTTGAGTTACATTTGGGCTGGAAGGTCCCAATTTTGTTTTATGTACTGCCACAGCAGCTGTGAGCTATACAAACTGACTGAACTAAGGCAGCTGCCACTGGTGTGGTTTGCTGCCTGGGGCAGGTGCCTCACCCTGCCTAACAGTAGCCTTGTTCCTGGCTATATATATATATTTTTTTTTACTGGTTCTCCTTTGCAGACAATATCATCTCATTGATACCACAGTTGCTGCACAGCAACAGGGTAGAGAAAACAAGAGATAGAGCGAAAGATATTTGCACTACCTTTGCAGCGGGTATAAATGTGTGTGTCTGGATTTGCATGCTGCTAGGGATGGTTTTAGCAAGGCATATAGGTTCTTAGATTTCTTTGAAATTCTTGACTTTCAATACAGACACCCTATTATAGAATTACTCTCAGCTTGAGTGCATTCAGCTGCATCAGTGCTTTTTGCAAGCCTACTGACAAAAGTTATTAAATTCATGAAGTACCTAAAATTTCAGAACAGACACTATACATGACAAGCATGCTCACCGTTTTTATACTTATCCACTGCTTTGACTCTATTGAGCCACGCTTATGTTTGGTGAGTGATGGTTGTTTATTTCTAGCTTCGTTGTATTTGACTACACAAATTCAATAAAATATACAGTTAAAAAAAAAAAAAGATGACCTGTTAGAAAATACTTTATTCAATAACAAGACACACTTGCTCAAAATAAAGAAAGGGAGAATTAAAGCTACTCACAGTATCTATCTGATACTCATAAGTCTGTCCTGTATTCATGTCAATCATGGACACTCCTGGAACTGACTGGGAATGAATCCAAATACCACCAACCAGCAACAATTTCCCTTCATGCACATGTGCAGTGTGAGAGTACCTGGGATGGCACAGAAAATATTTCATGACATAACACCTCAGAGCACTGTAGCAGCATCTTCATAGAAGAGTGTCCCACATTTGATCCAAGAAGTTAAATACATCTATCTGTTCAAATGCCTGCATGAAAATGAGGCGACCAGTGTGCTCAGCCTTCAGACTGAGCTAAATAGCCTTCCTCATAACTTTAAATCCAATTTTATTTTGCTTTATTATATGGTAATAGAATCATTACCCTCATAAGTTATTTATCCAAACCACTAAGCAGAACACTGCTGCAAAACTAATTTTTGGTAAGCAAAAATCTGATTATGTTACTCCACACTTGAGGAGCCTTCATTGGCTCCCAATGGAGGCTCGCTGCCAATTTACATTATGTACCTTGGTGCACAAAATACTTCATGGTTTTGCCCCTGAATACTTGGAAGATTTGCTTATTATTAAGATGGCAGACTCTTCATTTAGGTTAAAAGATCATTGTTTATTACAGTTCTCCATATTAAAGGGTGTGAATTATAAACCAGTGCATGTCATGGGTTTTGCATATTGCTCAGCACAATACTGGTACTCACTCCCTCATGATTTATAATTGACCTAACTACTTGAAGTTTCGTAAGCTATTAAAAACAGAATTTTCTAAGCATCTTAATTGATGTTTGAGGGATCTAACCTTAGTTTGGAATCTGTACAAGATGTTATTTCCTAGGGTTGGCCTAGCTTCTTTTTTTATTTATTATAATTAATACTGATCAAGAATTGGTTTGTAGCTGAATATAAATATTTATTGTATTGTACTGTACAGTATACCCATCCTTCCAATAAAATCATAAGCAGCATAATATGGCAGAGGCCTCAACCCTGTTCTCAAGTACTTGTTAGCTGGTTGGGTTTTCAGGATACTCACAATGAATATATATATAAGCAAGATTTGCAAACAATGGAGATAGTATGGATGCAAATCTCTCTCATGCATACTCACTGTGTGTATCCTGAAAACCCAATCCATTTGCAGCCCTTGAGGACCAGAAGTGAATCCCACTGAGCTAGAGGGTACTTGAGAACAGGACAGGGATGCTCTATAATACTGGAATTTAACAACCACGGTGAGATCATAAATTGAACTCCAGCCATGGAAGAAGACATACCAAAAAGATCAAGACACCACGGGTAAGGGTAAAAATCAATAATGATATTGCAGTCATAGTTCTCTCTAAGGACCAGGCTGACATAAGCAAAACTGATGAAGTACAAAGTGTGACAAATACAGATTGCTTTGGTTCAACTTTGTATGCATCTTTCTAAAAGCTGCCATATTGGCCTCCATCATGCCCCTCTATCAAGTCATTTGTCAACTCTGAAATGTGGAACATTCTAACGTTCCAAGAACCCACCTTCATACAAAATTTAGTGATATCAAGTTTAGCCATTCTCAAGTTACAAGGAGTGTGCGGGGGGAGACACACGAACCCCACTTTTGTACAGGCCATCTAGGTCAGAAAAGAACATCCAAGCTACAACATTCACAATTTGCAGCCCATTTTACCAAAGGCACATGTAATACAAAGCTATATAAATCCACAGGAAAAATAATAAATACATGTACTGCAGGAACAGCCCTTTTACAAAAAATGTTCATAAAAGAGTAGCATCCCTCGAGGCTTTGTGAGCAATAAATGTTATGTTGGCATTTACTGGTTTAAGTGGCAGATTTTGCTATTTACATGTGTAAGAACTGACATTTGCAAAACCAGTGGAACTAGTTAATTAGAATTAAAATGTACACACCTAAATTTTAAGCACAAGTCAAAAAAGGAGGGAGCAGAAATGGGAGGACCATGGGTAGATGAGCATTCCTTTCAGTTATGTGCATAACTATAGAATAAGGTGGGATCTGCGCCCTATTTAGGACATTTGCACCACATTTCCATTGGTGTAAACGTCTGCGCCTAAATGTAGTCATGGTTTCCGGGTGTAAGTATGGGTTGTAGAATAACGCTGTGTGTGTGTGTGTGGGGGGGGGGGGGGGGGGGGGGGAGGGGTTGGCGCAGGTTTATTAGGCACCATAAATAGAGTTTAGTCCTACTGTATACACACTTTTCTAAAATTATTACTCGCATGTCTATGAACATTTCCATGTGTAAATAAACTCTTTACACATGTAAATGGTGCCTAAGGAAAAAAATTGTTCATACCAATAGTCTAAACAGATCAATCCAAAGACATGTGGAGATAGAGAGAACAAGAGAGAACTCCAGATGTCTGCTACACATGGTCCTCAGTATTGTCGATACCAAAGCAGTGGGTAACAAAATTCATAGATCCAAGCAATCTCCTGCCTCTAACAAGAACCCTTGAGCCCCCTCCGCTTCTATAGGACAAAAGCACCCCAGTGTGCCAACGTGCCGAAGCGCAATGCCTGCCAAGCATGGCATTTGCCACGTGTAGTTGTTGTCCTTTTTCCTGTTTTTTTTTTTTTTTTTGTAGAGAAACTGAAACACAGTCACCAAACAGAACAGCCTGCGATGGAGAACACAGAGGATGCAATAGCGAGCAGAAAGGCGGGCCTCTGGATTGATCTGTTGGGACTAATGGGAAAGAAAATTAATAGGTAATAACTAATGTTTCCTTCCATTGCATCCCAAAGAACAATTCAGAGACGTGTGGAATATGCCAAAGCCGTCCTGAAGTAGGGCGGGAAACGGCGACCTCAGCCATCATGACTGAGGCCCCGAAGGCGGCATCCTCATATGCTGCAACATCCAGTCAATGATGCTTAGAGAAAGTATGGACAGAAGATCAAGTAGTAGGCCGGCAAATCTCATCAATAGACACAGACTATGTATCCACGAAGAAAGCTGAATGCACCCTAGTAGAATGTTCCCACAGATGAAGTGGTGGCGATTTCCCTACCAACATGTAGGCCAAAGTGATGCCTTCCTTCTGCCAACAGGCTGTTTTCCCCTTCCTGCATCCAGCAAAGAGCACAAAAAGATAGTCCGAACAACAGAAGTCACTGACAACCTCCAAATACTGAAGGAGAGTACACCACACATCTAGGCAGAGCAGTGACCAGAAATTGGTAATATAATCCTCCCTGCGGAAAGTGTGAAGGAACAACAACTGATTCAAGTGAAAACGGAACAATATCTTAGGAAGGAAGGACAGAAATGTCCAAATACAGACATCCGCCTCTGTAAAGCGGAGGAAGGGATCCCTACAAGACGGTGCCTGTAGTTCTGAAACCCAACGAGTTGAGGCGATGGCCACTAGAAAGACCGCCTTCAATGTGAGATATTTCAAGGAGAGCCTATCCAGAGGCTCAAACTGCGCTCTCTGTAATGCCCACAGGATGAGGTTAAGACTCCAAGAAGGAAGGCCCACCTGGCGAGGATGCAAGTGATTCACCCCTCCCCCCCCCAAAGGAAATGAATGATATCCAGATTGACCGCAAAATTCTGCACGTGACCCCTGAAGCCATGATATCGAGCGCAGGAACCTCCCAATGGTCTGTGATCTGAGAGAATGCAGTCCCGGACAGTTCCCACTCTCCGGGGTTCAGCATGAGATAGTCTGCATGGATGTTCAGCAAAGCTGCTTATGTGAACAGACAGCAAGGCCAGGTAGACTTCCGCCCAGCGGTAATGCAGGGCAGCATCCCTCATCAGAGAAGCACTCTTGGTGTCCCCCTGCCAGTTCATATACGCCGCCACTGTGGTATTGTTGGAGAGCATACACAGTGCCTGATTCTGAAGGCCAGACAAAAAGTCCCAAAGGACAAGTCAAATCGCTTGTAGTTCTGAACAGTTGATCAACCAGGATGCTTCTACCGAGGACAAGATCCCACCTGAGCGGTCCTTTCCAGACAAAGAGCTCCCCAGCCTGACAGGCTGGCATCCACGGTGATCACCACCCAATTCGGAGTTGCCGGGGGACCCCCCCCCACCATTCCAAATGTATCGGGTGAAGCCACCAACGCATTGCAAAGTGAGCCTGCACAGACCACAGTAGTTGGACAAGGTAGTCGCCCGAAAGCGGGGACCAATGACTGAGGAGGTCTAACTGGAGGGGCTGCATATAACTCCTCACCCAAGGAACCACGTCCAAGGTGGCCACCATGGAGCTCAAGATCTGAATGTAGTCCCACGCCCGGGGAGCAGACAGACTCAGCAGGTTATCCACCTGACTGTGAAGCTGCAGGAGCTTCATCAGGGGCAATGACACCATGTGTGTCCAAGTATTGAATACCACTCCCAAGTATTGGAGGCACTGAGATGGAGACAAGTGGCTCTTTTCCAGATTGACCACCCAACTGAGCAAAAGCAGAAAACAGGCTATTCGGTCCATCGCCTGCAAGCTCTCCTCATGTGACAACACTCGGATTAGCCAATCGGCCAAGTAAGGATGAACCCAGCCCCCATCTCGAGGGAGGAAAGCCACCATGATCACCATAACCTTGGAAAAGGTCCTGGATGCTGTGGCAAGGCCGAATGGCATCGCCCGTAATTGAAAATACTGGCCCAGAAATCGCTGATGAGGAGACCAAAGGGGAATGTATAAACATGCCTACTTGAGGTCCAGAAAGGTCAGGAACTCCACCGGCTGAACAGTCACAATGACGGACTGCAAGGTTGCCATCCGAAAATGCCGGACCCAAAGAGTCCTGTTCACATACTTGAGGTCAAGCACAGGCGAAGAGCCCCGCCCTTCCTGGGCACCACAAAATAAATGGAGTAACAGCCAAGACCATGCTCTGAAGACGGCATGGGAAGAACTGCCCCCAAGCGCAGAAAGAGCCTAGCCACCATGAGGTCATTACCTTCATCTGGCGGCAGCTCCCTGTCCTCCAAGGGATCTGATAGGGCCTGAGGAGAGTCATCCAACAAGTAATTCTCGTCAACATCTGAGCCCTGGACCTCCAACTTTGGCCACTTGGGTATGAGCGAATGAGGGCCCCCCCAGAGCGCCTCCTGAGGCCTGGTGTGAAGATGGAGCCTGCATCTCCACAGACCACTTCACCAAAAAAGGCCTTGTGCATTAACAGTATAATATCTGGTGAAAACTGGGTGTCTTCAACCCCAGAGACCTCGCAAACACCCTCAGTCATCAGGATGCCAGCCAGTGAACCCGGGAGCAAAGACAAAACAGGCCCCAGCTGATTTACTGCCACCGGCGCCTCAGGTTTGCCACGCGGCAGAACAAAAATGGCACCTGCAAGCACGCGGGAGGAAGAAAGCCCTGAGGAGCCTGCCAAAACTGATTCCAAAGCCTCAACACATTTCCCGGACCCAGGCTGAATGGTGACATCAAGCTGTGGAGCGTCCTGCGAATCAGTCTGAGAGCATGCGTAACAGATGCCCAACGCTGCTCTCGGCTCCCACACCAGGAGCAGCACGTCACAGATTCCGCCGGCGCTGCCATCAACAAAACGCTACTCACTCCAGAGGGGATTCACTGCTGCAGCCGCAAATTCTGCCCCCCTCACACTGGTGTCAGTAATTTGTGCATAGGCACTTTTTGTTTTGTTTTAAAACAAGCACATACTCAAAACAGCGTTCTCTCATTTTTTTTATTTTAAAGAGGTAGGAGATAAAGCTGGAGCCAACACAGCCACGGGAGCCAAAGAACAGTTGGGTAGTTGAGTGGGGGACCAGTGGGAGGAGGAAAGGAGGGACCTGAAAGTCCCGGGGTCAGGGACACTGCAACCCCAGAAGCTTAACTGGACCTGGGGGAACAGGCCAGGAGCCAAGTCAATCCAGAGTAGAGAGAGATAGAGAGAATACCGAGGTAAAGGCTAATGCACAGGACTATGTATAGCAGAGTTCTGGCATTCTCTCTGTCCCCCACCTGCTGGTAGGAGGGACATAGCCTGCATATTGCTGGATTGATCTGTGGGACACTATGAAACTCTTCTTACCTTATCTCCATAACCTCATAAGCCTTTCTATTCTATTGAACCAAGGCTACAAAAAGCAGATGAATTGCTTGAGCTTTTGAGACCATGTAAATCTCTATCAATTTGTGATATCAATTATGATTTGAAAGATGCTACACAGCAACTAGGCCCTTACCTGGGGACAACAGGAGGACACGTATCTATAGCTTGCCAGCAAAATCCAGATATGGAAGGTTTTAAGAAGAATATGGTCCCCAATGGCAAACCTTCTGCTCCTAAACCACCTGCAATCACTGCACCCCCATTCCAGCTACAAGCACTGTGGGAGTGACGGCCTTCAGGAGTGCTCCCTTCCACTGAAATCTAGAAAACAGGTCCAAATAGAATTAGTGTGTACCTTGCTAGTCATAACCGATTCTTCTACAAATTACGCATAATAGCATCAATCTACCCTTTGTTCCAGCAAGTCAGACTACAGCACTCAACAAGTATGCTTATTATAGGAACATAATGTAGAATTCAAACTTCATATAATTTTTTGTTCCTATTTTTGCCTTTTCATGCAATCTGTTTTCATTTCAAGCTAACACGACTTAGGCCAAATTTTGTTACCAAGGTTGCGAGGACATTGATATGCGATATTTTTAATTACAGCCTTCTCTGGTTACAATTCTTAATTTTGATATATTTTTCCAAATACCTTACAGATATGTTTCCAATTAGTGCAATAAAGATTTTAAAAATTAAGCCATCAGATCAAAATAATTATAACACAGAGATACTAAACAACGCTTGTTTGGTGTAGCATAACCAACCAAAGGATACACCAATGAAGTAATCATTCACTAGGCAATGGAAAACTGAAGGGGAAAAATCTAGTTTTCTCTAGCCCTAAGAAAGCTACTTGCTGCATTTATAAAGCACAAGAGATCATCGGTAAGTACACCCAAGAAGGCAGCAGCCAGGGAACAATCACAAAGGAGGAAATAATTAAGAGAGGCAGTGAGGTATGGGAAACAAGACCTCTGGATTTCACAAGTTGGCAGGAAAATGCTCATGTGCAGTATTCACAAAAGAGCTTGTGAGTAAATGGTTAGATGCAAACAAAAATTCAGTTTTACTGTATGGATCCTGTAAAATACTGTATTATCTGCAGATTGTGACAACTGATCCAATGTAGTACCAGATCTTTTGCATATGATCTCTGAATAATTTTTAGGCTGGTCTCAAAGTGTCACTAAAAGAAGAAAGCAAATCAGATACCATGCTCCAGCACAAGACAACAAAAAAGTGATATCCAAATATTGCATTCTACAAGGGACTGAATGATTTTAGATGGCCGATACTCATAAATGAACATGAACACACTCAAAGGGTAGCTTGCATCAAGGCATACAACAAATCTCCAACCATGTTTAGCTATTTTTCAGTGCTTTTCAAATGAAATCTCCAAAACTCTCTAAATAATTCAAATCAGTATACAAACACTTCTGAAAAGCGAGTAGAAAATTAAGCACAAGTGGTATTTGAGGCTCTGGGTGCCTTAACATCCTTCACCAAACTGAACAGTATCCAAGATAAAACATGCTTTGATGTTACTCAGCTGCATTAGGGAAGTAATAACATTTCAGCCCTCTTAACTTGCTCATTTACATCCTATCAATACTAACTTCCAACTACGAGATTTAAAACCCAACCTAAATGACAAGTGCATATTCCAGACCAATCATTATGCCAGCTGTACACAAACCACACCTCCATCAATACATCATTACATAACGCTTTACATACAGCTTGGTTCTCTAAGAGACTAAGATTTGCTTTTTGGGGGGACGCAGGTATAAAAGTTCATATATAGATTCAAGCATTTCCTAATCAACACAGAAACTTTGCAACTCCACCAAGACTGCAACCCTGGCAATGCCTACAGTAACATTACTTGTGTTCCATCCAACGTGTGTGCTGTCATGTCTGCCCTAATTTTACAAAAGCTATCTGATACACAGATTGCCACATACCTGCTAAAAATGACCAAAATTATCGCCAAAGGAAGTCACCTATTTGTGGCCTGATCTATAAAGCTCCTATGTCTCTATAAAATACTAGCATAAATCCTGTAGAACCTGTGGGTAAAATAAGCCCAAGCACATTTACCCCAGTATATGTGCATTTTATTAAATAGGCACATAAAAACTGACTCACATATGGTCCACACCACCTTTATCACAGAACACACCTACAACCAAGTATGGTAAAATTATGTATAATCATACCTGATAATTTTCTTTCCATTAATCATAGCTGATCAATCCATAGACTGGTGGGTTGTGTCCATCTACCAGCAGGTGGAGATAGAGAGCAAACTTTTGCCTCCCTATATGTGGTCATGTGCTGCCGGAAACTCCTCAGTATGTCGATATCAAAGCTCCATCCGCAGGACTCAGCACTTAGAGAATTACACCCACGAAGGGACACTCTGCCCAGCTCACCACCGCCGAAACGGGGGAGGGGAATTAACCCAGCTCATCCCCACACAAGTGGGGGAGGGGAATCCGTCCAGCTCATCCCCGCGGAGCGGGGGAGGGACACCACACCCGCCGATGCGGGGGGATCTGGCTTATCCTGCAACCGCAACCGCGGGAGGAGCTGACTGACCCTAACACCGCCGAAGCGGGAGGGGTACAAAGCTGCCCTACAGCCGCACGAAGCGGGAGGGAGTGCCGGCAGAATTTATGTCTCAATCCAGCCCCGTAAAACGGAGGGGAGAGGAATGCAGCAGCTCACTGTAACACAAACTCGTCTCAACTCTTGAAGAATCCAAGTGAAAGAACTTGAACACGAAGTCTTTCTGAAATAACTGAAGACTAAACTTGAACCTGAAATGCAACCAGAATAAAAACAGAACAGATATCTGGGAGGGGCTATGGATTGATCAGCTATGATTAATGGAAAGAAAATTATCAGGTATGATTATACATAATTTTACCTTCCATATCATCAAGCTGATCAATCCATAGACTGGTGGGATGTACCGAAGCAGTACTCACCCAGGGCGGGACATAGAAATCCCTGACCGCAACACTGAAGCTCCAAACCGGGCCTCCGCCCGAGCAGCCACA